>NC_012876.2:8646221-9847678 GCF_000003195.3 Sorghum bicolor | reverse complement strand
ATTCTCCATCCCAGGTGCCAGTGATACATACACCGTGCACCTGTCAACGTCTCCGATCTACAACAGTAACAAAGACAAGTCAGCAGGAGGAAAGAACAAAAACCAAGGAGGCACAACCAGTAAATAACATTACCTTAGGGGCTGGTCGCCCCAGCTTGAAAGCCTGCACCCGATCACTACCACGGATGAAGCTCCCGTCAGCAAAGTTGAACAGCTCGTTCAACAACTACTGCACCTCTGACTTCTCCAAGATCTCAGGCGTCATCCTGGTCGGGTCTTGGCTTCCAGCGTACTCGTACGCCGAGTGCACCCTCTTCTGGCAGGGCATCACCCGACGACAAACGAAGTTGCCGACCACCCCTAGCCCGTCCAAGCGCGACCAGTCGATCAGCTTCATGAGGTCCGCTACTTGGCCGGTGAACTCAGGGCGGTCGGTCCAACTTACCCTCTTCTCGGGGATGTACCCCACGTCGCAGAACGTGGAGCTGCCCGGCTCTTCCCTGACGTAGAACCACTTCCTGTACCATTCGGTGAGGGAAGTGTTCCATGGGCAGCTTAGGTACCGGTTCTTCATTCCGTCACGAAGATTGAGGTATACCCCACCTGCAATCTTGGAGCCTCCAACCGCTCCCTTCTTCCTTAAACAGAATAGATAACGAAAGAGATCGAAGTGCGGCTCTATGCCAACACAGGCCTCGCACAGATGGATAAAGGTGGAGATGAGAAGGATTGAGTTCGGGTGCAGATTGCAAATCCCGATCTCATAGTACAAGAGAAGCCCCTGAAGAAAAGGATGAACATGAACCCCAAAACCCCTCTTAAGGAAATCCTCGAATACTACGATCTCACCGGCGCGGGGGTCGGGGTAGCTCTCCCCATCTGGTGCCCTCCAGCCGCCGACCTCTGGGCTGTGCAGTAGCCCCATATCGACGAGGTCGCCGAGGGACTTCGTAGTGCTGCAGGATTTCTTCCATTCCTTGGCCATCAGCTCGGCCCTCTTCTTGGAGTCGCTCTTCGCCATTGGAGATGCGGGAGTGGTTGCGAGCTAGGAGGGTGCAGGTGATTGTAGAAGGCAAGAGCGGAAAGCTTGAAGGCAATGGCAGGGTAAGCAATGCGGGGGTAACTGTCAGGATTTTATAAACCACAACTCCACCCCTCCCACTTCCCGCATTCTTGGGAAGTGGGCGGGCCCAACGGCGGACGCGGCGCTTCGGTTTTCAATAATTATCGGCAATTAATGCGGCGGCGTTTTCGTACAAATTGATGGTTTCCTTTTCTCAAACCGTGCAAAGGGCGGCTACACAGTTACCAGGCGCAACTTTTCACGCAACCATCTGACATTATGTCAGGAGGTCTCATCACGTCAATCATTTCTCTGGTAAGATTTTTTCAAAATAAACAAAAATTGGTAGAGGGTCAGCAATCCGGGGACTGCACCGACCACCGAGCACTGTATGCTCGGGGACTGGTCGCCCAGTTTGTCAACTCAGCAATCCGGGGACTGCACCGACCACCGAGCACTGTATGCTCGGGGACTGGTCGCCCAGTTTGTCAACTCAACAACCCGGGGACTGCACCGACCACCGAGCACTGTATGCTCGGGGACTGGTCGTCCAGTCTATAAATTTGGAAATTCAGGGACTGCACCGACCACCGAGCACTTGATGCTCGGGGACTGGTCGCCCAGTCTGTTAGATCGGGAATTCAGGGACTGCACCGACCACCGAGCACTTGATGCCCGGGGACTGGTCGCCCAGTCTGCTAGTTCAGGAATTTGCGGGTTGTACCGATCTCCGAACATTGTACACCCGTGGACTGGTTGACTAGCTCGCCAAATTGATAAGTCTATCCGGTACTAAACGAGTATGAGATGCTCGGGGACTGGATAATTTTAATTTTTTAGACCTTGCTACAAGGTTCATACTTCGCCTTTCAGCAAGCTCGGGGACTACATCAGTACGATGCATCTGGCGATGCATCTCACATTCAAAGTTACTTTGAGGATTTTTTCTTTTGAACCTGGCACCACGTGCCTACGTCACCTGCTACCAGGCTCGGGGACTAAGTGGGCACACTTCACCTTGCGGTGAACTTGCTTGCTTTTTTGAAGGTCTGTACTTTTTAGAAAAGTAAAGTGGGCACACTTCACCGAAAAAGAAATATTTTTTCTCAAGAGCACCATGCATTCTTCGAACAATTGGCTTCTTCGATGATGACGTTGATCAAATGTCTTTAGATTTGGTCAAAATACCGTTGCAATTATTTGGGCAATTTTCATGATGATTGAAGACGTCAAGTTTCATTGGTCGAAGAAGCTCAAGACGGCGTGTTACTTCACAATACATGGTGCTCGGGGACTAGCTGTGGGGGTATAAACCCCTATACCCTTACGGCCAGACTTGGGCCAGGAGACTTGGCCCATTACGAGACAAGTTCAAGGCTTGATCCGACAGCTCGGAGTTTCGCGTAAGAAAACAAGACGTGGAGATCAAGCAGGATTCTAGTCGGTTGGAATAGAAATTGATGTCGAACTATCTATGACGATTGTAACCGACTAGGATTAGTTTCCAGATCTGTAACCCTGCCCTCTGGACTATATAAGGAGAGGCAAGGGACCCTCCTAGGTCATACACAATTCATCTCAACACAATCCAACACAATCAGACGCAGGACGTAGGTATTACGCCCACACGGCGGTCGAACCTGGATAAAAACCTTGTCTGTATCTTGCATCACCATCGAGTTCGTAGTTTGCGCACCGTCTACCGATAAACTACTACCGTGGGCATACCCCAAGGTAGGCTGCCGACCAGCTTTCGTCGATAGTCCGTGGCTGGAACCGGTGCTAAAGGGTCCCTTTAGCACCGGCTGGTAACACGAGCCGGTGCTAAAGGGTCACCCTTCAACACCGGCGCGTAACACCAGCCGGTGTTAAAGACCGTTTAGCACCGGTTCCAGCCACGGACCGGTGCTAAAGGGTCTGCCCCTATATAAGCCGTGGGCGCCCTGGATCTTCGTCAAGCAGAGCCCTTCATCTTCGCCGCCGTCGTTCGTTCGTCGAGCAGAGAGCCCTTCTCGTCGCCGCCACCATCCACCACCACGCGTCTTTAGCCCGTCGTGTTGGCCACCCTCTCTAGCAGCGCTTTACCCCAGGGCGAGTTTGCTTTCGCTCCCTCTCTCTCCCAGTGCTATCGCTTTGGAAAATCATGCCCGGGAGAGCCCGCGCGAATCAAAGGACAACGCATAAATTATATAACGTACCTAATAAATCAGAAACAACCTTAGACAGCAAACCACATAAGATAACTCCAAACTTCGGGTATTAACTTCACTCTATAGGATCCAACTGACTGATTGATCACAAGCCCAACACTTCTCCTGAGGTGTGGGGGAAATAGCAAGAGTGAGTCCAAGACGAACTCCACAAGTATAGCTACTAGATTGTATAGATCCCACAATCTCATGATCAATGTGGCATAAATAATATAGAGCGTTAAACAATAATCAATGAGTTTCTTAACACAACAAGATTCATCACCCTTAATGTAAGAATCCCCAAGGCCGCTCTTGACTGTGAGCACGACTAGTATACCGGTTTAATAAACACTCTGCAGAGGTCGTACATCTTTACCCATGAGTCATGATTTACCCTTTCGCCCAAGGTAGCTAACCTCTTAACCCCCTTCGTAGGGAGGTCGGCAGGGATCACTATGAAGTTTTTCAAAGGTTCGTCTAACAAGTTAGGGCCGTTTGGTTTCATTAGTCAGTCTGTGTGATTCTACCACACAGGGAATCTACGGTCTGCTACCCCCCATTTGCGCCACGCGAGTAACCTCTAACAAGCTAGAAAAGTTACTCATACTTGACTAAAGCCAGAGCCATTATCGCCCTCATGGTTGCACTTTTATCCCGGTTATCACTTACGAATAAATCCTCAAGTTGTTAAAAAGTCATTATTATTGTTTGTTGCTTTACATTAATCTAGGCACAAGATCATGGTAATAGAATTAAAACCCAAATGCTATACTTGCCTTCTGCTAATCCTTCTTGTTCTGTTGGTCGTCAACGGACTGATCTTGATCACGGAAGCACTGCCCACCGACTAGACTCGGTCACCAATCATCAACACACAAGCAATCGAAGCCACACATATACAAAAGCAAACAAAGCTATAATTAGAACAGTACACCAACAGTATAAAAACAGTAAGAAAACTTGGTAAAACGATTCTACGCATCGCTACGATCACACGGACGTAAAGATCACAAAAATCAGTGCTAGAACGGTGAAGATATGAATTTTCTAAGATTTTCTTTAGAAAAGTAATTAATTAAATATGGTCATGAAATGAAAAAGTTCAAACTGATTAAACAATATTACTAACATGTAGAGCTCGTAATTATGAATCTAACGCAATTTGAACAGGTCAAATCCGAGTTAAAATGAATATTTTATGGCCAAAACAAAATCAGTGGCAATTTAGTAAATACAGAAAACGTATTCTGAATTAAGCGATGAGAAATACGTCTCCAAAATAGCAAAGCGTATTTTTCCCTATACGTTTTGGACCGCGAGTTGTTTTCAAGAAAACCTAGGGACTCTTTAGCAAATTTCACCCGCGAAGGGGTATGGGCCATCCACAACCGTCGGATTTAAAACGGACGCACAAGATTGATCAGGGGAGGGTGAGCGGCGCCAGCCTGCCGGAACAGGGGGCTCCCGCGGCGGTGCTCCATGGCTGACGGCAAGAAGGTCGCCGGAGTTGCTCGCGCGGGCTCTCACGGGCATGATTTTCCAAAGCGAAAGCACTGGGAGAGAGAGGGAGCGAAGGCAAACTCGCCCCGGGGTAAAGCGCTGCTGGAGAGAGTGGCCAACATGGAGGCCGACGATGGCGCCATGGCCAGCTCATCGGAGCTCGAGGGAAACTGCCCTAGGAGCCACCAAACAATGCGTAAAAGGGATGGGGAGGAAGAGGAGAAGGAGGCAAGCTCACTGGAGTCGACGATGACGGTGGCAAAGTGATCGAATTGTGAGGACGGAGCACGGTGGATCCGGTAACGGTTCTCTGTGCGTTTTGAGCGAGAGCAAAGGCATGGAGAGAGAGCAAAATGGGAGCAGCAGGGTGGCTCGGCTCGCGTGCATCCAAATGTGTAAAACTTGGGGGAGAAAATAGGGCAGTGGGAAGCGGGGTGCGCGGTTGGGGTTCGGTGTCCGCGCGAAGAGAGAGGGAGGGAGCAGTTGGGGGGAGGTGAGGGATGACAGGCGGGCCCGGCCTAGCAGTGAGAGAGAAATGGGAAGGAGGGGACAGCCGGTTAGGCCTTGGCCCAAGAGGAGGAAGGAGTGGCACGCGGCGTGGGGAAAAAGATGGTCCAAGCGTGGCCGAATTCCAGGTAGAGCGGATCTTTTTTTTAATTATTTTTCAAACCCATTTTTAAATGCATTTGCAAATTGAATTTTAAATCAAATCTCTTTTGTGTAAATTCACATATCACATAAATCGAATGCTGCTGCATGTATGCATTAGAATATATTTCTAACCTTATATTAAATTTTAACTTCCCAAAAAAATATTTTTTTTCCTATATTTTAATGCTCACAAAATTGACTCTAAAAATCAAATTTGAACTATTTTAAAGAAGGAATTTTTTAGGGTGTTACAATTCTACCCCTCTTAAAATGAATCTCGTCCTCGAGATTCGGAAGAGGCTTAGATTCCAAAAGTGAAACAGGAAAAGATCTTAATAACTCTTTCAACATCTCAACTTGCATACCAAATGTAAACACTTATATCTCAAGGTCACACCTCGTGAACAAAACCCATTGTGTATCTACCATTCATAATTGATCAAAGTCCATCTTGACTACTATATTTTTTTTTGCTTACAACTCAAGGAGACATGGAAACTTAATATGCATTTGCCTCCTCAGGTAGAAGTGGACTACCGTGGTACTCAATTCTTTTCCCTGACGGTGTTGTTAAGAGCATTTTGTACTGGGTACCATGGATCACTCCTTTGTGTGCACATAACCATCCATTACCAAGGACCAAGGGAATATCAAGTGACTCTGACATAATGAGGTTTGTAGTGAAGTTTTCCTCACTTATGACAAGATTGACATTTGAGCAAACCTGGTCTGCTTGTATTTCTCCCTTTGGGGTATGCACTAACAAAGGCTTCCTCGTCGGGCACTTCACCCGCTCGATCGTATTTACCAAGTTGGCAGAAATGAAAGAATGCGAAGCACCCAGGTCAAACAAAGCAAAAACTAGCACCGAGTCTATTTGAATATAGCCACCGACCACTTTGGTAGCTCCTTGAATATTATGCCTATCAACATTGCTCAGTCTTCCATTGATATAGTTTCTTTGCATCTTACTTCCGTGAGTAGGCTTCTTACGACTTTTCCTTTTTCTCTTTCGCCGTTGTGGATTCTGATTTGATTCACTTCCAACTTGCTCTTCAATATTATTATTTTGATAGTACTCAGCTTCATCATACTCATAACATCCTTCAAATGCAGGATCATCATTTTCTTCCCACGTATTAGTAAGAGGCATCATATAGGGCTCTTGATCCATGGGATACTACACTTCCTGTCATCAAGTGACCAACGCCAGTAACACGACAAGGAGAGTTGATCATAATCATAGAATATCTCAAGAGACAACTCTCGCTTCAAGATAAATTGAAATTGCATCATCCCGTGATATCAAGGTACTACCTCCTTAAGAAAAGGTCGACTAGGACACACCAGAAAGGTAGCTTGTACTTTTTCTTGACAATTTATCTTGCATTGAGTCTTTTTTGACATCCCAAGGAACTTGTGTGTAAGGAAGAAACAAATATCCTAAATTTTCCTCGCGATATGAAAATCACTAGCACAGTACTTGTTCTGTTAATCCAATAGGGTTATAGCTTTATACCATTAGAAAGCTTAGCAATTCATCTAAAACTCTGCTATATAACTTTTTTTTTCCAAATTCTATAGTTACATTTGTCCCAAACAGTAAGCAACCAAAACTGGTCTAGGTTCTTGACAGCACAACTGTATCATCTTGTGATTTTCATAACTCCAATACCAGAATAGCTATGGGGGTGATTCTTGAGGTCAGAGAAAGATCTTGAAGTTCCCTTTTATCCAAAATTTTCTCATGATTTTTGGTCATTTCCAGATCAAAGATATGAACTGATAAAGATGTGATACTCCGGAAAGGTAGGATAAGATAACAAGAATAAACTGAAACCCGACTAATTATTTCATTAATCCTTAGAGCTTAGGCCTATATAGTGGCGGAGCCAAGAATTACATATAGAGGGGGCCAACCAAAAAAATCTAACTTGTCAAAACTAAGCATAATCGGCGACCGCCTAGCTTGATTTATCGACTTGACGTAGGTGCTCGTATTTTCTATATGTATTTTTGGATCAAATGTGTTATTCTTCTGGTGGTAAACGACACACCCTTAATAGAAAGATGTTTAAGATGATTTTGTAAACAAGCTTGAGAGACGCGTCTCTATTTTTCTAAGTTCTTAGTACTATTTAGTTCTGTTTTGTATTCCTTCCATCCCAAATTATAAATCATTCTAAGAATTTTGAAGAATCAAAGTAGAAAGAATCACAAGATTTATGTCATCAAATAGGTATACTGCGAAAATATAATTAATAAAGAACCTAGTGGTACTTAGTTGATATCATAAATATTACTATATGATTATATAAATTTGGTCAAATTTAGGATGCTTGGACTCTCTAAAATTCATAGAATGACTTATAATTTAGAATGGAGGGAGTACGATTTTACTATCTAGGGAATACTGATAAGTATATATAACAAAAATTATTATATTTTTCTCTTAATATAAATAAAAATCATAAATTTATACTAATAAAAATATTTGTTGACACATGTAGGGAGGGCCATGGCCCCTGCCAGCCCCCCTTGGCTCCGCCACTGGGCCTATAAACTAATGAAATTGTGGAGAAAAACCCACAAGATCATTGCACTCATTACAAAGATCCAAATCAAATATAAACATAAAGACAATTCAACCAAGCAGTAAAGGTTCACAAGGCACATAAACTCGACTTTCGCTTCTAGCGTTTTTATTACACAAGGGCACAGTCTCCTATCTCTTGGACTCGATGTGGCTACTTTCATGATACAACTGTTGGTTCTTATGTGGACAAGAGTTTACATAGTGTCCTTCCTGTCGGTAGTGATAACGCTTTCTCTTAACTGAATCCTTGTGTTATCAGCTCGCTGACCCTGGTTAACTTTCTTCCTAAATTGGTTGATCCTTCGAGGTTGAAACTCTTTATAAGTGATTGTCCATCCATCTATGCATACCTCATGAGCAATGGGGTTAGCTTGAGAAATTTCTTCATCTCCAAGGTTTGGATTTTCATGGCCAGAGTTCGAAGCTAAATGTGACAACTTAGGATTTGAATGTTGTCCACTTCCCAATGCTGGCTCTAGTGATTTTACCTTCCTCTTCTTATCCTCATTAGTCACACAATTTGGTTTTATCTTAACCTCCTTTTTAAATGCACTACATCTGAAGATTAGCCATATAAATCTACAAATAATATTAGTTGCCTTGCCATGCTTATGGAACTCGTCTATATAAATCTTGACATGGTACATGCGAAGAAGCTTCTAATATCCTTTATAAAAACATGCCTAAATTCTTGTAGAGACATGATGAAACGTGTCTACCATATAAATAAAGCGTCACTATAGGAATATTTTTAGTAGTATTGTCTCGGTGAAGATTACATGTATGGGCAAAGGGAGTTCTGCTGGCAAAGACCTAGTTCTTTCATGTGGTCCAAACGCTTACCCTATAAAGAAAAAACAAAATACGTAACAATGAATAATATTTTGTCCTTATAACTAATTTCAATAAGAAAAAAATTGTACATATATATGGGAGGACACAAACATTTGCAAACCCGCAATTTGAATGCAACATTTACAAACCCCGGTGTAAAGTCACAAAACGAAAGGACCAATTTTGCGGCGCTGCAATTGAAACATGGTACCTTAAGGCCTCGTTCGTTTAGGCCCGGAACGGCCCGGAATGTGGCCTGATCCGCCTGGATTGATATGGCCCGGTTCGAAGTCAGGTCGGGCCAAGATTGGTCGTTCGGTTGTGTATGGTCCGGAATAAAAATGGGCCAATCTCGACCTTTCTTCCTCCTCTTTGGCCCGGAACCACAGACGGACCTTCATAGGTCCGGAACTTATCCTGGGCGACGGGAGCGGCACGAAGGGAAGGCGACGGCGCATTTGGGGGACGCAATGGCGCGGCGCATCGGGGGACGCGACGGCGCGACGCAAAGGCGAAGGCAAAGGCGACCGCTTCCCATCGATGGTCCTCGCTCTGCGCCGGTAAGGCATCGCCCTTGTCTTCCTCGCCCTCGCCTCTCCCCGGTGCTAGGGTTCTCGTCGGTGCCAACCTGATGAGAAGGTGGATCCGTCCTGAGGAGGAGGTGGAGCTTCCGGCCTGTGCCCAGCTGGCTACCCGACCATAGTCGCTCTCCTCGTAGTCCCCTGCCTCGCCGCGACCATGTCCATCGTGATCGAGTGTAGGACCGTAGGAGTAGAAGGATAGATTCAGTTTGGGCGTGCCCTGGTGCAATGGCAATTCAGATGCTTTGCTAGCTAGCTCTACGCCAATCCAATACGTACATATGGTTCACCATTGCTTAAACAAATAGTCAGCTATTGGTCCATTGAATGCAACCGGTGAAAGTTGCAGTTGGACATTACTAGTACAGAGTAGGAAATACATAGAGAAAAAAGAAAACAACCATGAATTTTATCTTTCAGGAGGGGGCATGGGCCCTTTCTTGTGCTTGCTAAGCTTCCTTCCTGATGAGATAGTCATCACAAAGCAGCAGAGAGACCTGGATGCTAGCATATACTATACTTGATTACATTGCTCATACTGTAGAATACAAGGATTTCTGGTCCTGTATTCAGTTTGTCGCAGTCTACACAGCAGGGATGCAATGTGGGAAGGGCAGAAGAATTATCTGTCTGCTCATTTTTGGTTCTTCGGGGAATATATATTTCAGACAGACAACCATTTGCTTCACAAGTGCGCATTGCAGAGCTTAACCTTTCCCTCCTCAAACTCTTTTTAGATATATATTAGTGCTCCTGTGCCTGCTTATGTACACTATCTCAGGGGCAAGTATGTGTAAATGATGACTGAAGTTGGACCTTGCAAGTAGGCGTAGTCTACTATCCACTCTTGCACCAAGAATATAAGAGGCACTATTGCTCCATGTCGTGCTGCTATGAGAATATCATTGGTACCTGTACCAATGAGGTAGTGCTAGGAGAGCAGTGCTACTGTTGGTAGATTATTTGTTTTGTAGCTTTGTTCAACGAATTAGCTAGGAAGAAATTGATGGTTTGTGTGGCCTTTTTACTCATTATTTACCTCTTACTATTTTATTTACTATTTACTTAAGAAAAGAGCTAGTGCTATTAGATATTGTATAAATATACATAGATATGGTTGAACTGAACACCTGCTGATTGAACTTGGTTTCTGTATAAATATACATAGATATGGTCGAGCTGAATCTATGTCGGCCTTATTAGCACACAGCGTGGCTTTAAGTTTCTAGGCAATAGATGGCCATGTGCATTCTAGCAACTGAGACTGAGAGCTTGGTTTTTTGTTTCTTATGCTGCTCACTATTCTACATTAGCAATGCATAACTGATGGTAAAGAACTAAAAACAAATTAACCTGGACATTGTATCATATTTCTATTTCTATGCATAGTATCATTTTCCAGATTTGTCACTGTTCCTGATTATGAATCCAGATACTATTGTCGTGTCACTGGAATTGATGTTGAACTTTTTGGCTACCAGGTTTGAGTGTGCAGGAGGCTAAGGTCTATGTCTTGGTCAAGACTGAAAGTATGAAAGGATGTTGCTATTTTGTATTGATAAAGACTCTCTTTTTGTTTGCTACTTGTCTGCTACTTCTCTCTCATTTTCTTTACTTTTCATGTATGTACATAAATGTTTACTGTCAAGTTGCTGTCAAACTAGCTGGTAATGTATACTGTCAAGTTGCTGTCAAACAAGTGACCTTGATTTGTTGTCAAAGTGTTTACGTCAAGTTATAATTATTGAGCCTGTTGAGCTGCTCTTTACAACCACGATGTTACTTTTAATCTATAGGGAATGCATAGAGAAAACCAGCCATAGCCTGCAGTACCAGTAGGCTGTAAAGGGCGAACAGAACCGTGTAATCATTTCTGGTTGAAACGAACGGCAGTTGTGCCAAATCCGTGTCAATTAATTCCTGGTTGTTTATCCTGAGCCTGGAACGAGTGACACACCTGGATCCACCGTATCCGGGCCTGGAAAGATTCAGGGGCTGGAAAGAAACCCAAGCAAACGAACGAGGCCTAAATGATTTTAGGATATCTGCAAACTCTGCATCGTTCCAACTCTACTTAGGATAAATAGCGCATGTAATGATAAGTGCAGGGCCGGCTCTATAATTTTAAGGGCTCTTGGGCAAGTAAAAAGACAATGGCTCGTTCAACTAATTTTTATATCAAAATTATTGTATATAGTACGGATAATAAAAATTACTTTGCGATATATGTATAATTCATAAAATATAACAATACTTTGTTCTTCTTGTTTTTCTTTTCTTTTTTCAGTACTCAACAAATGCTTCTTAGGCAACATCTAATATATTTAGATAAGTACATTGAACTATAAATTTATAATGCTAGGCCCTAGCACTATACGAGCATAGCGAATACACAAAACAAATAAGATAAAAATAAAAATACTAATCCATCATGGTTGTTGGTGTGTTGCTTACTATGATGGCGTGTGTTATGTAGAATAGGACCAAAAGAAAGAGTAATCTACGGCTTTGACTGGTTTGTCTTGGATCTTCAAATGCTTATTATTTTTGAAAGGCGGCAAGAGCTTTGCCGTATTTTTATTAGACGAGAAAAAAGAAAAACAGAAAATATTTACAACAACTTACATAGCAACTTGACTTTAAACTACTATGGCACACATGCCAAAAACCAAAAGACTAACAAAAGGAAAAAAAAAGTAACCGGTTCCAAACCACTGTATTGCACTAGTATAAACACCTACTCAACCATAGTGCTAGGTCTTGTTGCCATTTGGTATTGTTGAATTTCATCCTTGCACAGCTGGGCTACTTGGATCGGTTGCAGGTGTTTTTGTTGGAAAGTTCTTCTATTGCGTTCCTTCCAGACGTTCCACCAAAAATAGATCATGACACCATCTATCTTTCTACGTTCACTTCTATCAAACTTTGCTCGACATTTGCGCCAGTAACCATGTAAGGATCCATTCATTCCAACCGAGTTTAGCGCGTATAGATTGAGCCATTGTTTTAAATAAGACCAGACTTGCTTTGCGTAGGTGCAGTCTTTGCAAAGGTGAGTTGGCGTTTCTGGGTCCATTCCACATAGTTTGCAAATGGGATCATTTGCCCAATTACGTTTTATCAAGTTGTTGGCAGTTAGAATTTTCTTGTGCAGAAGTGTCCACGCAAAGAATCGGCATTTAGGTTCAGCTTGTGCTTTCCAAATTGGTGTCAATTTTAGCTTGCTGAAAGATCCTTCAAATTGGATGTTGTATGCGCTTTTGGTTGTGTATTCCCCGTCTGTTGTCCATCTCCAACGAATTGTGTCCTCACTATTTTCCTCAAGTGTAGTTTCTTGTACTTTTTCCCATAGTGTGGCGTACTCATGCAGCTCTTGAACCGTTTGCAGCGGTAGAATATGTGCCACCCACCGGTTATCTTGAAGTGCCTTCCACACCGTAATATTTTTTCTCTTAGCTTTTCGAAAAAGGTTCGGCGCAACGATCTTTGGCGATGTTCCCTCAATCCAAGACGACGTCCAAAAGTTCGCAGTTTTACCATCTCCTATTGTTACCACTGTGGAGGCCGCAAAGAGATCGCGATCACGCCAATCGCATGGCAAATCTAGGTAATTCCAAGCACGCTCCTTGTGTTTCCACTTGAACCAAAGCCATCGTAGTCTTAGCGCACGGGAAAAACGTTCTAGGTCCAGCACCCCAAGCCCTCCTTTTTCTTTCGGTCGACACGTCGTTGGCCAATTTACTAGGGAGTGACCGCCATACACTTTGTCCGGGGTGTCACCCCTCCATAGAAAACTCCTCCTAATGCGATCGATCTTCTGTACTAACCATTTCATTTCTGGGAAGGCGGTCATGTGATAAATTGGTTGTGCTGAGAGAACCGTCTTGACTAGAGTTTCCCTTCCGGAAGTAGATAGTAGCTTCCCTTTCCATCCCGGCAGTCTTGCACCAATCTTATCTATCAACGGTTGTACCTCGATTTTGCGAAGCTTTCGAATATGGAGTGGGAGACCAAGATATTTTCCAGGAAATTTACAAATTTTCCCGGGGAAATTTTGGAGAAGTTGTGTAATGGAATTACTATCCACCTGAATGGGGAAAACTTCTGTTTTGGAGATGTTGATTTTGAGTCCTGAGCAATCTCCGAAGAAATTCAGTATTGTGTATAGATGATCCAGTTCCAAAGCTGATGGGTCTGTAAAGATGGCCGCGTCATCGGCGTAGAGGGAGCATCGAAGGTTTGCCGCCTTCGGTAGGATTGGCCTAAGAATGCCTCTTTGAGCTGCAATCTCGATGATGCGCTGTAGCGGGTCAATTGCCAAAATGAATAGCAGTGGGGATAGGGGGTCTCCCTGCCTCAATCCGCGGGCGTGTGTAATCCCTTGGGTCGGTTGGCCATTCACAAGCACCTTTGATTTTGCTGTTCCTAGTAAAGATGATATCCAATCTCTCCACTTTGTACTAAATCCCAAAGCCTCCATGACCTCTAGTAGAAAGCTCCATCCAATGGAATCAAAGGCTTTTGAGATATCAAGCTTGATGAATAAGGTTGATCTCTTCTTTTTATGGAGGAGTTGTATAACTCTTTGGGCATATATAAAATTGTCATGTATGCATCTTTTCTTGATGAAGGCATTTTGAGCATTGGACACTAAAGAATTCATGTGGGGTGCAAGACGGTTAGCTAATATTTTTGTAACAATTTTGACCACGCTGTTTATAAGGCTAATCGGCCTGTAGTCCGTTATTTGTGATGCTGTTTTGATCTTCGGCAAGAGAACGATGTTTGCCTCATTTATAAACTGTAATCTTGCTGTGCGATGACTGAAAAAACTCATAATTGCTTGGATGATATCTTGTTTTACAATACTCCAACACTTCTTGTAGAATAGACCTATAAATCCGTCCGGTCCCGGTGCCTTTTCTGCTGCCATTTCCTTTATTACTGTTGCTATTTCATCTTCTGTGAATGGTGCGTCCAGGTCCTCCAAATTATGGTGTGCATACCCTAACTGTTGCCAATTAATGGCCTTTGTTCTTGTGGTTGGGGTCCCTAGAATTTTAGAGAAATGACTGTGTACTAGCTTTGATTTTTCGGTTTGAGAGGTCACCATTCCGGACTGGGTGTTTAAAGAGCTAATGAAAGTCTTTTTCCTTCTCGCGTTTGCGTGCAGTTGGAAAAAACGTGTGTTTGTGTCACCTTTCCGAATCCAAGTTAATCTTGAATGTTGTCAAGCCCTAGCTTTTTGCATTGCTGCAAATCCAAGTGCTTTGATCTTCAAATATTTCTTGAACTCCATTTCTTCCGGTGTGAGAAGTCGGACCTCTTGTGCCCTTTCTAAATTGGATAAGACTATATTGATGATCGCCCAACTGATTTTCCAGCCATTAAAATGTTTTCGCCTCCAGTTTTTTAGAGCTTTTGCTGTACGCAATAGCTTGACATGAACCCGTAGAATCGCATCTTGGGTGTTAACTGGTTTGTTCCAAGCTTCTTGTACTGTATCATGGAAACCTGGACAGCTTGTCCAGAAAGCTTCAAACCTGAATCCTCTATAGAAGTCAAAAGTAGCATCTCCATGGAGGAGAAGTGGACAGTGATCAGAGCCCATGGAGGCCAAGGCCTGAAGATCTGTTCGCGGAAACACGTCCAGCCAGTCATTTGTGGCGAACAGGTGGTCGATTTTAGTCATCGTTGGTGTTTGATGGTCGTTGCACCAGGTGAATTTCCTTCCCCTGAGATCAAGTGGTGCCATTAATAGTGTCGATGTTTTTTCCCCCGGGGGGTCACACCAACGAGTAAATTTGTGTGCGTGCTCCCCTTTCCAGATGGTGATGCAAAAAGACACAGAGATTTATCCTGGTTCGGGCAAGAGAAGGCCCTACGTCCAGCGGGGGGAGAGAGTTTGTATTATCTTGCACCTAAGTGCTTGTACAGGGGCGAATACAAGCGTGGTATGAAGTGTGTAGCTCTACTACGTGTGTGTGTGTTCTTGTGTTGGGATGTCCCCCTCTTCTATTCCTGAGTCCCTCCTTTTATAGCTCCAAGGAGAGACACAGGGTACATGCATAGATGTCAGAGTAGGGATCGATAGCCGCATGGAGCGCTGACCTACTCGAGGCTTCCGTACGGCATGGCCTCGAGCCGTCCCATCTTGATAGCTCGGTGATGATTACGCGTGCTCCTGTGTTCTGCCCTGCCAGCCGCCTTGTGCTGGTTCTGAGGTCGCATGCTTGTAGGGTATGGTGGCGGACCCGACGGGGTAGCTGTGATGAAGTCAGTCGACGCCCAACTTGTCCCTAGGAAGGGGCCCTGTTTGGTCGAGGGTCGGACGCCGTGTAATATGCTGGTATCTGGAGCGCTGACCTTGGGTGTCTCGAGGGGGTCCCGATTAGACGTTCCATCCTTGTTTCCTGCGTCCTGACACGCCTTGGGTCGTTCGGTGGGAAGGCTGCAAAAAGAACGATGGGACAGAAGCTTGCTCCCTATCACGCCTTCCATGACCTGTGTGTTAGGTGGGGAAGCGTCAGGTGCATTTAATGCTCCGGCTCGCGTGCGCGCGTCGGGCGGCGGACAGTGTCCTCGCGCCCGACTCCTCTCGGTTCGCTCGAGCCCGCTTCCGCCATCGACGGCAGTCGTCGCTCGAGTCCTGAACCGATTCGCTCGACGCTATTTCCGTCTTCGAGGCTGCGACCGTCGATGGCGGCGCATACGTAAGATTAGAGCGTCGAATTAAGGGTCTCGGCCTTCGTACGGGCAATCTCATAATGCGCATCGCTGAGGGTACCCCTTACCGATACCCTCGACAGTAGCCCCCGAGCCCTCGAGGGAGTTTTTGACTCCTTCGAGGGCTATGTTCTCTAATTCGCAGAAACGCTTTCGACACCAGTGGTGGAAGATTCCGATTGGCTCGTTTTTGCCCGGGGGTTTCGACGTACTCTCGATAGAGCGAGCGTCTTCCATCCCAAATTGAGTTCCTAGCGGGTAGTCCAAGTGAGAACCTGTGCCCCTTTCGAGGGGGTCAGCTGTAGCCCGGAGGCGTCCTCATAAAGCAGGGTCGACGTGGTCGGGGATACTGGTCTCATTCGATAGAGTCCAGCGGCTCGATGCCTCCCTTCGGGGGGATTCCTCTCGACTGTCTCGACCCTACCTTGAACATCGCCAGCAAGTCCTCGAGGCGGGCCTCGATCTTCGACCGCTCGCTGGGGATCCCTGACTCTGGCGCTCGAGATCGGCTGTCGAACCCTTTCGGCGGGCCAGCCATCGACCTCTCGAGACTTTTGCGGTTATGTCCCTTGGCTTACGAGGGAAGGAAACGGCCGTGGCGGTTCGCCTTTCTGCCCGTTGGGCGCGTCTTTTTAGGCGGATGACGTTACGACACCGTATCGGCGAGGAATTCGGAGAGTCCGGCCTGTGAGGAGAGAGAGAGGGCTGTCAGGCGGCGCATTTATGGGGGGAGTTACCTTACTTCTCGGATCTGTCCGTTGGCGGACAGCTGCCTATAAATACGTCGTCGCGTCACCGCCATTCCTCTCCCTTCCGCCTTCTCACTCTTGTTCCTTTGCTTCCTTTGCTTTCTCGTCATCTCACGCGCACACGCCCCCTCGAGCCGTAGCGAACCCTCCGTCCCTTTAGCCGAGATGCCTGTAAGACTCGTCGCCGCCGACGACTGGTGCCCGCCGTCGATGACGGAGCGCCGGCTGTTAGAGCTCGAGAAGGAGGGACTGCTGCGCCGCCGCACCTCGCTGTCGTCGCCAGAGTGGATCGCGCCGCCAGCGAGCCACAGGGCGCCTCAGCCACCCGAGGGCTACGTGGTGTCGTTCGCCAAGTTTCACCGCCACGGTCTGGGCGCGCCTCCAAGCCGCTTCATGCGGGCCCTCTGCTTCCATTATGGGGTGGAGCTCCAGCATTTCTCTCCGAACGCCATCACCGTAGCGGCGGTCTTCGCCGCCGTGTGTGAGGGCTTCCTAGGGATGATGCCGCACTGGGAGCTGTGGCTCCACCTCTACAGGGGCGAGCTGTTTCACGCCTCCACCGGAACCACGGGCGTAAGGAAGCCCGTGCGGGCGGGTTGCCTCAATCTGGTGCAGAAGACGGGGAAGACGGACCGGCCGCGGGAGTACATCCCGGTAGGGTTGTCGACCAACCACGCCGGCTGGGACTCCCAATGGTTCTACCTGCGGAACGACGACAACCTCCTACCTTCCTACTCGGGCCGTCTGATCTTGGAGCGCCCAGCGGACTGGACGTACGGCGTCGTCCAAGCTCATCAGTCTCGGCTCGACCCTCTCCTCGACGCCCTGAAGAAGCTTCGCCAGGAAGGTTTGACCGCCGCCCTCGTCCTCTCGGCCGTCCATCATCGGAGAGTTCTCCCTCTGATGTCACGACCGTTGAGGATGGACGAGATGGGCCCTGGCGTCTCATCTCGGGACCTCGAGGCATGTCGGATGTCCAACGAGCCTCCGGCGGACGACGAAGTCGCGGCCCGAGTCAGGGCCGCAATTGCCGGTGATTTTCAGCCGGAGCATGTCAACGGCTTCCCCATGAGACCTGACGCAGGCTCGATCGATCTGGTACGCTTTCTTCTTACGCGCATCCCCGATTCCGGGTTTCCTTTCCCCCCTCTCTTTTTTCTAAGTCTACCTTAGTTTTGGCAGGGTCGGATTGATGTCCGGTCCTCGAGGCCTCCGGTAAAGGAGGACGAGGTCGATCGCGATAAACGGCGCCAATCCGCCGAAAAGCTGAAGTCTGCCAAGGACTCCGCAAAGAAGGGGGAGAAGAAGAAGAACCTCGACCGCCAAGCATTAGAGGCGCGTCGAGCCAAATCCAGGCAGAGGGGGGAGCCTGAGGAAGAATCCCCCAATGACGATGATGACGACGACGAGGGTAGCGACGACTCCGAGGGGATGGCGTCGCGCCTCGATCGGATTCTCGAGGGCCCGCCTCGAGGTGACGTCGACGCCCCCCGGACGGAGACGCCAGGGGAGGGTCCGAGCGGATCTCGTCGCCCTCGGGCCGACGCTCCTTCCGCGCTCAAGACGGGTCAAGACGCACCGCGCCCTCCTCCAGCGCCCAGGGAGAGCGGTCCGGCTAGGTCCCAGGCGTCGGGACCGTTAACTCGCGGTCGCGCCGCGGCCTCTGAGAAAGGAGACGCCGGCCGTAGGAGCGCGAGTCCCGGCGCCCGCCAGGCGGGGACCGATGTACCTAAGCCAGTTTCTGCCCTCGAGGGGCCTAGAGCCCCGACGCGGGGTGGCTCGAGGCCCGCTGGTCGGGGTGGCGGAAGGCGAGCCGTTCTCCCCGTGGGGTAAGCCCTTTTGATGTTGCGGTCTTTGTCCCCATTCTTTCACCTTTCCTCACATGTCGACTTTTTCTCAGGCTGAAACGGACCCTCGAGCAGGCCCAACCATCAATGGCCAAGAGGCTCAGAACGGGTGCCGCCTCCACGGAACCAGGTTCGTAGTTAATTCCTGGGTGTCGCGATATTCTTACGTTGGTTATCATAACGTCTGACCCTTACCCTTTGTTTTGTAGGCTCATCCAGCACCCAACCTCCAGCCGGCGTCGAGAGGGCTTTATCTCGCCCCGCGCCTACTCCGCCGTCGCCGACTCATGATGCGGCCCCCCAGACGCGAACGTCAGAGGGAGCCCCCGAGCCCTTTCGATTGGGGGTCGAGGGGGAACCCATCACCATCAGCGATACGTCTGATGGCAACGAAGCGTCTGGGGGCGCTCGGCCTATGGAGGAAGAAGCATCGACCCCCAACGTCGCAGGACGGACTCCCTAGCCTGCAGGCCTTCGAGCTCTCGAGGCGCAAAGGAAGATGGTGGAGGAGGAGGAGCGGGAGCGCGAGGCGACGCAGCCGTCATTGGAGCAGCAGCAGCGGCGGCCTCAGCCGGAGGAGCAGCTGCAGCACCAGCAGGAGGAGCAGCAGCAGCAGCTGGGGCAACAACAGCAGCTGGGGGGCCAAGAGGACGAGCCACTCGAGCCCCCGCCTCAAGTTTTGGTCGAACCGGCGCCACTGGCGTCGCAAGAGCCCGGCGATCAAGAGGGAGGTTTGCCGGTGTACGGACCTCCCACCCCAGCGTGGCTCCTCCCGGGGGCGCCTGCCGCGATCCGGGCAGAGTCGGGGCGAGCGGACGGAGTGGTGGCGCTCGCCTGCCTGATGCGCACCCCCACCGACCCCGAGTCCGAGATCAAGAGGACCATCTACGGCATGGACGGGATCGCCCCAGGATTCCTCCGGGAGCGTCGAGCATGGGAGGACCGCTTTCCCTCTGAGGAGGATGAGATCGGGTCGTCTGGAAGCAAGGACGGTACGTGGAAGACGGTGGACGACGACGGGCGGTTCCCTTGCCTCGCCGACCTGTTCTTGCGCCACGGGGGTTCCCTCGAGACCGTCGAGAACTTTCTCCGCGGCGTCAAGGTGCGGGCTGATCGGGAGATGGAGAACTGGTGTCCCGACCGGATTCGTATCCGAGCTTCCAGCGACCCGTCCGAGCCCAATATCTTCCTCGATGACAAGAAGGAAGTCGAGAAGTGGGAGCATGTCGAGGAGCTCCGCCTTTGGATGAAACACGTGGTGGGGCTCCTATCGGACGTCATCAACAACGGGCTTGGGCCAGCTTATTTTGTAAGTGTTTCTCGAGCTCAAATCTTTGTGGTGCTTTCGGGTTTCTGTGTTCTAATCCCCCTGACCCCTGATTCGCAGGATATGAAAGAGACCTCTCGCATCAAGTCCAGCTTCATACATGCCACGAGGGGCGGATGGGAGCAGCTTCCCCTCCTCAAGGATCAACTCCTCGAGTCGCAGGAAAAGCTGCTTAAAGCTTACAAAGATCTCATAGCACTCGAGGAGGAGAAGAAGGTGAGGGAGGCGGCTTTGGCCGAGGCCCGAGAGGTCTCGAAGAAGGCGGAGGAGGAGGCGATGCGGCTACGGGAGCGGGCTCTTACGGTCGAGGAGGCCGCGTCCAGAGCCCGGGAGGAGGCCCTCTCCCACAAGAGCGTCATCGCGGACCTGGACAAGGAGAAGGGCCTTCTCCAAACTGACCTGGACTCCCTCCGCGATACCTTCCAAAAGATGAAAGTGGCGTTCGTGGACAATGAGGTCGCCAGGGGTGCCGCCGAGGACGCAAAGAAGAAGGCCCTCGAAGATCTCGAGACGGAGCGAGCTCGATCCCGCAGTCTCTCTGACGATGTCGAGCGTCTGAAGGGAGAATTGTTGGAGAAGAGTGGAGCCATCGCTCAGGCTGGCAGGGTGATCGAAGATCTCCGCGTCACCAATACTGAGCTGGCGCGCTCCAACAGAGAGATCGAGCGTGCCAACACCAGGTTGGTCGGCGAGAACACGGCCCTAGAGGAGAGCATCAAAGGTATGTTTCCTTTGTTGAATTTCCTTTTCGAGGTGTGCTTGAGTTTTTTCTAAAGCTTCTTTGTATTGGTATTTATAGGGCTCAAGGACGAACTCCTGGCCGCCCAAGCCGAGGCTCGCAACACCAAGGCTCAGCTCGAGGCTGAGGTTGCTTTGAACCGTCGAGTGCGGACGGCGATAAGCGATCTTTCGACCTCTTGGGAAGTCGAGCCTATGGATGAGTCGAGGGAGGATTCTCGAGGCGACGCACTGGTCGACCAGCTGTGCTACTTAGGTGCGACGCTACGAGATCGGGTGCGGGATGCCCTCCACATCGGGGTGAAGCGGGCGATGGCGGTTGTCTGCTCGGGCTTCTCCTACGACATGGAGGTAGTATCCCACGGCTTCGTCACCGACATCTCTAAGACCGACGCGGAGAACGAAGAAAGGCTCCACGCTTTGATCGACGACGCGGAGGCTCCTGGAGAGAGGCTGGCCAAGCTATTTGAGCCTGAGGTGCTTCCTCCTGAGACTGGCTCGGGCGGAGGTGAGGGTGGCGAGGATCGTACCATGAACTGAGGCCTGCGAGCCTGCTCGGGGTGCCTGGGGCCCCTTGTATAAGACTTTGTTACTCCTGTTTTTAAGCGATACAGTATCTTTTGGTGATTGTTAAATGTTTATTTGTCTTTCCACTCGAGGTTCTTTTATTTCTTTTTGCGCCTGCATATGTGTTCCTTGTTCGATTTTTCGTAAAAGACAGCTTCGATCGCCTCGAGGGTGAGGGAGTGAGTAGAGTTTCCATAGCCCGGGGGCGTAGGATGTAACACCCTAGGTGTTTGTCACTTGCTAAGTACTAGGTTTGAGCTCAAACATGACAAGTTCAATGGTAATATAGAGGTCAAAGTCAATCTATGAAAGTAAACCCCAACTTGGGCTTGGTGGATGCAACCTTGCTTGCATATATGCCTTTTTAAAAGGTATTCTTGGATGATGCTAATGGAACCTTTTTCATGTGTCTTATATCCATCCCAATCTATGTTGGTCTCTGGAAAAGTTTGGTGAAGTTTGGAATCAAGAAGTCACATGAAATGATAAGTTATATCCTTGCCGGAATGACTCTATTAAGGAAATAGAATCATGGGTCACCAACCAAACCTTGCAAACTTGCTCATATGACACTAGATGAATTATACAACAAAAGTCGTGAAGGGTTCATGTTGAGCTTATGTCAAGAAAATGCTTCAATTGGCCTAAAATCCTATTTGGAGCTTTATCGGGTTACTACTTTGACCAAAGTGAAAGGTTGACCTCTGTTCCAGTTATGAGGTTTGACCCTAAATGAAAGTTGTAGTATTGCTTCTGTAGAACAAACTTTATTTAAGGATCAAGAGCTAGTTTGGTACCTATCCTAATCAAATTGAGCTCTCAAGAATCAATTCAGTGCTGATTTGCTACCTCCATATTTTGGCTAAGTCCCTGAAAGTGACAGCAGTGAGTTAGCTCCTTCATGACATTATATTATCCAAATTCTTATGGTAACTCAATTAGATTCCTTAATATGAGTTGGACTACTCTTCTTGATGAAAGCAATGGATCAAGTATCATCAAATTTGGAGTTCATTTGGGTATCTAAAAGTAGCTCCCAAAACAGCAAAAAGTTATTTTATCGCTAAACGGACGTCGACCCGTTGGCATGCCGCGTTCTCGTATTTTTGTAAAGCAACTCAAGCTGGTCCAAGAATAAAAGTTGTGGATAATTATTTGGAGAAGAGCATACAAAAAGTTGCATCAAGTTTGACATGATTTGGACCATCAATTCTTGGTTTTGCTAATCACCGTCAATACGTTGACACTCGTGACTTGGCATCTAATTATCTCCTAATCTGTTGGCCTAATGACTAAGCACCTTTAATCAAAGTTGGAGAGCAGGCCGAGGTGAGCAAACTTCATTTTTGGCCCATCTTCAAACTCGGCCCGGAAGAAGCCCAAAATCGCCTCCCACCTGAGCCACACCGTCGCATGCCACGTGCTCGACGAATTGCCTACGCGGCGTCCATGCGCGAGAGCACTCCCACCATGGCTGACACGCGCTCCTGCTCGTCTAAAGTGGACAGCAAGCCACGCCAGACGCTCCTCACACACACCAGCACGCTCTGCACTGCCCTCCCATCCTCCACTCGCCTCCTTCTCTCTCCAGCTCTCTCCCATCTGTCGCCGTCGCCGGTGCTGCTCCTCTGGTGCGCTGCTGCTGCCTCAGCCGGCCAGGAGATTGGCGTGGCTATGGTTGGCCGCGGCAAGGAGCGGGCAGGCCTCCCACGACCGTAGCTTGTGACCATTCGGCCATGAGCCTCGAGCTCGAACGTCCTGCCGGCTGCCGGCTTCTCTGTCCGTAAAGAAGAAGAGAAGGGACCTCGTGTTAGAATATAAAACAACTCAGGGTTCCATATGCGAAGCCAAGACTCATATGAATAGTGTTTGTGGGCTGTTGCGTGATTCTTAGAAACTCCAGGGTCCCCGGTGAAAGATCTGTTTTCCTTTTCCTTTGTTTTTGCAGATTTCTTGGATGAACTTTGGAAATGCATAGAAATTCGTAGAAAAGTCGTAAAATAGCAAATGTGGACTTTTTGGAATCCTTGTGAAATTCTCTATGCAGTAGATCTATAATATGGCATGGTTTAGTTTGACGTTTTAGTTATAAAAATAGATTTATGCAGTTAGGTTTTAATTGCTTGTTATATTTGTCTTTTTCATAAATGCTGTAGTATTGCTCGAATAAATGTGAACATATTGTGACATGCTTTTCATATGATATTTGATGTCTGGCATTTGTTTCATGAATTTAGGATTGATAGATTAAGAGTTATGAAAATAACAAATGCCCTGTGTTGCTTTGCTCCTATTGTGAGTAGGTCTGCATGTTTGTATTGTTTGGCTTCGTTAAGTTGTGAATCAGGCCTTGATGAAAATATATGAGTTGTAGTACTTTTCATAAGATTTCCAGAAATATAAGTATCACAATTTTTGGTTAAGCACATGTTTAGTTATAGTAGTTTAAAGTATTGTTTCAGTTTCTGTCTAAATCCAGACAGGGTGGCATTGTTTGTTATGTGAGACCTTGTTAATTGTATATTTAGCTCTAGATGTTTATAACAAAGTTGTTCACAATTTAGTAAGCTTTCTATAAAGTACATAACCATAATTTATTGACATGTGAAACTCAAGTTACGGCTGTTTAATGTGGCATGACAGATTCTGTCTATGTTTTAGACAGAGATGTCTTTATGGGATTAATTGACCTTGTTAACTCTAGATTCATATTTAGATGATAATAAGAAAGTTGTAGGTAACTTTATAAGCTTTCCAAAAATATAAGAATCATGTTGGCTGGAGGTATACAACTCCGGTTATGCTGCTTTGAATTGCCTATCAGTTTTCTGTTTGTAATTATACCCCTACTGTTTGGGCAGCATGAGCAGTTTTATTTATGCAACTAATTCCATGATATAAATGATGTTTGCTGTGCAACTTGTCTATATAAAAGATGTAGATAATTTATTAACATATCTTGTTGTAAAGTTGCATATCATTTGGCTAAGTGGTTTATGAGTTACAGCAGTATGAAGTCCATCCCTTGAAATGCTTGTTCTCTGTAAGTTCCTGGACCAGATTATATGGTCATGCATGTTTGACTTGGTTAACTTGTTAATCATGCTAATATGATTAAAGATGAATTGTAGATAATTTTATAATATTTCCAGAATGTCTTGTTTCATAGCTTTTGGAGCTGTGTAGCTCTAGTTATGATTTATTTACTGAGTTGCTGCATGTATGTCCAAAATTACTGAAAATGCATGAATGCTTGATTGCTTTACTTGGTGTGTGCAAACTGTGATTCATGTCTTTAATGGTGATTAAGTAATACACTTGTAAACTTGTTAAACTTGTGTCATGATTGATTTGTTTGCTCTATATAATTGGTTGTGTGATGTTAGCTAAATAACTTTAGATGCTTGTGTCTTGCATACTTTTATGTGATGCATGTTGTGTTATTATTCTTTATATTCATGCACTTGCATCTTGCATCTCATCTAGGTGCGCTAGATGAATCACGTGAAGGTCATGATGTCGAATCAAACTCAAAGATGGTGTTTGGTGGACCTCTCCCAAAGGTGGAAGGACTAAGCAAGTGTTGTGACCTTAGATGTCACCAAGACGGAGCAACTAACTGAATTGACTCAGTGTTAATCTCAGGCAAGCCCCAGAGCATTATAAGTCTCCCACTACTTTTGAATGCAGTTGAGAAGATATGTTATATATGTATTGTTGCATTAAGTATAGGAGTTGGGTGAAACCCTTGCTGCATATAACACTCCTTGTCCAGCAAATATACCTATAACCCTATGTAGATTCAGGATCGAATCTAAATGCTTAGCTATGCTTAGACCGGTAGAAGCCAGGTGATGTCCCGTCACCTGAGCGAGATAGGTGGACACCTGAAAAGGTTGGCTATATATGCTATCATGAAAATAACCAAGTGATGAGAATGAATAATTGGAGACCGGGCGGGACGATGGTAGAGAAGTAACAAGACATGGAGGTCTTGGGTGCCTATCTATCCCCGCCTGTGTCGATTAAGGACCGATCGTTGACGGCCCTCTTGTCATGTTGAACGCATGCCCCACACTTAGCTGGAAGGATAAGTCGTTCCGACCGCGAAGCCTGAACACTATCCGGGCCGGGAGTCGAGCCGCCATGCGCTGTATTGGTGATGGTTGAGGAGAACGACGAGGGCGCGGCGCGCAACCTTGGTATACCTTGGATACCTCGGTCGCCGGAACGGTCCTCGGGTACTGGCGGTGCCTGCCGAACCCGCGAATTGGTCCTGGATAGTGCAATATGGTGACCTGTAGCTCACTTTGGCCGGTGAGTGTGGTTTGTGTGGGGAATAACTCGCCAGCTGGTCAGAAATCGATTCGAATCGCCATCGCTTCTGGATAGTGAGCACTTGACTTGAGCTTCGTCATCGTAGTAATGTTTATGGAACACTTGGATGGTTATGGTATGATGATGTTGGAAATGCCACATCAAATATGGGTACTATTGTTGAATCTTAATCAAGTGATTGCTTTAGTACAGGTGCTAATCTAGATGATAGGTTAATGATTATTAACTTGAGCTAAATACCTGAAAGGATTACTTAGTTGCAACTTAAGCTTTTTATGCAAAAAGTGTTGTCAAGCTAGCTCCACCAATAAAGCCTTGCATACTCCTTGGTGTCATATTATTTCTGGTTTATGACGGGTAAGTCTAGCTGAGTACCTTCTCGTACTCAGGGTTTATTCCCACTTGTTGCAGGATGTGATGTATCATGGCTACTGCAAGAGTTGGATGACTCCTACCATATTAGAGGAGTAAGATCATGGGCATGATCCTTCTTAGTTACCTTATCTATGTTGCTTTTGTTGGAGTTGACCTGGATACTGGCATGTATTTGAAATAAGGGCAATATTAGTTTCAAATTACTTTGCTTCCGCTACTTTTCAACTTAAGTTGTAATAACTATCTTGAACTCCGATGTATATCAAACTACTTGTGAAATGGATGTAACATGTGACTTGTTATGATGAATCACTACGATCTTGGCTTGTAAGATGGTTGGTTTGAAATCCCTCGTGATTTCACGGACTACCGGGTTTATGAGAGTTCGATTATGTTAAAGCAACTGCTTTGGCGGGAGTTTTTCATAGTTGATCTCTTGTAAATTGGGCGGTTCTGTTACAGCTGGTATCGGAGCAAGGTTCAACATTAAACTTGTCATATGTGTATTTAAAACAAAAGATTTTGTTTTATAAAATCAGTTTTTTTTACAACGTATAGCTATTATAGATAAAGGTGTGTTCAAATCTAAAAAGTTTTTATCTAAGTATGCCAGTGGTCATTTCCTTTATGCCCAATTAAGGACCCTTAGGTGGCTTTTTTTTAAGTACTGACTTGGGGGTTTCTGCATCATATTTCTATTTCGTTGCTCATACGGCGTGCAATAGTATGAGTGCCATTCATTTGAATGGTAATGTATGGATCATTTTTCCTCTACGCCTCGGTAAGTGTGAGTTGTGAGAGCATGATCGGATACACCGCCGATCTAGGGAAGTGCTTTTGGTACTGGATCATGTGCACATTTTACATGTGCCTATGAAAAGGTACCGCATGATGGGTGATTCCGTCCTTAGAGGCGATGCCGTCACTAGGACGATGATGTGGGTAGTGGCACTACACATACGGGTATGGGATACACGTGTGTGGAGCGCATAGCTTTTAAATCTTGTATTGCATGTTTCATACTGTGGGTGGGCTGAAATGAGTTTTCTGCAGGTATGCTAACCACGAATGCGTAAATTGAATATTACGACTAGCTATATGTCGAGAGTGTACGTGTTATGCCACCGACATAGAACGTGATTGCCACCTTAGGCTGGCAATTTTGTGAGGACGAATAGGACGAAGCATGCATCATCATGATTGTTATCTTATGTATAACTATGCTTCTCTCACCCTTGTTCTAGTAATAAATAACTTGTGAATCAATGTGTGTCATCTTGCTTGTGTGCAGTTAGATACAATGCTTTGCTCCATGTTGCTTGAATAGCTATAATTGAAGATAAGGTGTGACTAGCTTTGTTTTGCCCGTGTTGTGGTTGATCTGTGCACCCTGTCAGTATGATGCACATCTCTAAGATAATTAGTCCTTTAAACATAGGTTAAAATTTGTTTTCACGATTGGAGAAGAAACATACACCTTTCTAGTAAAAGAAAGTGAAAGATAAAAACACCTTACCATCATGTTTTGTATGTTCATGTGTACTAGTGTTGCTTTAGATGACTACTTGTTATCTACAAACTTTGTGCTTAGTAATGATTGTTGGAGATAGTGTGATTCATGTTCTCACATGTTTGTTTAAAACCATGATGCATGAGTAGATGTGTTGTTAATCAGGTAGTGTCGTAGTTGTTACCTTTTTGTCCTTAGTAAGCATGCGAGTGTTGAAGAGCCTTATCTTAGAATAACACTCATGTCACTTTAATCTCATGGTTATCTCCAAGTAGATTCCAATGATAAAGAGCTTGAGTTTGTGCATGGTTGTTAGCTCTTGAATGTTGTGTATCCATCCCCTAATCTGTGTATTGACTCAATCTTTCAAATCTCAATCATTTTATCTCCAACTCTCTTGAGTCTCTGGGTGTTTATCCGTCTTAATATCATGTGATCTATGTTCTCTAGTACTATGTTTTAAATCACCTCCTTGTGGACCTCTAATCTCATGGCTACCTTTGTTTGCTATCCCTCTTATGCATGGTGCTCGCTGCTATACAACCCAACTTTTGCCATGGGAGATTTCTTTTGGATTGTATGTTCGGTAATGGTGTCTTGGTTAACGATTGATGGTGCCGCGACGAAACCGAGAGCCCCTTGTGGCGGCCGACACATGGTTGTGCTGCTCGGCACGCGCTGGTATCGTTGTTGCTAGCCATGATCCATTATAGAACTACACCCAGGTGTCATCTCATCATGAGTTTGTCCTTAATTGTCTATCCAAATTTGATCAAAAGATCCTTACTTCATGCACAAGTAAGAGAACTCCCTATGAAGTTACAAAGAGGATTACCTTTGAAGAATGGGTCATCCACGCCAAACCAAAAGGACACACAACACTTAATGTTGGACAAGTTATCTGTTGAACAAGCATCGATCATCACCATTGTGCTTATGATTTAGTTTTCCTAAGTCTTGATCTTTATGTGCGTCATGGTGATGCAACTAAAGTCAACCATCTTTATCATGAATCCTTATCTCGTGGCTTTGAGGGTGACTAATGGTTAGGCGTCAACCGCAATTGTTGTGGTTAAGAGTGGAGCTTTGGAAATTTTAGTGCCGAGAGCCAATTGATTGGTTTCTAGTAACAAGGCTAATCTTAAGCAAGGCAATGATGGATTGACAATCGCAAAGGATATATTTCGTCAAATAGTGAATTAAACTGTGGAGTTGAGAGATGTCTTGTCAGTCAAGAATGCTGCCCTTTTTGCACCGAACAAGTTTAGTATGTATATGTTCTGCCTACACAAATGGTACCTCTTTGAGCTGAATTTTGGTCAGAGGTTAGAAGACTCATGGATCTGTATTTCTACCAAATTTCATGGGAATGTGAGTGATAATTGGTGAAATATGAACCAAAACCCAAAAGGGGTAGAAATCTACAATCTTAGTTTTGATATGGATCATCCTTTGCGTAGAAAGTGGTGTTTGTTTTGGTGCCATGGATTACATTGTGGGCAATGTCTTGCTGTATAGATAATGCTTATATGCTGAAATAAGATTCTTTGTACCCATTTGTGCCAGTGCAAATAAAAAAAATGTTTTGAAAGGTGTCAGTCAATAGATTTTCAATATCAGAGCTACCGACTGACCTTAAAAAGGAAACCTCAAAAGCAAAAGTAGTTCCCTTGGATTGGTTTTTCTATGGAACAAGTCAACCTAACTCTTATGCAACTGCATCGTGAAGAAAGGTCATGCTTAACCTACTTGGTGGTAAATTATTTCTTTAGTTGGTTGAACACTTGCAACAGTTGGAGACCTATGGACCCCACTATCATCCTTTGTCAGTAGTGGTTATCCATTCTTACATGCCTTGGTTACCTTCTATGTGTTACCCAAGAAGTTACATCTGATTCAACCCAGATAACTTTTGTTGTTTGGATACAAGAATCCCTTAAAGTAAATGATCATGGAAGGCGTGGAACCAACAAAGTCAGCTATCACATTCACCGTTCTCTTAACCAGGTGGTAAGTACAATGTTGTCATTAGAGAAAGGGAACTGCAAGTGTGGGAAGTTATAATTCAACCATTTTGGTAGAGGACTGCTTTTCAAATCTTGAGAATGAGCCTCGAATCACTATAATGCGCAACCCTTAGAAGCTTGTGAAGTGGTGTGAAGTTCGTATGGCTTGCATTAGTTTCACTAAAGAAGCTAATGGTACAAGTAGCTCCTTAGGCTCTAAACAACCATAAACAAAGTACATGGAACAGTTTGTCTTGGATTCCTCCCAAAGTAACAATGCTTCACTAAAGTCAAACAAAAAGGGAGATTCTCCAAACAAAGGTTTCCTATGAAGAGCAAGTATCATGAAATGTTTGGACCAAGTTTGCTTCTCTGATATTCCAAGCAAGGTAGTCCACTGTTATCGCTGATGTTGGGAGATGGATGACATTGTTTTCTTCCCTGGAAAGTCTTTTGCACCGAATCTCGGGACGAGATTCTTTTAAGGGGGGAAGGCTGTAACACCCTAGGTGTTTGTCACTTGCTAAGTACTAGGTTTGAGCTCAAACATGACAAGTTCAATGGTAATATAGAGGTCAAAGTCAATCTATGAAAGTAAACCCCAACTTGGGCTTGGTGGATGCAACCTTGCTTGCATATATGCCTTTTTAAAAGGTATTCTTGGATGATGCTAATGGAACCTTTTTCATGTGTCTTATATCCATCCCAATCTATGTTGGTCTCTGGAAAAGTTTGGTGAAGTTTGGAATCAAGAAGTCACATGAAATGATAAGTTATATCCTTGCCGGAATGACTCTATTAAGGAAATAGAATCATGGGTCACCAACCAAACCTTGCAAACTTGCTCATATGACACTAGATGAATTATACAACAAAAGTCGTGAAGGGTTCATGTTGAGCTTATGTCAAGAAAATGCTTCAATTGGCCTAAAATCCTATTTGGAGCTTTATCGGGTTACTACTTTGACCAAAGTGAAAGGTTGACCTCTGTTCCAGTTATGAGGTTTGACCCTAAATGAAAGTTGTAGTATTGCTTCTGTAGAACAAACTTTATTTAAGGATCAAGAGCTAGTTTGGTACCTATCCTAATCAAATTGAGCTCTCAAGAATCAATTCAGTGCTGATTTGCTACCTCCATATTTTGGCTAAGTCCCTGAAAGTGACAGCAGTGAGTTAGCTCCTTCATGACATTATATTATCCAAATTCTTATGGTAACTCAATTAGATTCCTTAATATGAGTTGGACTACTCTTCTTGATGAAAGCAATGGATCAAGTATCATCAAATTTGGAGTTCATTTGGGTATCTAAAAGTAGCTCCCAAAACAGCAAAAAGTTATTTTATCGCTAAACGGACGTCGACCCGTTGGCATGCCGCGTTCTCGTATTTTTGTAAAGCAACTCAAGCTGGTCCAAGAATAAAAGTTGTGGATAATTATTTGGAGAAGAGCATACAAAAAGTTGCATCAAGTTTGACATGATTTGGACCATCAATTCTTGGTTTTGCTAATCACCGTCAATACGTTGACACTCGTGACTTGGCATCTAATTATCTCCTAATCTGTTGGCCTAATGACTAAGCACCTTTAATCAAAGTTGGAGAGCAGGCCGAGGTGAGCAAACTTCATTTTTGGCCCATCTTCAAACTCGGCCCGGAAGAAGCCCAAAATCGCCTCCCACCTGAGCCACACCGTCGCATGCCACGTGCTCGACGAATTGCCTACGCGGCGTCCATGCGCGAGAGCACTCCCACCATGGCTGACACGCGCTCCTGCTCGTCTAAAGTGGACAGCAAGCCACGCCAGACGCTCCTCACACACACCAGCACGCTCTGCACTGCCCTCCCATCCTCCACTCGCCTCCTTCTCTCTCCAGCTCTCTCCCATCTGTCGCCGTCGTCGGTGCTGCTCCTCTGGTGCGCTGCTGCTGCCTCAGCCGGCCAGGAGATTGGCGTGGCTATGGTTGGCCGCGGCAAGGAGCGGGCAGGCCTCCCACGACCGTAGCTTGTGACCATTCGGCCATGAGCCTCGAGCTCGAACGTCCTGCCGGCTGCCGGCTTCTCTGTCCGTAAAGAAGAAGAGAAGGGACCTCGTGTTAGAATATAAAACAACTCAGGGTTCCATATGCGAAGCCAAGACTCATATGAATAGTGTTTGTGGGCTGTTGCGTGATTCTTAGAAACTCCAGGGTCCCCGGTGAAAGATCTGTTTTCCTTTTCCTTTGTTTTTGCAGATTTCTTGGATGAACTTTGGAAATGCATAGAAATTCGTAGAAAAGTCGTAAAATAGCAAATGTGGACTTTTTGGAATCCTTGTGAAATTCTCTATGCAGTAGATCTATAATATGGCATGGTTTAGTTTGACGTTTTAGTTATAAAAATAGATTTATGCAGTTAGGTTTTAATTGCTTGTTATATTTGTCTTTTTCATAAATGCTGTAGTATTGCTCGAATAAATGTGAACATATTGTGACATTCTTTTCATATGATATTTGATGTCTGGCATTTGTTTCATGAATTTAGGATTGATAGATTAAGAGTTATGAAAATAACAAATGCCCTGTGTTGCTTTGCTCCTATTGTGAGTAGGTCTGCATGTTTGTATTGTTTGGCTTAGTTAAGTTGTGAATCAGGCCTTGATGAAAATATATGAGTTGTAGTACTTTTCATAAGCTTTCCAGAAATATAAGTATCACAATTTTTGGTTAAGCACATGTTTAGTTATAGTAGTTTAAAGTATTGTTTCAGTTTCTGTCTAAATCCAGACAGGGTGGCATTGTTTGTTATGTGAGACCTTGTTAATTGTATATTTAGCTCTAGATGTTTATAACAAAGTTGTTCACAATTTAGTAAGCTTTCTATAAAGTACATAACCATAATTTATTGACATGTGAAACTCAAGTTACGGCTGTTTAATGTGGCATGACAGATTCTGTCTATGTTTTAGACAGAGATGTCTTTATGGGATTAATTGACCTTGTTAACTCTAGATTCATATTTAGATGATAATAAGAAAGTTGTAGGTAACTTTATAAGCTTTCCAAAAATATAAGAATCATGTTGGCTGGAGGTATACAACTCCGGTTATGCTGCTTTGAATTGCCTATCAGTTTTCTGTTTGTAATTATACCCCTACTGTTTGGGCAGCATGAGCAGTTTCATTTATGCAACTAATTCCATGATATAAATGATGTTTGCTGTGCAACTTGTCTATATAAAAGACGTAGATAATTTATTAACATATCTTGTTGTAAAGTTGCATATCATTTGGCTAAGTGGTTTATGAGTTACAGTAGTATGAAGTCCATCCCTTGAAATGCTTGTTCTCTGTAAGTTCCTGGACCAGATTATATGGTCATGCATGTTTGACTTGGTTAACTTGTTAATCATGCTAATATGATTAAAGATGAATCGTAGATAATTTTATAATATTTCCAGAATGTCTTGTTTCATAGCTTTTGGAGCTGTGTAGCTCTAGTTATGATTTATTTACTGAGTTGCTGCATGTATGTCCAAAATTACTGAAAATGCATGAATGCTTGATTGCTTTACTTGGTGTGTGCAAACTGTGATTCATGTCTTTAATGGTGATTAAGTAATACACTTGTAAACTTGTTAAACTTGTGTCATGATTGATTTGTTTGCTCTATATAATTGGTTGTGTGATGTTAGCTAAATAACTTTAGATGCTTGTGTCTTGCATACTTTTATGTGATGCATGTTGTGTTATTATTCTTTATATTCATGCACTTGCATCTTGCATCTCATCTAGGTGCGCTAGATGAATCACGTGAAGGTCATGATGTCGAATCAAACTCAAAGATGGTGTTTGGTGGACCTCTCCCAAAGGTGGAAGGACTAAGCAAGTGTTGTGACCTTAGATGTCACCAAGACGGAGCAACTAACTGAATTGACTCAGTGTTAATCCCAGGCAAGCCCCGGAGCATTATAAGTCTCCCACTACTTTTGAATGCAGTTGAGAAGATATGTTATATATGTATTGTTGCATTAAGTATAGGAGTTGGGTGAAACCCTTGCTGCATATAACACTCCTTGTCCAGCAAATATACCTATAACCCTATGTAGATTCAGGATCGAATCTAAATGCTTAGCTATGCTTAGACCGGTAGAAGCCAGGTGATGTCCCGTCACCTGAGCGAGATAGGTGGACACCTGAAAAGGTTGGCTATATATGCTATCATGAAAATAACCAAGTGATGAGAATGAATAATTGGAGACCGGGTGGGACGATGGTAGAGAAGTAACAAGACATGGAGGTCTTGGGTGCCTATCTATCCCCGCCTGTGTCGATTAAGGACCGATCGTTGACGGCCCTCTTGTCATGTTGAACGCATGCCCCACACTTAGCTGGAAGGATAAGTCGTTCCGACCGCGAAGCCTGAACACTATCCGGGCCGGGAGTCGAGCCGCCATGCGCTGTATTGGTGATGGTTGAGGAGAACGACGAGGGCGCGGCGCGCAACCTTGGTATACCTTGGATACCTCGGTCGCCGGAACGGTCCTCGGGTACTGGCGGTGCCTGCCGAACCCGCGAATTGGTCCTGGATAGTGCAATATGGTGACCTGTAGCTCACTTTGGCCGGTGAGTGTGGTTTGTGTGGGCAATAACTCGCCAGCTGGTCAGAAATCGATTCGAATCGCCATCGCTCCTGGATAGTGAGCACTTGACTTGAGCTTCGTCATCGTAGTAATGTTTATGGAACACTTGGATGGTTATGGTATGATGATGTTGGAAATGCCACATCAAATATGGGTACTATTGTTGAATCTTAATCAAGTGATTGCTTTAGTACAGGTGCTAATCTAGATGATAGGTTAATGATTATTAACTTGAGCTAAATACCTGAAAGGATTACTTAGTTGCAACTTAAGCTTTTTATGCAAAAAGTGTTGTCAAGCTAGCTCCACCAATAAAGCCTTGCATACTCCTTAGTGTCATATTATTTCTGGTTTATGACGGGTAAGTCTAGCTGAGTACCTTCTCGTACTCAGGGTTTATTCCCACTTGTTGCAGGATGTGATGTATCATGGCTACTGCAAGAGTTGGATGACTCCTACCATATTAGAGGAGTAAGATCATGGGCATGATCCTTCTTAGTTACCTTATCTATGTTGCTTTTGTTGGAGTTGACCTGGATACTGGCATGTATTTGAAATAAGGGCAATATTAGTTTCAAATTACTTTGCTTCCGCTACTTTTCAACTTAAGTTGTAATAACTATCTTGAACTCCGATGTATATCAAACTACTTGTGAAATGGATGTAACATGTGACTTGTTATGTTGAATCACTACGATCTTGGCTTGTAAGATGGTTGGTTTGAAATCCCTTGTGATTTCACGGACTACCGGGTTTATGAGAGTTCGATTATGTTAAAGCAACTGCTTTGGCGGGAGTTTTTCATAGTTGATCTCTTGTAAATTGGGCGGTTCTGTTACATAGGAGTTCTCAGGCTCGTTATCCCTCGGTCCTCGAGGGGCTCGAGGCGCCTCAACTACCCGATCGTTCAAGGTTTACTAAGTAAGAAAGAGAGAAACTTTTGGGCTTTTTTCGATACTTGGGGGGGGTCGCCCCCCGGTAGCCCCCGAGGGGGTGTTGACTATGATGGGTCATAGTCGGAGCCCCCTTCTAACGTCGAGGTTATGACGTGTAAACCTTTGGTACAAAAAGAAGTTGCTCGAGGGAAAGACTTCATTTATTCATGCATTCGTTTACAAAGTCCCGGTATAAAAAGTAGGATCGTAAATCTAGGACTTCTAGGGGTAGAATCGACGTAGCTGTTCGATGTTCCATGCGTTGGTGAAGACTGCCCCCTTTTCGTCCGCCAATTTGTACGTTCCTGGCTTAAGGACCTCGGCCACCACATACGGGCCTTCCCAAGGTGGGGTCAGCTTGTGGCGTCCTTGGTTGCTTTGTCGGCGTCGTAGGACAAGGTCGCCTACGTTGAGGTCCCTCTTGCGCACGTGCTTGTCGTGGTAGCGTCGGAGTCTCTGCTGATATCTAGCAGAGTTGAGGAGGGCCATGTCTCGAGCCTCCTCGAGTTGGTCGACCGCGTTTTCCTGAGTTTCTTTGTTCGATTGCTCGTTGTAAGCCTTGAGTCGTGGTGACCCATATTCGAGGTCTGTGGGGAGGATGGCTTCAGAGCCGTAGACCATGAAGAACGGGGTGTATTTTGTGGCCCTGCTTGGCGTTGTCCTAAGGCTCCATAGGACTGAGGAAAGCTCCTCGACCCACTTCTTGCCGAATTTCTTCAATCGATTGTAGATTCTTGGCTTGAGTCCTTGCAGAATCATGCCGTTGGCACGCTCGACCTGGCCGTTAGTTCGAGGGTGGGCTACTGCGGACCAGTTCACACGGATGTGATGCTGATTGCAGAAACCCAAGAACTTTCTGCCAGTGAACTGGGTGCCGTTGTCGGTGATGATGACATTGGGGATCCCAAACCGATGGATGATGTCGGAGAAGAAAAGGACGGCCTGCTCGGAGCGGATGTTGGTGATGGGTCGAGCCTCGATCCATTTGGAGAACTTGTCGATAGCCACCAGCAAATGAGTATACCCTCCTTTCGCCTTTTGTAGAGGTCCTACTAAGTCGAGCCCCCATACCGCAAACGGCCAGGTGATGGGGATCATCTGAAGAGCGTGTGCGGGCAGGTGTGTCTGTTTGGCGTAGAATTGGCACCCATGACACGAGCGTACAAGCTCGATGGCATCCGCCACAGCCGTTGGCCAGTAAAAGCCTTGCCGAAAAGCGTTTCCTACAAGGGTCCGTGGGGCGGCGTGGTGGCCACAAGCCCCCGAGTGCAGGTCTTCGAGGAGTTTTCGACCTTCTTCTATGGTGATGCAACGTTGTAAAACCCCCGTCGGGCTCCGTCGATATAGCTCGTTGTCTTCGCCATAGATCACATATGATTTGGCCCGTCGAGCGATACGACGAGCTTCGTTCTTGTCTTCTGGCAACTCACCGCGGATGAGGCAGTCGAGGTACGGTGTGCGCCAATCGAATGGTCGACCCGGTCGTCGTTCTATTTCCATCACCTCTTCCTCCATCAAGAGCGCATCGACAGCATTGGTTGGTTGGGCGATGGTGGTGTCGACGCCAGCCCCCGTGCCTAGGTCGACGGATGGCTCGTGAAGATCCTTTGAGAATGCATCAGGCGGCACTGTGCCTCTGGTAGATGCAATCTTGGCGAGTTCGTCGGCTGCCTCGTTGTAGCGTCGAGTGACATGGACAAGCTCGAGGCCGTGGAACCTGTCTTCGAGTCGACGCACCTCCTTGCAGTATGCTTCCATTTTTGGGTCATGGCAACTCGAGGTTTTCATTACCTGGTCGATGACGAGTTGGGAGTCACCTCGGACGTCGAGGCGTCGGACTCCTAACTCGATAGCGATCTTAAGACCGTTGACGAGGGCCTCATATTCTGCGACATTGTTAGATGCGGCAAAATGAATCCTGATTACATACCTCATGTGGACGCCCAAGGGCGAGATGAACAGCAGGCCGGCCCCGGCCCTAGTTTTCATGAGTGACCCGTCGAAATACATTGTCCACAACTCCGCCTGGACCTGAGTCGGGGGAAGCTGGGAGTCTGTCCATTCCACGACGAAGTCTACCAGGGCTTGCGATTTGATGGCCCTTCGAGGCGCGTAAGTGAGGGTCTCGCTCATGAGCTCGACCGACCACTTTGCTATCCTTCCCGTGGCCTCCTTGCTCTGGATTATCTCGCACAAGGGGAAAGAAGAGACCACCGTGATAGGATGACCAAGGAAGTAATGCTGTAATTTGCGGCGGGCAAGGATTACGGCGTAGATCAGCTTCTAGATTTGGGGGTAACGTGTCTTGGTCTCCGAAAGCACCTCGCTGACGAAATAGACTGGCCTTTGGACTGGCAGTGCGTGACCCTCCTCTTGTCTTTCGACCACCACCGCCGCGCTGACGACCTGGGTCGTCGACGCGACGTAGAGGAGCAGTGGCTCCGCAGGTTGAGGTGGAACCAGGACTGGTGCCGAGGTCAGCGTCTTTTTCAGTTTTTCGAGCGCTTCCTCGGCCTCGGGGGTCCAAGAAAAACGCTCGACCTTCTTCAGGAGTCGATATAATGGTAATGCCTTTTCTCCTAGTCTCGAGATGAAACGGCTCAGAGCCGCCAGGCACCCCGTGACTCTCTGCACACCCTTGATGTCTCGGATTGGCCCCATTTTCGTGATGGCCGAGACATTCTCGGGGTTGGCCTCGATACCGCGCTGTGAAACAATATATCCTAGGAGCATGCCTCGAGGCACGCCGAAAACACACTTCTCGGGATTAAGCTTGATCCGGCTGGTGCGTAAGCAGCTGAAGGCAACCTCGAGGTCCTGGATCAGGTCTCCTCGTCGCTTTGACTTGACGACAATGTCGTCGACGTAGGCCTCGACCGTTGAGCCTATATGTTCGCCAAATACGTGGAGCATGCAACGTTGATACGTGGCTCCCGCGTTTCGAAGCCCAAATGGCATGGTCACGTAGCAATACATTCCGAAAGGCGTGATGAAAGAGGTCGCGAGCTGGTCGGACTCTTTCATTTTTATTTGGTGGTAACCAGAATAAGCATCAAGGAAAGAAAGGGTTTCACATCCCGCGGTAGAATCGACAATCTGATCAATGCGTGGCAATGGAAAGGGAACTTTTCGACATGCTTTATTCAAACTAGTATAATCGACACACATCCTCATTTTCCCATTCTTTTTCTTAACTAATACAGGGTTCGCTAACCAGTCAGGATGATGAACCTCCTTGATGAATCCGGCCGTCAAAAGCTTGTGGACTTCCTCGCCAATGATCTTGCGCTTTTCCTCGTCGAATCGGCGCAACCGCTGCTTCACTGGCTTGGAACCGGCTCGAATCTCCAAGGAGTGCTCGGCGACTTCCCTCGGTATGCCCGGCATATCCGAGGGACTCCATGCAAACATATCAGCATTCGCACGGAGAAAGTCGACAAGCACGGCTTCCTATTTGGGGTCGAGGTCGGTGCTGATCGTCAGCACCTTGCCGTCGGAGTTGTTGGGGTCGAGCGGGATCTTCTTAGTTCCTTCCGCCGCCTCGAAGCTGCCCGCATGACGTTTAGGCTCTGGAGCCTCAGCGGCCATGGCCTCGAGCTTTGCAACGAGCTCGGTGGAGCTCTCGACCGCCTCCCCGTACTCGACGCACTCGACGTCGCACTCGTACGCGTGCTCGAAGGAGGAACTGACAGTGATGACGCCTTTGGGACCAGGCATCTTCAGCTTCAAGTATGTGTAGTTGGGTATAGCCATGAACTTGGCGTAGCCCGGGCGCCCGATGATGGCGTGGTACGTGCCTCGGAACCCAACCACCTCAAAGGTGAGGGTCTCCTTCCTGAAGTTGGCCGCCGTGCCGAAGCAGACCGGTAGGTCGATTCGACCTACTGGCAGTGCCTTTTTCCCTGGTACGACGCCATGGAAACCGCCGGCGCTCGGCTGGAGGCATCCTCTATCGATGCCGAGGAGATCGAGGGTCTCGAGGTAGATGATGTTGAGGCTGCTGCCACCATCCATCAGCACTTTCGAGAGTCGGGTGTTGACGATGATGGGGTCGACGACGAGCGGGTAGACGCCTGGGGCGACTACCTTGTCAGGGTGGTCTTCTCGGTCGAAAGTGATGGGAGTGCTGGACCAGCTAAGATACTGGGGCACCGCCATTCTTGCTGTAAAGACTTCACGACGCTCCCTTTTGCGCTGCCTCGCGGTCAACTGAGTCGAAGGCCCACCATAAATCATGTAGCAGACGTGGACGGCGGGGAAGCCGTCGTCATCTTTGTTGTCCTCCTTGCCGCCAGCCTTCTCCTTCTTGGAGTCCTCACGCGTATCTTTTTTGAACCCCTGACCGTCGAAATGCTTTCTCAGCATACGACAGTCCTTGAGTTTGTGGTTAGCGCCTCCCTTATGGTAAGGGCATGGCTCCTCCAACATCTTGTCGAAGATGCCTCCCTCCGGAGGGCCTCGCGGCTTCTTTCGATCCATGGCGGCGACGAGGTCGTCACCTGAGTCTTCCTGGTGGAACTGCCGCACTTTCTGCTTCTTTTTATTTTTCTTGAGGCCTCGACTGGAAGTCCCATCTTCATTGACGGGCTGCTTGCCTCTTCTTCCTTCTGAGCTGAAGAAGGCGCCGACTGCCTCCTCCCCTGCCGCGTAGTTAGCTACTACGTCCATCAGCTCGTCGACGGTCTGAGGTCGATTGCGGCCTAATTCCCGCACCAAGTCTCGACTGGTGGTGCCCGAGACAAACGCCAAGATGACGTCGTGGTCGGGGATATGTGGCAACTCAGTGCGCTGCTTCGAGAAGCGTCGAGCGTACTCCCGAAGAGTCTCTCCTGACTTCTGCTTGCATTTGCTGAGGTCCCACGAGTTCCCTGGCCGTATATAGGTCCCTTTGAAATTACCCTCGAAGACCCTGACCAGATCAACCCAGTTGTGAATCTGATTGGCTGGGAGTTCCTCGAGCCATCGACGGGCGGTGTCGGAGAGGAAAAGGGGTAGTTGTCTGATGATGGCTCGATCATCCCCTCGAGCGCCACCTAGCTGACAAGCCAGCCTGAAATCGGCCAGCCATAGCTCTGGCTTGGTTTCTCCATTGTACTTCGCGATGCTGGTTGGGGGTCGAAATGGACTGGGCAGGGGCGTGCTGCGAATCGCCCTGCTGAACACCCGCGGGCCCGGTGGCTCGGGGGCCACCCGGTCCTCGTCGCTGTCGTACCTCCCACCGCGATGCGCGCTATAACCACGTTCTTCCGCGTCTCCGTGCCGGCGGCGTCTATTTTCTTTGATGTCGTGTCGCGCGTCGTGTCGACGTTGATTGTCGGCAGGGAGGATGAGAGCGGTCTTTCTACCTCGAGGGGGAGGTTGTTGCTGGACAGACACCTCCTCTTCGATTAGAGGCTGTTCGTCGCGCTTCTCTGTGGCAGCTCCTCGTCGTCGAGATGCCGAACTTTCGGCTTGTTGAACTGCTACCACCTGGAGCAATGTCTGAACTTCATCTCGAATGCGTCGGGCCTGGGAATTTGATGGTTCTGGCATGTTACGTAGCAGCATCGTCGCTGCCACTACATTCTGGCCTGCTCGAGGGAAACGGCCGACAGGTTGCTCCGCCTCTGCGTCTCCGACGATCTGTCGATGTACCTCTCGAGCGCGTCGACGGACACTTCCGCCCAGCGGGTAGGGCAGGTCTTGTTCGAGGATTTGCTCGAGCAGGACGAGGCGCTCGCGATCTTCGTCGAGCTTCATCTTGAGCTCCCGCAGCTGCGCGAGCTGCGCAGTTCTATCTTCCTGAGGAAGAGGGTCGAGCCGTCCGTCGTTCCCAGGCGTCCTGGGGTCTTCTTGTGCCGCGGGGGCTCGACCACCCGCAGCAGCGTCCCGTGTCTCGTCGGTGGTTTCTGCCGCCCCGTCGAGGTGATAGCATTCCCTCGTAGGGTCATAGCTGTCTGTCTCGGAGTCGGAGTCCGGTTCGGCAGCGTGGAAACACCCACGCCCTTCCTCCAGCAATCGTTGCCTGAGGGAGGTGATCGAGTATCGTCCGGGGCCTAGACGGCGGAGGCCTCGTACTCGGGAAAGGTCCGGCAGTTCGGACGCCGGCCGCCGCGCTTCAGAGCTACGTGGGATGACCATTGGTCTTTCCACGTACGTCTGGGCGTTTGGGCATATCGTCTTGGCGAGCGACGCCGCGGCATTGTCCAACCCGAACGGCAGTGCCGCCCTTGGAGAGAACAACCCGTGTGGAAGTAGCCTAGCTGCGGTGGGGGAGGGCGCGCGAGACGCGTTTCCCCCCGTCGTCGCGCGGTGCTGAGTCGTCGTGCTTGTTGCTCGGTCACACGGTGTTGCTGACTTGTGGCCCACATCCTGCCTTGCGCGAGTTGTTGGTCGTGTTGAAGCAGAGGGGCCACGGTGGTGCTGCCCGCGCCTCTTCTTAGGCGGGGAGGCGTGGTGGTGAGGGCGTCTCGGAGCCTTCAACCGTGCTGGCGTAACGCGGACTCCTCCTGGTCCTTTGACTGAGAGCAAGATCATGTCGTAGCCGGAGCCCGTAGACATGAACTCGAGACTCCCAAACCAAATCACCGTGGAGCGCGGAAGCGGCGAGGCAGGAGTAGCCATCCGGAAAGTGGTGGGAAATCGGTGAAAAACACGCAGGACCCCTACCTGGCGCGCCAACTGTCGGTGTTTTTTCCCCCGGGGGGTCACACCAACGAGTAAATTTGTGTGCGTGCTCCCCTTTCCAGATGGTGATGCAAAAAGACACAGAGATTTATCCTGGTTCGGGCAAGAGAAGGCCCTACGTCCAGCGGGGGGAGAGAGTTTGTATTATCTTGCACCTAAGTGCTTGTACAGGGGCGAATACAAGCGTGGTATGAAGTGTGTAGCTCTACTACGTGTGTGTGTGTTCTTGTGTTGGGATGTCCCCCTCTTCTATTCCTGAGTCCCTCCTTTTATAGCTCCAAGGAGAGACACAGGGTACATGCATAGATGTCAGAGTAGGGATCGATAGCCGCATGGAGCGCTGACCTACTCGAGGCTTCCGTACGGCATGGCCTCGAGCCGTCCCATCTTGATAGCTCGGTGATGATTACGCGTGCTCCTGTGTTCTGCCCTGTCAGCCGCCTTGTGCTGGTTCTGAGGTCGCATGCTTGTACGGTATGGTGGCGGACCCGACGGGGTAGCTGTGATGAAGTCAGTCGACGCCCAACTTGTCCCTAGGAAGGGGCCCTGTTTGGTCGAGGGTCGGACGCCGTGTAATATGCTGGTATCTGGAGCGCTGACCTTGGGTGTCTCGAGGGGGTCCCGATTAGACGTTCCATCCTTGTTTCCTGCGTCCTGACACGCCTTGGGTCGTTCGGTGGGAAGGCTGCAAAAAGAACGATGGGACAGAAGCTTGCTCCCTATCACGCCTTCCATGACCTGTGTGTTAGGTGGGGAAGCGTCAGGTGCATTTAATGCTCCGGCTCGCGTGCGCGCGTCGGGCGGCGGACAGTGTCCTCGCGCCCGACTCCTCTCGGTTCGCTCGAGCCCGCTTCCGCCATCGACGGCAGTCGTCGCTCGAGTCCTGAACCGATTCGCTCGACGCTATTTCCGTCTTCGAGGCTGCGACCGTCGATGGCGGCGCATACGTAAGATTAGAGCGTCGAATTAAGGGTCTCGACCTTCGTACGGGCAATCTCATAATGCGCATCGCTGAGGGTACCCCTTACCGATACCCTCGACAAATAGGTTGTCAATGGTATTCTTAAATCTGTTCAACATGGGGATGTTGAGGCGTCCATTATTTTTATCTTGAGCACGATAAATTAAGTTGAAGTCACCCAGTAGTAGCCATTCCGGGAGCATTTGTTGTTTTAGGTCTGTGATCTCTTGCATGAAAAGAATTTTTTCATTGTCCGTCTGTGGTCCATAGACCCCTGTGATTGACCACTGTACATTTTCAGCCAGCATAGTGACTGTTGCCGAAATTGTATTTGTCGTTGCATAGGTGTTTTGTATTGTAAAGAAGCGATCTGAGGCTGCAATTAGGATTCCTCCTGAGGCACCTATCGAGGGTAGGAATGCTACATTTTGTGCCATGTCTGCTCCAACGGTCTCATTTAGCAGGGAAGGCGTCCAAATTCCAATTTTTGTCTCTTGCAGACAAACAATGGTTGCCCCCGACAAAATTAGCTGGTTTCTCACACTAGCCCTCTTAGCTCCGTCATTTAGCCCGCGAACATTCCAACAAAGGATATTGCAATCCTTTACTGACATTTATAACATAGTATGACTACTGAATGCCCAAGCACAGTTAACTGACGCTGACCAACCAGCCTGAGAATACTCCTGATCAGACATGCTGGGAGGTAGCCGAATCAGGGGGGCATGACAGATCATCCTTTTAGTCCAAAGAAAAATAATTGAAGACTTTGTTTCCTTGCTAGAAATGAAATAGCTACTTGTTGAAATGGTCCAGATAGCATACAACAAATCAGCTGCCGAAGTCCAGGCAGATAACCAGGGGTGACCGAAGGCAACACAGCCAGCAGGCCAAAATTCCCCCAAAGTGCAACATAGGTGCATACAGTTCATTCGCCGAAGGCTACAAGGCCAGCAGGCGTGCATCCGAAAGACAATTAGGAGTTCGAAAATCCACATGCGCATCATCGCGCTCCTAAAGCCATGCAGGGCTAGACTACTAGCAACTTGACTAGGATACAATGGGCTACCAGCCCAACCCCTACTCCCTGAAGGGGCTAACATTGATCATTGGAACCACTATTGACTGGCACCTAAGCCACCAGGCTAGAAGCCACGGCCATGTCGTCCTTGTTCTGCATCTTGGCGCCCTGCTCAATGAGGACCTGGATAGCCTCCATCTTGGACTTCTCGATGGGGTTGCCGAAGTGCTGTGCATACAAATCAAAGTCAGAAGAATTTTGGGTATTGTCAATAGGGCTGTCTGCACCCGAAAGTTCCCCCAGTTTCTTGATTAACAGATCCTGAGCCACCTGGATAGCGTCTTTGCCTGAATTTGCAGCTGCCTTTTTTGCTAGCCTAATGCTTTGCCTTTTGCTTGAGCTCGGTGGGGCGGTGTTATGTGGGTATTTTTCGGTAGGTCTAGTTATTTGAGTCAAAGGAGTCATGGTGCCTACTTCTAATAGTGGTTCCATGATAGGTCTTGATATTGATTCAATGAAGCTGTCTATAAGTGGCGAAATGTTTGTTACAGAATCACTGACTAACGGCTGAGTATCAATTGCTAGAACCGGCTCTACACCTTCCTCTAATACATTTTGATTTTCTGCGGAAGTAGGAGCTAATAGCACTATGCCGGTCTGTGAATTTTGATTGGACTGCTCAGTTAACGAAAACTTAAGGGGATTAGAGTTCTTTTGTTCACTATTCGCAGCTGTAGTAAACTGTGTAGTCGGGGTGGAGCTCACCAGCAGGTTCTGCAGCTGATCCAGCATGAGTCCCGCCATCATATTCTTGAGGGTGTCGTGCTGCTCCACCACCTGGTCCTCTGCATTCTTGCCTGCAGTTGGCTCTGCAGGTGCGTTTCCAGGTAATATATCACAATATGTGTCTGCAGCTATCACAGTGCTTACAACATTAGGATATTCAGGGATGTTCTTACTGGTGTCAGTTGGGGTGAAGTCCATGTTGAGTGGGTTGCCATCGACCATTTGCATCTCCTGTTTCTTGGCCTCCACTAGGACAGAGCACTGGTCTGCCACACTTGCAATGTTAGGAGCAAAGAAAACATGATCAAGAGGGATTGAACCACTTTGCAACGGTTGTGGAGGAGTGTTACCCTTCATGAGTATGATGCTGTCATCAGGGAGGGTGGCCTTGAGTTCAGTTGCAATCGGCTCTGCAAAAGTCACCTTCTTCTTTCTCTTCTCCTCATCGTGCCCCTTCACCTTCCAGACAAGGTTGGGCCTCTGGTGGCCTTCTTGGTTCGCCCTGCTCCTTCTAGGTGGGGAGTCCCTGCGCACTCCCCATCTGTTGGAGCTGATGCAGTCCTCAGCTCCGGTCCTGCAGCGTGCGCTCCTTGCCCAGCCAGACAGGCTGCGGTGACGACGCATGCCGTGGTTGCGCCTGTCCTCATAGTCATCATCATCCCGCCTTGGGTGTCGCCTAAGTTCTCGGCCGCGGTTGTTTCCCCGCCTGCCATGGAGGCGTTCTCCCTCGGTGTCCGGGGCGCCGTAGCTCCAGATGAACTCCCTACGTGGCTTGCGGTTCGGGGGGCCGCCAACTCTGCCCCGGCCTTGCAGGAAGGAGAGATCATCCACAATCTCGAGGTGGTTGCGCAGGACGTAGACATGGCCGCGCTTGAGGTCGACCGGCTCATCATGATGTGGTGGCTCCCTGTCCGGCTCGGTCACCGTGAGCCAGACCTCGGTGGGGATGTCGCTGGGGTCGCTGCACCAGGCCCAAAGGTCAAAGGACCTAGTGCGCTCGCGGTGCCGAGTCGTCTCCTCCACATAGTGCACGGCGCAGCTCTTGCCGAGTGCCTTTGCAGCTACATCCTCTGCCCAGCAGTGCACTGGGATGCCTTCAATGCGTACCTTGACACGGTACTCCCAGTTGACGTTGTTGGCGTAGCGGCGTTCGCTCCAGGCGGCGAAGTGGAAGTCACGTCCATTGTCGGAGAGGATCTCCTGACCGACCAGGCGCTGCCGGATCGCAGGGTCGGAGAAGGTGACGAAGTACTGCTCGGGGAAGTGCTTGACCACCTTGAACTCACCATGGCGCAGGCGCAGCTGACGGCGGAGGGCGTCGCCGAGATGATGCGGCTCCGTGTCGTGGCTATTGCCCTCAAGCCAACACACTGCAGCATGGTCGATGAGCTCGTCACGGCGCCTCTTGATGGGACCAGTGGCCGTCACAGCACAGAAACCACGAGCAGGATGCCAAATAGAAAATTATATCTACTAATTACCTATTTTGTCTTGAGCCCCAAGCTTCATGGGCCCCGGTAGAGCCGGCCCTGGATAAGTGTAGGGACTGCCTCATAGTAAACAATCCGAAAAACACAGTTCGACATAGGATATCATAAATAGTTACAATTTGTTCTTCTACATTATTTTATTGAAGTGAGTGAATAGTCAAAGTCAAGCATGGAGAAGATAAAATACAGTGAGGAACGAGATAAACTATGAGCCACATTACCATTGTGCCCTACCCGACATAGCTAGTTTGCCGAGTGCCTCCGGCACGAGCAAAGCCCAAAAAATACTCAGCAAAAGGTTTGCCGAGTGCCATCTTCAACAAAGCTCACTTGACTTAAATTTAGATGGCAAATAACTTTTTCCTGAGTGCTTTTTGTCGAGTACTGTGTCGACCCTTGGTGAAAAATGACATGGACAGCAAGAAGACAGTGACGGAGGGCTTTGCCGAGTGTTTCTTTTCCATAACATGTTTTACAAATTTGTTTGAATGTAATTTAAAAATACCTTATTGAATTCACTTAACAGAGCATTTTTGTTACTTGTACGAATATTAGACCATTATTTCATGCTGTTATAGCTCAAATTTAATTTATATTAATTAAAAGTCTATAATTGCGGTTAACAAAATAAAATTATATCGAACGGATCCAAAAATTTGCCAAAATTTCACTTGAAGCAATCTCTGTTGTCTATTGCCTATACAAAATGTTTTGATGTCAAATTCGAACTTGACAGAGACTTTGACTCCAAATCTGACTGGATCCTTCTCAACTGTATGATTCATCTTCCGAGATGCTTCGTTTTGTAAGCATTATACGTGACAACTTGTGTGAAACCTTCTCAATTTTTTACCACAACCTTCACGTATGATATGATGATGTCTTCATAGATTTCATAATTTTCAGATTTCATTTGCTTTTATAGAATTTAAAAACATTTCGGCCACAAGTTTGTGGTCATGTATTGTGAACAAGATATTCAAAATTTCCTTTCATTGCCCGGATTTTAACATTTTCAAATCACAGTAACATGAATACCATTTTTCCATTCATTTTGTTCCATTATTCGAATCTCTTGAAGTTCAAATTTGACTTATTCCAAAAAATTAATTAAATGATACAAATTAACTAAGTATAACAAACAGACCGAGAAGTACCAAATTTTAACATGGAGTACCACACACTATATGAAAAGAGCAGAAAAAGTTCGGAGGGCAAAAGGGAAAAAATAGTTAGTTTGCCGAGTGTCACAATAAAACATTCGGAAAAACTTAAGTCTTTGTCGAGTGTCAAAAGAGGACACTTGATAAAATACTAACAGCGGTTAATGGCTGTTAAGCGTTGCAGCTATTTGCCGAGTGTTATAGTTTTTGCCGAGTGTTTATCTGAGTGTTTTATTTTCAGCACTCAGCAAAGAGCTGCTTTGTCGAATGTCTTTATTTTGCCGAGCGTGTTGGAGAACGCACTCGGCAAAGATGCTGTTTGCGCCTAGGCACTCGGCAAACAGTTAGTCTAGCACCCGTCATGTATTTTTCTCTGTATCCTAGCGGCTCCCAGTGGCAGATCCCCTATCTATGGTGAAGCAATCACTACAGGCACAAGGTTTTAATATTAAGTGTCATGCACACCTAGGCTAGAACCTAGTTATTGATAAGCACTGTAATCATGGATATTTAGAGGAAATAACACATGAAGACGAAACTATATCCAATCTAAAGTTGATGTATTCACTAGACAATACAAAAGCAAAATAGATAATATGCGATGTTATCCAATAGACGCCTTTCTATTTTGGCCATTGGTAATGTGCATAGCACTAAAAACCCCTGTTTCCACTCACCTGGTCGTTGTGATGTGTCTCAGCAGTGAATTAATTAATTGAATTAAATTTGTTGTAGGACATGGCTTCAAGCAGCTACACGCACGAGCTAGGCCGATATATAATACATGCGTGTGAACGCAGAGACCTTTGTGCTTTCGCTTCGCAAGACCAGATGCTCGTCGATCTTTGCAATGGCCATTGGCAAGCTAGAGAGCGAGAGAGCAAGATGTACTGCACAATACATCTGGATGGTACGTTGGCAGCTGCTACACCTTTGCCATATTGTTGGGTCTGGCACAAGTATCTCCCTTAGAGCAAGTATAGTAAAGGGCTGCAAGTGAGCTATATGTTGATGTGAAGGAGATAAAAGAAAGTAGAGAAGTGGACATTAAGTCCAGTTTAGACACAAGAACAAATACATTTTGTAAGAGAGACAATACTAAACTACTATATAAGTTGGCTGAGAGATGAACTGTAAAGATCCATACATTATTAGTCTTAATCTCAGAGATAATAGATCCATGTCGTCGATTGATTGCCATTTTGTTGCCCCGCTTTCCCCACGAGTTGAGGACACGGACCTTAGCACATGCTATAGGCTAAGGAGGTGTTTGGTTAGATGTACTAAAGTTTAATGTACTAAAGTTTAATAGACACTGTAGCACACTTTTAACTATAGCAATTAGTGTTTAAGTATGTAGACTAATTAGGCTTAAAAATCATCTCGTAAATTATTCTCTAACTATATTTTTAGTTTTGTAAATAGTCTATATTTAATAATTCATACATGTGTTTAAATATTTGATGTGATAGAGACTAAAGTTTAATATTGGGGACCAAACGGGGAGCTAGACGCGTTCGCATAATAAGCACTTATCCATATATATGGATACTCATGCCACATCTATGTCATCGTTCGACAGGACTTCATTGGAAAAAATTTACTCTTGAGAAACTGTTGCTATTTAGTAATCAGAAACAGTCTAGAATATTTATTATTGTATACTCCCTCTATATAAAATTATAAGTCACTTTGACTTTTTTGGTACATAGAATTTGCTATGTATCTAGATTTATATTATATCTAGATACCTAGCAATCAAAGTGACTTAATTATAATTTGATGGAGGGAGTATGTATTAACCTTCATCACAGCACAGTCTTGAAGCACATCAATTTGACAAAAGATAATGATAATAATTTACGCCCTCAGTCCAAAAACATATAGCATTCTAGGACCTCTAAGACAGATTATTGGAGTAAAGCAAATGATAGATGTAACCCTCCTCTCCCTTGATCATGTGGAAATATTGTGGTTGTCTTATTTCAAATCTAGTGGTTGGGTTGATAGAAAGCACTAATAGCAGATACACATCTATTGAGAATGGGGGTATATTAATAAATGAGTAGCCTGGTGGTTGGGTTGATAACAGGTATTAATGACAGATACACATATGACTAAGATTGAGGGTGTTAATAAGTGAGTTGGTGCCTATAATCTTTTATAGTTAGAAACACATTAATTTTAAATGGATGGATATCTTATATTTTAATATGTAGAGAATACATAAAGATAGTATTAAATATAGTATCTCACACAAGATATCTAGCTACATATTTATTTATTAACATAGAGACGTTGGATTTTTTTTTTTTTTTGATAAGAGAGACGTTGGATTTGTCTTCATGCTAGTAGGAAACTGATGGTTACTTTTGCTACCAGAGACCATGGCACTCAATCACGATGACAAATGGGTCCCATGTGGTATATTGTGTTGCCCTTTGACCCTGTGGGCCCTTATCGCATGTCTCAGGGTACACAGAAGGAAGGTAGTTATAAGTAATAAATAGTAAACTATGCCAGCACTTTAATTATACAGCTTGCATACTGGTACAACGTTCATATTGTTGATATACATATATATTTATATATTGTGCTCTAAGCTCATTGCATTCCATCACTGCAGAAACAGTTTCCTCAACGACTCTCTCTTTCTCTCTCAGGTGCTCCTCTCTTTCTTCTCTCTTTTTTTTATGAAACCTCTCTTTCGCCTCTTAGATTTTCTTCGTTAGACATCTCTTTTTTCTTATTCTTCTTCCCCGGATATAGGTGTATCTATGATGTATCTTTTTTTTCTTATCCCTTTTCTCCTGATGTGATGTAACCGTGGTGTCCCTGAAATGATATCAAACTAAAAAATATTGCATAGCATGTTAAATAAGCAAAATTTTTATTATAGATTGTTGCCACAAATGTTTTTTTTTGTGATCTATTAGGAGAGTTGCTTGAACTTTCAGCAACAATCTCTTAGGCAACTCCCTTTAGTAAAACCAGCTTACATATATTCAGGTAAAGGTAGTTGTCTAATGAGCTTCTTCATTATATCCTAGCAAAACATATATATGATATTCACTATAGATCAGCAACTAACAATAAATCATCCATTTTATCAAGTTGGACACAACAATAAAAATTTACCAGATTGAAATATATATATCTGCAAATTAATTTTGGACACTGTTGGCTAAAAGTTTTACACTACAATGTTTTGAGACGTTGAAATATCTCCTTTGTTCTTTAACATTATTTTCCTTATTTCAGCATTCTGATTCATGTAAATTAATAGATGTCAAATTGAAAGAAAGAAATCGATTTTGCATTGCAAATGATTGATTAAAAAATTGTGGAAAAATATTTACTGTGCATTTCATTTCTTTACTAATCTCTTCATTCCAAATTATAGACCATTCCTCTTCTAGATATGTAGCTTTTGCTATGTATCTAGATATGAGCTATATCTCTAGATATACAATTTTTTTACATATCTAAAAAAGGTCGAACGCATTATAATTTAGAACAGAGGGAGTACATACAAATTAGTTCAGGATAAACATCTATATCCGTTTCCTTTATGTAGAATGTGCATATTCAACCTAGTAAATGATTAAGGATGTTAATTATATTTTATGAGATAACATACTATCATAATTCATAAAACAACATGCTTGCCTCGTAGAGGATTTTTGAGGCTATAATCCTACTGTATTTTTTTTTAGAAATTATATATTCCTATGTCATGGTACTATGAATCTCTAACATTCCCTTTGCTCCATATTGTTCGCAATGCATGAGATATGTTCTCCATTTGAAATTATTCCTATGATTAGCAGGCTGCTCTAATTACCCAGATGGCCGCTCCGAGCAACATGACATCAGTGACAGTATCCTCGTTCACCCCAGAGATATTGTACAGTGCACAAGTTGAATTCAAAATCCAAAACTACAATGAACGCATAAACATTGGCTATGCCACATTCCTAAGGTCGCCAGCCTTTACGGTTGGAGGTTATGAGTGGACACTCAACTATTACCCAGATGGCCGTTCTGAACAAACAGAGGGCCATGTCTCTGTTGCTCTTGAACTCATGGGTACTGAAACTCTCTGGGCTATTCTAAGCTTGACATTTGCAGACCAAGTTGACAGGTCGGCATGGGCAGGATGGGCAACAGCAGCATTCCTGAACAGTAACAACAATTTTACCTTTTACTGGCCTGAATTAAGAAGCGAGGTTTTCGAACAAATGGGGCTCGTGCAAAATGATTGCCTCGAGATCCAGTGCCAGATTTCTGTTTGCAGGCCAAATCAGTTGTTAAAAGCCGGATTGCTTCCTGAAGTTGAGGTTCCGGCATCTGATATGTTACAAAACCTAGGTAGGTTTATGGCCGACCATGTGGCTGCTGATGTGATGTTCAAGGTAGAACAAGAAACTTTCCAAGCTCATAGAATCATGCTAGCTGCATGTTCGCCTGTGTTCGATAAGCAGCTCAATGGTCAAATGAGAGAGAAAGACATGGGCTGTATACTAGTGCATGACATGCAACCTGCTGTCTTCCAGGCTCTTTTGCATTTTGTATATACAGATTCACTGATTGATATGAGTGACAAAGTTGTTGGTGACCAGATTGAGCTGATTCGACATTTGCTTGTCGCTGCTGATCGCTACTGTATGGACAGACTGAAGAATATATGTGAAGGCATCTTGTGCAAATGTGTGGATATGGAGAGCCTGCTAACGACCGTAGGGTTAGCGGACCAGTATCATTGCATGAAGCTTCTTGCTGCTTGTGTGGACTTCCTCAAATATTCAGTGCAGAGGGACATTGTTGAAAGTCAGTGGTATCAGGTGCTCAGGGATAACCATCCAGATGTTGCAGCTCAAATCTGCAAGGGAGTGGAGGATGTTCGAAAATTAATAAACTGAGTCTTTCTTATCATATTCAGAATAATTTTGTTTATTGAAGTCTTATATATGTATGCCATTAGAATATTTTTGTTTGTAGAAGCTTATTATGTTAGAAGAGAGTTCAGCGCGGTCTGTTCTCTCCAGTTTTTTTTTTCTCTGTCGAATTCTCAAAAGTCTTTGGTTGGACTCTAGATGCCAAAGCAGCATTTCCTCTGTGCAGGGGATTTCACTCCCTGTGTATAAGCTCCCAGTTTCAGCCAACATTTGTATGAGTAGTTCTACTAATACTTGATGCAGTAATTATAAGTCCCAATATATTATTGTTGTAGTCCAGGTAATAATATAATTAAAGTAAAGTAGCCGCAACCCCAATATTGATGAATTATGATCCTGCTTCCATTGTAGTAAAATGTAGACCGTAGAGATATCCAACAACATTCAGTAAAAAGTCTTTCTCATCTTATAGAGTATGACTGTTTGTGTACACAATCTCTTATTATAATCTGCTTTATTTTACCGAAATTCGTGGAACATTTTCTTGTTCTTCTGGTAAAAATGTGTGTAGCAAAAAACTTTGTGATGTCTCCAGGAAAGAAAACATTCTTGTCTACAGACACTCATTTTCAGGAGAATATATATGCATGGCTACCCTTTGCGCCATGACTATAGTTAACTAACTAAGAGACTCACATAACCTTTACATAATAATTAATTTGCACATCTTTGTGCGTTACTGCTAGCAGGGTATACTTATTTTGTGTACTGGTGGCTCTCCAGTCCTTCAAGGTTGCAAACTTTTCATTATTGTAAAGCCTAGAAGTATTTGATCGTTTGGTCTAGGCCATGTTTGGGTCTGCATCTATGACGCTTTTACACAAGACATGCCACCTGCATTGGATGCACATCAGGCCATCAGGGAGCTGCAACAACACAAAACGCAAGAAATCAACGTGAACCATGCATGATCCAGCTCCAAGCTCGCATCATGCTTAAACAACTCATGTGTCTGGCATACACCATGCCAGAAAACCCAACCATGTGCTAGTGCGGTAGCCGGAGGGGGCAAAGCCACAGGCTCTATCTCAAAAGGGTTTCCAAGCATCAAGCTTGGACCACCGAGGGGTTTACAATGACTCACTGTTTTATCCATTATAACTTGTGTGAACCTAATAATTTAATAGATTATTTCTCTTTTCTAGAACATGAGAGCTAAGTATCATTATATTAACGGATTGTTGAACTTATAAATGATTGCCTGTTTAAAGTAATTTACTTTGGTTTAAGCCATGGCCTATTTATTGATTAACACTCAAGCTTTTCCACTACAGTCAAATAGTTCCTTATGAATAAAAAAATAGCAATATATATGTCAGAGAAGGATGCCAGCATCATTTTGATCAGAATGAACTTTATGGTAACAAATTGTGGCTGATTCTTAGTCTACTCTTATATATCATTAATATGATATATAGGTATATATGACTTATATGGCTCCTCTCTCTATTTATAGAATGCACTACTAAATGGCATATACTCCCAAACAGTGATATTAAATATTACACATTGGTGGGCATGCTTTCATGAAAAGATCAAGTGTACCCCTATATAGATCATTTTATGCAAGCAGGCCACCGTGTCTCAACCTCGCTAGCATCATCAAGTGGTATATTCAGATATATTATCTATATTTTGCCGTTTCACCATGTCAGGAAACTATCATTATCTCAGCCATATGACAATACATGCCCACAAAAAAAATTGCACTTACGCTTTTTTTGTTTACTCCTTGTAATGCATAACAATGGTTAGTAGTTCAATGCCAAAAGAACTTGTACCATTCTCCATATAAACAAGCAAACTAACATCTAAAAACATGCTGTAATTACTCATAGATAATAAAATATATTTCATATTATACATGCCATTGTCTCCGGGCAAAATTATCTTTACTTTATATTAAAAAATTATGTAAATATCATAGAAAATTTGAAACTTGATGGAATTTTTAACCTCCAAGTATTGCAATTACCAGGATGACACTATCATATATAATAGTGCTACCAAGCAATTAGTTTGCCATCCACCAAGGATCTACTGGAAGAGCTGAGTTTATATTTTTTTGGGTACCGCACTTCCAATTCCAAAGACCTTTATCCTAGACAAAAGCTTTTGAAATTTTCATTTGAGTACGATTTTCCCCAGATTTGACCTTCATGTTAATCAATTCTTTTCCACATTCTATGCATGCTCAATTGTTTTATTTCACATGTACCACTTGTTTCCTAGAATGATTTGGCATACCCTGTCTTTGTAACTTGAAATAATAAAGTAGAATCACTTATTGAGTAGACATTTGTTCTCCACATTCATATTTGTCACCCTGAACTCCGTTGTCTCTGGTTGTATATATACAAATAACAAACTCCCCTTAGAAGTTCTATATTTCTTTTTTTCTCAAATATGTCTCAGCTAGCAGAGCTAGATATTATTTGAACTGCTGGCACTAGATGCACAGTGTAGCAGAAGAAGAGTTGGAGCAAACTGGTCGAACTATTACATGTCGATGTAGTGGAAGTAGACGTATGTCCACATGCCCTGCTACTAGCCACACACCTAACACTACCAGAGTACAGGTTTCTCCTGTCGGTTGTATTTTCTCCTGTCGGTTTTGTAGAAACCATCACAAATTTCAAGAAATCCTGTCGGTTGCTAAAAACCAACAGGAGTAGAGGTTAGATTATTCCTGTCGGTTCGCCAAAGCCCACAGGAAACTTTTTCCCATGCACGCAGCAGATGCAAAAAAATTCACGACCCTGCCTTTACCATGGGTCCCACACCTCTTCGGACATAAAAGAAACATAGCAAACCCTTAGGCCAGTCTCAATGGAGTTTCATGCACATTAAATATGCTGATGTGGCACTATAGTAATGAAGAGAGAGATGATAAGAGTTTCATGGAAGTAGAGAGAGTTTCATCCCCATGAAACTCCAATGCACTGTTTCCAAAATATGGATGTGTTGGAAACTGGGTCATGAAACTTCCATTGAGGATAGCCTTACGCACCCACCCGACCCATCCTCCTCTTGCTCCCGCCGCCGCCCCAGGACCTGGACCCTCCCCACGCTCGCCGCCTCCACACGACTAGGCACCCGGATGCCCTCGCTGCCGCCGAAGAGGCTCTCTGTCGACCACGTAGCGGGCTCGAGGGGCTCCGCGACAACCGCATAGCCGGCCCTCGGGGTAACACAACCGGACGCCCTCACCGCCACCACCGCTCGAGGGGCTTCCAACTCCCGCGCCGCCGCCGCCGCCCCAGGTGCCCCCTCCCCCCCTCTCTCTCCCAACATCTCTCAGATCTGCTAGTGCTGCTTGTAGCCGACTCGGCCCTGAGGGCTGGACTCGCTCGGGCACACCCAAGCAGGCGTGTGAGCCTCACAATCTGATCGCCCCTCCCCGTTCTTAGCAGATCTGTCGCTCTCTTGGCCAGATCTATCGTGTTCCTCTTCTGCTCCATAATTAATTTGTTTCTTATTTCGATTTGTGCAGGAGACGCAATGGCTTCTCAGGAACCAGCTTCATGACTAGTGTTATCTGTGCAACGAAGTGCTTTACATGATTGCTTGGTAGCTGCAACTTAGTACTTTCAAGTCTTACTACTCTCATCAGTTGGCTCTTGAACTACAGAAACAAAATTACTTGCTGCTTTTGTAGGATTTACACACATGCTGCTCACACTAGGACTAGTGTTGTCAACAGATAATCAAATGGGATGAAAAAAAGTCAAAAGAGATTCCTAAATATATCATCCTTTTTAGTGAAAGCCTGTACATAACGGTGTACAGAAACAACTGTTTTTCTTATTATTCCTGTTACCAGTCTTAAGATTGCAACAGATCTTATATTATGTAGTAGCTTACTGGGAACTGCAAGTACACATTATGTAGTAGTTTACTTTATTAAATCCTCTAGGCGAATAAGTTCCTGAATGGTTATCAGATTAGGATATAATATAATTATAGGTCTTTTATATCTTATGGTCTCAGTTCAGGGTTTGAAAGTTGTAGGTATATCATTGGCCACTCATATTTATCATTAACTGGGAATGTAGTTTACCTTCTAATCAATAGCAAAAACTTAAATGAGATCTTATTTAAACAGCAATCGAGTAACTGAAACTTTGGTTTGATCTTTAGCCAAAATTATTGGCAGAAATCAGAGGCTTGTCGGTAAGAGGTCTGTACAGGTTTTCTAGTTCTGTCCTGCAAGGTATTGATCTAGCTGCCTTGTGTACCGGTAAAGATAATATCTTATTTTTGCAGAGTGCATAATCTATAACTCTACTCCTTGTAGGTCATTGGGTCACTCCCATACTTTCCAGTGATGTCGACATCAAGCAATGACTTTTCTTTTGTGAAAGCAAGGACTTTTCTGTTGTGCTGTTCAAATGTTTCTGTGATATATAGGTGCTAGACTTGTGTAGATTTGCATGCTGCTCTAAACCAAGAGTGTATAAGAGTTGTCATATTGTTGTATTCTTAATAATTCATTAATTTGTACAATTCACAGTCAGGTCTATTTGGATTTGGGGACATGTGAATTTATGATGAATAAACTCTTCATGGATCACTTGTGTTAAATTGTGTAATGTGTCCTGTGTAGATGCATGAACATCTAGAATTGACTGATTAAATGTATAATATAATTCAATCAAATGAAATGAGTTTTTTGATAAATTTTCCTGTCGGTTTCTACATTAGGATATGACTAAGACATTCCTGACGGTTTTGTGTTTTACTTCCTGACGGTTTGGCTGCTAGGTTTTGGGTTTGACTGGTCAAAGGTCAACCGTTAGGAATTGCCGTCAGGAAAAGTTTCCTGTCAGCCAACTGTCACGAAATATCACTTATTCCTGTCAAGTTGTTCATGTCCGTCCTTTGGTGACGGCTGGCCATCAGGAATTACAGTCCTGACGGTTTTCAGCCTTTCCTGACGGTATTTGGCCGTCAGGAAAAACTCTAGTTCTGGTAGTGTAACTGCCTTGATCATATTGCATTCATTTCCAACCAATGCAGCACCAACAACAACAGTGACTCTACAGTTTCCACACGTGTGGTGATAGAACCTCGTGCGCTTGTGTGCTAGCACCGCACATGCACCTGGGGATAGAGAAGGTAACAACAATAATTAGGGTATGGGAAGGCCTAACCATATCTAAATTGGAGCTTTGCACCCATATACATAGACCTCGCTAATGATAACTATATGGGCCACACATGGATCTGTTTTCCATAGCATGTATGATTGCCTCTTGGCCACACCACCAACACTCTCCCACTTGCACTAGAGCCAATCATCATGTGTGTATTTCAACCCATTAAGTTCATGTGTAGACGGCCATGACCAAAAAGCATTTTGAGCCATCAATCAATAGCAGTGCCTAGCAGCGCATATTTAATCATGTATACATATAAATATTATGTGTGTTCAACCTTGATATACACATGTCTTGATCCTTTTACCGCATGACATTACTCAAACACAAGGCGACATTTATGCAACCCTAGTGATAGCTCAATGATTCATTCGATCTTGTTGTGGATTACAACTCATGGCTAACACTTAGCACGTCACATCATTAATTCTTTAATCATATTGGCATGGTTATCCACTTTCTTAATCCAGCTACATTAAGGGGTCCAGAGACATCTCTCCTATTACAAAAGGAGGAAAAATTCCATCTTGATCAGCTCACATCCCACTCTATGTTTCATAGTACATCCGATAACTACTTTATAACTATCCAGTTACAAAGTAGCATTTGGCAACCCCAAAATGCATCACTACACTCATTGAGAATTAGTGATGATCTAATATCTAAGGATCCAACACATATTCCACTCGAGAACGCTTGAAGATACATATTAGCATAACAACCCCAGCGATGTCTAGGAATGGGTCAATTCAACACCATGATCTCTATCCTATGTGCAAAATATTATTAATTTGATAACTGAAACATAATCATCAATTAATACATGTTTTAGTCTATAAAATTATTGTTGCCCCATATATAGTGACATAATAAGAAAGTGATATTACGAATAATAGTATTATAAAAGCAAAGGGTTTCATGAACAATTCACATACTTTCTAGTCTTTGTAAGAAAATGTACACTGCTACAGAAAATTTACTACTGTCAGGTCTAAAACCCTTTCACTGGTGATTTTTCACATCGACAGTGAAAGTGAACGGTGATAACAAACTTCATCACTGCCAATTTCAAACCGATGGCTGCCTTTTAGGTAAATTGGACTACAAATAATGGGGTTATCTTTAACAATGGCCAGATCAATGTCAATCTTTGGAAGAGGCAGTTTAAAGAAGAGCTTGGCTTGGTATGCACCAAAGCCAAATCAGTTGGGCAAATTTCACTCAGACATTGGAGAGACAGCTTCTTGTAATGCTTTGGTTTTTCACTCTTTGGGCCTAGATTCCTTGTATTATCCTTTTCAGCCTTTTTAGCTTTGTATTTCTGTACATAATATTATTTCATTTAATGAAAAAGAAAAAAAGTAGGTAGGGGATTCCCTGCTGATTCGTTCAAAAATAAATTGAAACTGATGGTGAAAATGATCATGACCGGCTTCTTAAATGAACCGGAAGTGATAATTAGATCGAACACTACAATCCTGAGCTAGTGCTTTGGACCCTCCACCACTAGCTCATCTGTGTAGTCCTTGTCATCATCCATGTTGCCCCAACCAGTGTTGCGATGGACTTGTTAGCGGTGATATCCTTGTCAAGAAGTTATTCTCATCCTTTGTCACCCTTGTACTTGCATGGGATCTATCAGAAAGGATAGATATATAGGGTTGAGCATAGACCTTGATGATGGAGAGAGAGGAGGATGCCTACCTTGGCCTCCGCTCACCAAATTAGCTTGCCACTAACTAGATTGGAGAGGCCTCGACAAATCGACCATGGTAGATATACCCTAGAACAGAGGGAGACTAGGAGGGCAGCACACTAGGGACTGGGACCACAACTGTGCAATTGGCCATCAAGGGGAGCACCAGGGCACCACCAAGGGGATGCGGCCATGTGCTTGGCTGCCACCTAGGGCGCAGCCTGCTGGTGCATCTGGAGGGTAGGGAGGGAGGAGAGAGAGTGAGAGAGATGGAGGGAGCCCGTGGGGAGAGAGAGAGAGAGAGAGAGAGAGAGAGAGAGAGAGAGTAGAATGGGGCTTGTGGGAGTGTCGGACCCCTGATCTGTGGCCTCTATCTATCAGCCAACCCCGAGGCGTCCCTGGGAGCATAGGCCCACTTGTCATCCACTCTAAATAACCACAATACACAAGATAGTTGGGCAGAGAGGCAGACATGGTGATGAATAGTTTTGAATTTTCATCGTCGGTCAATCCTAATCAAGCGATGAAAATTAGAAGGATTTTCACCACCAATTTTGTTAACACACCAATAGTCATTCCAATAAAACTAACAGTGAAAATGTGTTCGTGAAAATAATTCCTATGGTAGTGATAATTCAAGGAACCAATAATTCTTTATTCAAAATGCATAATAAATTTATATCGCTGATGTATATCTGTTTGAACTTTTTGTGCACCTAGGATCCTTAGCTTGTGTGATGGCACCATTATTATCACAATAGAGGTCCAAATGACTTGGTGCACTAGGAAACACACACAATTCAAAAACAAACTTCTTGATCCAAACAACCTCCTTGGCAGCTTCCGAAGTTTTGTGATATACTCCATCTTCATCATAGAATTTTCTACCATCTCTCACTTAGAAGCTTTCCTGCTTATCGCTCCTCCAATGAGGAAGAATACAAAACCATATTGTGACTTGCTATCGTCTCTGTCAGTTTGGAAGCTAGCATCCATGTAACCAGTGCTCTTCCCCATCTCCATAGATATAAACCTAGAGCATATCCTTAGTCCTTCGTAAGTACTTGAGGATATTCATTAAATCCACCCAGTCAGACTCACCGGATTTAGACTGGAACCTGCTCTTAATACTTAGAGTAGAAGAAATGTCTGGGTGTACTACAAAGCATGGCATGGATCTGACTGTTGAGGCATACAGAATGGAAACACTAAAAAATCTCATTCATCAGGTATTTAAGGACACTAAGTATGGCTAAGAGTAATGCCATGTGACATTGCAAAGAAACCTTTCCTCAAGTCCTGCATATTAAACATTGTCAATATGCGTGCTTTGGCTCAATCCAATCATCCTTTTCAACCTATGCCCAAAATATAAGCTTCCTCTCCATGATCTTTCATTGAAGAAATATGTCCCAAAGAAGAGCTAAGAGCTACTAGTTTTCTGTCAGCTTACCATAAAAGAAATATCATTAGAGATATCTTACTATCATTGACGAGATTTGCCTATAGGTTGCATGATAAAATCGATTATGGCTAAGAGTAATGCCATGTGACATTGCAAAGAAACCTTTCCTCAAGTCCTCCATATTAAACAATTTCAAGACCTTGTCAATATGCATGCTTTGGCTCAATCCAATCATCCTTTTCAACCTATGCCCAAAATATAAGCTTCCTCTTGATGATCTTTCATTGAAACAATATGTCCCAAAGAAGAGCTAAGAGCTACTAGTTTTCTGTCAGGTTACCATAAAGGAAATATCATTAGAGATATCTTACTATCATTGACGAGATTTGCCTATAGGTTGCATGATAAAATTGATTTCCTTTGTTGCCTTTTTGTTTTCCTTGTAAGTTTTTTGGCACATAAAGGTGTAATGTAGTTTCTAGTTGTGACTCATAAATTTATCACGTCTTCGGTTTGAGGGTTGGACTGGAATATCCTGGGTTGGACCCAGATGGAGATGCGTTTGGTTTTGGATCCGTGTGGGTTTGGGTCAGATCTAGGAGGAAATATACCCTCAGATGGGTGTTGGAATCATCCCCTCCATTCGAGGGGACGAGCTTGACCTACATGGTAGTAGTTATGCTCCTTCTCACAGAGGTAACTGTCTGGCGTGGCGCTTGAGGAGGTGGTGACAAGTGCAAGCTCAATGAAGTGGCGGACGATCAGAGTTGGGTAGTGCAGGGCGAGGCACGGTGGCTGAATGTGCGGAGCGAGCTCGGCCCTCCGGCCATGGAAGCGTGAGGTGAGCTCCAGCCACAACCATGGTGTGGGGCGAGCTCCAGTCCCCGGCCATGGCGTCGTGGGATGAGATCCGTCCATGGCGGTGAGCAGCAACACATGCTCAGGTGGAGGAGGAGCAGTGGTGCATGCTTGTCTTTGGTTGAGAAGGCCTTAGGAAGAAGATAACATGGAGAAACGAAAATAAAGAGGATGATAGACGGGCTCCACTAATAGTTAGGTGTGAAAATGCCCTCCATTCTATCCTTCTCCACCCTTCCAACCAAACAAAAAAATTAGGTTCTACCTAACCCCCTTAACCAAACACGAGATGGGTTTAATATTCAACCCAAAACACTAGGTTAGACCCAACCCAATCCACGGTACCAAAACTAAACACATGATTAGCTCTTCATTACTTAGCATGGAGGAGGACCAGCCATCGTGTACTATTGCAATGCAAGCCATGCTTGTTTCAAGTGAACTTTCACAAACTAACATTTTTTGGTTTACAAAAATCCACACTTGTTTTTGCTAAAGATTAGGAACTTATACACTATTTTCTGATTTCTAAATTTTATATTTGATTTCAGTTACCCAGTCTTCATTTTGGAGGAATTGAAATCTACTTAATAGATTAGGCAATTTAGTTTGAAGTTTAACATTCCAAAACTTTTCTAAACTCACAAATAGACCACCATGCTATATTTATAGTCTGCAACTTATGGCATGTTTTTCAACTCACTAATAATAATATTAGCTCCTTTGTACTTTACAGTAGAAACACGACGTATAAGTATCTCCTTTATATGGCTAATAATAATATACAAATATATTTCATAAACAACCATATTAGCATAATTAATCTATGCCTAAATTATAATTATTAGAATGTATTCCATTCACTAGTAGAAAAGAGTACAACGCCGACGCCCCTTTTTTATACTACAGGCGGTTGTAGTTATCACGCGCCTGTGGTGTAAAAAGGGCGGTGTCAGAACTACGAACCTTCTGTGAAGATGCATTTTTACAGGTGGTTTTTCTAACTAAACCGCCTGTATAAATCATGCATTTCTACAGGAGGTTGTCCCCTAAGAAACCGCCACTAAAAATTATATTTCTACAGGCGGTTTTCCTAACTAAACTGCCTATAGAAATCATGTATTTCTACAGGCGGTTCTCCTAAGAAACCGCCTGTAAAAATCATAATAATTTGAAATTAATTTTTTTGAGTTTTTCAAATGACTTTTGTTTGAAAAAACTATCAAAATGAAAGTTGTAGATCTCGAAAAGTTATGAAACTTTGTAGTTGATAATTGTTTTCATTTGACATCATCTTGTCGTCAAAAACTACGTTTGAATTTCATAAATTTGAAATTCAAATTTTGTAAATGATCTCGGATGGAAAAACTTCCAATATAAAAGTTGTAGATCTTAAAAAGTTATGAAACTTTGTAGTTGACAACTTTTCCATTGGAATCCGTTTAGGGCCTCAAATAATCAATATATGCTCGGTTTGGGATAATATTTGGGGAACTAAACTCTAATATAGACACAAGTGAGTGATAGGTGGAGTGGTAGAGGAGGTTAAAAGTCGATTTTGTATTTTCTGTAAAAACATTTCTACAGGTGGTTCACATAACTGAACCGTCTGTAGAAATTCATTTCTACAGGCGGTTTTTAGTTACCGCCTATAGAATTGGCCCATTTTCTACTGGCCTCCAGCGCAGGCGGTGCTAAAAAACGCTGTAGAAATAGGTTTCCAGCCGCCTCTGTACCAGTGATTCCAAGGATCCAAATGGGACCCACATGTCATACAGATGCATTATGGGTGTACCAGTATGCCACAGATGGACGGCGCACAGGGTATATATTAGGAAAAAAAGTAAAAAAGTAAAGTTCTATGATTCTGGTCTAAAATGTGGCAATGTGAGAAACGAAAACAAATTATATATAATATATATAGTATGTATTAGTGTCACCAATATGAGCGAGATCCTGCTGCCGCAATTTTTTTATTCTCGTTGGAGCTTATTGCGTGTCTAGACCTATATCCAGTACTTAACCAACAGGCGCCAGTTATGTACTGCCAGAAATATGCAGAGCAAAGGGGCCCCTTCATCCCTTGACTGCGTGATTCGATCGATTCCAACAACCGTCCTCTCATCCCGTACCTGGCGGCGCTGCTGTGAGAGAGAGTTAAACCCTAGATAAACACACCGCCAAGATGCCCTTGACTACCCCTGCCCTTACCTGTGCTATATATATAAACACAACACGCTCTCTTCCTCTCCATCTATCAGATATACAAGTCTCTGATCATCTCAAACTTTCAACACACCATGCCCGGCGGGAAGAGCAATAGGCTGCAGGATGCACGCCCAGAATGGGGTGTCGTCCGTGGCATGCTCCACATGCGTCTCAAGGACGTTGCCGCGGAGCTGGATGTCTCCATCACCTACCTCAGGCGCCTCTGCCGCCAGAACGGCTTCCCTAACTGGCCAGGAAAGCAGGTACGATCGACTAATACATTTCAAGCTGAGCAGCAGCACTACGTACTATTTCGATTTGGAGTTGATTCTATTAGCTCGTGTCTGACTCGCCTTGAGCTTCCTCTCTTGTTGATTTATGGCGCCACACAGATCCGGTTCATGAACGGTATAAGGAGGAACGACTTGCCATTGCCATGGGCTGGGTTAGCAGGTCCTTCCCAGCTAGCCAAGATCGCGGAGGCCAAGAAGAAGGAGGACGACATGACTGGGATCCAAGCACCAGTTGCGAATCATCATCCTGGCCAAGAACTTATCACTTTAAACTTGATAGACAAGGTTGGGTCGTCCTCCAGCAGCGAGCTCAGCTAGTTTGCCATATGTACTGTCATCTGTTGCTGCGAAATGCAATAGTGTAGATGATCACAAGCTTGATGTATCGTCGACTATGTATTACTGTGATCGCACTGTTTGCAAACATGCTTAACTAATGAAAGCAATTATCATGCGTTTCAACTATGTGGTATTTTGCTAAAATGTAGAAATATCCTGAAAGTGAAAACGGAAAAATATTTCGAACCGACCGCTTTTATTTTCTATATTATGATGATATCGTTTTCTATATTAGGTACCATTTCTGAATTTTGTGAAACATAAAAATTTCTCAGTTGGTTTCACAACCATTTTCAATGGACTCTTTAATTTGTAAAATGCAGAAATATTCCGATTCGGCCACGTTTGTTTTCTATATTATAATTTTGTTTTCGGCCGTTTCCTATCGCTTCCATCCTTAGACCCAATCCATCACAATCCACACACCGCTACCCTTCAATTATTCTCACCCACGGCTCCACCTTGAATCCTATAGCCCCTTGATTACCTCAAGTTCAGAAATTTCACCGCCAAGGTCACATTCTTCAGTGATAACCATCAGATGCTTTGTTACTAACATCACCATGAGAAGCGCGTGGTGCCATTATTTATCCCTTAATTTCTTAGTTTCATATGCTACTCGATGACTCTTCACCAATAGATGCTCATGCACTCATCCTTTTCTTGATGTCGTAACCGGAGCCACCGGAACATCGTCATCCTCGCCATATCTACCATACCACGATGACCTCACAAAAGAGCAGCCCGAGCTAGGCCATCCCTAGGATGACTTTCGAGATCATTGTAACAAGGTGAACACTCATAGGTGACGCAGTTTGTCGATGCTAATCTAGGAAAGGTAAAGGCACACAATATAAGCACAATATGTGGAAGCTTAAATGTGTAAGGTAGAGAACAAATCAAGAGTGGGCAAACTCTCACAGACAAGCATGCATCTTTCAGTATCCGTTGTCAAAACATAACCCCTTAGTCCATGTTGGAGAGCTCCATAAAGTATATGCTTCTAGTCATCAAGCCTTTTATCCGATCTTGTTTTTTGGAAGCCACAAAAGCCATCATCAATCAAGGCAAGTGCCATAAGCTAGTAAGGCACTAAACTTATCACTTGACTCTCACGATCACCAAGGTGTCATCCAATATTGAGCTTATCCACCAAGGTAGGGATCTCCTTGCCCCTCACACACAATGTCACTGTATCGCCTATCCATACTAAGCTTGAAGGCTCCATATCACCAGAAAGTCACAAAGACCTCAACATTTCTAGGGGTGTTTCCTTAAGAGAACCACCCCTAAAAATAGGATTTTTGGGGATGGACATCTTTTTTGAACCTTCTAGAAGAGAGTTTCACGGATGGTTATGTTAAGAGAATCACGTCTGAAATCTGATAATAGGGGCGGTGCTCTTAGTCAACCGTCCCTAAAAATAGCCCCCTACAAATACCATTCTTCCTTCTCATGAGTGTAGCTAGTCACACGACTACAACTGCGCCATGCCATTGTGGAGCCCCATTGGAGGCAAGAAATTGGAAAAAGAGAGAGAGAGAGAGAGAGATTTTTCCCTCTGGGCCTTTGAAAGAGTTCGATCTGAGAGGTGAATATGTGTCATCCCCAAAATCTTTTCAAATTTTACCTATACATTTCTTTACTATTTTTTTATTCTCGTGTAGATCTAGAGAGACATCACCACAATGTTGTATTGCTTTGAAGTGCCAAAAACCACCAAGGAAGGGGTTAAACCATCAAAGAAATGATCCTTGGCCACAAACGATCAAGCAAATTCACTCAAGAATAGGAGATAAGGTAAATTAATTTTCTTCGCAATTTTGGCACTCAAGGATGATTTCCTTAAAGGGTGACCACCAATAAAATTAAGACCATGCATACTTGATTCCCCAAAGGGCCAAGAAAATATTGCAACCGCTAAGGAAAATAGTTTTCTTGAGGGCCAGGAACCTCCAAGGAAACACTCCAGATCGCTAAGGTAATTGTTATTCTTTTGGCTATCCTTCACCTCTAAGAAAATTATAGTTTTTCTTGACTGTCATCAACCGCTAAGGTTAATTCTAATTTCCTTGGGGCCGGCCTTCAAGGAAATCTAACTGACAATAAAAAAATAATTGCAATAATCAACATATTCTAATATTCTAGTCTCTACATTAACATAATCTCACAAGGCAAACAATATATAAAAACATCAACATATTCAATTGACACATGATGACATGCATATATAAATTATTATGATCCGTAATCAATATATTGACTAAAAATGTCCATATGAATATCCCTACATGGAGTCCATACATCATAACACGCAAGGAAAAAGAACCAACAACTCTCAGATGGCCTTTGCGAATGCCAATACAGCTTCTTTCGGTATCCCATAATCTCACATGTGTACAAAATGTCACACTCAAAAATAGGAAATTAAGAGCAGCACGAGAAAGCATTCAACAGCAGCGAGCATCTAGTGTGAAACTAAATAAATAAAAAGCTGATAATATAACTCATTTAACTCTGAACGTAATAGCAATAATATATGACAATGTATCTAGGTAATAGCAAGAAATCTAGTTAGGTACCATTTTATTCTATTTATAAAATGTGGATAACTCAAGAATAAACCTGTACCATCAAAGTCAAGTTTCAGCACAAATGAATATATACGACGAGATCCCGAAACTACCAAATTTCCCAGCTCATGCATGATAATGGATCCACATAAAGAGACATAAGCATAAGAAATGTGATATGAATCTTGTTGGACTAATTAACTTTCTAGAATGTGCATTTTGAAGGCAGCAAGTTTAATCCGAGTTCTCTTTTTCTTAAGAGATAATTGTCTATGCCACCAAGCATGTCATAAATTGAGAATCTAGATACACTACCCTAGTTCTTCACATCACCATGGGTTCAAAATTCCCTTCACTGCTAGATTTTGAACCGATAGTGGCATTTATCACTCTGGTTTGTGGCCCAAGCAGGTAGTATTTCCTTGACCACCACTGCGGGCTTGTGGCTCAAGCCGGCTGTGTTGGTCAAGGCTCAAGCCAGCAGTGTCCTTTTGTGGATCAAGCCGGCAGTGATGTCAACACTGTCAGCTTGTAGCTCAAGCCAACAGTGATGTCTTGAATAACACCCTTGAAGCTCAAGTCGGCAGTGCTCTGTTTATCATACTGCTGGTTTTGTGCTAACTGACTGTTATCTTTTTTTTGCATTTATTATTTTATATTTTTTTGTGGAATCAGGTTTTGCTTTATATTGCTAGGTGGACCAACAAATCCATCAACGTCAAACATTACAAATGTTGCAGTTACAGTTTAAATGTACTTATCAAGATCTTTATCCCTCAAAACAAAAATGAAATTATAATAGTCTAGCGAGCTGCTCTGGCTCATACTGTTACTTGTACATCGGAGACCATGCAATGGAGAATACTCCTTTTCTTTCTAATATCTTAGATAAGATGAAGGATGCTAGCTCCGATGGTAGTGCTCTATGATCTCCATTTCTAACAGCCTTTCATGATTAAATTTTTTGCATTGTTGTTCAAACAAGATGTCACACCCAATTTTAAGGATAAAATTGAATGCAAAACCTTATGTGTGTCCAGAGATCAATCACACATAAGCCGACAAATTATAGGAAGTATCATCACAAGTGTTTATTACATAACGACATAACTCAGAGTCTTTACACAAATATAGCGGAAAATAAAAGATAACTCTCGCATGGAAGCTCCATCACACAGGCACGTCAACTGGTTGACCACAAGTCTAGAAATCCTCAGGGAAGTACCGATAGTAGTCATTACCCATGCCATCTGTTACCCATCCGGAATTTTTATCCAAATAAAGAAAATAAACAAGTGTAAGTACACCTCGTACTTAACAAGTATAACAGGGGGTTCATGAAGCTCAAAGGTTAGACACTGGTTCAACTGCATGTAGCTTTTAGTTGTCACAATTTTAGCATATGAGTAGCATCAAGTTGTCAAGTCCCATAATAAACTCATGATCAAGTAAAGTGAATAAAGAATAGTATAAACAACATATTAACAATAATAACATTTAATGAATTGCCATTAGTGTTCATTTATTCTGTATTGGTCCAAGGCCGCTCGTGACCGTGAGCACGGCTGATATATCAGTTTTACACTCTGCAGAGGTTGTACACTTTCACTGTGAGTCGTGATTTACCCTTTCGCCCGAGGTGATCAGCCCCTTAGCCCACTCCCAAGGAAGACCGGCAGGGTTCACTATGAAGCCTTTCAAAGGTTCGTCTAACAAGTTAGGGCCGCTAGGTTTCGTTAGTCAGTCCGTGTGACTCACCCGCAGGAATCCACGGTCTGCTATCCCCCACTTGCGCCACAAGGGTAACCACTAACAAGCTAGAAAAGGTCGTCATACTGAGCTAAAGCCAGAGCCATGTAGCCCTCACAGTTGTACTGTATGTCCCGGATGGTCAGATACAGATAAGTCCTTACGAAGAGAAACTAGAGCACCATAAGATAGCCCAATGCTCCAGCCCTCTTTTCCAAAGTTGCTAAAAAGTCATCTTTTAATGTTTATTGCATAATCCTTTAGTCAATTTACGAGATCATGGTTTAGTGGAGCACTAGCATAAGCTACCCAATGCATAACCATAGGTGACAAGGTATAAGATCAATACTAGGAAATCCTTAGCAAGGAGACACATGCAATATGAATTAAGTGATTAAAGTTATTAGGAAACAAGGATGATCCCATGCTATACTTGCCTTGATCACACTGGTCCTGCTGATCCTGCTCGTAGAAGTACTCTTGATCACCCACGAACTGCTCACCGTCTATTCGTAACCACCACATCAACAACAATCATCCAAAGACAATCATACAAAGCAAACAAGCCTATTATTAGAACAGTACACCAACAGTAATAAATAAAGATAAAAAGTTTATAAAACGAATCTACATCGCTCTACGATCACACAGATGTAAAGTTCACAAAAAACGGAGTTATAACGAAGAAGTTATGACTTTCCTAAGATTTCCTTTAATAAAATAATTAATTAAATAGAATCACGAAAATAAAAAGTTTAAAATTTGTAAAACAGTGAGACTATCATGTAGATCTTGTGATTACGAATCTAACGCAAGTTGAACGGATCAAAACGGAGTTAAAACGGATATTTTATGAGCAAAATAGATTCAATGGTAAAACTGTAAATCTGAGAAACTGCTTTTGAACTGTGCGGTGGAAAAATACGTTTTAAGACTTGGAAGGCGTAAACGGCGAAAGCGTAAACGGACCGTGGGTTTATACTTTAAAAACCTCGGGGGGATTTCTGCAAACCAGCCAGCCGAAGGGGTATCCTTCGCTGACGGCCGTTTGATCGCAAACCAAGGGCCCAGATTAGATCGAGGTGGGGGAGGGGAACTGGCCGGCCGGAGATGAACAGGACGCGGCGGTCCATGGCCGACGTTGGCCGGAGTTGGCCATGCTAGGGCTAGAAAGCGGTAGAGTATAAACCGAGTACACCGGGACGCTTAGAAGCTTGTCGCGAACTCACCTGAGGCAAGAATCGGAGCAAGGAGTGGCCGGCTACAGCTTGCGGCGATGATCGGCGGACGGCGAACCTGGAGAGAAGTTCGGCGATCGTTAGCATTGAGCACGGTGCACGAAATCGAGAAAAGAGAGTTCCGGCGACTTCGCAAGGTGATTCCGAAGCTCGGCAATCTGCTCACGATGCTCGGGACGCGCTGCAACGACGGATTGGTTGTGTTGCGGATCTCGGCGACGGCTTTGGCGAAATTTGACGCGGCGACTGCGGCTCGGGATGAGTTAGGCGATTGCGAGGCGGTATATAAAGGGCGGGAATCGGGCGGAAGGAGGACAGCTCGCGCGAAACACGTGCGCGGTTGCGGTTCGGCTCGTGTCCGGCTCGAACACGAGGTGGAAGACAGGACCGACAGGTGGGGCCCGCTTGGCAGTGGCACGGGGTGCAGGTCCGCCTTGTCAGCGGCTGCTGCGAGAAGGGAGGAGGCGCGCGGCGCTGGCTGGGCCGTGCTGGCGCTTGGGCCGCGGCGAGAAAGAAAGGGGAAGGGGGAAAGCAGGCCGCGGGGGGAAAAAGAAGTGGGCCGAACCCGAGACAAGGAGGGGAAGAGGAAATCTTTTCCTTTTTATTTTTCCAGCTTTTACTCAAACCTTTTGAAAAGAATTTGTAAAACCAATTTGAATTGAAAGAACTCCACTCAACCAAAATATATGCAGCAGCATGAATGCACATACATGTGTCTAGACCTTATAGTGGATTTTATTTCAATAAAATTTATTTTCCTACTATTTCTCAGTGCTCACATCAAATAATTAAATCAATTAGCCTATTTGGAAAAAAAAAGTGAAATTTTTAGGGTGTTACAATTCTTACCCCCTTAAAATGAATCTCGTCCTCGATATTCGGTTGGTGCTTACTCAAACAACTGAGGGTATGATTTTCTTAAATCTTCTTCTCTTTCCCAGGTAGCCTCTTCCTCGGTATATCTATTCCACTGCACTCTGCACATTCTGATGATCCGACTCCTAGTGACTCTTTCTGTTGTTTCCAAAATTCGAACCGGATACTCTTCATAAGTGAGATCCTCTTTAACGGTTAATTCCTCTATCGGTATCTGCTCTTCTGGCACTCGCAAGCACTTCTTAAGCTGTGACACGTGGAAGACATCATGCACTCCCTTTAAACTTTCAGGCAATTCCAACTGGTATGCTACTTCACCTCTTCTTTCCAACACTTTGAAAGGCCCAATATACCTTGGTGCTAACTTCCCTTTCATGTTAAACCTTCTCACACTTCGCATGGGAGACACCTTCAAATACACATAGTCTCCTATTTCAAATGCCAACTCTCTTCTTCGTGTATCAGCATAACTCTTTTATCGGGACTGTGCTGCTCTCAAGTTCTCTCTAATTATTCTCACTTGCTGTTCTGCATCACGTAACACATCAGGTCCAAACACTTGTGTTTCCCCTGCTTGATTCCAAAACAATGGGGTTCTACACTTTCGTCCATACAAGGCTTCAAATGGTGCCATCTGGAGACTTTTCTGGTATCTGTTGTTGTATGAAAACTCTGCATATGGCAAACTCTTATCCCAACTCGTTCCATACTGCAAAGCACATGCCCTCATCATATCCTCCAAAATTTGGTTAGTCCTCTCAGTCTGCCCATCGGTCTGAGGATGGTATGCTGTACTAAAATTCAGCTTAGTCCCCAGAGACTCATGCACTTTCTGCCAAAAGTGAGACGTAAACTGGGTACCTCGATCAGAAACTATCTTTTTGGGGACCCCATGTAACCACACTATTCTTTCCATGTACAACTCAGCCAATTTTGGTCCACTGTATTTGGTCTTGACCGGGATAAAGTGAGCGACCTTAGTCAACCGATCTACTATTACCCATATAGAGTCATAACCTTTCTGAGTGCGGGGTAATCCCACTATGAAGTCCATACCAACTTCCTCCCACTTCCACTCAGGGATCTTCATTGGTTGCAACAATCCTGCTGGTCTCTGATGTTCTGCTTTGACCCGTTGGCAAGTATCAAATAAAGCGACATATTCAGCAACATCTCTCTTTAAGCCATACCACCAATACTTTTCTTTTAGGTCTAGGTACATCTTAGTGCTGCCTGGGTGTATAGAATAAGCGGACTCGTGTGCCTCTCGCAGAATTGCCTCTCTAATAGACCGATCCTTAGGCACACATAGCCTTTTTCCAAACCATAGCGTCCCATTATCATCCATCCGGAATCCTGGTGCCTTTCCGATCACTATGTTTTCAGCTATCTCCTTCAGCTTTTCATCCTGCAACTGACCCTTTCGTATTTCTTGCTCCAAGGTAGGTTCTATTACTAACTCAACTGCATTAATAACAAAACGCAAGTTCAGACGTGAAATTTCAGCACACAACTCTTCAGCCATAGAGGCTATTTGCACCTTGTTGGCATAGCTCTTCCTGCTTAGGGCGTCTGCAACCACATTTGCTTTCCCAGGGTGGTAGTGTACTTCCAAATCATAGTCCTTGATCAGCTCTAACCACCGACATTGCCTCAAATTCAGATCTGACTGTGTGAATATATACTTCAAACTCTTATGGTCCGTGTATATGTCACTCTTATGACCGATAAGATAGTGCCTCCAGATCTTCAAGGCATGAACCACTGCGGCTAACTCCAAGTCATGAGTAGGATAATTCAACTCATGCTTCCTCAACTGTCGGGATGCATATGCCACTACTCTTCCTTCTTGCATAAGAACACACCCAAGTCCTAGACGGGATGCATCACAATATATGGAGAAATTCTTGCTTAAATCTAGCAGTACTAACACTGGAGCTGTAGTCAATCTCTTCTTCAACTCCTCGAAATTTTCTTGACACTTATCAGACCACACAAACTTGGCATTTTTCTCAAGCAGGGCTGTCATCGGTTTGGCAAGCTTAGAGAATCCCTCAATAAACCTCCGGTAATAACCAGCCAATCCCAAGAAACTGCGGATTCCACTCACATCTGTAGGTGGTTTCCAATCGAGCACATCCTTCACCTTGCCTGGATCCACCGCTATTCCTCCATTAGAGACAACATGGCCTAGAAAGGAAACTTCTTTCAACCAAAACTCACACTTACTTCATTTAGCATATAACTTGTGTTCCCGAAGCTTCTGCAAGACTAACCTCAGATGCTCAGCGTGCTCTCGCTCAGTCTTGGAGAATACCAATATGTCGTCAATAAACACCACCACAAACTTATCAAGAAATTCCATGAACACCTTATTCATCAGATACATAAAGTAGGCAGGAGCATTGGTCAGACCGAAAGACATCACTGTGTACTTATACAAACCATACCGGGTCGTGAATGCTGTCTTTGGTATATCAGTGGCACGAATCTTCAGCTGATGGTACCCAGAGCGAAGATCAATCTTGGAAAACACACAAGCACCTCTCAACTGATCAAACAAATCATCAATTCTAGGCAATGGATATTTATTCTTGATTATGACCTCATTGAGTGACCGGTAATCTACACACATCCTCTGCGTGCCATCTTTCTTGTCGACAAAAATCACTGGTGCTCCCCAAGGTGAAGAGCTAGGACGAATGAAACCTTTTTCCTGCAACTCCTTTATTTGTTTCTTAAGTTCTTCTAATTCTTTAACCCCCATTCTATATGGACGTTTAGCTATAGGTGCAGTGCCAGGTAATAATTCAATAATAAACTCAATGTCACGGTCGGGTGGCATACCTGGCAAATCATCGAGGAACACGTCTGGGAACTCATCAACAACCAAGCCCTCCTGATGGACACTGTTATCAAGCTGGTTCACTGTTGCTGTCGGCTGAGGCTGAACTGCAACTTCCACACAGATCCTGTCCCCTTTTGGTGTTGTTAGTGCAACTGCCTTTCCTTTACACTGAATTGAAGCATCTTGTTGTTTCATCCAATCCATTCCCAGAATCACATCTATACCAGATGCTCGGAACACAATCGGGCTTATCTTGAACTCTACCCCCCTTAGGTTTAAAGTAAGTGGGAGGCAAGTATAAGCAGCTTGCATACTTCCCCCCGGTGAATTTACTAATATGGGATTCTTCATGGCACATAAGGGTAAGCTATGTATTCTAAAAAATGCTTGTGATATGAAAGTATGCGAAGCTCCAGAATCAAAAAGAACAGATGCGGGGATAGAGTTGACTTCGAACGTACCGAGCATAACTTTCGGTTCCTGCTGTGCTGTCTCAGAGGACATATGGTTCACCCTTCCAGTAATGGGAGCTGACTTCTGGTGGCTATTTTGCTTCTGGGGAGTCTGCTGATTTTGCTTTTCAGGGCAGTGATATGACAGGTGACCCTCTTTACCACAGCGGAAACACTTGTTGGGGGTGTTAGGGGCACTAGTCTTCATTGGAGTGTTGCTGGGCGTACCCTAGCGTGGCGTCTGCTGATTGCCCTGCTGCTGATTCTGCTGATACTGCGGGCGCTGCTGGAACTGATTGCGCTGGGGTACTGACCACGATTCCACTGTGAAGGTGGTCCCTGGTACCTTTGCTGCGAGCCTTGCTGCTGGTTGGTGCGAGGACGAGTATTGCTTCCAGAGGCCTGTCCCTGCATCCTCTTCCTTTTAGCATCCATCTCCTTACGCTTGTTATCCACTACGATAGCACGGTTCACAAGCGTCTGGTAATTGGGGTATTCATTGGACAACAGTTGGAGTTGGAGCCCATCGTACAATCTCTTCAGAAAGAGGCGCTGTTTGTCAGCATCATTAGCCACCTCATTGGGAGCATAGCGCGACAACTGAGCGAACTTGTCCCTGTACTCTGGAACTGTCATAGATCCCTGCTTCAAATTCCGGAACTCCTCTGCCTTCAGTTCTATTAACCCTTCTGGTATGTGGTAGGACCTAAAGTTCTCCTTGAACTCCAGCCATGTGATAGCAGGTGCATTGGGAGGTCGTCCATACTCAAACGACTCCCGCCACGTCTGAGCTTATCCCTGAAGTTGTCCAGATGCGAACAACACCTTCTGCCTATCATCACACTGCGCTATATTGAGTTTCTTCTCCACTGCTCGAAGCCAGTCATCTGCCTCCAGTGGATCAGTAGCATGTGTGAAAACAGGGGGATGACCTTTCAAGAATTCACCCCGCTTATCACGCGGTGGTGCCCCTCCGATTGGATGATTCTGTTGGTTGTTCACCATGGCTTCCATAAGCTGCGTCTGGACTGCTAGTAGCTGCTCGATGGTGGCGGGTGGGTTGAGTGCGACACCCCTTCCACGTCCTCTACCTCTTGGCGGCATCTGTCATAACATTAAAACCTTAGAATCTCCCAAAATATAGACTTTCAAGTTCAAGTTTGAAATTCTGAAAACTTTCTGAGTGAGTCCAGTGCCAGCAGTTCAGTAAAACGATCATAACTTGAGATATAAAAGTCCAACAGAGGCGAAACTTTGATGGTTGGAAAGCTTATGAAATTTTCTACAACTTTTATTTAGAGCACAAATTCAGATCCGGACATTAAATTAGCCATAAACTGTCTCCAAACGAAACTGTTCCAGAACTCAAACTGCACAGGAACCTCTATTTTCAACATTCATATCTCTCGGCTCAGATCCGATAAAAAGGTGATTCCAGCGGCATAGGAAAGATGCTTAAGTCTAGTTATTCCCATAGAATTTTCATAATTTTTGGTCGAACGGATTTTTCTGGGTAAAATTATTAAGACAGATAGGTTTAAAGAAACAAAACAGGAAAGACAGATTTGCCAACCCAACTATTTATTCATTAAACCTTAATCCTTAATAACCTAAACTATGGAACTTGTAGACATGCCTACAATGTCCCAGCACTCATTACAAAGATCCAACTCACTCATAAACATAATAACAAGCAACTAAGCATGACAAAAGCACACCACACTAACTTGACTCGACTCACTTGCGCTTCTAGCGGCTTATTACAAACTAGGGACTTCCAACACTAAGAACGTGGTTCATAGTCAAGCTTCCCATAGATCTTGGGCTGTCCTTCCCTCTCACGATGATCGTCAATCATCTTGTAGCACCTCTTGAGAGCCTTTCCCTGTGCTATCACCATGTCTTGCAATTTCAGATGCTTTTCCACCATCTCGTGAGCAAAGTACACCATCACTCGGGAGACTGGGTCCAAATCTGTTGGCTCCAGCATTCCCCATCCTTGTTCCGGGTCCAGGCGGGGTAGATAACGGTGTATGTCCCACCGCATGTTACCGAAACGTTGCTCACGGAGGAACAAACATGCTGTGAAAGCTGCTTCCTCCATGCTTTCTTCCATAGTAGCTCTATGTCCATCATGACGGTAGCCCCTGTCCTTCAAGTATGCATCTTTCTCCACATCCTTGGGAAAAATCAGCACCTTGGACTTCCAGTAAGTGTTCTCCAGGGGGTGCGTGTACTCAATGCATGAATACTCCACTACTGCATCCGAGTCAGAGAAGTAATTCTCCAACATTCCCACCAGCCGGTGATGCGACGGAGCGTTGCACGAAGCCTTGTGGTACACCTTTCTATTCCACCCTATGGGAGGGGACTCATCATCTTCAGCAGGTCCATCTTGTGGCGGTGATGGGGGTAGACCTCCTCCGGGAGCACCTTCTTCTTCATCATCAGAAATGAGTATGACCTCCTGGGGCTCCTCCTGTGGTTCAGACTCCACTTGCGATAGCTCTGGCTCAGATGCTTGATCTGAAGGTGGTGGGGTCTCCTCATGTTCCGATGAACTCTCCTCTTGTGGCTCCATAGGCTCGTATTGGTAACGAGGTGGGTGGTACCCTCCAGTAGAGATACGAGCGGTCTTGTTGGCACGAACCATCTATAGAATAGACCGGAGAGAAGTTAGATTAGAATCAATAATTTCGTAATAGAGTGAGATGGTAGAAGCATTTTAGCAAATAACAAGAGCAAGATGGTAAGCATGAATATAGAGAAGAAAAGACAACTAAAACGACCATTTCTATCTAGGCTTGCGTCCTACAGTCAACACGACTCTGATACCAATTTGTTACACCCAATTTTAAGGATAAAATTGCATGCAAAACCTTATGTGTGCCCAGAGATCAATCACACATAAGCCGACAAATTATAGGGAGTATCATCACAAGTGTTTATTACATAACGACATAACTCAGAGTCTTTACACAAATATAGCGAAAAATAAAAGATAACTCTCGCATGGAAGCTCCATCACACAGGCACGTCAACTGGTTGACCACAAGTCTAGAAATCCTCAGGGAAGTACCGATAGTAGTCATTACCCATGCCATCTGTTACCCATCCGGGATTTTTATCCAAATAAAGAAAATAAACAAGTGTAAGTACACCTCGTACTTAACAAGTATAACAGGGGGTTCATGAGGCTCAAAGGTTAGACACTGGTTCAACTGCATGTAGCTTTTAGTTGTCACAATTTTAGCATATGAGTAGCATCAAGTTGTCAAGTCCCATAATAAACTCATGATCAGGTAAAGTGAATAAAGAATAGCATAAACAACATATTAACAATAATAACATTTAATGAATTGCCATTAGTGTTCATTTATTCTGTATTGGTCCAAGGCCGCTCGTGACCGTGAGCACGGCTGATATATCAGTTTTACACTCTGCAGAGGTTGTACACTTTCACTGTGAGTCGTGATTTACCCTTTCGCCCGAGGTGATCAGCCCCTTAGCCCACTCCCAAGGAAGACCGGCAGGGTTCACTATGAAGCCTTTCAAAGGTTCGTCTAACAAGTTAGAGCCGCTAGGTTTCGTTAGTCAGTCCGTGTGACTCACCCGCAGGAATCCACGGTCTGCTATCCCCCACTTGCGCCACAAGGGTAACCACTAACAAGCTTGAAAAGGTCGTCATACTGAGCTAAAGCCAGAGCCATGTAGCCCTCACAGTTGTACTGTATGTCCCGGATGGTCAGATACAGATAAGTCCTTACGAAGAGAAACTAGAGCACCATAAGATAGCCCAATGCTCCAGCCCTCTTTTCCAAAGTTGCTAAAAAGTCATCTTTTAATGTTTATTGCATAATCCTTTAGTCAATTTACGAGATCATGGTTTAGTGGAGCACTAGCATAAGCTACCCAATGCATAACCATAGGTGACAAGGTATAAGATCAATACTAGGAAATCCTTAGCAAGGAGACACATGCAATATGAATTAAGTGATTAAAGTTATTAGGAAACAAGGATGATCCCATGCTATACTTGCCTTGATCACACTGGTCCTGTTGATCCTGCTCGTAGAAGTACTCTTGATCACCCACGAACTGCTCACCGTCTATTCGTAACCACCACATCAACAGCAATCATCCAAAGACAATCATACAAAGCAAACAAGCCTATTATTAGAACAGTACACCAACAGTAATAAATAAAGATAAAAAGTTTATAAAACGAATCTACATCGCTCTACGATCACACAGAAGTAAAGTTCACAAAAATTGGAGTTATAACGAAGAAGTTAGGACTTTCCTAAGATTTCCTTTAATAAAATAATTAATTAAATAGGATCACCAAAATAAAAAGTTTCAAATTTGTAAAACAGTGAGACTATCATGTAGATCTTGTGATTACGAATCTAACGCAAGTTGAACGGATCAAAACGGAGTTAAAGCGGATATTTTATGAGCAAAATAGATTCAATGGCAAAACTGTAAATCTGAAAAACTGCTTTTGAACTGTGCGGTGGAAAAATACGTTTTCAGACTTGGAAGGCGTAAACGGCGAAAGCGTAAACGGAGGGTTTATACTTTAAAAACCTCGCGGGTTTATACTTTAAAAACCTCGGGGGTTTCTGCAAACCAGCCAGCCGAAGGGGTATCCTTCGCTGACGGCCGTTGGATCGCAAACCAAGAGCCCAGATTAGATCGGGGTGGGGGAGGGGAACTGGCCGGCCGGAGATGAACAGGACGCGGCGGTCCATGGCCGACGTTGGCCGGAGTTGGCCATGCTAGGGCTAGAAAGCGGTAGAGTATAAACCGAGTACACCGGGACGCTTAGAAGCTTGTCGCAAACTCACCTGAGGCAAGAATCGGAGCAAGGAGTGGCCGGCTACAGCTTGCGGTGATGATCGGCGGACGGCGAACCTGGAGAGAAGTTCGACGATCGTTAGCGTTGAGCACGGTGCACAAAATCGAGAAAAGAGAGTTCCGGCGACTTCGCAAGGCGATTCCAAAGCTCGGCAATCTGCTCACGATGCTCGGGACGCGCTGCAACGACAGACTGGTTGTGATGCGGATCTCGGCGGTGGCTTTGGCGAAATTCGACGCGGCGGCTGCGGCTCGGGATGAGTTAGGCGATTGCGGGGCTTCGGGGCGGTATATAAAGGGCGGAAATCGGGCGGAAGGAGGACAGCTCGCGAGAAACACGCGCGCGGTTGCGGTTCGGCTCGTGTCCGGCTCGAACACGAGGTGGAAGACAGGACCGACAGGTGGGGCCCGCTTGGCAGTGGCACGGGGTGCGGGTCCGCCTTGTCAGCGGCTGCTGCGAGAAGGGAGGAGGCGCGCGGCGCTGGCTGGGCCGTGCTGGCGCTTGGGCCGCGGCGAGAAAGAAAGGGGAAGGGGGAAAGCAGGCCGCGGGGGGAAAAAAGAAGTGGGCCGAACCCGAGACAAGGAGGGGAAGAGGAAATCTTTTCCTTTTTATTTTTCCAGCTTTTACTCAAACCTTTTGAAAAGAATTTGTAAAACCAATTTGAATTGAAAGAACTCCACTCAACCAAAATATATGCAGCAGCATGAATGCACATACATGTGTCTAGACCTTATAGTGGATTTTATTTCAATAAAATTTATTTTCCTACTATTTCTCAGTGCTCACATCAAATAATTAAATCAATTAGCCTATTTGGAAAAAAAAGTGAAATTTTTAGGGTGTTACACAAGATGATACCGAAAGGCATGAATTTAAGAGAAAATAGTAGATCATTTTATGGAATTAAGAGATATAAATAAAATGTGGATTGTACACATGAAATCATCTGTTGCATCCGATTTCTCGCCGAGGTAGCCAAGCATTGCCCACATTACATAGAAACCTACATTCATTGTTTCTTGCCGGCTGCTTTAGGGATTCCTTTGGTGCAACCTGGAATGGGACCTTCATCCCACGGATGATTCTTGCCTAGACACTGTGTGCCACATTGTAAAGTATTAAAAGGGGCAATATTAGAATGTGCCATATGTGTGATTAGAAAACAATATGTTATTAGGTTCACTGACAACACTGTGACTAGGGGATCAAGCAAAGAAAGTGGTTTTTACTTTGACTCCCACACCTCGATATGATTTTTACTAATATCGTAAACAATGAAGACAAGATGGTTGCTGCAATCATAAAATCCTAGTTAACAAAATTGTTGCTGCAATCACACAATCGTAACTAAAAAAGAAGCATAAAAATAAGAGCAGATAACACATAGTTGCAGTTAGGGATGAAAACGGTACGGATATTTTCCGATCGTATTCGAGACCGAATTCATTTAGAGGGTTCAGATCTGCCCATATCCGAGTCCGAATATTCAACATCCGATATCGTATCCGTATCCGAATACTTAAATCGTATATTTATGATGTCGACATCCAATTGTATCTTATCTGACATAATAATTGACATTATCCGTATTCGAATCCGAATCCGACCAAAAATATGAAAACAAATATGGTATGGGTGATATCCGTCCGTATCCGATCCGTTTTCATCACTACTTGCAGTTATAGTCTTGAAGTATGTGGTTTTTTTATTCATCTTGAATTGCTCGAAAACGTCAATCAATCGTGTTGTCAAATGTTCCATGTTCGTCATTTGCATGAATACCTCCGCATGTTTTCTCATTGATTTGCTCAGGGCCCACGAAGGCTATATGAGCGTCACTACTATTCGTTTTATTTTGCGCAGCATTTCACATAAAAGCTCCGAGACGGACGTCCTTTTTGCCCGTCATGGTTATTCTGGGCTGGCTGCAGCCAGCCACCTGGTCGGACAACCACCACGGTTAATAGACGACTATTAACCGTGGCGTGCATTATAAGTTAACCGCCACGGTTAATACTATTAACCGTGGTGGTTGCTTATAATAACCGCCACAATAAATGAAGTCCAGCCCGCTAGCCCACACTAGTCCACTACCATCTTCGATATATAAACAAAATCATCAGAAACCCTAACTCCCTCACTCTCTCCTAGTCGCAGCCGCACCCCAGCCCGATGCATCCCTTAGCCTGAATCATCTTCTCACCCGTCGCTCCCTCCCTCCACTGTATCGATCTCTCCCCTCCCTCCTAGATCTGGCCGGCGGTGCCTCTCCCTCCCTGCAGACCATGTCGCACGGTGGTTACACCCCTTCCTTCCCTCCTCTCTCTCTCTCTCTCTCTATCTATCTATATATCTCTCTCTCAAGCCCATTGGCAGCAGCGCTCGTGCTCCTGGCGGGAGCGGGGCAGGCGCGCAACACCCTGGCGAGAGTGAGGCGAGCCTCCTAACGGGTGTGTGGGGCGACGGCCACACTCTCCCTGGCCACGGCGGCGACAGACGTGCTCTCCCTAGCTACAACAGCGTGGATCCGGCATCATGGGCATCAACTCCGACGGTGGGTGTGGCCGAATCTAGCAGCGCTCCGCACCTTTCCTCCTTTGCTCCTAGATCCAGTGGTCGAGGGCCCAATCTGATGGCGAGCGACCTGATTCCGGTGGTTTGGCGAGGATGCTAGTACCGGCGAGCAGCGGCAGCCTATGGACAGGCTCAGTGGGCCCGTGGATGGGCTCGTTGGGCCTGTCCATGGGTTTTCTTATTTTTTTATTTTTTATTTTATGTACTGTGGTGGGCATTTGAACTACCTCAGTAAATCATCGATTTACTACGACCTTTCGACCGAGGTGATAGTAAAAACCACCTCGGTTAATGCCTTTTGCTAGTCATGGCTAAGTTTTTTTTTTGTAGTAGTGCGTATTTTCTATTTAAGCAATAGTTTGCTACACACCTGCATAAATTATCCTTGAGTGCCAAAACCACCAAGACAATTTAATTTACCTTATCTCCTATCCTTGAGTGAATTTTCTTGATGGTTTATGGCCAATGATCATTTTTTGCCATTTAAACCCCTTTCCTTGGTGGCTTTTGGCACTTCAAGGCAATTTATGATTGTGGTAGTGTGTCTCTAGATCTACATGAGAACAAAAAGTTAGTGAATAAATGTATAGGTCCAAAGGTCCAAAAAGTTAGGGTTTTGGGGATGGCGCAAACTCACCTCTCAACCCCAACTCCTTCAAAGGTCCAAAGGGCAAAACATCCACCCTCTTATCATGTGACCAGCTACAGCCACGAGAAGGAAGAAGGGTATTTGTAGCGGGCTATTTTTAGGGACGGTTGATTAAGAGCACCGCCCCTGTTATCACATTTTAGATGTGGTTCTCTTAACATAGCCATTCTTGAAACTCTATCTCTTCTATAGAAGGTTTGGTAAAGATGTCCGTCCCCAAAAATCCTATTTTTGGTGCAGTTCTATTAAGAAAATCACCCTTAGTAATCGATACATTTTTCTAGGGGTGATTTCCTTAGCAGAGCCACCCCTAAAAATTGATTTTCCAGCATAGGTTGTGTAGCTACAGTGTTTTCTGCCAAGGTTACAAACAGTTTCCTAATTCAATGCCTGCCTCTATTACAAATGGTAGCCGTCTGTAAAAATTATTTCTGCAGCAGTATAGCAGACCATCTAGCCAGTACAACATTTGGCAAACTTTTTCTAATGACTATTGGGGTTGGCGGGGTAGATATATGTGTTCCAACATCCAACTAACTTTCCTGGGGTGGGAGTGCCCTATATATATGGTTGCTAGAAGCTGGAGAAAGTCAATCTACACTTCGTCCACCCCCTTGTGAGGGTTAGGCCTTAGAGCTTTGAGAGAATGGGCAATCGTGCCCTTGTGATTTTTTGTGAGCTAGAACACTTGAGGTCTTTGTGACTTTCTGGTGATGTTGACCCTTCAAGCTTAGTATGGATGGGCGATACAGTGACATGGTGTGTGAGGGTGAGGGATGAGGAGATCGCTACATTGGTGGAGAAGCTCGATCAATAGTGGATGGTGACCGTGAGAGTCAGGTGGCAAGTGTTGAGCCTTCGTAGCTTATATATGGCACTTGTCTTGATTGGTGGTGGCCTTTGTGGCTTCCCGAGAACATGATCAGATAAAAGGCTTGATGACTAGAAGCGTATACTTTGTGGAGCTCTTCAGCATGGACTACGGGTTACGTTTTGATAACCAATACTGAAACGAAGATACATGTTTGTCTCTGAGAGTTTGTGCCCTCTCTTGATTTGTTCTCTGTCTTACACATTTAAGCTTTCCGCGTATTATTGTGCTTATATTGTGTGCTTTTAACTTCCCTACATTAGCTTGGACTAACTCCATCATCTACGAGTTCACCTTGTTACAATGATCTCCAAAGTCATGAGCATCTGTTAGTTGGCCAAGAGTCATCGAGTATCATATGAAACTAAGAAAGGGATCAGTAGCACCACGCTTCTCATGGTGATGTCAGTAACAAAGCATCTAATGGTTCTCACTGAAGAATGTGACCTTGGCGGTGAAACTTTTGAACTTGATGGGGCTATAGGAATAGGATTCAAGGTGAAGCCGTTGGTGAGAATAATTGAAGGTTAGCCGCGTGTGGATTATGATGGATTGGGTTAGTGGCTGTAGCTTCGTTTGGGGCACCAGTTAAATTGTTGTAGCAGAATACCACATAGTTGAAACGCATGATATATAATTTCCTTCGTTAGCTCTGTCTCTTTGCGAAGATCACAGTAATACATAGTGGACCGATAGATCAAGCTTGTGATCTTGCATTTCGCATCACACAGATGACAGTACATATTGGCAAACTAGCTGAGCTCGCTGCTGGAGGACGATCCAACCTTGTCTATCAAGTTTAAAGTGATAAGTTCTTGGCCAGGATGATGATTCGCAACTGGTGCTTGGATCCCAGTCATGTCGTCCTCCTCCTTCTTCTTGGCCTCCGTGATCTTGGCCAGCTGAGAAGGACCTGCCAACCCAACCCATGGCAAGCCGTCGTTCCTCCTTATACCGTTCATGAAGCGGATCTGTGTGGCGCCATAAATCAACAAAGAGAGGAAGCTCAAGGCGAGTCAGACACGAGCTAATAATAGAAGCAACTCCAATTCGAAATAGTACGTTAGTGCTGCTGCTCAGCTTGAAATGTATTAGTCGTACCTGCTTTCCTGGCCACTTAGGGAAGCCGTTCCGGCGGCAGAGGCGCCGGAGGTAGGTGATGGAGACATCCAGCTCCGCGGCAACGTCCTTGAGACGCATGTGGAGCATGCCACGGACGACATCCCATTGTGGGCGTGCACCCTGCAGCCTATTGCTCTTCCCGCCGGGCATGGTGGTACTATACTGTTGAAAGTTTGAGATGCAGACTTATGTCTCTGATGGAGAGGAAGAGAGCATGCTGTGTTTATATATATAGCACAAGCAAGGACAGGGGGTAGTCAAGGGCATCTTGGCGGTGTGTTTATCTAGGGTTTAACTCTCTCTCCCACAGCAGCGCCGCCACGTACGGGATGAGAGGACGGTTGTTGGAAACGATCGAATCACGCAGTCAAGGGATGAAGGGGCCCCTTTGATCTGCATTTCTGGCAGTACATAACTGGCGCCTGTTGGTTAAGTACTGGATATAGGTCTAGACACGCAATAAGCTCCAACGAGAATAAAAAAATAGCGGCAGCAGGATGCCAGGATCTCGCTCATAATTCGTGACACTAATACATACTATATATATTATTAATTTGTTTTTGTTTCACACATTGCCAGATTTCTTTTACACCAATATCATAAAACTTTACTTTTTTACTTTTTTGTCCTTATACCCTGTGCGCCACCCATACATGGCATACTGATACGCCCCCATGCATCTGTATGACACGTGGGCCCCGTTTGGATCCTTGGAATTGAATACATTCTAATAATTATAATTTAGGTATAGATTAATATGGTTGTATATGAAATATATTTGTATATTATTATTACCCATACAAAGGAGATATATACTTATATCTCGTGTTTCTACTGTAGAGAAGTGATCGAGTTGAACAACATGCAATAAGTTGGAGAGTACAAATATAGAATCGAATTCCATCTCCGGTCTTATAAATTTGAAATAGGCTTATTAGTGAGCTTGGAAAAGTTGTGGAATGTTTTAAATTCTCAACCAAATAGCCTAATCTATTAAGTAGATTACAATTCCTCCAAAATGAAAGGACTATGTTTCTTTGTGAAAATTGGGTAGCTGAAATCAAATATAGAATTTAGAAATTAGAAAATAGTGTATAGGTTCCTAATACTTTAGCAAAAACAAGTGTGGATTTATGTAACCCAAAAAAAATGTTAGTTTGTGAAAGTTCACTTGAAACAAGTATGGGTTGCATTTGCACGATGGTTGGTCCCCCTCCAAGCTAAGTAAAGAACTAACAATGTGTTTTGTTTTGGGATCATGTGGGTTGGGTTGGGTTGGGTCCAACCTTATTTTTTCGGTTGGGTTGAACCCATCTCGTGTGTCGGGTATCGTAAACCAGGGTACCCCAACTGATGATATAGAAAAGCTCGAGGCTACTTTCTTAAAAGCCCAAAACATCCCACGAAGCTTCCCTAGGATGGGCCAGAGCTACTCTTTTTTGGCCCAGGACAGGGCCAGCAAGGCAGAGTCTCCTCCTCAACCCGGCCAAGACTCGATCTAAGCCTTGAGCGAGTTCTCTGCCTCGTCCGAGGCCAAACCTCGAGCAAATTCTCCACCTTGCACGACCCCAGCCCCGGGCGAGTTCCTCCCTCACTCTGACCGCGGCCTCAGGCGATTCCTCCGCCTCGCCCGAGACCCAGCCCCGGCTCAGATCTCCTGTTCCCAGGCTTCCCACGCACGACAACTGCAATGTGGATAGGACGCAGGGCACGCCCGTACACATGCAACGGCAGGGAGGGGTGCTCACTATGCTAGCTGCTCCCATCACTGTAACATCTGACATCTGTCACTATGCATACGGCGAGTCAGGCGAAATGGGAAACATGAAGTCCGAGGCACTGCAGCCACAATAACCATTACTCCCGTATCTAGGCTCAAATCAGGGAAGAGGCCTCGGCAAGGCAGGCCATATACTAAACATAGCTCGGCAAGGTGAAAACAGAACCGAGCATCAAGTCAACAATATCAGGGATGGTCCGGCATGGTAAACAGGGATGACCACTCCAAGGCTACGGCTCCCAAAATGGGGCACTCTACCGCAACTACACCAACACCATCCCCCAACCTGTACTCCAGGAATAAACTATAACACAGCACATGTAAACCTGACCTCCCCTTGTGACTATAAAAGGGAAGGCAAAGACCCGTTGGGAACACACCATGATGACCATGGTTCACTCGAACACTCATACACACAACCACACCTCCTGCCGAGACTTAGGCCATGTACGGATGTACCCTCACTTGCAGCTCACTTGTAGCCCCTACTACAAGCACCTTGGGTGCAGGATAATACAGGACTCCACCTTCACACTAGACGTATATAACTAGTATAAACCTCTTGTATTCTTCTTGCATCACCATCTAGGTTCCGGGGCACGCAAACTCGTAATCACTCGTTAGTGTCTGGGTCACAGGTCTAGACACCGACATCGTGTTTGATTAAGGGGTTAGGTTGAACCTATTTTTTTGTTTGGTTGCAAGGGTGGAGAAGATGGAATAGATGGCACTTCCACACCGTAAACTGTAGCTATTAGTGGGGCCTCCCGTCATCCTTTATTTTATTTTCCCCATGTTATCTTCTTCGTCAACCAAAGCCAAGCATGCGCCACGGCTCCCCCGTCCAACCGAGCATACATCGTCGCTCGCCGCCATGGTCTTGATCTCGTCTTGCGCCAACATGGCCGGGGGCCGGAGGTCGCACCGCACCATGTCTGTGGCTAAAGCTCGCCTTGCGCCACATGGCCGGAGGGGGCGACGCTCACTCCAAGCATCCGGCTACCGTGCCCTGCCCCACGCTGCCCGGCTCTAGCCGGTCGCCACTTCTCCGAGCTTGCCCACACCTGCCGCCACCACCTCGAGTGCCAAAACTAGGCAATCACCCCAGCGAGACAAAGCATAACGATGTTTATGTGGGTCAAGCTCATCCCCTTGAATCAAAGGGTCCATTCCAACCTGCATATGAGGGTATATTTCCTCCTCGATTTGACCCAAACCCACATGGATCCTCAATGAAATCCATCTCCATCTAGGTCAAACCTAGGATATCCTAGTCCAACCTTCAAACCAATTGCATGGTAAATTTACGAGTCATTGCTAGAAACTGCATTACCCCTATGTGCCAAAGCACTGACAAGGAAAACAAAAAAAAAACAATCAAGGAAATCAATTTTGTCATGCAAACTATAGGCAAATCTCGTCAAGGATATATGCTCGACAGAGAATATCATTTTGCTTGTGAGTTTCACGACACAAAGATATCTCTAACGTTATTTCTTTTATGGTAAACTGATAGAAAACTAGTAGCTCTTAGGTCTTCTTTGGGACTTATTTTTCAATGTAAGATATTGGAGAGGCAGCTTATATTTTGGGCATAAATATCTATAGACATGGTTGAAAATGATGATTGGATTGAGCCAAAGTACGCATATTGACAAGGTATTGAAATTGTTTAATATGCAGGACTCTAGGAAAGGTTTCTTGCCAATGTCACATGTCATTACTCTTAGCGATACTCAGTGTCCTTCAATACCCGATGAGTGAGATATGTTGAGTGTGTTCATTCTTTATGCCTCAACAGTCAGATCCATCGCGTATGCCATGATTTGTACGGTACACCCAGATGAGTCTGATTGGGTGGATTTAAAGAATATCCTACAAAGGACTAAGGACATTTTATACATGGAGATGATGAAGAGCTCTTTGTAAGTGGTTACATGGATGCTGACAAAGGACTAAGGACTAAGGACATTTTATATGTCAGAGAAGGATACCATCGTTTTCATAACTGACTTTATGGTAAGAACTTGGCTGATTCTAAATCTACTCTTATTTTTCTCGAATACGTAGAAGACTTGCATATCATTATATTAAGAAAAACAGGGTTTACAGTACAACCAACGTGTAACAAGCGCGCTAGATGGTCAACAACTGAACCGGACCTAGCAAAAGGTTTCATGGATCGATATTACATAAATAGGTCAACCAAAATACGCTCGACGTCACGTCCTATGAGCCCTTCCGAAAATCTCACACGTGCGCCTGTTGAACATTGATAACAATGTGTCTAGGCCCTCCACCTTGCTCGACGACATGGTCCCAGAACACAGGGTGCCAAGAATCCCCCTCGCGCGGGCGAAACCGCTGCAGTCGGTGGAGTGATCCCCAGTCGCTTGTTTAGGAGAGCCTCGCCCCGCTTGGTGTGCACTGACGGCTGGGCGACAATCCGTCAGCTCCTGGGCCGGATAGGCGCGGCCTCCTGCCAGGCGTCTTTTGCCAAGGTGTGGAGGCGATCAGAGGCGGCTCCCGCTCGACTCGCATCTCATCAAGAAATTAACCTCACAAGGCGGCAAGGCGCCGAGCGGGGTCAGCGTCTCGTCCCTACCTGCGTTGTCGTGCTGAACCTCGCGAGGAGGTGTCAGCAGCGTCGACTCTCGCACCGACGGCTGAGGCGAAGCCACCGATGTGGGCATCACATTGCTGGGGCCAGGCGTGGCATGGTCGGCCACCGGACCATCCATCGGTGGTGTAGAGTCAGCCATCAGACTCTTATCATTAGTATGATGTATATTTATATGCATAGATAATATATGACCTATGTGGCTTCTCTATTTATGGAATGCACTACAAAATGGCATACTCCCAAACAATGATTGTTCAATATTATTAAACATCGGTGGGCATGTTTTCATGAAAAGATCAATTGTACCCTTATATATAGAGATCTATCATTTCTTGGAAGCCGGCCAGCATGTCTCAACCTCGCTAGCATCATCAAGTGGTAGATTCAAATATTATCTATGTTTTGTCAGGAAACTGCAGCATCATTATTACAACAATATATCTATAAAATAATACATGTCAAATATTGTACTTGCACTTTTTTTGTTTACTCCATGTAAATGCATAACATTGGGTAGTAGTTCAATGCCAAAAAAACTTGTATCATTCTCCACATAAACAAGAAAACAAACATCTAAGGAAACATGCCAAAATTTTTCATTTATATTATAAAATATATGTCATATTACATGCCATTGCCTCCTAGCAGATTATCTTTGCTTCACATTACACAATTATGTAGATAGCATAGAAAAAAATGAAATCTTTGAGGGAAGTTTTAACCTCCAAACTATTGCAATTACGTGGGTTGACGCTATCATATATATTTTGATCATATTCAGTTATTTATTTTGACTGATACAACTAGTTGCTACTAAGCAATTATTAGTTTGCTATCCACCAAGGATCTACTGGAAGAGTTGAGTTTGATGGAACTTAAATATTTTTGGGTACTGCTCTGCCAATCCAAAGACCTTTATCCTAGACAAACTTCTGAAAATTTTATTTAAATACATTTTTTCCCTTGATTTAACCTTCATGTGAGTCATCTAGATTCTTTTCCACATGCTATGCGCAATTGTTTTATTTCTCATAGGTACCACTTGTTTCTAGAATGATTTGACATACCCTGTCCTTGTAACTTGAAAGTAGAATCACTTACTGAGTACACATCTTCTCCACACATTCAAATTTGTCACCCTGAACCCCGTTCTTTGGTTCTATGTGCAAACAACACATTCCCCTTTGAAGTTCTATATTTCTTTTTTTTTCAGATATGTTGTGGCAGAACTGGATATTATTTCATTAAACTACAAGAAAAACCGGTACGCACTATATAGTACAGTCCTCACACATCAGCACCGAATATGTTTTCAGATCACTGTACATTATGGAAAATTACATCTAGATCTATCATGTTACTTTTTAAGGAAGTCGATCCCCTTGGGACATGAAAGAATGAATGTTTCTAGACTGCTAAGGATTTAGTGAATTAGCTCAATTTTTCCTTTGACAGACAAATATAATCAGTTTCAACCACTCAGATATTTTTTGGAACCTCTCCATAATCCATACCTCTCTTGCTTATCTTTCCATGACACGTTGAGACCACTAAGTAGATATAAGGATAAGTACACATATGACGTCGATTTTTTTTGAGAAAAAGACTGTGATTATTATTTATATAATAACCATAGTAAAATAGTTAAATTTCAAGCACTGCTAATTTCTCATATGCACATTACAAAATTTCACACAATTATTGACCTTATCAAAACCATTCTCCATGAACAAACCTTGTCATTTGTGTATACAAAAATTGGGAAAACATTGTTCTCTATTTCCATTGATAGGCACTTTTCCCTTTAGCTCTTGAAATTAGGATTGCAATCCTATATATGATTCTTGGTGTGGGATTTCAGAGTCCCTTCATCATCGTAAAGGTTCTCCCCTCATATAAAACCTATTATTGACCTTAGAAGGTTGGGGCCAGTGACCCAAACTTTTGGATCTGTCAGTAGGCTTTGAACTCTTGACTGCATTAGCATATGGGCCATGTTCTATCTTGAATTTTCTTTCTCTCTACCGCACTCCCATCATTGAAACATACAAATTTTGTAATGATTTCTATAACTCATGAATTATTTGTTTGCCCAAAATTTATGTAGAATATAAGTTATTTTAGGGTAGTGCGGGAGGGGGAGGGGTTTGGTTATTAATAATCTTGACTTCTCTTGATTCATGCATATACAGTTTTGGAATATTGTTTATAGAACTGATAGTGTTTCTCTTCCCCAAATTTATGCAGAATATGAGTTAAGGAAGTGTAGGTGGGGAGTGGGTGGTTATTAATTTTGACTTATCTTGATTCATGCTTGTATGCAAGAGATGGGAGATGACATGAATTGAATGATGATATTGTTGGCCTCTGATAAAAAGGTGCATAAATGCTCAGATAATGTGAAATTGGCTGATGTAGGCAAAAAAAAATGTCTTCCCTAAAAAACCAAAGAAATTGGTCATAGCTAGGTGAACCTATATTTGCTGCGCATTGTTAATAACTCAAACATGTCGGTCTATGTTCTAATGTGTTGGTCGTAAATAACTCAAATAAACTTGACATCAAATAGCTTCTTGAATTTCTTTTGATGGACTCAAAATCGACTGCACATTTCTTTTTTTTCGGCCTAGGGACGACCCCTCCATTGCTATGCAGATGTCCATTGTGATCGTACACAATAGCAGAGTAGAACGCAGTTCACAGAACTGACAGACCTAGCTAGCACCTAATTACACCTAACTCATGAGAACTAGGGCTAATCAAAACATAGACTAAGTTCAGATAACACAAAACCGACATAAAGTGACCACTCAGAACCCAGACAACACTACTTCAAGATCTGAGCCAGATCGTGACATGAAATGGCTTAGTAGTCCTCCTGAGTTTCCTAGCTCATTCTTGTATATCCTCCTCACCCTTCTCCCATCTCCGCCGCACATTATTGTTTAGGCAATACTAGTGGATCACTCATTTAGAGTATATTAGATACATGCTTGAAACCAGCTATATTTTCAATTGTGTTGATTAATCCATTCCATCTGACTATTCAAACTGAGTACTGCTTGAGAGTGGGACTCGCTAGCATTATCCACAATGCCACGCCATCTTCCAGCGCCACTCGCCGCCCATGCCATCGCTAAAGGGAACAGGTATACTACCTAGCACAAAATAAATCTACCACGTTCAAAACCAAAATATGTCATGTGAGTATGTAGTTCATATGAATTGTTACCACTAAACGTGCAGCAGAAGAAGATTTGCAGAAGTTTGGTCGAAACTATTATTACATGTTGATGTAGTGGATGTAGATGCACGTCCACATGCCCAGCTACCAGCCACATGCCTATCGATCATGCTTGCGTTCATTGCCAATCAATGCAGCAGCAATAATAACAGTGACACTATAGTTTCCACATGTGCGTTGATGAAACGTCGTGCGCCATTATACTAGCATCGCACGTGCATCTAGGGAGAGAGAAGGTAACGGCATCTAGGGTAGAGGAAGCGCTAACCATATCTAACTCGGAGCCTCACACCCCATTAGTAGTGTTGTGGTTCAATATACTATTTTGGCACACACATGGATCTATTCCATAGCATGTAGATTGCCTCTTGGCGACATCCACCAACAATCTTCCACTTGTATTAGAGCCAACCATCATGCAAATATTTCAACCCATTAAGTATGTGAGCCATTAGGTTCTTGTGTAGACGACCATGACCAAAAGGCATTTCGAGCCATCAATCAATAGCAATAATTAGAAGCACATATTTAATCCTGTATATACACATAAATATCATATCTATTGAAACTTGATATGCACATGTCTTGATCCATATGTTACATGATATTAGTCAAACTCAAGGCAACATTTATGAGTGATAGGTCAAAGGTTCACTCGATCCTGTAGTGGATTACAAATCATGGCTAATACTTCAGAAACATCATTAACTCCTTAACCATATTGGCATGGTATCATGCACTTTCTTAGTCCAACCACATTGTGAGGCCTAGAGATATCTCTCATGTTATGAAGGAGAAAAAATCCATCTTGATTCGCTCACATCCCATTCTATATGTTTCATAACTGCTTTTATAACTATCCAACAAAATGCACCACACACTCAATGAGAATATTGATGATAGAGTCTAAGGTCCAACTCGATCATATATCACTTGAGAACGCAGCTTGAAGGCACATATTAGCATAACAACCTCAGCGATGTCCAAGGGTTAGTCAATTCAACACCATGATCTCTATTGTGTGTCCAAAATATTAATTTTATAACTTTATATCTATGATCCATGAAAAATGATCATCAATTGAAACATGTGCTAGTCTACAAAATAATTATTGTCCCATATAATGACATAAGAAATGGATATTATGAATAGCTGTATTATAGAAACAAAGAGCTTCATGGACAATGCACATAATTGCCGGTCATTGTAAGAAAATGAAATTGCTACAGAAATTGATTACCAATGGGTCTAAAAACCCTTTCACTACTAGTGTTCCAAATCGACGATGAAGTGGACATTGATAATAAACTTCATCGCCTCCTGTTTCAAACTGACAATGAAAATGATCCTCACCAGCTCCTTAAAGAATTGATGGTGATAATTAGAAAAAATATATATAGCACCGACTTGATCTGGTTCTCTGGACCCTGTCTGCCACTAGCTCGTTGGTGTAGAGCTCATCGCCATCCATGTCTCCCCCACCACTGCCATGATGGGCTCGTTAGCAACGACATCCTAGTCAAGAATTTGTTCTCATCCTTGTCACCCTTGCACTTGCATGGGATCTGCTAAGAAGGCAGAGATAGGAGTGAGAGTAGATCTCGACGTACGATGGAGAGATAGAGGAGAGTACCTACCTCCGTCTCCCCTAATCAGGGGCACCACCTGCTTGTGCATGCAGGAGGTAGGGAGGAGGGAGAGAGAGATGGAAGGAGCTTTTTTGGGAGGGAGAGAGAGGGAGTAGAACGGGGCTTGCAGAAGTGGGAGTGTGGGGCCCCTGATCTGTGCCCTTCGTGTATTAGCTAACCTTGAGGTGCCCTGGGGGAGCACAGGCCCACTACTCATCCACTCTAAAGAACCACAATAAACACAGTTGGGCAGAGAGGTAGACGCAGTGAATGGTTTTATTTTTCACCGTCGATTTCAATCATGACCAAGCGGTAAGAATGGGAAGGATTTTTCAATGCCAGTTTTTTCGAGAACCAGCAATGAAACTAAATTTCACCTCTGATTTTATTACGAACCAGTGATGATATGTTATCACCAATAGTTGGTCCAATGAGACTAGCAATGAAAATGTGTTAGCGAAAACAATTTTTTACTCAAAACGTGTAAAAATAGGATGGCATAGAATCATGTGCACCACAAACAGTAAAGTCGATCATGTAAGTATTTAATACCCATCACTCGTATGTTCCTCATGATTTAGTCATGGAAGAGGCATCGTTCATCAATAGTTCAACAATATTTTTCCAATACGTGTGCTCCATGCAGGTCATCACATCATTTCTATCCATGATATCACGAATAAAGTGAAAGCACAGATGTATGTGTTTGAACTTTTTGTGCATCCTAGGATCCTTAGCTTTTGTGGTGGCACCACTATTATCACAATAGAGGTCCAAATGACTTTATATGAACTCAGTTAAGACAAACTTTATATCATATTTGTTAACTCTTGACGAGATCTACAACTTTGTAGTAAAATAGTTTTTGAATTGAAATTGTTTAGGGTCCCCAAATATTTTTGTAAGTTCATAGATCTGAAGTTTGAAATTTAACGTTATCAAATTGATGTTGACATGGTCTACACAAAAGTTATAGTTCTAAATAAAATATACAACTTTGTAGTTAAAAAGTTTTTAATTTGAAGATATTTGGATTACTAAATATGTGTTTGAAGGTTATAGATTTTGAAATTTAAAATTTAGAATTTCTAAATGACCTCTAATGTTCACATAGTTAATGAAAAGTTCTAGTGGCCGACCTGATCTGCATGTTAGATATTGACAAGTTTTTGATTTAAAGTCATCTAGAGGAGCCAACATATCCAATATAAGTTTGTGAAATATTAATATAAAATAATATCATATATTATATATAAACATGAATGAGCTAGTTATGGTTGGTGGTAGAAACATGAATGAGCCCAAAGAAGCGTTGACAAGTTCAAGTTTTCTGACATGAAAAAATATGTAGAGTTGACAACTTTTAGTTTTCTGTCAGCTTCCGATAAAACAAATGCAGCTAGAGATATCTTTTCTATCGGGATACTTACTAGCAAAATGATTTTCTCTGTGGACTCTATCCTTGACGAGATTTGCCTATAGGTTGCACGACAAAAATTTATTTCCTTGACTTTTTTTTGTTTTCCTTGTCGTTTTGCTGGCACACAGGGGTAATGCAGTTCCTAGCAGTGACTCTTAAATTTAGTTCTTTACCTTGGAGGGGGACCAGCCGCAGGGATGATAATGCATTGTATTATTTGCAAATGCAAACCATGCTTGTTTCAAGTGATGAACTTTCACAAAATAACTTTTTCCCGTAACATAAATCTACACTTGTTTTTGCTAAAGTATTAGGAACCTACACTATTTTCTAACTTCTAAATTCTATATTTGATTCCAGTTACCAACTTTCCAAAAGAAACAATTAGGTAAGGTACGACCTAGACCCGCATGTCATACACATGCATTATAGGTGGGCGGCGAAGGGCATAAGTTATTCAAATTTGTCGCAAGCAATTTATAATAGGAAATGGAAGTAAAAAACGTAAAGTTCTATATATGATATTATATATATTCTTCTAAAAGAAATAATGTGGCAATGTGTGAAACAAAAACAAAATAATAATATATATAGTATGTATTAGTGTCACCGATGAGCGAGATCCTGTGCTGCCGCTATTTTTTTATTCCCGTTAGAGCTTGTTGACCAATATCCAGTACTTATATCCTATAGGCGCCAGGTAGTACTTGCCAGCCACTGACGCGCACATTTCCATCTCATAATAAAAACTAACCAGAAATGCAGAGCAAGTTTTTTTTTGTAATTTTATATTTTTTTATGCGAAAAGAGCAAAGGGATCTTTTGACTGATGCGTGCTTCGAACGACTCCAAGCACCGCCGTCTGATCGAGATCCCGTGGCTGCGCCTGCTGTGGGGGGTCAAACCCTAGATAAAGACGCCGCCTGCAGGATGCTCTTTGACCCCTTGTTTGTCCTATATAATAATCCCAGCAACACGCTCTCCCCTCCCCATCAGACACAAGAGGACTCTCACCAGTATACCACCACCACCATGGCCGGCAAGAAGCAAGGTGAGCACCCGAAATGGGCTGTCGTCCGTGCCATGCTCCACATGCGGCTCAAGGACGTCGCCGCCGAGCTGAACGCCCCCATCACCCACCTCCGGCGCCTCTGCCGCGAGAACGGCTTCCATACCTGGCCAGGGAAGAGGGTAAGACGACTAATACATCCCTGATTCTATTCGAGCTATTTCGTATTGAAGTTCCTTGTGTTAGCTCGATCGTGTCTGAATCGATCGCCTTGATGAGCTTCCTCTTGTTGATCTATGGCGCCACACACAGATCCGGTACCTGAACAGTACAGGGAGGACCCTGAAGCTGGACGTAGATTCGCCGGAGAGCTCGTCACGGGCTGGATTAGCTGATCCTTCCAAGGTGGCCAAGGTCGCGGAGACCAAGAAGAAGGAGGAGGAGGAGGAGGAGGAGGAGGAGGAGGAGGAGGAGGAGGACGACGAGGAGGAAGAGGAGGAGGACATGACTGGGGTGGTCCCGGAACCTGCAGTTGCGAATCCTCCTCCAAGAAAAGAACTCGTCACTCTAAACCTGATAGACAAGATTGGATCGTCCTCCGCCAGCAGCTAGGCAGCTAGTTTGCCAAAACGTAGTGTCATCTGTATGTGCTGCGAAATGCAGTACATGTAGATGATCACAAGCTTTATCTATCGGTCGACTATGTATCACTGTGATCACACAGTTTGGGAGACATCTGTTGTTTCGATTGTGCTTTGTTGTGAACTGCGAAATGCCTTTGGTTAAGTCACTTGCGAAAGTTGCTATTGTTATTATTACAGGATGAATGCATTCATGCCTGACAGTTGGATGCCTCTCTAAACATCTATTGAATGTTGTGTGGTTTGTCAGATTGGCTTTGGTTAAGTCACTTGCAATTGTTATTACAGGATGAAACTTGACTGCAGCCCATGGATGCCTCTAACAGGGTTGCACGCGATAGCTACAGCTTTTATATATGCCTGGACTTGACTTAGTATAACCGTTCTTCATTTATCGATAATTTTGTTACATTACATGAATGGAAAACAAAATATAAGGTCTACAGCTCTTGCTATATCCAGTTGTTATATATGCTTCCAGCGTAGTTTAATCCGTGTTGTTCATATCCTGCAAAAAGAGGACACCAAAAGCAAGAGAGTAAGTATGATGGATCATACTCAACAAAATTGCATATGGAAATTATCATGTGTTTGGACTGTGGTATTCAGCTACAACAATTTAACTGGTGCCCCCAAACGGTGAAATCTCACACTTCTGCACGAAACCATATATATGACAAACCCCTGTTCTCTAGAGAGACGAGCAGATAGATCCCTTTGTTCCTCTAGGAAACAAGTTAATCTCTTGACTTACTAGCTACCGCATGTGGTCACTCTTATAGATCCATCATCAACCATCATATTCACAATAAGGTCCATCGATCCCCAATGGAGAACTCCCTACATCAATTTAACTTCTGAACTATATAGCTGATATGTTTAATCGCCATGGCAAAACCAGGTTTACCAAATACCAGTATACCACACTAGCATGCAGTTTAAGGGCATTCAGTTAAAATGCATGAGAAATATAAGCATTCATACGGAACAGCGGCTCAAACATCAAAACAGTGTTAACGATGCATAGATATATATGCAAGAAATGTAAGGTCAATAACACCATAGTTTGACATGTGAAAAATCTATGGCGTGTAAGCGCAACACCACAAGTCCACAATTGAGAATGTAAAACACTTTAGAATAATAGAAGGGCAGCACCACATAATGTAGATAGCTGAAAATAAAATGTTAGCAAACTGATATATTATATGCTAAAATACGGTATATTATGTTAGCTAACGGATCTCGCCGATGCAGGTGACACGGAGCCTCATGCGGTTGGCATGACGACAATGATGTCTTTGGAAGGTTGTGACAAGACTCAAACACAAGGATATACTAAGGCTTGAGGTAAGAAGTTCTCGCCCAAACGACCCCCAACCAATCCCTCTAGGAACGCTCCCGGGCTCGGGGCTATACCCATCAGGTATATATATATATAAGTTGACTCTATAAATAAATGTAGGGATCACTGGATACTCATTGAGATTAAGATCAAGAACCAATGTATATGTGTCTGGGACTCAATGAGAAAAGAGCTGGCAATGTACCAAGACATGATCCAGAGGTACGTTATATCATTCTTTAAATATCGGGCAATGTACCGACTTATTGGGCAGGGCTTGAGCTTGGTTCATACAAAAATATCGTACGAATCTGAAAGCGCCACTTCCCGCTCCTATTCTACATAGGTGGGTGCCCAGACAGCCATATGGTACCAATTTATGTGGATACTACGTTTGCGAGTACATGCGCTGTACCAAATTTACACCTTCTAAACAGATGCTCAAAGTAAGTAACATATGTATACATTAAATTCATATCTTATTTATTTGTTGAAACAAGATAAATCTTATGTATATTAATATCTTTTCCTTTAACTAATGTAAATGGAAGGAGTGGGAATTGAAAGAACAAGTGTTCGACCACACAATACTCGTCGCAATCCAGGAGACGATCGCAGAATTCATCCACGATCATGTCATCCTAGAAGACGCCGAGTTCCACTACAACCCTAGGTTGGGATTGCATAGTGCAAACAAGGATGAACACTTGTATGAGCTTTGAGTGGAGGCCAAACATTTGTACAACCTTTAACCGGCGGCCGAACACTTGATTACTTGTATATTATTGTAAATGTAATGTGTATGTACGTATATGTATAGCTCTATAATATATATATATAGTTTCATACTTTATTTGTATGCAATAATAACGCTCTCGTATAGATGCAACGTATACGGATAATAGCAGCGAAGAGTAAATTGGAAAACAATATAATTGAAAACTAAAATAAAAAATGAATTGAAAAGAAAAGGAAAAAAGAAAAAAATCTTTAATCTCGGTTTGTAATACCAACCGGGACTAAAAGAGGCTGCGCCACGTCAGTGCCTGGCGAGCCCTTTTGTCCCGGTTGGTATTACCAACCGGGACTAAAGGTGAAATATTTAGTCCCGAAACTTTAGTCCCGGATCGCAGTCCAGGGACTAAAGGCCGGTCTTGTAACAGTGACTACACGAGATGAGAGCAATAATTCAACATCAACGCATATAAGGTGTTGCCAAATCCTCCTAAGACACTTTTTAGAGCTAGCAAGCTAATGCATGTATAAATACTTCACAAATCACCAATCTGGCCTCATGGGATGAAGCTCTAAGCCGATTTAAGAAAAAAAAAATTCATAAATCTTTGGAAGAAAGTCTGGGTGTGCATTAATTAAAATAGCTGGGAGATATTCTAAACCATACCCCTCATATTTTGATTACATGATAGCTAGTAGCATGGAATACACAAGGAGTCGTAACTTTTCATTATCTTTTACTGTTACTGCATTCTTATGGTATTCTTTACTGTTACTGCAATCTTGCTCTATTTGTTATTGCACACGACTAACTAGAAGAAACCTTTTGTCGATATTTATATAATGGAGCCAGTGTGAGCTTAAATTGTCTAATATGATATGGGTCAAAAAATATGATAGCGTTCAAAGCAAGGGTCTAAAGATATGTTAATGGATCTAGAGATATTAAAACTGGACGTTTCAATTTAACAATTTTCTGAAAAGATTTGTTGATTTGATTTTTGTTGGCTTGCAGATTAATATTAAATAAAAGTTAGGGCACTAGCTTAGAGTTTCTTTCACAACTTCGGCGAGCACAAGCCAAATTAGTCTCTTCCTTTTCTCTCAAGCAGATTGCCAAGAACCGGTTAGAGAAGATGAAGTTTGCATTTGATGTATCTAAGTGTGAATTTGAGAGGACACAAGGAAAAAATCACGTGCAAATAAAAGGGATCAAATTTAGATTAAAATTGGGGAAATTTGAGTAGACACAAGAAAAAAACGAGCCAAGGCCACTTTGGAGAGCTTCAGCCAAGATGACATAAAAACCAGCCTAGCTAGGCCAATTTGTGTACACACCGCACCGTGGCCTTGGACACATCATCACTGCAGTTTCCATTGTGTTATTTTCTTTTTTCTTTTACACAAAAAAAAACGAAGCAAAAGGAAAAAGAGAAGCCACTAGGCCTCCGTATGGTCCTGCTGACATGTCCAAGGCCCAATTGTCTGCTTCCTCTCAAAACAAATTGACCTAGTCTGCTCGCTCTCCGGCGCCGTCATCGTCGCCGCCGCCGCCGCCTGCTCCGGGTGTCTTTTGAAGGTTCGGTCGCCGAAACCACACCGTGCTTCCTTTCCGGCAGTTTCCTATTTTTGAATCTCACCTTACCTTTCTCGTCATCAGTGTCTATAGGGCACGCACTCCGCGCAGCCTTCGCATGCATCATCCTCTGATCCTCCTTGCCTTGCCTCGCCTCGCCTCGCCAGTTGCAACCCACATGTCGACGCCGACGAAAGTTTCGACGTGTACCGCGGATACGGAGCAAGGAAAGCATGTCTTTAAGATCTTTGATTACAGCCAGCACAAGGGCATGGGTCAAAAGATGCTCATCAGGTCCGGCACCTTCACCGTCGGCGGCCACGACTGGTCAGTCCTCTTCTACCCCGACGGCTATAGCTTGGCAAGCATTGATTGCATCTCAGTTTATGTCGAGCTTCTGGGAAAGGAACGCATGGTATGGGCGTCATGCGACCTGAGGCTGGTCAACCATACCACTGGGTTGCCGTCTTTTGTGCACAAGACAGACCTCAGGATGTTCAATTCTGCTGATTTTAGCAGGTTTGCTCCACAGACTGGCATGTTTATGAATCGGAGCAAGTTCGAGTCGTCGGCTTACCTTCAGAATGATAGTCTCACCATCGAATGCAATATCAATGTAAAGAAAGCACCACGGGTATCTGCAACCAGACTCCTGAACAAAATTGAGGTGCCACCATCCAACATCACTGTGCAACTTGGCAAGCTGTTAGATGCAGAGGAAGGTAAAGATGTGACTTTCATTGTTGGCGGAGAGACTTTCGCAGCACATAAGATTCTGCTCGCAATGAGGTCACCAGTTTTCAAGGCTCAGCTATATGGGCCGATGAGCGAGGCCAAGGCAGAGCATGTAACAATCCAAGACATGCAACCCGCTGTGTTTAGGACCCTGCTGCATTTTATCTATACTGATTCTTTGCCTTTGGACTATCATGGTGGAGGCACTTATAATTGTGAAATGATCTGGCATTTACTCGAGGCTGCTGATAGATATGCTGTGGACAGGCTGAGTTTAGTATGTCAAAGCATTCTTTGCAAGAACCTTGACGTTGAAAATGTGTCAACTACATTGGTTTTAGCCTGTCAGCATGGCTGCAACAGGCTTAAGGATGATTGCCTTGAATTTATCACCAGTAAAAGTGTGATGGATGCAGTGGTGGCGACCCAAAGTTATAAGAATCTCAAGATAGCCTACCCTTCTGTGCTGTTGGAAGTACTTGAGAAGAAAATGAAGTCCTGCAAAACATAAGCACCATCTGAAGCTGTCCATTAGAGTGAGTTCTTGAATTATATAAATAGGATACCATATATTGCTGACAAACACATGTTGAGGAATCTAAGATTGGATAGGTTAGTTCTTATTTGTGATAGAAGAAGACTCTCATTGTGTTGCAAAATCAGTGCATCCCTTGCTTGATCTACTAATGTTCTTTTTTATAATTTTAGAACAATTTGTTGGTCTAATTATTTTTCAACTCCGAATGTGTGAATGTTTTTAGTGTACATATTATCCTTGCTATAGAACATTCATTGTTTAAAACATTCTTTCTTTCTTTTTTACTTTTTGTAGCAAATTTTGCAATAGTGGATATGCATGCAGACAGGCCATTTTTACATGGAATGCTATGAACTCATCCATTGCAAATTATTGTCAAAAATAATAGTAGCATATTGTTGTGGGCTAGCATTATAAACAGGAATATAACTACACCGTGTTAATTTTTTTTCTCCATAGTATTTAATAACCATTTATGTTGCCAATAAACTCATTCCACCACAGCAGTTGCATAATTTTAGAACACTTGTGTGTGTTTTGGACATATACTTGCACAATAATTATGATTTTTTAGATTAGTGAAACAAACTTCTAATTAAACCAAAGGAAATTATGATTTTTCTAGTGCACTGGAGTCCATGCATCCAACAAGAGCTGTAATTAATCTGATCTTTTTATTGAATTCAGTACTCAATTAAAACTAAACTAGCCTTCACTACGATTTTTGTTTTTGTTGCCCTGACTTTAGATCAATTTTTGGAAAGTCACTAGTGACTTTCTTTTGCTGTGGGATTTTGTTAGTCTATAGTTAATGATGTTTCAGTTGGGAGTAACATTAACATGCATTTTTCACTCAAAAAGCATTACAGCCATTGCCATTGGCAACTAATTGGTCTAAATAAAAATATTGGCAAGAAAACATTGCCATTATATATATTTAGGTTTTTATTACGAGTATAGTGGAGATATATGATTCAATGTCTATGCTTGTAGCTTTAGACTTGACATGATTCCATGCTTAATTTCATTTGCACTGTATCTATGTTCAGCACTGTCTGCTAAGATAATCCTCACCATTTATATGTTTTAATCACCTGTGTAGTTTTTCGTATCTTTTTTGTTTTTCATAAAATTGATTGATCAAATTTTTATACTGTAGCATTGCCTTTTAACAGAACAGATTGTCGCATTTGCTAACAATTCCTAGACTGTAATTTTTAATGTTTGCATTAGTGTAGAACTGTAGATAATAGTAATTTGGTAAAACTGTACGGAGAGGGCACTTAGTTCCTAGTTTGGTTCATTGTTGCAATGTTTCACTAGATAGGTTCCAATGAACAAGCAATATACCTAGTTTGCTTCTTATCTTTGAAACAAAAGCAGAGGAAAGTTAGGAAGCCATATTTACTTGTCTGTATCTAATACTTTTGGCACGGCAAGTTCATCAACGAGGCTAATCAGCTGCTACTTCATTCCAGAAGTAGATTACAGTGCATGTACTCATGCTAAGCTAGTGAGTTGTAGTTCCACTGTACTGAGATGTATCTCTTGATGAATATGTATCAACTACCTTACAGAAATAAACACATGGAGCCCATTCCGAATATCCTGTTACTTCTGTGTCTGCAGTTAATTTACTACTACCTGTCATTCCTTAATAATGAATTAATGGAATGAATTTAATGTTACGTTTATGTTGAACAAGAAATCTTGAATCAAACTGCTCAGTGTATCTATTAATGTTGTTTTACTATGATAATTGTTACACTCAGTAGCCGTTTCTCTCATTGTGTCATATATTTTATATAAGGGACGTCTATAATCTCTTATTAGTGATAATTGTTACATTATATATTGCTACTGAATTCCTAGTAATGGTCATGAACTGCGATAGTTACATCACTGAGCATCTCTTGCATGAACATTAAGTTGTTTGGTTGTCTATGACAAATACCAGGTAGATTGGAGTAGAAATGGCAGTCAGTCATTTAGTTAACAAGATAGCTTTATTTTGGCAGCTTTCTGAAGGTATAAAACCATGTCTATTATTCAAGACATATGAACTAAGCACTAAGCAGTATGTTTGTCAACGGGCTGCTTAAATCCTAAAGGTGAGTGCATGCATGACACCATCTTGCAAAGCCACACATTAGTATCACGTGTATGTTCTGGTGGATATGGCTGCTTGTTCTTTGTGATTTTCAGATTCTACAAAGTTTGCATCGGCTTGTTTTACTTTTGAGTGATTATATTACTTGTGTTCTACAAATATGGAAGTATTTGAAATTTTATTCTGAACATTGTTTGCCTTGTTGAGTAAATTTTTTCTTATTTCAGTCAATATATATCTCACTTAAGAAATTTTATTCAGGACGTTGTTTGCCCTCTATCGTCCAAATAGCCTAGATGATTTGGGGCTACGGTTGCCGTTTCTGTTTCCAGTGGTTCTGACTATCATGATTCATCATTCTATGTACAATATTTCTCATGTTGTCGTAATACTTTTAGCATGGATTACAGCAGAAGCATGAAAAGGGAAAATTCACATGAGCTTCTACTTTAATTTGGTTTCTTACAGCAAGTGCCATCGTGTTTTGACCTTGCGCCTGCATTGTGCACCTCCTCTGTCATTACTTTTGAGAACATTAATTGCAAGTTTTAACTGCTTCGAAGATTGGGAGCTCATTCAGACTACCTCTAATCATCGACATGTCAGCCGTATATTTGTCTACCAAATATCATGGATTGAGCAGTGTATGCCATGTCACTCTATTCGCTTGGCTGATGGCTGAAAAGCCAATATAAATATATGGATATTTCTATAAACTATTTCTCCGAATAAATATACTTAGCTTGTATCACTTCCGAACATTCAAAATCAACAGACAAAAATGTACCTTATAGTAAAAAAACTCAGTTTAGACACGGACGGACAACCTTAAAGTGAAGTATTTATTTGTTTGTGACCAGAAAGTGGATGCAAATGTTGTTGAAGTATTGATAAGAGTCTTGTCGTGTCCCAAGTTATTCTCCAAACCAATCACTTTCTAAATTTAATTTCATCAAATGATGTGATGAATAACACCAAGTAAACATCTAAGTATAAATGTTATAAGAAAATCATATTGCTTGGAGAATTGTTCTCATCGTTAATGATGTACTGGGTGGAGTGGATTAGCTTTAATTTTATTTCTTTGGGGGTTTATAAATAGTGTTTGGCTGTTTTGGGGCTCACTCTCTTGGTACTTTGACATACTTGATATCCTTGTGAGTCTAAGCAAACACCTCTCACTCATCTCTTTCATAGATTCACCATCTTTGTGAGATTAGGAGTGATTCCAAGTGCATTTGCTTGAGTGCTTGCATCTAGTGGCATATGGGGATCGTTGTGGTTGCGGTTTTTCTTGTTACTCTTGATGGTTGCCGCCACCTAGACGGCTTAGAGCAGCAGTGGAGGTCCGGCGCGTGTTGGTGATTGTTCCTGGCCAGCTCCGGTGATCTTGTGAAAGGTTCTGTCTTTTTCGGTGGAGCACCAAAGGCAACTCTAGTGGATTGCGTGTGTCATTGAGCTATCTTACTTGTGGATAGATTCTTGCGGTGTCTTACATGAGGTCGAGTTTCGTTCAACACCTCTTAGCCGTCAAACCAACAAGCATTGGTTGACACAACGGAGACTAACATGCCCACAAGCATATGAACCTCGGAAGAATAATCATTGTGTCCATCTCTTGTGTTTGATTGGATTTTCTTCCGGTGATTGGTCTTCATCATATTGATTGGTTCACTTGCCTCTACACGGTGGTATAAAGATCACATTCTCTCTATTTATATTCCCACAAAGTAGTGTAATTAGTTTTAGTTGTTAGCTTTGTCTTTTGTAGCTTAGTTCACTAGTGTAGCTTGTAGTGACATAGCTATTGTGTGCCTAGTGATCTTAGTAGCTAAATTTGTTGGATAGGTGGCTTGTAACCCTTGTAGAGCTAGAGCAAATTTGTATTACGCCTTTTGTTATGCTAATCATTTGCTCTAGTGCTTTGTAGAACTTTTAATTGGATATTCACCCCTAGTCATATTAGGACCTTTCAGATGGCTCAGTCTTGTATGGATACTATGCTTGTGAGTACCTCACGGCTTGCGGGAGATTCAGCAATAGCTAGCGGCAGCTGAAGAAATCCCAAAGTTGGTGGAAAAAGGAAGCAATTGATCAAAGAACCATCACACAAACAATAGCCGAGATTTGTAAGTTTGTCATGGATCAATGTTGTCATGTTCAAGAAAAATTCTTCTATACCATCGAGCGAGCTAGCGAGGGAGGAGAAGTTTGAGAAGCTTCGCAACTAGAGAACCAGCGATCCAGACATGAATAATTACAAGTTGCCAACATTTTTGGAGTGAACATTATTAGATGTGCTTTTGTGAACATCGTCTACCCTTATGTAATATGAACTTAGTGTGTAACATAGACTGTGGAATGATAAAGATGACACATGAATGGATATAATATATATGGTTATCCTTCATACGCGTGTCTTCTGCTTTGTATATGTTTCAACCTCATAAAATTTGGTTTTAAATTAAAAAGTAATTTCAAAAAAATATTTTTTTAATTCTAGATACACTTAACGGAGACGGGTAGTTAACAAAAAATGTCTCAGTTAAACTCATAACCGAGGAGGTTGCCTCAAAGGAACCGCCTCGGTTATTGCTTTAAAGGAGGTGGGTGAGTTAGGGCAACTGCCTTCGTTAATAGGCATTAACCGAGATAGTTTCTTTACTGCGCCTGCCACAATTAATAGATTAACTGAGGCAGTTGATCCGAGGTGATGGGCTCAGGCACCTCCTTCTCCGGCGGCGGTCGCGACCACCTCCTCTGGCATGGTGGCTGCCCTTCCTCTCATGGCGTCCGACAACGGCTCCCTCTTCTCCCTCCCTAGTGGCGCGGATTAGGCGGCATTGCGTGCGGGGAGTCTAGATCCGGTGATGGTACGGCGAGGAGCCATGGTGAGCATAGGGAGGCAGAGCACCTCCAGCACCGGTAGATTCAACGAGAAGGACACTAGATCTGCACGAGGCAGAGCTAGAACTAGTGAGGTGGCACACAGGGGCGGTGGCGCGAGGCCTAGCTAGCAACGGCACCGGTGGCCTGTGGATGGGCTCGGTGCACTTATCCACGCGTTTCTCTTTTTTTTTCTATGCCATTAACCAAGGGGGCAAACAACCATTTCAGAAAAAGGTCCTATTTACCGTGACCTTTTGTCCAAGGTTGTTGCAAAAACTACCTCGGTTAATCAATTTTGCCCGCCTCGATTAATATTTTGTGTAGTAGTGAAGGTGCCAACTATATAAAATAATGCTCTGATATTGTAATTCAGGAACAGATAAAAGAAAATAGTTTCTTATAAAAGAACATTTGTCTACACGAGAACCAACATCCAAAGAAATATGATATGTAAATGATAGAAGAGAGATGTTGCTTTTTGGAATAGATGGACATTTCGTTCGCCCGTCTATAAAATAAACTAATATAAGGAAAAAGTCTACGTAACCTCCAAACTATCTAGGTGGACTACTTCACCCTCCCAACTATGAAACCGGATATTCTATCCCCTAAACTTTCAAAACCGGTCAAATAACCCCTCGAATGGTTTTGGAGGGTGGTTTTGTCTTTTTCTTTTTTATTTATTTCTGCTAAATATTTGAAAAATCATAATAAATCATAGAAAAATCATAAAATGAAAATTTTAATTTTGTTGGACTCCTGATGAGTTGATATACACGGTGAATATATAATATGGTATATTTTAGTACAAAGTTTTTGCTATAACTTTAAATCTATGTTTTTCTGTAATTAATTTGAATAATTCATATATGCAGTTCCTGTGGTCCAATTGTGGTAAAATTTTTATGGTGGGCTCATTATTATATGCTTGAACTATGGTAAAAATTTCATACTCATTGGATCACGTATAACTTAGTTATAGATAAAGCATAGATTTAACAAGAATAAAGCTAAATAAATTGATAACTAAGTTATACGTGATCCACTAGGTATGAAACTTTTACCATAGTTCAAGCATACAATAATGAGCTCACCATAAAATTTTCACCACAATTGGATCATAGGAACTGCATATATCAATTATTCGATTTAATTACAGAAAAACATAGATTTAAAGCTACAACAAAAACTTTATACTAAAGTATACCATATTATATATTCACTGTGTAGATCTACTCATCAGAAGTCCAACAAAATTGCTATAATTTTTCTATGATTTATTATGATTTTTCAAAGATTTAGCGGAAATAAATAAAAAAGACAAAGACAAAACCACCATCCAAAACCACTCTAGGGGGTTATTTGACCGGTTTTGAAAGTTCAAGTGATAGAATATCCGGTTTTATAGTTCGGGGGGTGAAGTAGTCCACTCTTAATAGTTTGGAGGGGTTATGTAGACTTTTTCCACTAATATAATGTACCGATAAGAATCATTGGACTATTATTCTGTATTTGTTTTAGGGAGAAGTTCATGTTTTGTCGTCTAACCATTGTTGGGTTTGTTTCGGTGGTCTTGCAACTTTAAAACCAGGAACCTTTGACCATTGTATTATCAATTCTGGACAAATGTTGTCATCTAACTAATTACAAAAGTGGTTTGGTATTTTTTCTCCTATACAACTAAAAAAAGAATAAAACTAAGACTGTGAAATGGTGCGACAATTGTTTCGCTCCGCCTCTGCGATCCCATCATCCCCCCGCGATTGACGTCCTTTGCCTGGCTGTCTACTGCAAAAAAGGAAATCAACCCCAATCAATGCTAGGATTCCACTCGGTCGCCCTCGCCATCGTGCGCCCCTCGCTCGGGAACCACCTCGACGAGATCCACACCGAGCTCCTCCTCCTCCAGGAGCCCCACGCCGCCCTCCATGCCGCCAGCGCCAGTGCCACCACAGACCATCTCCTGGACGGCCTCCTCACCCTCGCCGACGCACACGACGCGTTCTAGGAGGCGCTGCTCGACCTTAGGTGCCATGCCGCCAAGGTCCAGACCATACTCCGGCTCTGCAAAACGGCCCTCCTCGAGTCCTTGGTCGGCACCCCAGCACGACGCCGAGAAGGACATCGCCTGCCTTGCATCCTCCGCGTGCACCGCCGCCCGGCTCCCGCAGGTGTCAAACCCATCTACAACTAACTCTAACTACATCGTTCGCACATTTCCCCTACAGCCAACGCCTACAGCATCATCACTTTTCCCCTATGTTGTCCGCATCTACTCTGTAGTGGCAGACCATGGCCTCCGCTCCACCTACACGGCGCCACTAGATGTTTTGTTTTTTTCTTAGCAGTACCTGATTTTTTTTCTGTTGGTTTGCTCACACAACAGTTCGTTGTCTTGTGAGATAAGAAGAGCAAACTAAATGATGGACACTCTGTTATAGAAATTAGGCAGGAAGACAGTTTAATTAGATTCAGTGATGCCATGTTTAAATGTTACATTATAGATGGTCCTAGCTACAACAAGCAGTTTGCTAACAACAACATCTGATTTCTTTTTTTGGGTCAAATCTGATTGCCGAATACTACCAGATCTGCATTATTTATATTTCTGTTCCATGAGAAAAGCCTCATTCAAGTGGTGAAAATGGTAATTCCTTGTTTATGGCATTAATATATATGATCAATTAATGATGAATAAAGATTTTCCACAAGTAATAATTAATATATATTTGTCCTATGGAAATCATGTAACAATATGGTTTATATTTGTTATGGAATCCATGAATAAAACAATGTTTTAATATATTTGTTATGGCATGTATATCTGAAGAACTGATCAAAGTCACTGAACCGCTTGGTCACAAATTACACCATGAATTCTCACCTTTATACTGAGACCTATTGTCAATCTACAATTTCAGAAGTCAGGACTATGTGACACAAGATGACAACTTGAATGACATAATGACAGTAAGGGAGACAATCTAATTAATATTTCGCACGTTTCCAGCTCCCCAATAAGATGCCAAGGGAGGAGAAGCAGGCCCTGATCGAGGTCACCATTGCCGAGCTGGGGTTGCACGGTTGTGCCAACATATATAGTCATCTGTAACTGGTACCTGGCACCTGTGGGGGATCAGGTGGCAGCGATAAGAGCAAGGTCGGTCAGCATGGCTATGGGGGTACTGATGAAGCCTAGGTTACTCATCCTAAATGAGCCCACCACTGGTTTGGATAGGTATGCACTTCTATTTCATCTCTTTTGGAAGCTATCATTTGCTATAGTGATTGATTTGCAACATAAAATATATATATACAGTGCTTCGACACTGCAGGGGTTGATGAGGGACGCTGGCCGAACAATCATAGCATCAAGCCATCAGTTAAGATGTGAGATTTTCATACTCTTTGACTATCATTATTTTCTATCATGGGGCAACTCTAAATTTGGAAAGTTCTTTGAGTCTTGTGATGTAACAATTTGAGAGAAAATTTTATCTATGTTTTTTCTCTACCAATGAGACATCTGAAATGTCCACTCTATTGTCCATAAGAGCAATTTTTCGCCCAAGTTGATTTCCTCTGCCCAGAGATGCTCGGTGAAAACTCATGTAATGTTAATAATTAGCTACAAGTACTGGAAGTTGTGAACATTATTAATACTAAGCATTATTTTTTCACGTTCTGACTCAAATAATTGTGACACTAATTTTTCTATTACAAGTGCAAGAGGGTTAGTGTGTGAGACTGATTTCTGTTGCCAGTCTTATCCTATGCGACTGTTGATGCATAAGATTAGTGTATGCTTTCTTACAAGCCTTTGTTTGTACTATGCAAATGGATTTGTTTAATGTGTCATCTTGTGAGATACATTAGTTCTGATCCTCTTACAATCTTTGTTTGTGCTCAGCTTTTTTTTTCTAAAAGAAATATATGTGCTCATTTACCAATTAAGAGCACGGATGATTTTTTTTTCATGTATCGTACTTTTCAGTTTTGGGCTGAAATGGGGTACATGTCTTAAAGGTAACAAAATTGTAACCTTAATGATTTTGGCTTGAAAATAACTGTAGCCTTATCACCAAAATGGACAAGAAATTTTGGAACCTTGAAACCTCTTCTTTTCTTGACAGTGATATTCAAATGAAGAGCTAAATTAAATTTTTAAGACACCATGAAATGGACAGATGGTACCTTTCTTATTCGTTGATTTAATAGCTCCAATTTTGGTTCATTTGGTTTTAGTCACCAATTTTGAGCTTTTTGCACTGCCTGATGATTGCAACTCAGCCTCATCCTGCCATGCAACCTGCAGTAAGAGAGCCTTAGCTGGCTTTCTTAATTTCATTTCTCAAATTCACATCTGAAATGGTGATGTTCAAATGGTAAGAAAATTTCATTAGAGAGATTTTACATGTCGATTGTTGTTTCATTCTTCATAATACCATGTGTATCTTCTTAACATGTGCTTGGATGGAATGGACTGTCAAACGCTAGAGCCCACAATATTTGGTGCCCTTTGCCATCTGAACAATAGTTTTTTTTGTTTAACTAGCTTTTGTTTCTTGATATTGCAATCAATTAGGTAATACTTTTCTCTTGATTACTGTAAGACAATGATCAAGCCAAAACATAACTCACTCCTTGAAAAATGACTAGCAAGCACCCCTACGTGATTTTTTTTATTTGTTAGAAGTTGGAAATTCGGCCAGATGCAGGAACCAAATAAGCATGGCCGTCAGCAATCTTCTTCACTATACACTATAGTTAGTATTAGTTAGTGATGAGGTCAGTAAGTCATATTAGTTTATGGCCCTTCCATCTTTGCGTAAGTGCTCCGTTTAATCCATTCCTGTTTTTAATCTTAGTTCTTTTCTGCAGGTAAGGAAGATCAAAGAGTAGAGCAGAGAGAGCTAGCTCTTAGATGTATCATGGAATCCATGTGCATTGCAATGTACATCACTGAATTGAGTAACAAGATGCAGAGGTGAGAAACCCTCTCACGAAATCATGTAATTCATCTTAATCGTACGAGCATCGCAATAAAGTGTGAATGACTCTTTTAAACTGTCTGCACACCATGTAACATAAAAAAATTCAGATTCAGTGAGTTCAATGTCTGCTATTTCACATATCTTCATTGCCTCTTTGTTACACTTTATAGTCTATTATGCTAGGTAATCTGTCTAGGCCTGGTGTTTTTTTCAAGAATATCGAATGATATCATATCTGCTGTTATTGTTGTTCAAGACGAGACAATGCACCACAGCTGTTTGGTTTGAACTTAGAACCACAATAGCTGTTTGGTTTCAGTCACACTGGTGGCAGAGATGGCAACTAGGGAGGCGTGTCGAGAGTGCTGGTGCTACCCCAACGATTGAAGCTTGATAGAAAACTGGTTTTTGAGGCCTCCTCTTAGGGAAACACTCCAATGATTAGATCATTCTCAAAAGGCCTAGCGAACACTCAGCTTAGGTGTTGAATCATGAAGCACTTTGTCATGTTTCAGTAATCAGTATTTTGTAATTTGTAATCACGATGTACCTTGCAACAAAAAAATATTTTAAAAAGGAAATTTTTGATTGTGTTAGTCTTGTTCAATCTTAAGAATTCACTAAAAACATTGCATGGGAAACATATAGACATGAACCATCATCTTGATTGTGTTAGTTTTGTTGTTCCCGTTGCAACACGGGCATGAAACCAAAAGCAATCGTGCTCAATCACAGCACTGCCATCCTGTGAATAAAAATCTATCCGGTCATTGGTCCGCTGAATCCTACCATCCCTCCTCCCCAGGATCGCTCGGGTTTGAGTAATTGCTCATAGTTTTCATTCTGGTCTCGCGCCTCACTGCGCTGCCTCTCTCTATGATTTTTCTTTCCAAAAACAAATCTCTAAAAAACAGAAATAATCACATTATTTATTGGTTGTGGCAATTATTCTTGTTCCTTTCCTGCATGATTCCTTCTTTCCCTATAGCAAACAACTCTACAAAAGCGAGGCAGACCCGCACATATGGTATAGAGATAGGGCAGATCTTATTTATGAAAATAGATATGAAAGATTTATTTCTTCTGATATAAAACATTATCTTAGCCGCATCACGAAAAAATCTATATAGTGTTTATGAGCCTGCGACGCTACACTCTCCATGACTATACTAATTTCACAAACTTTATTTTTTTAGATTAAATGTCATGTTAATATTGGTATTTAATTCTCATAGTATTGTTATCATATTGTGCGATCATGTGTTTTAAATACAAATTATTAGTTATCCCGTAGCAACGCACGGGCACACTACCTAGTAAGATTACAAAACCTAGTTTATTTTCTGAAAATACATAACTAAGTCTCATTTCAAAATAAAAAAGTTCAAAACTAATGCCACATTTTCTTTTCTAAAAATATAGTTTATGTATCGGTACTTTATTTAGAGTTACTTATATTTTATTTGTTCATATTAGTTTTTTATTGCTCGTCGAGTTTGTTACTTGGTTAAATCATCATTTTACACTATACTATACCACATTGACCAAGAGAATCCATTGTAAACTATGGAGCAGTTTGATAGAACTCTCTTCCTGATTTTTTTAGTTTCACTCATTATCCTCTAATGGTGTGTTTGGTTGGTGGAATGAAGTGATCCATCATAAATTAAGGGATGAGGTCATGATGCATTACTCTATCTAGTAATGAGTTGGTTTCCCCAAATCAAACATTCCATATAACGGAGTGATTCTGGTGAAGAAGTGAGCAAGAAGTAATTGTGGAGTGATTCTAGTAATAATGACTAAATGAGGAGTAGTGGGGAACGTATTTTTTGGCTCCTAGCATGTAAGATAAATGGAGAAGTGATCTTTATCACATCTCATCAGAACCCAGATGCGTTAATTTTAACTATTTGATAGGCTCCATAGCGTTAAACATAAGATCTGCACCTACTATAGCAATGCATGCTACCCATCTAAAAATAATTTGATCAATTTAACTACAGCATATTTTGTACTCTAATTTGAGGATTGATTCTCTTGGTTGATGTCTTGGTTTAATATAGCATAAAATGTTAATTTAATCAATAAATAACAAGCATGACTATGAGCAATAAAACAACAGGAATAAGTACAAATAAGATATAAATAACTCAAAATGCATGACCGATAGATAGAAAGCAATAAAACAACAGGAAACTCGTGCTTTGCCATGCGCCCGACGCTTTGCCGAGTGCTAGGGGACAGGCACTCGGCAAAGACTGGCCTTTGCCGAGTGCTACGTCACACACTCGGCAAAGACCATCTTTGTCGAGTGTTTTTTTGGCACTCGGCAAAGAATCATTTTTGACGAGTGTTTTTTTGACACTCGACAAAGACCTTCTTTGTCGAGTGCCCAAAAAACACTCGATAAAGAAAATTTCAAATCAAATTTTAAAGCCCTAAATAAATTTAAATCAAAAAGTTTTGAACTACAAAGTTGTATAACTTCTCAAGATCTATAATATTTAGTTTGGCCATTTCTTTATTTAACAAAATAAAAATAAATTTGTTCACAAATTTTACATCTCTCTTATAGTTTCTAGAACTATAATAGAGATATATAAGATTTGTGAAAAATATTAGAATTACAGTATCAGATGAGCAAATGATCAAACAATAAAAATAAACTTTGAAGATCTTGACAAGTTATGAAATTTTATAGTTGACAACTTTTTTATTTGAGTTTATCTTGTCATTTCAAACTACGTCTTTATTTGAAAATTTTTAAATTTGATTTTCTCAAATTACCTCAGATGAAAAAACTACCTAAATAAACTTTATAGGTCTTGAAAAGTTATGAAACTTTGTAGTTGATAACTTTTTGATTTGAAATCATCTTGTCATACAAAAACTATGTTTAAATTTCTCAAATTTGAAATTCAAATTTTGTAAACAACCTCGAATGGAGAAACTCCCTAAATGAAAATTATAGATCTCAAAAAGTTATGAAACATATGATTTGGTATAATATATGAGGAACAAAAATGAAATATAGACAAAAGTGATGGTGTAGTGCAGTGGATAAGGACTAAGGTGCTCGTGAGATAGGTCCTAGGTTCTCGGCTGCCACAAAGTTGTGAATTTTGTTGGAAAAACAAAACGTTGAAAAAAAGTGGGGAGGTGCTAGCTGATGGCAGCCCTCTTCCTAAAAACAAATTTTTCTTATTTTTGGGATTTTTTTTCATTTTTATCTTTGCCAAGTGTTGATGTGGCACTTGTCAAAGCCTTTGCCGAGTACGTAACACGTGGCACTCGGCAAAGAATCCCTTTGTCAAGCGGCCTTTGTCGAGTGGGCACTCGACAAAGCCTTTCCCGAGTACAAGACGGGCCTTTGTCGTACTCGATAAAATCTCAGAATCCTGTAGTGAAGGTTATACTTTTAGAAGACATTAATTTTTATTTAAAATGATTAGCTTACGAAATTAACCCCCATTGAGATTTGAGAATAGCCAGATACCAAATTTGCCCCCAGGAAAAAGCAAACTCTGGACAATAGTTGAATGTCCAAAAAATATAATTGTTTCTATTTTATTTTAATTTTTCGGTTTTTCAGAAACATTTTTCTTTTTTGTTGGACGGAGAAGATTCAGAGAAAGACGCGAATTTGTTTCACTCACGTATTGAGGGTTTCCTTCGCCTATAATAATAAAAAAAGAAACGTATTGAGGGTTTCCTAGCCGCCGCCCGTCGCCGCCGCCGCCGCCCTCCAGCAACCTTCAGAAGGTTAGTTTACCACTGCCACGATCTCTTCGCTGCCGTTTGCATTCCCTTCCGAATTAACCGCTTCTATTTTCTGTTTTCCTTATCGGAAGGCTCGCTTTGCCGCCGGCGTCGCGTCGACGATTCATCGCCGTCGCTGCTCATCGCCGTCGTCCCAACAGTTCGACACGACGATGCGGACGGCAGTGTCTACGTTCGCAGCGAAGACAGAGCAATGCATGCTTGTCTTTGAGATCTCTGATTACAGGCTGCACAAGGGTATGGGGATCGGTGAGTTTATCAGATCCGGCACCTTCACCGTCGGTGGCTACGACTGGGCCATCTGCTTCTATCCCGACGGGGACGTCAATAGCGCAGGTTACATCTCAGTTTATCTGGAGCTCTTGAGCAAGGACACCAAGGTGTGGGCCAGCTGTGATCTGAGGCTGGTCGACCAAATCACCAGGTTGTCCACGTCAGTGAACAGGACTGAGCTAAGGGTGTTCAAGTCCGGTGATACTATTAGTAGACGTGCTCCATATAATGGCACATTCATTTGCCGGAGCCAATTCGAGGCCTCATCCTACCTTAAGGATGATCACTTCACCATCCACTGCATCACAACTGTAAGACAACCACATGTGTCTGGACCTGAATTACTGAACAAGATCCAGGTCCCGCCATCCAGGATCACTGAGCTTCTTGGCAAATTGTTGGATGAAGGGGAAGGAGCAGATGTCACTTTCAGGGTTGGAGGAGAGACTTTCGCGGCACACAAGATAGTGCTCGCTATGCGGTCTCCAGTTTTTAAGGCAGAGCTGTTTGGGCAAATGAAGGAGGCGAGGGAACAGCTTGTGACCATACAAGATATGCAGCCAGATGTGTTTAGGGCCCTGCTGTATTTCATCTATACCGATTCTTTGCCAGCTGACATGGATGTTCGAGATGGAGAAGGTTACAGAGAAATGATACGGCATTTGCTTGTGGCTGCCGATAGATATGCTGTGGACAGGATGAAGTTGGTATGTGCAAGCATCCTTTGCAAGAATCTTCATCCCAAGACTGTGTCTGCTACTTTGGCTTTGGCTTATCATCATAACTGTGACAGGCTTAAAGATGTTTGCCTAGAGTTCATCACCAGTTCATCAGACGTGATGAATTCAGTGATGGCAACTCAAGGCTATCAGAATCTTAAGGCAACTTGCCCTTCTGCACTAGTAGATGCATTTGAGAAGTCGTCAAAGAAGTTCCAAAAAACTTAAGGTTATTGTTTGAAGCTGTTCATCAGCGCAAAAGTTCTCAAGTTACACAAATTCTCTAAAGATTTTTCTCTAGTGGCTCATAACATCCATATATCGTTTTGCAGCAGCAGCTTAGAGTTAGACGAATCTTAAAATGGTTAGGCTAAATATTTCTTTTCAGCAAATAGAACTGTCATTTGTTTTGCTATGTCTTTCCATCCTGTCGTCAATCTAGTAATGTTTAGTTGCACATTTAAATTTTATTTCTTCATATTCCTGATTCTTGAGTTTCACTTTTTAATTTTTTAATGGAGTGATTCTTGTGAAGAAAGTGAGAAGTGATTCTAGTGGTGATTGAACGGGCAGGGGGAACGAGTTTCTATAGCTCACAGCTCTAGTAGAAATGGAGAAGTAATTCACCTCTCCACTAGAATCCAATTGCATTTTAACTATTTGGTAGGCTCTATAGGATTCCTTTGAAGAGCCAATAATAAAGCTCTATAAAAAAGTATCGAATGTCATCAATTTGTAATGGCAGGATCTGTTTATTCTACATGTAACTCATACATGTGATGACAATATAGTGATTCAAATTAGGCCCAGTTCGGTTCCTGGAGAATGACCTCCAGGAACAATTCTGGCTGGATAGTTAATTTATATTTGTATACAATTCCGTTCCGTCAGCGGGAATGAATCCCGGCGTTATCCTGTCCAAAACAAATGAGCCCTTAGTGTATATTTACAAAAGTGTAACTTATTACAAAATGACCAGAGGGTCTAAACAAAAACTACATACAAGTACAAGCGAAGCAGGGTTTCCATCCCCGCAAGCAACCGACCGGGATACACCAACCTAGCATTGACATCGTCTTCAGAAAACACCATCTTCTAAGGACTTCATCGTCAAGTCCAAACAACTGGGTGGGGTAGCAAGGGTGAGTATATTGAACTGTACTCTACAAGTGTAGGAAAGTATAACATAAGGGTCAATACAAGTAAAGTCTTACAAGATTTAACACAAACACTTAAACGATGCATCCCAGTTTACCTTAAATCCTTAGCACCTACTAAGTGAAGTCGGCCATCTCCTCAGAGAACCAAACCATAACCACGTTTAGGTAGAAATTAAGATATCTGAAAATTTTCCATACTTGTTTTTAAATTATATATTTGAAACATTTTTTAAATAACAATTTTCAACTGAACTTAAACTTATTTTTCAAACAAAGTATTTTAAACTAAATTTTTAATCAACAGAATAAAAATTTGTTCGAGCATAAATGAACTCTTATATTGATTTTCAAACAATAAAATTTATGCTAATGTATGAATGCAATTCCAAAAGTTTTTAGAAAATTGTAATTTTGCATTGTTTAAATTGTTCAAACCCTTATTAAATTTTGAATTTTTTTGAAAAATGACAAAATCATTTTTTTTTTATTTAGTGAAAACTATACATAGTCCAAAATAGAAATTTTTGGATGTCACAATATGGCAATGCTACCTATCTAAAATAATTTGATCAATTTAATTACAACATAATTTGTACTCTATTTTGAGCTTTGATTATCGTGATCTCTCAGTTTAATATCGCACAAAATGTTAAATAAAGAATGAGCATGACTATCAGTAATAAACACTAGCTAACAAGAACTAGATTTCAAAAAAAGAAACACTAACAACAACTATAAATAACTCCAAATAGATGAACGCTATATTTTATAAAAAAAGTTATTGAAAATGAATTAGTTCTAATTTTTAAAATCATACTTGTTTTTTTATTTTTAGAAAATACGAAACCACCTTTGAGAATAGCTAGATATCAAATTTGTCCTATATTGATAGTTAGCTGGTTAAATGTGTTATATTTTTTGAAATTAAAGGTGTTAGATTTTAGGACAACCAAACTCGGACAATAGCTTCGTTCAAAAACTCGGATAATATTTCAATGTCCAAAAAATATATTTGTTTTTTTTTTCTGTGGACGGAAAATATATATAGAGAAAGATGAAGTGTGGTATTGGTTTTTTTTTTTTTGACAAAAGTGGTATTGGTTTCGAAAGTGGGCCAGCAATAATGGGCCGAATTTGTTGCCTCCAAATATTTGTTGCACTCACATATCGAGGGTTTCCTAGCTGCCGCCGGTTTCTCCGCCGCCGCCGCCGCCGCCGCCGACTTCTCCAGCAACCTTCAGAAGGTTGGTCCACCACTATCACGATCTCTACGCTGCCGTTTGCAATCACTTCCAAACCGCGCCTTTTATTTGTTCTCTTCTCTCTTTTTCCTTATCGGAAGTCTAGGGAAGGCTCGCTTTGCCGCCGGCATCACGCCGATTCATTCCACTCCGGCCTTGTTGCTCATCGCCGTCCCAACAGTTCGACACCTATCCACATGACGATGCCGACGGCAGTGTGTACGTGCACAGCGAAGACAGATCAATGCATGTTTGTCTTTGAGATCTTTGATTACAGCCAGCACAGGAGCATGAGGACCGGTGAGTTTATCAGATCCAGCACCTTCTCCGTCGGTGGCTATGACTGGGCCATCTGCTTCTATCCCAGCAGAGAGCAGAATGACTGGGGTTACATCACAGTTTATCTCGAGCTCTTGAGCGTGAACACCAAGGTGTGGGCCAGCTGTGACCTGAGGCTGGTCGACCAAACCACCGGGCTGTCCACGTCACTGCACAAGACTGAGCTGAGGGTGTTCAATTCCAGTAATGCTAGTAGATTTGCTCCACAGACTGGCTCATTCATGAATCGGAGCCAGTTCGACGCATCATTGTACCTTAAGGATGATCACCTCACCATCCAATGCATCACAACTGTAAAACAACTACAGGTTTCTGCTCCTGAATTACTGAACGAAATTGAGGTCCCGCTATCCAACAGCGCTGTGCTTCTTGGCAAATTGTTGGAAACAGGCGAAGGAGCAGATGTCACTTTCAGTGTTGGAGGACAGACTTTCACGGCACACAAGATAGTGCTCGCTATGCGGTCTCCAGTTTTTAAAGCAGAGCTGTTCGGGCAAATCAAGGAAGCAAACGAACAGCTTGTGACCATACAAGACATGAAGCCTGATGTGTTTAGGGCCCTACTGTATTTCATCTATACCGATTCCTTGCGTGGCATGGATGGTCAAGATGGAGAAGGTAAGAGAGGCATGATACGGCATTTGCTTGTGGCTGCTGATAGATATGCTGTGGAGAGGATGAAGTTGGTGTGTGCAAGCATCCTTTGCAAGAATCTTGATGCTAAGAACGTGTCTGCTACTTTGGCTTTGGCTTATCAGCATAACTGTGACAAGCTTAAAGATGTTTGCCTAGAGTTCATCACCAGTTCATCAAGCGTGATGGATTCAGTGGTCGCAACTCAAGGTTTTCAGAATCTTAAGGCAACTTGCCCTTCTGCACTAGTAGATGCATTTGAAAAGTTATCAAAGAGGTTCCGAAAAACATAAAGGTTGTTCTTTGAAGCTGTTCATCGTGGCAAGTTCTCAAGTTACAAAAATCTAAAGATTTTGCTCTAGCAGCTCATGGCATCCATATATCGTTTAGCAGCAGCAGCAGCAGCAGCTTAGTGTTAGATGATCTTAAAGCGGTTAGGGTAAATATTTATTTTCAGCAAAGAGAACTGTCATTGTTTTGCTATGTCTGTCCATCCTGTCATCGATCTAGCAATGTTCAGACACACATTTATATTTCCCTATCAATTTGCTGGTTTATCTATTGAATGGACAGCTAAATGTGCGAATTGTCCACTTTTCTGAATTCTTGGTAGTACTCCCTCTATATAATTTATCTATTTTTTTATCATTTATAGAATTTATTTTTACTTTTGTTCACTTTTTCTTTAAATAATGGACATGCTACTATGCTAGTAATCTACATTTATGTGTAATTATGAAATGCACTGATCCATTATTGACAAAGGCTACCGTCATAAATTGGAACACTTTGAAATGACGGAAAGAGGTTTGGCGTGAATATTAATACCGTTTATTTCCCTATAACAGTCTATGATTTACAATCGATTATATAACTAAGATTCTCATGTGTTTATATTTGCATCTATATTTAAGTAGTAAGTATTTTTTTTTCTCAAATGATAAGCATAACAAATCAAACTTATAAAGGGAGATTGTCGGAAATTAGTATGTTTAGTTGATTAGGCACTGCAGTCAATGCAGTAGTTGGCTTTTCAAAGGTTTTTTTAACAAATAGTTGATTCAAGCCTGATAAGATAGTGTTGAAGCGGAATTTTCATAGTTTGTTGAATTCAGTACTCAATGCAAAATTAAACTAGGGTTCACTCAGTTTTATTGCACTGATCTCAAATGAATTTTAGAAAGTTTGTACTATATTTGTACCTGTGTGTTGGTACAGGAACAAAAAAATTAAGGCAATAATGGAAATTCGAGGACACATTTGTATGTAGAAAAAGAAAATTCCATATTTTGTTCTATGCTTTATTGTTTTCGAACTACAGATCTGCAACAATGGTTTTGAATGGTCTGTATTCATTGATTTTACTTCATTGGCGACGGTGAGGAAAGAAAAAGGAATTTCTAAGCCAGGATGGAAAATTGTTGATGTAACACTTATGCCATACTGTTGACATATATTTGTAATTTTGTATCATATCAGTAGCAAGTAAGCTTTCGTCTATATATGGTCAAGTCGAAATAATCAATGTCAGAGCTCTAAGGTCTATTTGGTTGAGTTGTGTAAGCTACGGAAAAGCTGTTAGGAACTGTGAAAAAACTGCTATGAGTTGTAAGCTATAGAAAAGCTGTTGTGAGCTATGTGATGTGAAAAAATTGTAAGTTATTTGGTTAAAACAAGTATAAAACTTATCCTCTCTCGCTCTCTACCTTCCTTAAGCAAATGTGAAATAACTGTTTATTTCCCCTCATTTTGAAAAGCAGAAAGTCAAAAGCCAAAGCAGGGTCTAAAGTATTTCCAAAACTATACCATACGAAAGCAAAAAGCATTTTTTTTTATTTCATATGCATAGGGTGTATGCCTTTGGTTGGGCTTTTCGGAGCTACTTTTGCTTCTAAAAAGCCAAAAGTCAACCAAAGGAGTGAGAACCCATAGGTGCTTCTAAGTGAAAGCAGATTCCAAGTTGAAATCCTATAGTAGGTGATGAGGTGCTTCTTCTGGCTGTGGAACTGACAATTTTGAAGAAATTACCGTGTCACTCGTTATGAAACTTACCCCTTTGATTCTTTTCTCCTTCCCTTCAATTTTCCTAATTCCACATTGAATAGAGGCTGCTGATTGCGCTCCCCATCATGGGGCAGCCCGTGCTAGGGTTAAGGGTTAATGGTGGTGCGGGTTCTACCCAGCCATCCATCCCTAGCGGTCGTCTCTGGCAGCCCTTTTCTTAAGCCAACGCCCGAAGTACTTTTTCGAAGCTCAACTAAACACATACTAAAACTTATAGCCTTGTGGACATGCAGAATATGGTAGGTCTTGAGATACCGCCCTCATGCATATGATTTGACTATTTGTTAATCAAAGACTAATAGTTTCAGGGCATGCTTAGTTGGCTTCCAAAATTTGCAAGGCAAAAATTGGGTAACCATAAAAGTTGCCTAAAAAATGGACAAAAGATTTAGCAAGATAAACGTGAGGTATTGGTAAGTTTTGGCAACAAACTAAATAGAGGCCAAAAGCTTTACTTTCCAAGTTTCGGCAACCAAAATTTAGCTATCAACCAATCAGGCTATGAATTTCTCAAATCCTAATACACCCTTCATGAAGAATACTCCTAGGGCTGAATACTAAATTATACTCATCAAAATCAAAATTTAAATATATTATCCAAAGTGGGCTGATTTATTGTGAGAGAAAAACATTGTTGGCTGGCAGAAAAAATACGGTTGATAAGACAAGCGAACGGGTTTTATCAACGGTGCCTACTGTGCCCATGGATAGTTAAGGATAGACGGTACCCAACGTACTTGCTTATATTTATATTGACTTCATTAATCTTGATACTTGTTAGCTTATTCTTTCAGTAATGCACACAAGGATTGGGGGGTACATACGTGCATTGATAAAGGTGATGGTGTATCGGTGTCCAGCCATAATAGGCTTGGTAAGTATAGACCTTTTGGACAGCAGAAACGCAGGCAATTAGATGTTAGCTAGCTTATGTCTAGCCCCTTGTTAGAGCAACTCCAATATCTTAACTAAAATTAGTAGCCAAATTTTATTGTTTAATCATTTTATAAAGTAGAAAACTTCTTAAAAAAGAAAAGGTTCACAAAAACTTTGCTATTTTACAAAATCATATAGCTAGTATCAGGCCGTGTTTAGTTCCTGAGTGAAAAAATTCGCGACACTGTAGCACTTTCGTTTGTTTGTGGTAATTATTGTTCAACCATGGACTAACTAGGCTCAAAAGATTCGTCTCGTCAATTCCGACTAAACTGTGCAATTAGTTTTTATTTTCGTCTATATTTAATACTCCATGTATACGTCTAAAGATTCGATGTGACGGGGAATCTTGAAAAAATTTGGGTTTTTGGACGGAAGTAAACAAGGCCTCAGTGGTTGGCTATACTGTTCGCTTGTCTTATAAGTCGTACATTTTAGCCAATAGTATTTTTCTCTCATAATAAATCGGTGAACAGCTATGACTTTTTAGACCAAAGAACAGGCATAGTTTTTCAGTACCATATTATATATTTACTGTGTAGATGTGCGTAGAGTCTAACAAAATTAAATTTTATATTTTATGATTTCTATATAATTTGCTAGGATTTTTCAAATATTTAACCGAAATAAATCAAAAAGAAAAAGACAAAACCTTTATAGCAAAAAACTTTATACTAAAGCGTAACATATTAATATGTTCATTGTGTAGATCTACTTATGTGGAGTCCAAAAAAATTGAATTTTTTATTTTATGATTTTTCAGTGATTTACTATGATTTTTCAGCGATTTACTATAACTTTTCAAAGATCCAGCCAAAACAATTAAAAAAAAAGACAAAACCATCATCACTATAGCAAAACCACCATTCACTATAGTAAAACCGCATTCTAAACTGCTCCAAAAAGGTAAAATGTATGGTTTAAAAAGTTAAGGGAGGTGTTTTACCCGGTTTTAGAGTTAAGGAAGGAAAAATAGACTTTTTTCTCTAGAGTAACTGAACAGGACGTAGTAGGTATGGGCCTAGTCGGACCGGGCTGTAGGGTTCTGCTGGGCTATCTTGGGCTCAGGTGGTACGCTTCTTCCTTCCCAAAGCAAAACAGAACTTCATTGCAAGTCTTTAAAAAAAAAAAAAAAAAAAAAAAAAAAACCTCGTCGGCTTGCTTTACTCCTCCCTGCATCTCCTCACCTTCCCCGGCGCGCCGTCGTTTGCCAGTTCACCGCCGCCGACGCCGACGCCGACAGCCATCTTCGGGAGGTTCGATTTTACTCCACAAACTCATCTTCGCTCCCCTCTAGGATGTACCTCGAATTCTGATCAATTTGCGATTCTTTATTTCTCGCCGTAAAAAGTCTAGGTCACGCGCTTAATGCCGCCGCTGCGTCGATTCTGTCAGTTCTTGCCGCGGTCCACGCCGTCGATGGCTCGCCATGTTCCGACGCCGACGACGGCGTCGACGTGCACCCCGGAGACGGCGGAAGGCAGGCACTTGTTTGAGGTCACTGGTTACAGCAAGCACAGGGGGATGGGCCACGACAAGTTCATCAGGTCCGGCAACTTCTCCGTCGGAGGCCACCAGTGGTCCATCCGCTTCTACCCGGATGGGTTCGTCAAAGGCAAAGATTACATCTCAGTTTATCTCGAGCTCATGGGAGGCTCCAAGGTAAGGGCATCCTGTGACCTGAAGCTGGTCGACCTGACAACAGGGTTGTCGGCTTCAGTGCATAGGACAGAGCCTAGAATGTTTAACTCCGGTGATGTCAGTAGGTATGCTCCTCAGAATAGCTCGTTCATGGAACGAAGCGGATTTGAGGCATCGGTGTACCTTCGAGATGATCGCCTTGTGATAGAATGCATTGTCACTGTTATGGCAGAACCTAAGGTATCTGCAACCAAATTGCGCGCAAAAATTGAGATGCCCCCATCAGACATTGGAAATCATCTTGGCAAGTTGTTGGAAGAAGAGGTGGGTGCAGATGTCACATTCAGTGTTGGAGGAGAAACTTTTACAGCACATAAGCTTGTGCTCGCGATGCGGTCGCCGGTTTTCAAAGCTGAGTTCTATGGTCCGATGAGGGAGAGGAGCACGCAGATTGTGACCATTGAAGACATACAACCTGCTGTGTTTAGGGTCCTGCTTCAGTTTATCTATACCGATTCTTTGCCTGACATGGAGGATCTTGTGGAAGATGTCGACTGTGAAATGATCCGGCATTTACTTGTGGCTGCTGATAGATATGCTTTGGATAGGCTAAAGTTGATTTGTCAAAGCATCCTTGCCGAGAATCTTAATGTGATGACTGTGGCAACTACATTGTCTTTGGCTTATCAGCATAACTGCAGCATGCTTCAGGATGTTTGCCTTGAATATATGACCAGTTCAAATGTGATGGATGCAGTGGTGGCAACTGAAGGTTATAAGTATCTCAAGACAACCTGCCCTTATGCACTAGCAGATGCATTTGAGAAGACGATGAAATTGGGTAGAACATAAGCTGCTTGCCTTGAGCTGTTCACCAATATTTCTTATCAAATTATTATTATAATAGCTTGTCAGAATCTGCTAGAGCAGCTCATGATAATTTTAACATAGGGATGAGTAGCCTATTATAAGATGAATTGTTTGAGAACTATCGTACTTAGTCCTATACTATACTCAGTATACTAATATGTCTACGAACTTGTACAGGCTGTCTAATTTTTCACACAATGCGTTGCTATCTACTTAGTTATATTATCTACTTTCTCATTAGAATCTGGTAAAACCAGTGGTGAAATCTACTAACCTGTGAAAAAGTAACCTGGTAAAATCTACTTTTTCATATTATCTTTGGAATACTGTGAAATCTACTTAGTCATATTATCTACTAAGTAGATTTTCAGTCAGGTTCCAGTGCTCATGAAAAAGTATGTATACTTAGTCACCACACAAAGCAGTGGTGAGGTTACTGTAAGAAATATGAAATAGCTTGAACAGTCACAATTTTACCTCATTGGTCATTAGTTTTTACAATTTATATATGCTGGTAGCAGTACGATATCCAGTGTTGCGCTTGCACATGATTTTGGAGGTTCGTGTGCTTTCAATGTATGATTGAATAAAATGATTATCTGGATTACTGTTTCCAGTGGGTTTTGATTATGAAGAAATAGGCACCAAATTTTGCCTCCATGAGCATTTGAACTTGGTTGTTCTGGGTGTAAACATCCGTGCCATGCGCTGGAGAAACCAAGCTAGGTTCAGTTGCTAAATCCAAAGAAATCATTAGCAAGTCTACTTAGTTGTAATTGATTTGACACCCATGGTACTTTGTGCATAGTTAAAAGCTACTTTAGGATTGACTTCGAATTCTGTTCTGTTAACCGTACTTGAGACCTATGTAAGGCGATCGAGGTACTTGCTTAGTTGCTTGTTACTATTTATGCTGTGTTTTGTGTGTGTGTGAATCACTCAAAATAAGACGCATTGGCAAGTAAAATGTTGCCACTCTATACACACTGGTAGTAGTTCTTTTGCTAGAGTATAACGTTCTTTGAGTTATGAGGACAGTAGCATCATAAGCACAAAATCACTCAATGTGTAAAGACTGAAAGCTCTCATGTTTCGTCAGTTAACTTACTTGGCTCTGTTTCTTTCTTCAGCACTCTCAGCTAAGCCATCCTCATGTTTTTTTTTTGTCACTGGTACTATATGAGCCTTTGTTATCTTTCATCAAATTGGCATCTTACATTTAGGAGTTTGTCTCATAATGCCTTTTGGAAAACAGATAGATGCATTTCCATAAAACTAATTTATCAAAGCTTTGCTAATATTGACCATTGAGGGGAATGCATGAAGCTGCTTTACTCCTAAAATTTCCAAACAGTGAATTTTAGTATTTGCGTCATATTTTTGTAAAAGGAATGTTTCTTAATTGGTAGAAGGGTGGTGTTAATATCCACTACTGATTCTTATATTCCTGTTCATCCTATCTAATAAGTGTCACACAACTTTTGTTTCTATGCATTTTTCAATAGTTCTACAATGCCGGTGAGACCAGGAGTTGACACGAGGTTGTGAGTTTCATATTGGGCGGATGAGCTAGCAATACAGTGAGGATGCAGCTGCTTACTCCTTACCTGCTTCAGAAATACTTGTGACTCAAGTATTTTCGTTTTGTTGACCTGACTCAAGTGAGACCTATGTGTCACAAGGTACTTGTGACTATTTATGCTGCTGATTTTTGTGTTAGAGTATTTACTGTTCAGTAGAACCCCTCAAACTGAGATGCATTAGACAACGCTCCTGTTCAATAAAACCTCCACTCTATACGCTTTATCAGTATTTTCTGTTGTGCTGGTGTCACCTGAGGCTTCCATCTTGTTCCATGCTTTTCCATTGAAAACAATAACCATAGTAAATTAGTAATCATAATAAAGCTGAAGCGTTCTAGATCAGAAATGCCGAGGCCTATGTAAGGCGTGAACCTAGCTCTTGGAAATGGATTTTGATTCCGTTTCTCGTGGGCCTGGCTCATGTGGGCGTGATAGAGCAAGACAACCAAAGAAACATGCTTGCATGGCCACAGCCTGGCTATTGTTAGCTTGACTCTCTAGATGTAATGCAGGCTAGCTGAGAAGTGAATCAAATGAACCGAAAATTTTTCCTTTCCGTCGTGGTGATGTTCACCAACTATATACCTGTTTCGACACTTGGTGTGGCAGTGGCAATCAAGTCTTAAATTCCCCACAGTTTCAAAAAAATGCTCGATCAGGTTCTTCTTTCCTTCATAGAATTTGATCATAAAAATGCCCTCAGGGTTTTCTTACGTGCAGTGGCAATCCAAGGCATCTCAGGAAATGTGTCGGAATTTTTCTGAATATATTTAGGAGAATATATTCCACCACCGACATATCTGTCATGCTGATGGCTTATTTGAATACTCCAATATCCACCTCAATACATGTGTATCATAGTGGGGTTGGCAGATCAAATACGAAAATCAACCCTAATACACATGAATTGAGGTGGATACATGAACATTCAAATAAGCCTTAATTGAATTTGTTTTTGTCTTGGGCAAGTTGATTGTGAAGGCGTCAACAATTTCGACACGCGTATGAAAAAAAATGTGTAAGGAATTAAGTTTGATTGTTATTGGATTGACCAAGATGACTATAATCTGAGTCTCCTATGCAGCTCTGAAGTTAGACAAGCATCTAAGCCTCATGCATTCGAAATCAAATGCTTGGGAGCGCTCAGACTGTCTGGCAAGCATTCCTGAGATATGTAGGCCCTCTTGGAGAGTCAAAGCATTTTCAAGTTTGACAAAAAAATATAGAGAGAAATATAAAGATTCATGTCATAAAATAGGTACACTATGAAAATATAACTAACAAAGAATCTAACGATACTTGGTTGGTACCAAAAATGTTATTATTTTGCTATATAAATTTGGTCAAACTTGAAAAACTTTGACTCTCCAAGATTCTTGGAATGACTTATAATTTGGGATGGATGGAGTAATATACATGAAACTGAAAAAAGGATCCATCTTGATTATATATCGATTTTGAGAGATGGTTCACTCACCTTGGGCCACCAATGTACATCACCTCTACATTCAACTATATGAAAAGTACCCTTGCTAAAAAGGCTGCTAGTTCATTCCCAATCATCTTGCCATATGTGAGTTCACCTATATGAGATTCTTTCAAAATTTGAAAGGAGTGGGAGGAATCCTCACAATTGATTTGTACGGCTTTTTCTTGGATAATGGTTGGTTGTTGCTACTATTTGTTCATGTGTCTGCCGTGTTCCTCTTCTGCCTTCCCTGTCCAAGTGAATTTGGCTTGGAGCTACTACTAGGTTTTTCTTTTCTTTTTTTTTTTTTGAGGAAAAGCTACTAGAATCACAACGTACTCAACCAAGGCCCATTCTCTTGATGGGCCCCTTTGAGCAGGTAGGCCTAGGCCCACTTAAGCCTCTCGATGACTAGAATCACAACGAGGCAGTCAGACGGTTGTTCCATTTTTGTATGTACGATTCCACAGCGTCGCTCCACTCGTCGCCGTCTCCTCCGATCCGGCCGTCTTCTCAGGTTCGATCGTCTCCGGCCACGACCTCCGATTCTCTTCCTCCTCCTCCCACCCCATCCGATCCCACCACCGGTCCAGGAACGAGATCACGGCACCTTCATCATCAGATCCATGTCGCGCCAAACCAAGAACGGGGGGGATCGGAGATCCACCGATTACGCGCGCTCTGCATGCTGTCGTCGCCGGGCTGATTGATTTCTCTCCCTCCCTCTCCCGGCACTGGCAGGTCGTCGTAGGTCCGCCGCCGCCCGCCGCCGCCGCCTCTCGCCACGGCAGCATGATGACGACCCAAGCGAAGACGGCGTCGACTTGCCCGCCGCCGGAGACGGCGCAGGGCACGCACGTATTCGACATCCTCGGGTACAGCAAGCACCGCGGGATGGGCGCCGACTACTTCATCAGATCGGGCGTCTTCAACGTGGCCGGCCACCAGTGGGTCATCTTCTTCTACCCGGACGGCTACGGCGAGGAGCTGGCCGGGGGCTTCGACTTCGTCTCGGCGTACCTCCGGCTCCTCAGCACGAGCGGCAAGGTGCGCGCCTCCTGCGACCTCCGCCTCGTGAACCCGGGCACGGGCGTCTCGACGTCGGTGCACCCGACGCTGGTCATCACGAGGGAGCTGGACCCGGAGAAGGACAAGGTGGTCTGCCACTGCATGTGCATCGGCCGCGGCGAGCTCGAGGGCACCTACGTCAAGAACGACCGCCTCACCATGGAGTGCGTGGTCACCGTGAGGAAGGAGCCCAAGGTGTCCAAGTCCAGGACGTTCCCCAGCATCAGGGTGCCGCCGTCCAACCTCAAGCGTCAGCTCGCGGAGCTGCTGGAGAGCAGGGAAGGCGCCGACGTGACGTTCGCCGTCGCCGGCGAGACGTTCGCGGCGCACAGGCTCGTGCTCGCCATGCGGTCGCCGGTGTTCAAGGCGGAGCTCTGCGGACCCATGAGAGAGGTCGGGATGGGGACGCGGCCCGTCGTCGTCGAGGACATGCAGCCTGACGTGTTCAGAGCGATGCTCTACTTCGTCTACACGGACTCCATGGATCACAACGAGGACCTCTCCAGGGACTACCACAGCAAGAACTGCGACATGGTCCGGCACCTGCTGGTGGCGGCGGACAGGTACGCCATCGAGAGGCTGAAGCTCATCTGCCAGAGCATCCTCTGCAACAACCTCGACGTGCAGAACGTGGCGACGACGCTGGCGTTGGCTGATCAGCATCACTGCGACAAGCTCAAGCATGCTTGCGTCGAGTTCATGTGTTGTTCGAATAATGCGCAAGATGTCGTGGCCACACAAGGGTACATGGATCTTGCGAAAACTTCACCTTCTGTGCTAGCTGATGCAATGGGCAGGATGAGTAAGATCAGCAAAAAGGTGATGACAAGAGCACTGCAAGCCCAAGATGGATCGTCCATCTCATAGATAGTGCCTAGTTTATTAGTTCTTTCTTTAGTTAAATACCAATAAGATTTAGCTATCAATTTTCAGTTTCTTATTTGAACAGTTTATTTGTTATTAGCTAGTGGTATCCTAATAAATACTCCTATATATGTTACTTGATGTTTTCCAGTGTGACGGTAGCTATTACTATTAGCCATATGACAGTAGCTGTTTGTTTTCCAGGGTGCTTGATGTTTTATACCAATTCAGGCACGACTTTTTTTTTATGTACCGTTTCTGTCCACGTTTATATGTATATAAATGTCCGGTACCTGTATAGTCGAACATCAATTTTTCTTATAAACGTAACAATCGAATTTACTGAGCTGAGTAGCAGTGCACACTAATATGAATAACTTTTAAAATGGCATTGCCATTGTTAATTGGTTTCTTATTACTGATATTAGTAGGATGCTTGAAAATACATTAGAATTATTTTACTCTATTGTATAGGGAAAATTTGAGAAACTGAATAAGATATAGATTTCAATTGAATATAATTAGAGGAATAAATATCTTCATATGAATTTGGCCACCTAGACCACCACATTGTGGTTGCAAGATATAGCAAGCATATGCATATTGATCTATGCGTGCTCTTCTTATTTGTGTATTTTTTTCGACTCTATAATACTCTCAGTTTTGCACTAAAGTTGTGAGGCTAAACTGTTTGCCAGTGTGTTTGATGTTTTCTACTAAATTCAAAGAATGCTACTTCCTCCGTCCTTTTTTAATTGTCACTTGCGTTTCTCGAAAAACAACCGCCGGCAATTATATATTAAAAATATTAATATTTACAATATATAATTAGTATCATTAGAAAGACCTTTGAATCTAAATTTTTAAAAAATTTATTTGGAGATACAAATGTTGCACGTATTTTCTACAAATCGAGTCAAACTTGTGGCACATACACCAACATCGACAATTAAAAAGGGACAGAGGAAGTAATTTTTAAGGAAAAATGTACTGTTTATGTCCACATTTTATTTATACTGAAATACTTGAGGAACATTGCCACTGTTAATTAGTTTTGTATTATTAATATTACTGGAATACTTGAGAATACAGTAGAATTGTTTTCCTTTATCTTATAGGAAAAAAATTGAGAAACCGAATAAGATGCAGACTTCAATTGAACATAATTTGGGAATGGTTTTATATATTTTTGCAGCTACATCATCCGTTTTGCGCTGAAGTTGTGAGGCTAAAATTGATTCATAAAAATCACAATCGGAAGTGTTGGCCTATGGTGGTCCACATGTCAGCCTCAATAAGAGGCGATTGGTCACCGGCTCACGGCCGGCTCTGACCGTTGACCGGTACGTAGATCAACGGCACCAAAGTCTCCGACCGCTTTGGTCTCAGCCATGAGATCCCTCTCCCTCGCGATCACCAGCCACTTCGTCGAACACATGCCACTGACGGCGTGGGCGGACCCAATCGCCGGCGATGCGCGGCAACAAGGCGCGCACATGCTCGAGGTCACAAGGTACAGTCACCTCCTCCACAGGAGGCGCAGGGGCGTCGGCACCGGCGACCGCAACAGGTGCGTCGTCGTCGAGTCCGTCGGCTTCACCGTCGGAGGGTACCAGTGGGCAATCCTCTTCTACCCCGACGGCGACGACGACGCGCCGGGCAGCTCCGGGTACGTCTCCGTCTCCCTCGCGCTCGTCACCCGCCCCGCCCGGGTGAGGGCGTCCTTCAACCTGGGCCTAGTCAACCGCGCCACGGGGCTGCCGTCGTTCCAGCCGGAGGACACGACGGCGGTGTTCGACAACGCCGCCTGCTGCTGCTGCCGCGTGCACCCTTACCCCTACCCTATCCCGACCTGCCGCCACGAACGGAGGCGGCGCTCCAGCCACGGCGTGCCGAGGCTCATGAGACGGTGCGAGCTGGAGGCGTCGTCCTCGGCGTACCTCCGCGACGACGCGGTCACCGTCGCGTGCGTCGTGACGGGCGTCACCGGGACGGCGCTCACGTCGTCGTCGTCGTCGTCCCGTGGCGCGCCGGAGATCGGCTGCAGGGTGCCCGAGCGCGACCTGCACCTGCACATCGGCGACCTGCTCGTGTCCCAGGAAGGCGCCGACGTGACGTTCGATGTGGATGGGGAGGCATTCGCAGCTCACAGGATCATCCTCGCCGCGCGGTCGCCGGTGTTCGAGGCGGAGCTCTACGGCTCCAGTTCGACGACGGAGACAGCAGACGACGCGCACACTGTCGTCGTCGTCGTCACGGTACGTGACATGCGGCCTGAAACTTTCAGGGCGTTGCTCCATTTCATCTACACCGACTCCTTGCCGGCGATGAGCCATCTGGGCATGGACGAGATGAGAGAGCTGGTCCAGGATTTGCTAGCGGCCGCGGATCGATATGCCGTTGACAGGCTCAAGGTGATGTGCGAGCACATCCTTGCCAGGACACTCCATGTGGAAAACGCGGCTAGGACTTTGGTTCTAGCAGATCGCCATGGCTGCGACAGGCTTAAACATGCTTCCATCCAATTCATGGAATCGTCTTCAGATAAAAGTGAAATGGGTTTGATGGCATCGTCTTCAAATAAAGTTGAAATGGGTGATGACGTGGCTATAGAAGCATTGGAGAAGACAATGTAAGTTTCAGCGAAATATATAGTGTCTCAATTTGAATGTAATCTGGTTGATTCGTTGTAGCTTATTGAATCATATGAACAGTTGGAAGTAGATTTATATATGCTGGTAATAATCCTAATCGCAATGTGTGAAGTTTTGTGTGTTCATGTAGAAAGAGGAAGGTACAAATACAGGACTGATGAAATGATACACTGCAAAAACTTTATAAGCTGCAATTGGTTCCAAATTTTTCATGATATCTACCCATAAAATTTGCGTAAGCTTTTCAAAATGATAGGAACAAAGGAAGCGGGGAATATATAATCAGATAATTTGATCAGGGTTCAATTCAGAAGCAAAAAATTGTATTCATCTGATGAAGTAAAAGTGTAAACCAGTGGAGAGTTCCATAATTGTAGACTGTAGATGGAAATAATTAATGTAGGAGGAATTCCTTAATTTTAATGGTTAACTATTTAAGATAAGTTTGAGGACAGTATAGGGTATAGCGCCATGATCAACATCATCTAAATTATTCAGGTTAGATGAATACAGTATATATGTTAAATTTGGCATAGACAGTGAAATTAAAATCCTAATTTGCACTTGTAATTTTAATAATCGAAAATACAATAAAATTTCCTTTTGCCTTCACAGTTAGATGAATAGTATGTTAAGCTTTACTTTGCAAAAACAAAACAAAACAAAACAAAACTAAGAGGAGTCAAAACATGAAATTATGGATGTATCACTCCCAGAACAGAAGATGCAGTGCACAGGAACAAGTGTTAGGAACAACTCTGGTACCAAATTAAGAGTGTTGTACTAGATTTCAACAGCCACAAAACAGAATAAACATGTTAGAATTGATATGCTGATTAATCCCTCATTAAAATAGTGTCGACATACGCCTTTGTTTCATTAGTTTGGTGCAATGGCTAGTTGTCACGAAGGCAGCCACCGCCACAAAACCAATATTGAATTCTCAGTAAACTGAAATCTGATGTTAGATGAACAGGTATTTTGACAGTACATGTACAGAGAAAGTAAACATCTCAACAGTAAATATACTCCATCATTCCAACATCAAAGCTGTCCGGACATTTTTACAAGGAAACTGGTATGAAGTAGTTTCAGTCTATGCAGAATTGCAGATAGCACTAGACCCGGGGAAACTTGCTTGACTTCTCCAATACCTCCAGCAAAACTGAAGGACACAATCTTTTTATCTGAACATAGCCTTGTCTTGCCACCACATCATCAATCTTGTTTGAGAACGCAATATACTCGATGCAAGCATCTTTTAGGATGCATAAATTATGCTGCTCAGACAGAATCCACACTAAGGCTGTTGCAGAGGCTGTCTTCGCACATCAACTTCAGCCTCTTCATTTCATACTGATCTGCAATCACCAGCAAATGCCGAATCATTTCTTGCTTATCAACATCGCCAAGAGCATCCATATCAGGCAATGAGTCAGTGTAGATGAAATGGAGCATGGCTTTTAAGACAGCAGGCCGCACATCCTCAACAGCAATGCAACCTAGATTCTCCTCCATCTCAGGCCCATAGAACTTTGCCTTGAACACCGGTGACCCTTGAAAGTGACATCAGATGTGTCATCCTCCAATAACAAACTGCCAAGATGCACCGACAGGTCCAAAGGTGGCTCCTTGAACACAGAGACAGTCTTGGTTTCAGACACTTTTGGTTCTTTGACGACAGTGACCGCTCACTCGATTGTGAGGCCATCATCTTGGGTATACATTAACAGATTCCACCTGTAAGTGCTGACTTTTGCGCGCTTACTCACAGATACAACTTTGTAATTCATAAAACAAACCTGCCACTTGGGGGACGCCATCCCGGTGGCCTGGTTGAGAAACACGCCTTCGCCACGTCCTTGGTCAGCAGCTCAAGGAGCAGCACTAGCGCGCCGCCCTCGCCCCCATCGGGGAAGAAGCGGACGGCCCAGTCATAGCGGCCCATGCATGGAAAAGTGCGCGGAGCAGCGCCTTGTTTGTTTGGCTAATAAGCCATGACAGAAAATATTGTTGTCTGATTTATTGTAAGAGAAAAATATTACATAATGACTGGCTGATTCGGCAATAAACTCAGGCCTTGTTTAGATCCATTTTTTTATTTTTAAAACTGTAGTATTTTTGTTTTTATTTGACAAACATTGTTCAATCATCTTGCGATTTACAGGCAAACTGTACAATTAGTTTTTATTTTTATCTATATTTAATACTCCATACATGTGCCGATGTAACAGAATTAAAAAGCTTTTTATTTTTGAGTGAACTAAACAAGGCCTCAAGCGAACAAGCTGGCGCGAGATGTGGTTGAGGCGGTGGCAGCAGACCGGCAGCAATATCGGTGGGCCGAGGGAATCAGAGGGGCTTATTTATTTTAATAAAAAATGGGCTTGTATTGGCCGCGGCTAGCTCTGCAGTGGGCCGGTGGCCTTCTCCCATTTCGGGCCAGGCTGTCGGGCCTCGCGCTAAATGGATTTCTATAGGAAAAACATTACTTTCCCTCCTCTAATTTTCACAAAAGTTTATTTTTTCTATCTCAACTTCAAAACCGAGCAAACTACCTCTCACAACTTCTTGAACCATGCCTTTTACTTTATTTGAGCGGTTCCGAATACGGTTTTGTTTTGCTACAGTTTTGTCTTTTTATTTTTTAATTATTTTAGCTAATTTTTTGAAAAATCATAATAAATTATAGAAAAATCATAAAATGAAAAATCCAACTTTTTTAGACTCCACGTATGTAGATCTACTTAGTAAACATATAATATAGTATATTTTAATATAAAGTTTTTGCTATAAAAGTTTTGTCTTTTTTTATTTACTTGGTTGAATCTTTTAAAAATCATAATTTTCTTAGACTCCACAGTTCTGCCGTCAAAAAAACTCAAGATACAGGGCCACGCTGTGACCTGTGAGTGCCGGCATCTTGCCAGGCGCTCTACAGAGTAGTAACATCTGAAATTAAAGTGTATTTGTCTTTTGTCATACGAACACATGTTCACCAAAATAATATAAGTTTATGTTACTTTACTCTTTGGTTTATTCATTCGGTGCTACTAAAATATTGACCCTAATTCCGAGAGCAACGCATGTTCCTTTTCATATATCGTAAAATACACTTCACCCCATCGATGATTCTTAATAATGTTACACCATTTAAATTTCATTTCTCACTCCTTAAATTTTTCATGTTAATACAAAATTTTCACAGCAACACGTGGGATACCATCTAGTATAAATATAATTTTTTGGCTTCATATCTTCTGCTATTATGAATATTGCATCACCAAAAAAATTGTTTGAAGACAAGCCAATAATTTCTCCTTAAATATAATTGTTCCAAATTAAAAAGGGTGTTTGATCCGGGGACTAAAGTGTAGCACGCGTCATATTGAATGTTTGGATGCTAATTAGGAGGATTAAATTTGAGTTAATTATAAAACTAATTACATAGGGACTAGACCTTAGCAGCCACGTTCCCGGAACTAAGCCTGGGCATTCGGGTTACCTGATTTTTTCGGATCAAGTAATTCGGTAATTTAAAATTCGAGTAATAAAAATTATTATCCAATATTAGTCTCGAAAAAACACTATCCGCAATTTCGGGTACCCGATAATTTAGGTTCGGGTATTCTCGATTTACCCAAATTTTTAGAAAACAACACACTACACAAATTTTCAATAGCAATTTATATATAATTTCAGCAGCAATTTGTATAGAATTTCAATAGCATTTTATAGAGAATAATATATTACTATCACTTGTTCAAACAAAGAGAATTATATTCTAATAAATTGATAAGTTCTAATATTTAACTAACAATACACGATAAATACAAAAAGACATAGACAAATGTTTGGGTAATTCCGATAGTTTACCCGAATTATCCAAACTAACTTCAGGTAATCAAAATCGCTATACGAATTTAGGATTAGGTACCTCGGGTTCGGGTAATTTGGGTCCGGGTCCGGATAATTCGGGTACGGGTAATGGGTATCAGGTAATTTGCCCAGGCTTACTTAAAACGTTGGGGATGTGGTACGGGAACGTAGTATGCGGTACGACATCTTCAAAACCTATGAAACGAGGGGGGTATACAACTGCAGCTCGTACCAAACCCAAACAGAACGTGTAAATTGAAATAAAATGATAACATGGAACATGTTCTCAAAAAATAAGAAAAATGTTCTCAAAACGTGTACCAAATCGAAAGGAATCGCGTACCAAATCCAAATGGAGCGAGAAACATGTTTTATCAAATTTAAAACTTAGACAAGTTTGAAATAATAGGAATAAAATAGTAGATAACTGAAGTAATGAACTTTCCACTCTCTAGCTAGATAAGTCTAACAAAATTGAAATTTTGTTTTATAATTTTTCCGTGATTTATTATAATTTTTCTAAAGATTCAGCGGAAATAAATAAAAAAGAAAAAGACAAAACCACCCTCTAAAACCACTTGAGGGGTTATTTGATCGATTTTGAAAATTTAAGGGGTAAAATATCCGATTTTATAATTTGGAGATGAAGTAGTCCATCTTAAATAGTTTGAGAGGTTATGTAAACTTTTTACTTAAAAAATTGTTAGCTATTTTGCGAAAAAAAACATTTTATATGGTGAAGCTGACATGTGCCAGAGAGAACATTAATTTCACATCTAAAGATCTGAATGGATATTGTCAAAAAAAAAAGATCTGAAAGGACTACACCAAACAAATTGATTAGTAGGAGTTGACACGGTCACAACAAGAATAAATCCGTATCCCAAACTCCATCGTTTCACCAAATTGGCAAGAAAGCTGCCGCTACCAATCCACCATTGCGATTTGCGAGAACCTGTAAATACTATCAAAATCTTTCGCCATTCGACGCTGGTGATCCAAATGTGGAGCTCCTGATCCGACTTTAATCAGAGCCAGGCCTCCCAAAATAGGGTTCAAATAGGGGCAAGGAGCAAGGAGCCATCCCCTTTTTAGCCGTTGCCGCAGCTGGTCGTCGTCGCTGCTCCCAATCTGCGGCCGTCGGTGTTGCCTTCGCTTCTAATCCACAAGAGCGAGCAGCACCGACCGAGCCGATCCGCTCCTCTTCTTGGTTCTTGGTCAATAAATCAGCAGAGAAGGAAAGATCTGTGAGGGTTCTTGCAGTCGGCAGGTGATTTGCATTTTCTTCAACTAGTTGCGTTCTTTCTCGGGAGTTCTTGTCCTGATTGCTCGTCGTTTAATACGAAATGCGATAAATTCCAGGTTTTATTTTTGAAATGCTTGTAGGGGTCCAGGATTAAGATGGAAACCAAGAACGCAAGAAACATCTAAGAAGAGGGTAGGAAAGATTTGGGTGTAGATTGGTAGATATATTACACAGGTTTTCTTTTGGAGTAGATTATTAGCAAATAGATCGGTGGAGAAGAAGCCTGGCAAATAGAGGAGGTGAAATTTGTGCAGAAGAACATGTTTGGGATCCAAACCAGGGACGTGGCAGATGATTTCAACTCCAGGAGGAGGACACTATGGAACACGCCCACCGCATCGATGCCCACCAACACCCACACCATCAGGTACAACACAGCCAAGAAGAGTTTGTTCAATGTACACCTCATGTCTGTCAAGTTTGAGGACCTGTACGGGTTCATGGTGAAGGGCAATGTGGATGATGTCAATGTGCTGAACGAGGTGAGGGAGAGGATCAGGGAGCAAGGCAGGGTGTGGTGGGCGCTGGAGGCAAGCAAGGGTGCAAATTGGTACCTCCAACCAAAGATTTCTTCAAATGAGGGGGTGATCAGCGTCACATCACTCAAGTTGTCAGTGCTCACTAATACAATTACATTGAGGAGGTTGATCAGGAAAGGTGTGCCACCGGTGCTGAGGCCAAAGGTTTGGTTATCTGTGTCAGGAGCAGCCAAGAAACGGTCAACAGTACCAGAAACATACTATGATGAGCTAATTCGTGCTACTGAGGGGAAGACCACGCCAGCCACAAGGCAAATTGATCATGTGAGTTTTGTGAACATGTTATGGACTTGTTATATGGAGATTGGTGCTTTCTTATCTTGCAGCATATAGAACCCATGTTTCTTTGTGGTCACTATTCAAGTTTAAAATAGAAAGATGGTCCTTTGATACTGTAGTTTGTGTTTGTAAATCTTAAGTATTGTCATTAGTTTACTCTGTTATGCCAGTAAATTAACCCCAATACCCCATCGAAAGAACCTAAAGTATCTGCATAAATTCACTTTGTTACAAATGTGGGTGTTTCATTTTATAATTTTCTTATTCTGATACAATTATGTTGATAGTAATAGTAATACTAATGATAGGGATTTTATAGGATCTTCCTCGCACTTTCCCTTGTCATCCTTGGTTGAACAGTGACAAGGGTCAGGCATCTCTGCGACGGGTACTTGTGGGGTACTCATTCCGTGATTCAGAAGTTGGATACTGCCAGGTTAGCATAGTGTCAGATTATAAAATCAGATTATATCATTAAGCACATCCATCAATAACTGCATCCACTGCAGGGTCTAAACTACGTAGCTGCACTCTTGTTGCTTGTGATGAAGACAGAGGAGGATGCATTTTGGATGCTTGCTGTACTCCTTGAGAATGTACTTGTCAGTGATTGCTATACTGACACTCTTTCTGGATGCCATGTCGAGCAGAGGGTATTCAAAGATCTCCTGGCTAAGAAGTGTCCAAGGTATTTCTTTCCCTTTATGTTTTTGAGATGCCGCCACTAACCAATATAAATCTGAAACCATCAGGCCATGATTTCTTACTGTATTTTATTGGGCATTGATATAGGATTGCTGCTCATCTTGAAGCAATGGGGTTTGATGTTTCACTTGTTGCTACAGAATGGTTTTTGTGCCTCTTCTCAAAGAGCCTGCCTTCAGAGGTTACACAAAAGTTCCATCAGTATCAAAATTTATGTTGTCCCCTGTATGATTTGCTCATAATCATTTGAAGTTTTATTTTTACACTTCTTTTCATTGATGTGAGCAGACAACACTTCGGGTATGGGATGTTTTATTCAATGAAGGAGCCAAGGTTTTGTTCCATGTTGCTCTTGCAATTTTCAAGGTACCTCATGAAGCCTCCTATATACTTCACGTGTCCTGACTCCCTAGCCTATATCAGGTAAAGATTACTTTTCCTTTCACATTACTTATGTCCACCAAATTTGCAGATGCGAGAAGATGATCTACTACGCATCCAACATATCGGTGATGTGATTGATATTTTGCAAACAACCACACATCATCTATATGACCCTGATGAACTCCTGACAGTAAATCTTCTTGACTGTTATTTCATAGTTCTATCCTTTGCTGATATATTCATAATCTTTGAGAAAATTCTTCTATGCCATTGAAATTTAAACCTATTGCCATTGAAAAATATAACTTTTCTTGAGTGCCATTAGTTCTATTTTTCTCCTCCCCTCTATGCCATTTAGGTGGATGCTGACCTCATCTCTCTGCTTATTCCCCCATTAATTAACGAGCATCCCTGAAAATGAAAACACGGATTAGTCAAAGAAGTTCAGAGAGCATAGAGCATAGCTACAACAGGATGTTTCTGTAGTCAGATACTGCGAGGTAGAGAAGGGAAAAGCAGTGCTGTAAGTCAAGAAGGAACACATCATAGAGAGTGAAGCATAGGGGCGGCGAGGAGAACCCAGTCTACTTTGTGAATAAGTCAGGGTGTCCCGGAACATTGTCGGCTCCTGGCCACCACCATGCATTAGAGCGCATCACAGTAGAACTTGTATGTTGTTCTGTGCTGCGCTGGTGGTGAGGCTGTGCCCAACTTCTGGAGCCACTCGGGCATGGACATATAGCCTGCAATTTGCTGTGCTAGCGTTCACACGACTACTCTATCAATGTCGTGGCATGCAGCGGTGCTGCCTACATGGTCGTGCTGTCTGAGTTCCCCGACGTGGCAATCCTCCGCATGTGGGAGTTCATGGGTGGGATGGACAGCAGCAGGTGGCACGGGCCGCATTGCTGGCACACAGCAAGCAGCTGCTGCAGGCAGCTGGGTCTGATTGCAGACTGCAGACGCATGCATTCGCAATGCGTGGCGCGGTAGGATGGGGAGAAGAGGCAGCTCAGCGCAGGGAGCAACACATGCACACGGGGCAGTGCAGGTAAGGGCATGGGCACAGAGAAAGGTGGGCCATGCAAAGGTTTAAACCACTGTGCTGCCACGACACCATCATTGGATCCAGGACTTTAAGCTCCATGGCCGCCCTTGAGCGGTGCCATGGCCAAAAGGAGGCAGACGCAGAGGGGCGACACCAACTCCTCTCTCATCCCTTGGCAGTCATAGTGGCTTCTACTCCTTCCTGGGCGCCGACAACAGATCGCGAGGATGCCCTGCCATGACGAGCTGCGGAGAGGCGCCATCGTGAGGAGAGACCTCGTCTTCTTTGTGCCAGTGAGGTGGCATGTACAACCACGTGGCAGATGGCAGCAACTAAGATTTTGCGTATAATCTAATAGCAATGGCACAGAACGGAGATAAAAAAAATAAAAACAATGGCATAGAAGGGATGATATATTTTTTTAATGGCATTGAAGAGATAGGTATAAATTCCAATGGCATAGAAGGAATTTTCTTGTACTTTATTGTATTGTTGTACCAACAAATTTGGTGTAGGAGGTGATACATTGCTTTCTAGTCTATGCAAATATCTTATAGCAGTAGTTAAAAAATTAGAAAAAAAAAAGTAAGAAGACAGGTTTCTAGTAAAATCACAATGAAATATAATCTGTAACTCTATTGTAGATAACTTATTTTGCCAAACATTGGTTGAGGACCTTAAACCCTTCCTTTTTTTCCAGTTTGCATTTGACAAGATTGGTTCAATGACAACAAACACAATCACAAAGGAAAGGAAAAAGCAGGAGACTGTTGTCATGGCTGAGCTTGATCAAAGAACAAGACGGCTGAGTTCACTCAAGATGGATGAATAGTTTGTAAAGTACAAAGTTCTTGAAAGCTGTAGTCTTTGGCCTATTCGGCACCTTTGTCACACATGTGCGTTTGCTTCGGTGAGTGAAAAAAAAAATCATGGGGCTACCAAAAATACTGGGAGATGGAAAGCTGCAGTGTGTGTGTTTGTTTAACACGGGTTTTTTGGACTTCGTATTGACTGCTTTGTGTGTTGTTCCTTTGTGTTTGCAATTCATATTTACAAGGTACCGGCCAGGCCAGGTGCTGATTTTTTCTCTTATGTCTTGTCTATCGGAAACACTGTGAGCAGGACGTTGCATCGTCCGGACGCCCGCGTTGGTGGGCTTGCTCACCCGAACGGCCCAACACTATTCATTGCACGGCTCGTGTCGAGTTGCTCAATAAAATATAATAAAAACTCTGCTTACTTTCATAACTGTAATTATTATTTTGTTGGATTAGAGCATACCCATATTATAATATGATTTACTATCGTGTTGCTCAATAATAAATAAAATATAATAAAAACTCTGCTTACTTTCATCTCGAACCGTCGTGGCGACCGCACCCATCTGGAATCGCCGCTAGCGCTCCGCCTTGCTGCTGCTGTCGTTTCGACGAGCGCACGCACCCACCAGCGACAGCGATGCTTGGCTCTGTGTTGCGCCGCACGTCTCCTCATCTCCTCACACTGCCACATCCACATCTATCTCCCACCCCCGTTGCATTTGCATTGCAGCCCGATCGGCCGACTCCCCATGCTGTCGGCGGTGGCGATGGTGCTAGAGCAGCCCACGATGTTGGATGGCCTGGGAGACAGCGCTCCTCGTCAAGCACCGCGGCCCTCCTCGGCACCCCTTGCTCGGCTAATCCTAGCATAGGTCAACAATATTTTCTGTCATGTCTTATCAGTTAAATGAACTTAAGCTATATAGAACAACGTTAAATCTATTGTAGCTAACAAATAAATACAAAAAGATACAATAGAGGTTACAGGAGGCTTTATCAAGCCGTGCTTTTGACAAGATCTGGAATCTCTAAGCGAAGCCTCCCATTAATTCTTGCCTAGGTAGCTATGCCCTAGAATATGATGGAGCTTTGAGGAGATTAGGGTTTCTAGCTCTGATGACTTGATCAAATGACTTGGTGCCTTGAACCAAGGGTAGGTGGTTTATATAGGTCGGAGCAATGAATCAGAGCCCTCAGATTAAACCGACTTTAATTAAGGTTGTAGATGCAATACTTAAGGCGGTGGAGAACCGACATGCGGAGACAGTGGCTGATAGGCACGCGGGGCCATACTTTGGCCGACCTGGGGGTGGGGTCGGCCGAATTGGCTCTATGTCAGGTGGCCCCCTTCGGTGGGTCGCCTTCTCGTATTTTCTGTATCCTTCCTATGTTGGTTTCCATGTGGAATATACTTTTTAGCCCAACGTGTGGGTCTTCTTTACCTCTTTTCCCGAGTAACCCTTGTAGAAACACAAATTCATCAAAACCTGTGAAATTCTATCAATTTAACCCCTAATTCTATGTTGGAGTTTGATTTATTCCCTTATTCATGTTTAGTCGATGGTTTATTTTAGTAGTTGTCTACCATCAACAACTCTCCCAAGCTTAACCTTTGCTCATCCCTGAGCAATGCTAAACTCAGCGATAGATTAAGAGTTGCTATGATGTTTTCATGCCCCTAATCTGACTTTCGAACTCATCCATGTTACCTTCAACCATGGGGCTTGTAGCCTTCACTTGGGTCTTGAGCAATTGAAAGACAGAATAGTTAAGCCAATCACTATGTCTCAAGCTCTTTGTTCAACCATAAATCTAGAGTTTTATAAATTTTTAAAATAAAACTCAATGATTCCTTTGTATGACCCTCTCAAGTCTCGTGGTGTTTGTGGATCCTCACCAAGGCAGAAATGATGTTGTGCCTTCTCTCTCTCACCCTACAACTAAGGTTTATGTGTAGCTTATGGGTATGGAGATAGCGTATGCATACTTGCAAGCATATATTGTAAAGTCAAGCAATGGGTCCAGAGAAACGAGTCATATAGTCAAATCAAGATGTGCATGTGTATGAATATGAGGAGTGGGGTGTGATATATGGTGGAAGTGGTTATGAATGGTGTCAATGGTAAAAACCTAATTCTACTTTTGCTCCTTAAAGAAACATACCTCTCTTTTGGATCTTGAAAACTCTTGCTAGAGAACATGGGCTATTTTATTCATATTTCTTTTAGAATAACTTTTGCATAGCCACATGCCTCTTCTCTGCAACAGAATTTTTGAGAAATAACAACAAGAACATTGGAGCCTTATTTGGTGGCAATGGGGTGATTGGATGGATGGAAAATATGTTTTTGGTGTTCCTCCTAGTGTAGGAGTAGAATATTTTTGGATGGATCTTAAATGAAAAGCATGTTGGTATGCCTACCCCCAGTATAGGAGTAGTGCATTTGTGAGTGCAGTGTGCGTAATCTTGATTTAAGAGCATGAGAAGCCTCTAAAGGTCAACAAAGCTCGAAAACACTCATTACAAATACATGCAGTAAATATAAGTAGTTTTCCTAGTCCATGTGTATATGGTTGTGGTAGGAATTCAATCTCTGTCATACAAGGAACTAATCACATAGCATTTAAGGTTTTTTAAAAGATAAATCTCTAGAACTTTAGTATCACTAGGAATAAGATAAATCGACGAAGTTCTTCCCTCAGATCCAACCTCGGCACGGCGACTCGCTCGTCGAGCTAAGACATTTGTGCTTCTCAACAGAGAATTGTACATGTGCAGCCCTTCAGGAGTACTACAACATTGTATCACCTCTAGAGAGGGCAGAAGCCTTCTCCAAGAAATACACTTGGGGGCTTGCGGCCACCACGCGACGCCTCAGAAATGACTTCTGACAAGGCTTCTACTGGCCAACCGCTGTGGCAGACGCCACGAAAATCATGCGAACCTATGAGGGCTTTTAGTTCTACACACGACAGACCCATCTTCTGGCACAGGCTCTGCAAACGATTTCCATTACATGGCCTTTCACTATATCGGGCCTTGACCTCGTTGGGCCCCTATAGGAAGCACCCGGGGGCTTCACTCATTTGCTCGTTGCAGTTGATAAGTTCTAAAAGTGGATCGAGGCTCGTCCCATTGCCAAGATCAAATCTAAGCAAGCAGTATCGTTCTTCACCGACATCATACATCGGTTTGGGGTTCCAAACTCCATCATCACCGACAATGGGACACAGTTCACTAGAAGGAAGTTCCCAGAGTTTTGTGACGAGCACCACATACGTGTGGACTGGGCAGCAGTGGCTCATCTGAGGACCAACGGGCAAGTAGAACGTGCCAATGACATGATCCTCCATGGTCTAAAACCCAGGATCTTCAACCAGTTGAACAAGTTTGGCAAAAAATGACTCACCGAGCTTCCCACTGTCATCTAGAGCCTAAGAACATCCCGAAGTCGAGCAACGAGATTCATTCCCTTCTTCATGGTTTATGGGTCCGAGACCGTCTTCCCCATGGATTTAGAGTATGACGTCCCGAGAGTAAAGGCTTATGACGAGCACAACAACAAGACTTTCCAAGAAGACGCCCTGGATCAGGTGGAAAAAGCCCGAGACGTAGCCCTTCTACACTCGACCAAATACCAGCAGGCTCTGCGTCGCTACCACAGCCGACGCATCCGAGGCCGGGCCTTCAGGGTCGGCGACTTGGTACTGAGGCTAAGATAGAGCAACCAAGGACGCCACAAGCTCACCCCTCCTTGTAAGGGTCCTTTCGTCGTCGCCAAGGTACTCCGACCAAGGACATACAAGTTAGCTAACGAGAAAGGCGAAGTCTACTCCAGTGCTTAGAATATCGAACAGCTACGCCGCTTTTACCCCTAAGTTCCTGAGCTTTGTATAATTTCTCGTCTTGAGAAAGCAATAAAGAAATGTCTCTTATATAATTGCCTAGTTTTCTTAAGACTCTACGCGAGCCTAGGGTCAAGGCTCGATGGTATGCTTTACTTTCTCAAGCTCAGAGGGAGCCTCGGCAGAGACCAAGCCTCACCAAGATGTATTGCAACAACAAAAATTCAAAGGAAATGAAGATCATATTTTCATTCTGGATGGGCCAGAGCATAATTTACTCCTTATCTTTTTGTTCAATTTGAGACCCAAAGATGATGTCTTCAGTTAAACTCGACTACAGAGAATCTGTTCCATATTGTGTGACTTAACTTATATCAGCATGAAATTATTGAACTACAAAGAACACATTAAAAAGGGTTTCAGAAATAAGTACAAAAAATATAGGACAGAGAGATGAAAAGGCACTCTCTATTTCAAACTCTTAGTTTTCTAACTAAGCAACAGTATACATCAATAGCTGAGCAAACAATTTACAGAACGTTTGAGACATGTATGTTTCAGTGTCTTTGTCCAAAGATAATTCAGTCTAGCATCCCGCAAATGAAATGAAGTGCAGATGCTGGTAGCTGGTTGCTGAAACTAAAGGAATTCTCGCAGGAACTCTAGGGGAAACACAATAAGCAATCTAGGGCCTGGTTTACTTTCACCTTAAAACCCAAATTTTTTCAAGATTCTCTATCACATCGAATTTTTAGATGTATGTATAGAGTATTAAATATAGATAAAAATAAAAACTAATTACACAGTTTGGTCGAAATTGATGAGACGAATCTTTTAAGCCTAGTTAGTCCATGGTTAGACAATAATTACCACAAACAAATAAAAGTACTACGGTGTCGTGAAATTTTTCGCTTCAAGAACTAAACACGGCCTAGCAATTTCAGTACACATAACCAAACTAACTGTTCGTACTTCGTAGCACCAAAACACAAGCTTCTTCCTTAGAATCTTAGCTTGCCACCAAAATAGTTCTACATATATAAAAGATACAGGGAGAAAATATATACTTGGTATAAGAATAAATATAGTTAGGAAGGATTTGCTGTTAGACACCGTCTATTTTCAATTCCACGGGTAACAAATTTGGAGAGCAGCTGTTTCAGAACACCAGGACAGCTAACTGTCAGGTAGTCAAATCCACCTGTTTCCATGGATGCATCCAGAGTCTTAGCGGGCCTTGTTTAGTTCATTTCGAAATCCAAAAAGTTTTCAAGATTTTCCGTCACATCAAATCTTACGGCACATGCATGAAGCATTAAATATAGATAAAAACAAAAACTAATTATACAGTTTATCTGTAAATCGTGAGACGTATCTTTTGATCCTAGTTAGTTTATGATTGAACAATATTTTTCAAATAAAAACGAAAATGCTACCGTAACGAAATGCGGAATTTTTTCGGAACTAAACAAGCGTTACGCGAAGGCTTTTCAGCTAAAGCCAAGATGGTCGCTGCGGAGCCCGTATCAATATACTTGCACACTTTATCTTCATAGATTAACTTCAGCCACTCCAGGTTCTGCGGCCACAAGCAGATGCTGAGCCATTGCACATTCCTGTCCTTCCTTCATCTCTAGCTCCATGTCTTCTATCACTATCGAAAAGCCGGCCAAATCCGTGTGTCCGTCTGTTTGCCGTGAGCAACACACGACAAAGGTTGGGTTTGCCGTATGCTCAGCCTACGCACACGGCAAACGCTAGGCACACGGTATACCTAGCCTTTGTCGTGTGTTGCTCACGGCAAAAACCTTTGCCGTGAGCAACACACGACAAAAACAGAGCACACGGTAAAAACTAACCCCACACTAACGCTCACCCCCAGTCAACAACGTTTGCCGTGTGCTAGGGCCATAACACACGGCAAAGACCAATCTTTGTCGTGTGCTATGACCATAGCACACGACAAACCCACCTACCAGGCCGCCTATTCCATACCTGGGAAGGGGGTTTGCCGTGTGCCCACCCCTGACACACGGCAAACATTGAGACTTTGCCGTGTGCCTGCATGGTGGTACACGGTAAAGATTTAATGTTTGCCGTGTGTCACAGTGAAGGCACACGGCAAACCCTTTTTCAGGGAAAAACAAAAAATTATTTATAATTTTTGCCGTGTGCCCACTCTAGCTCACGACAAAGGTTTACCGTGTGCAACACACGGCAAACCCTGCCGTCAAATCGTCCCCCGCTGTTTCACGCCGTCCGTCACCTTTTTTTGCTGTGTGTCAGGGTTGACTCACAGCAAAGCTTCGCCGTGTACACCATTTGCAATGGCATTCAGATGTCATTGCAAATGGTGTATGAGACTGCTGCCACTTATATATAGTATGATCCTGTCATCTATAATCCTGTGCTAAATTTTGTGTTGTTATGCTTGTGAAATCCTATTAGCTACCATTGCACCAGTCAACCCAACCTTAGGAATCAACATGCTTGTCTTAAGTTTATGGCTCAAGGGCTTATGATCTCTAAAAAGTTTGCTATGCTACTTTGTTGTGATCTGCAATCTGATGATGCTGATGCACATGAAATGTGTGCAAGGGCTATTTACTGCACAAATATTGAAAGAAGGTTTGCTGCCCTACACTAGTATGTCTGTTCGCTTCTCTTTTTAGCCATACTTATTGCAGGTCACTCAGGCATATCTGAAATTGTTCTTTGAGTCTGTGTGGAGAGGTTTGCCATTCTTTACTTCAAACTTCCTTTCCCTTCTGTTCGGTTTGTGTTGCTAAACATCTGCAAAATGACAATTCAATCAGCACAACATTGTTGGCTCATTGCAATGCTTGCTACAGGTCTTTTGGCTGAGGTTGCTTGGTGTTTGCTATCATTCTACTCGCATTGCTTTTGGGTTTTGGGGAATTTGTGATGGTTAGCTAGCATATCTTCTTCCTGACACATTATATTGTCTCCAAATACTAAAATGCTAAGAATATTGAGGTGGATATCATTATGTGTGTTGCTTGAGAAGCGTGTCACAGCTTTCTTTGCAGTAGAATATCATGTACTGTTTACATAGAAGAAATTTGCATCACTGATTTTAGTTTCTGGACGGGTAGACAGTTTCAGTTTTAGAAACCCAGATTAATTGAGGTGGAAATGGATGTGCAAGAGACTTGTTTTATGTGCTGAGATTTAGCTCTTATCACCAAATTAATTAGGCAGACAACAATTTTCAGAACCCTCTCATTTTGAGCCAAAATGGAGAACATTAGAACAATGAGTATAGGTTTTTGTATTCTCAAACAAAGCTTTACTTGTACTAGTAACTATTTTCTTCTGTTTCTGTTATATCATAATTCCCTAGGAATTGTTACTTGTTTGAGTGATGAATCAAATTTGGTGAGGTGCACAGCCTAAGTACCACAAACATGATTTTTTCTGCCCAAGTACAGCCTAAGTACCACAAACATGATTTTTTCTGCCCTCTACTCCTGCTTCGCTTCTCTCTGCACACTATTGAAGTCGCTAGTGCACCACTGCACCCATGCCAGCTCCATGATGGAGGAGGATGTTGTCAAGCTCAAAGAAGAGCTAGACTCGTAGCTAGAAGAGCTAAGAGGAGATAGGAGGGCAGGAGGGAGTCGCCATGGTCGAATCGAGAGGCTCTTGTGACCATTGTTGAGGAGGAAGAAACGCCACCGCCCCCCTGCTTTGGGAAGAAAGTGACGACCACAGAGGGATGGGCGTAGGGAGATTATGGGAAGAGAAGAGATCTAAGCCGTCTGGCACCAGTGTCCATGGAGTTGGGCAATCTGCTATGGCTCTGACATAACGAGGGCTAGGCCTAGCATAGGGAAGGAGGTCTCGAGGGAGAGAGAAGGACAAGAAAGGTGTACAACCAAACTAGTATAGGGAGATGGGAGAAGCTACTGACATATGGAGTTATGGATCCCATAGGTATATGTATATTGGGGTTGATGTATTAATCTGCTGTAATATTTCTTCTAAAAATATGAGAAAATAGTATTAATGGTAACCAATACTACTATATTAGCAATGGGATTATTGGTGAGGTGCTTGACATGTTGCAATGGGGAGCAAGTTGCATGATGTTTGCATGACATCATGAGAGGACTGTTGGGTCTGGCTAAGTACTAGTGCGGGTCCAGTTGTCAGCACCGATTGAAGGCTGAGAGCCAAAGTACACACATGAATAGGGATAGAGTATGCATTTTACCGAGATCCTCTGAAGTCGAACGAAGCGACTTGTCTCTGCAGTCGCTGTGCATCTAGCCGTTCACTGCTATCTGACGGTGGAGCTAGAAATATGCAGTTCCCCACTTGGCTTGATGGGCCGGCCCAACATCAGGCACGACGCACGTATAGGCGTATAGCTGCCGCTACGGTAATTTCCTGGCGAGAATCCTCACTGCTTTGATGTCAGGCTCATGTTTTTGGTATGAGCAGTGAAGGTCGTGGGGGCGGCGATTGGTGAAGGTTGTGCGTCGGGGCTCAGGTCTCTGCTTGTGCTGTCCATCGGCAAACTGGTGCCAAAATCTCTACACTTGTCTCGTCTATTGCTCTCCATCAACTGGCAAACTACTTGCATCTAATTTTCAGGAGCAATGACAAATGCTGTTATTGGTAAATTCCAGTAGTACAGATTATATCCCATATGCACTCAGGAGTATGGCTCAACAGCCTCCTTGGCCATATTACTAAAACAACAGGCTCCTTAGATATCATGTTCAGATAGTTTTGGTTTCCTAGTTCTATGTAATTAACCATATGAAAGTTTCAAGTTGCAGACTTGCTGTAATATGCATCATTTTGAGCAGCCATATGAACTTGGAGTAATCAGCAATATCTTTTGTGGATTTCATTCACAACATCATTCTAGAACTTATAGCAGTGTAGCACTTGAATACACAACTGATAGCAGTATGTAAGCGCATTGCAGTCTCCTTCCATCACAGAATCTTTTACAGTCCACCGATATGCTTGTCCATGGGATGGCAGGGGCTGCTGCCACGAATCCTAAGCGTCGCAGTGGTACAGGTGTGAGCGCCGACGAGGTGAGGAACGCCACTGCCACAACCAGCCACGCGCTAGGAACGCTTGCAGCGACGACGCTCGAGGCTCGATGGCTTGACCACGATGGCGGCGATGGTGAATGGGAGCGTTGGCGAGGTGGAATCCCTGCTAACGTGCCATGCCGTTAGATCAAGAAGGAGAGGGGAGCGCCGGCGAGGTACTCCGAGCGTCCTGGCGGCGGTCGGTCGAGAAGAGGAACGCTGACGTGGCTATCGGTGACGGCGGCGGAGTCTGAACGAGTGGCGTCCAGGGACAGAGAGTCACAGTCACTAGCCACTGGGCTGATATGGGCCGGCCCGTGAGATTGGTTTGTTTCCAGTTTGTTTGACCCACGGTTGGATATGAATTGGACGGCTTGGATGCGTGACTGCAGAGATAAGTCGCTTCTATCGACTTCAGAGGATCTTGTTCCCATTTTACAATATACAGAGACAAGTCATCAAACTCTATCTTGTGATCCAAACAAGCCATTTTTTTTGTTTAGATTTTACAACTCCACAAGCTACAAACCCTTTTACAATTCCACAAGCTACAAACGAGTTTCCACAATCTAGTGCAGATCAAACAGACTCAAACACCTATGCATTGCAAACCAAAAAAAAAAAAAAAAACCTATGCCCACGTAGTCGTTTGTGTGAATAGTTCACGGATGAGATGTAACACGACGATGCGGCATGATTGACATCTTAAGCCTATCCTCTTGTCGCGGCAACCTTGTGTGCATGCTAATATCTACTCTTTTATATATATGAGACCTTGTATACTTTTTTTTTGGGTAAGAAAAGAGGGATGTGCGTCGAATGATTGCACATCTGTATTACCATATACATCAGTTTTCAGTATCATGCTCGTTGCTGTGTTCTTCAGATGAGCCCCTTGTCATCGTCTTCCTCCTCAGAGGCGATCTCGCCGGGGGCAACAGCTTCATCAGTTTCAGAGCCGCCGGCACCCGAATTATACCACCTGGCACACAATAGGTAGCAGAAGAAATTGAGCACGCTGAGCGCGGCGAGCACCCAGTAGAAGAGGTCCAGCCTGTCCTTGTTAAGGTCATTGTCGCCGAGCCATCCCCGGCGGCCGCCGCTCGCCGTGACCCTGTTCACCAGCGAGACGAGCACGGAGCTGAGGAAGAACCCGAACGAGAAGGAGCAGTAGAAGAATGCCATGAAGAAGGCCTGCATCTGCATCGTGCCTGCGGTCGCCGCCTGCTTGTAGAAGAACTCCATGAGCCCCACGTTGGTGAACAGCTCCGACACGCCGAAGACGAAGAACTGCGGCACGAGCCAGAGCACGGACAGCTGCCTGGACGACAAGGCGGCGTCACGGCGCCTCCGCTCGACGGCCGCGGCGGAGGCCATGGACAGCGCGACGAGGCAGAGGCCGACGCCGATGCGCTGGAGCGGGGTGATCCCGGACCGCGTGCCCGTGAGCCTCCGCATGAGCGGCACGAGCAGGAGCTCGTAGGCCGGGACCAGCGCCAGCAACATGGCGTAGGGGATGGCCTGCAGCGACGCCGGCGGGATGCGGAACGAGGAGGAGGAGCCCGGCGCTAGCCTGGTGTCCATGACGCTCCCCTGCTGCACCGAGAACGTCTGCAGCTGCGCCAGCACGGTGTTGGTGACGATGGTGCACGCCACGATGGGCAGCACCGCTAGGAGGGTCTTGGTCTGCTGCACCTCCGCCGCGGTGCACAGCCGCCACTCGCTCTCCGGCACCGTGTCCGCCGCGTCCCTGATGCACGCCTTGTCCAAGAACCTGCCAAAGTTTTTTTTTTTAAAAAAAAAAAAATTCTCACTTTCGTCAGATCAGGTGTCTGAAACTCTGAATACTGAATGCGGATGGTGCACGAGCTGGATGTTGACCTGAACTTGTTGGCGTGGCGGAAGTCGCCGTCGCCGTCGACGACAGCCGGATCTCCGGCTGCAGTGTGGGCAGGATTGGAGGAGCCGGAAGGGCAGATTTGCTTCCTCTTGCTGAATGCAGCCACGAAAACCTGACGAATTTTATAATTGCACAATCAGGCAACCGTATTTAGCACAAGGAAACTTGCGACATTTTGAAAGTTCTCTTCTTCTCACCCTTGCAATAGGAGTAAAGATGACGCTGCCCCGGGGAGGCTTGTTCCGGTATAACACCGCGCCGGAGACGAGGGTGACGAGGCCGGCGCCCAGGGCGGCGGCGGCGAGGCCGAAGCCGACGGCCATCCCGAAGCGCGTCTGCGCCCAGACCACCGCGGTGAGCGCGACGACCTCAGCGACGCAGTAGCCGAAGTAGGACAGGTTGAAGTAGGTGGAGAGCCTCTTGCTGGCATCCTTCTCCGCGGCGGCGCCGGCGAACTGGTCGCCGCCGTACGTGGTCATGTTGGGCATGACGCAGCCGGTGCCGAGCGCCACCAGGTACAGCGCCACGAAGAAGATGGCGGCCTTGGACCCACTGGCGGGCTCGCAGCTGCCCGCCATTGTCAGCATGTTGCACGGTGCCGACTTGAGCTGTGGAAGGTGTGCTTGTACTGCCAGTAATACCAGGCCCTGGTAAAAATATTTTAATTTTAGTTTTACCGAAGAAAACACTAATGCGTCTGGCATCAAACAAGTATATTATAAAAATATACTTCATGGTGTATTGAATAATATAAATTTGGTGTCATAAAATTTGGTACTTCTTTGATCGATTCAATTAAATCTAAAAATATTTGACTTAGAACAACTTCATGAGTTAATTCATTTTGAGACTTATAGGAAAAGTAATAAATATGTGCTATGGCCCCCACAATATGGCTCACGTTTAACAGTATAACTTTATACACAAGGCCTCTTTAATCTTTATGCCCCATGGCTTGTAATAGTCCTAGTGCCAATTTTTTTTGTTTGAAAGTTTGACCAAATTTATAGTAAAAAGTAAATAGTATTAGTAATTATATTTTAAAAAAAATATTATGAAAATATATTCTGTAACTAATCTATCATTTCCCATTGCCAAAAGTTTGCAACTATTATTAGAGTACTGCAAAACAGATATGAGGTCCTTTTCTGTTCTGAATATATATCCTGAGAGGACAGCAAATATTAATCCGCATTCAAAACAAATAAATTCCTATGACTGATAGATTCTTCGTAGCTGGGTTCGTGAAAAGTTCAAACGCAAAAGTTCAAAATATTAGGTAGATCGCCATAAATATGAGATCCCATGGAAAAGAAAACCCTACCACAGTACACCGTACCGGTCATCCAGTGACCACTAGTACCGGCCAACCTCACAGGTCACAAGTCACAACATAAAATCCAAAAAGTTTTCAAGATTTTCCGTCACATCAAGGCCTTGTTTAGTTCGCAAAATTTTTCAAGATTCCCCGTCACATCGAATCTTGCGGCACATGCATGGAGCATTAAATATACATAAAAGCAAAAACTATTTGCACAGTTCATCTGTAAACCGCGAGATGAATCTTTTGAGCCTAGTTACTCTATAATTGGACAATGTTTGTCAAATAAAAACGAAAGTGCTACAGTGCCGTTTTTCACAACTTTTTGCGAACTGAACAAGGCCCAAATCTTACGACACATGTATGAAGCATTAAATATAGACGAAAAAAACTAATTATACAGTTTGTCTGTAAATCCCGAGACGAATCTTTTGATCCTAATTAGTTCATAATTAGACAATATTTGTTAAATAAAAACGAAATGCTATAGTAGCGAAATCTGAAATTTTTTCAGAACTAAACAAGGCCTAGCACGGTATCACCGGTCCTACCCTACCCACCACAGTCCACAGTGAATGTGTTGCGTGTTTGGATGGAAGCACTCCATCGTCCCCGTTAAAATTCAAATAAAATTGAACAGTTTTGAATTTAATCAAATCTATATAAACCGGTGTTAACATTTATGATACTGAATTGGCATTATTAAACTAATCATGAAATGTTATTTCTTAGTATATATTTGTTTAAAGTTACAATTGTTAATAATATTTTTGTATAAGCTAAGTTTTTTTTTGTCTCAATTCAAATTCAGAACAGCGTCTTTTTTAAGGACGGAGATATAGTAGCATATGACTATATCTTCATGTGTGCTCCTTTTGTTCCAAATTATAAGATATTTTTGATATTTTTAATATATATTTTTTGTTATGCATTTAGATATACACTATATGTCCAGATATAATATATAACAAAATAATATATTTAGAGAAACTAAAAAACTTATAATTCAAAAAGTAGGGTATACTATTTATAGTGTGACTGGAAGTCCAAAAGGAACAACTTAACAAAAATGTAGAACTAAAAGCATAACTGAGTCTACATGCATTAAAAATAAAAATACTCTACCCATTTTAAATTATAAATAACTTTGAATTTATCACAAGACAAACTTTTTTTTAACTTTGACCAAATTTATTGACGAAATATGCTATACGTAAATCCATATATAACTAGTCCTACGGAATGATTAATTTGATAGTGCTACTTTTAAGTAATGGTCTTTTTTACTTCAATTGGACAATAGAAATCTGTAAATTTAAATTTTATCACTTGTTCTAGGTGATGGTTAACTTCATTTGAATAGATCATAAAAAAAATTATGTATTTTTTTCTGAGAGTTGCGATGTCGTTTAGGCCTTATTTAGATGTGAAAACTTTTTGGATTTCGGTACTGTAGCACTTTCGTTTGTTTGTAACAAATATTATCTAACTATGGACTAACTAGGATCAAAATATTCGTCTCGCGATTTACAGCTAAACTGTGTAATTAGTTTTTGTTTTCGTCTATATTTAATGCTTCATGCATGTGCCGCAAAATTCGATGTGATGGGGAATCTTGAAAACTTTTTGATTTTTTGGGTGAACTAAACAAGGCCTACTTTATCCCCTATTGAAATTCAGCCTGTGCTTGGAGAACCAAACAAAAAAAAATCATACTATCTCATTTGGCATAGACAGACTGAACCAATCAAAATAGTTTGAGCAGTAAACTGAGGATAATCAAAGCTTTGTACCTCGGTTATATATAAGCAGATAAAGTGGATTATTGCGCGCTGGCTGTAGTAGATAGATCTTGGTGTTGGAAAATTAGAAGTACAATCTGTAACAGGCTAACAGCTCCCAATGATGATTTGGCCCCAGCAATGAAAACTCCTCGAGGATCCAGCTGCCTGACCTGATTATATTATTATTACTACTACTACTACTACCGAGCGGCTCAAGCTCAATGATACAACAATGCCGATCTTTGGCTGGCCCAGGGGCCCAGGCCCCGGCATGGAAAAGCCAAGAGGCACACAACACACAGCAGCAGGAGAGGTGCCAGATCCAGAATTCCAGATGGACCACACACCCGCACACACACCTCGTGAATCCCAATGTTCCTGTCGGATCGAATCCCGCTCAGGCGGTTTGAAACTGCAGATCTCTCTGTACACTGAAATTTTTTTGGATTTAGCATTTTTGTTTTATTTGTCGATTAATATCAGTCGTAGAGTTCAAAAGATTAATCTTGTAAATTATAAATAAATTATATAATTAGTTATTTTTATCTATATTTGATGTTTTCTGTATACTTCCTCCGTCGATAAATAAATGCACATCTTACTTCCGATGAGTCAATTTTTTTAAGTTTGACTAAAAATATATCAAATAATATTAATATTTGTATCTGCGAATAAGTATATTATGAAAGTATATTTCATGCTCAATCTAATAATACATATTACATAAGATAAATATTAGTACATTTTTGTATATATTTGGTCAAACTTAAAAATGTTTGACTCATCAGAAAACGAGATGTGCACTTATTTGTAGACGGAGAAAATATATATATAAAGATTATGGAACGAAAACAAATTTTTTTTATGAACTACTTAAACAGGGCAAGTCAAGTAGGAGTGCTTGAACGCTGATGGATCCAAACTCCCAAAAATGCTCAACTCCCCCACCCGGTCCCGTGCAAACTACTGTACTAGTAAAAACTATAGTGTGCAAGGATGCTAGCATGTGAGCGGCTGCGAGTTCGTTGCTGCAACCAGCGCGACTTTTGGTTGTGTTTTTTTTTCCTTTTCTTTTGGTGTGTTTCTTTTTTTAAAAAAGAAAGAAATAAATTGGGAGCTGTGTTGGTCATGGTGATGGGCGTCTTTTGCGGGCCATGCATCCATGCCCATGACCCTACCATGTTCTCATGTTCCAGTTCAGTTCATCTCCCTTACCACCAACATGATCAAAAGGCGGGTCAAAAAAAAAAAAGAAAAGAAAGAAAAGCAGCTGGCTGGCAATCTCTGGTCCATGTCCATGTCGTCGTCCATGTCCATGAGAGTGATGCTACATAGGATAGCAGCTGGATAGGAGTAGGACTACACTCTACTGTCGGACTTACTGTACTGTCCAATCCAATCCACCAATGATGAAGTGAAGGAAGGAAGAAGAAGAGGAAGAGGAAGGATGGAAGCGTACGTACGGCGAGCTCGGCGGCGGCGAATGCGAGCAGCGTCCAGAAGCATCCGGCGTAGGAGTCGGAGAGGAAGCCTCCGAGCGGGGAGAGGATGAAGACGGTGCCGACGAAGTTGGTGACCACGTTGGCGGCCTGCGACAGCGGGAAGTGCAGCTCGCCGAAGACGAAGGTGATGAGGTTGCTCCCCACCGCCGCCAGCGCCGCCGTCTGCGACGCCTGGAACACTGCATCCATCCATCCCATGGAACACCTTGTCAATCCGCCAGGAGCAAGAGCAAGACGGCCCCCACCCAACCCACTGCAACCCACCCACCTAGGATGAAGACGGCGGCGCGCATCCCGCCGTGGCGTTGCTGGTGGCACGGCCGGCCGCGCCAGTCGACGGAGCTCTCCGGCGCCTGCAGCTGCAGGGATCTCTCTGCGTCGTCCATGGCTACCTCTCCCTCCCTTCCTGGAGCCGGAGAGGAGCTAGTTGACTGCGAATCTGCAACTGCACTGCAGATTGGAGTGGAGGAAGCTGGGAACGAACGAGCAGGAGGAATGCAGGATTTGGACTTGGAAGCTGGCGCCTGGCGGGGGCTATCTCTATATATATATATATATATATATATATATATATATATATATATATATATATATATATATATATATATATATATATATATATATATATATATATATATAACCGCGGAACAGCCAGGCAGCGTGTGGTGTGGATCAAGTTTGGACGACTCGTACAGTACACACCGGGGGGGGCGGCCAAGCAACAAGCAGAGGAGAGCAGAGCACGGCACGCGCGCAACGGCACGTGCAAAGGGGGGCGTCGGTCAGCACCCACGTCAGGGTAGCAGGTGAGCGAGCACAGTGCGCGCGTGTTCCGGGTCCGGGGTTTCCTCGTCGTTCTGGGCCCCCGCGCTCTGCTCCAAATGGTCTCAAAGAAAACTCCGACCGCCGCACAAAGAAAACACTTTCTCTTTCACATTTGGGAGGGGGGCTGTTTACTTTTGACAGACATTGGGGTTTGGGACTGACAAACTGGTTAAAAATAGTGTCATTTGCCTAGCATTTTGTCAATGATGGAAAAAAAAAAGTAATCTTTCCCTCCTCCCTCCTCCCTCACTCTGTCCATGGAGTGTGTAATTAATCCGCACGTTCTTGCATTCCCCCACAACAAAGAAATACGGTACCAAGCGTCCACATCGGCTGTTTCCCGTCTTTTTTTTTTTTGTTGTTGTTGTTTCTACTTAGGTCTTGTTTAGTTCACAGAAAATTTTGCAAAATTTTTCTGATTCCCCGTCACATCGAATCTTTAGACACATATATGAAGTATTAAATATAGATAAAAATAAAAACTAATTGCACAATTTGGTCGAAATTGACGAGACGAATCTTTTGAGCCTATTTAGTCCATGATTGGACAATATTTGTCAAATACAAACGAAAAAGCTACTGTGTTGATTTTGCAAAATATTTTGGAACTAAACAAGGCCTTATATTATCGAGTAGTACAAGTAACCTTTTTCTGTACATCTATCTATACAGAGGATTATTACTACTCTACTACTCGTCAATCAATCAATAATAATAATAATAATAATAGAAAAGGTAATCTTTGGTCTTACGGCTCCAGCGATGGTGCCCTGTGATCTGTTTAGACTAGCACCGATAAGTGAACCAGGCCTCCTTTGGACCAGTACTCAATCATGCCCGTCTCAAGTTCAAAAAAAAGAAGAAAATAATCATGCCCCGTCTCTCCTCTCTTTTCCCCGTGACGTCCCTCTCTGTCAGCGCCAACCTACACTACGGCCTTGTTTAATTTCCAAAAAATCTGTAAAATTTTTTTGTCACATCGAATCTTAGAACATATGCATTGAGTATTAAATATAGATATAAAAAAATAAATAATTACATAATTATCTGTTTTTTGTGAGATAAATCTTTTTAATTTAGTTAATTCATGATTAGATAATATTTATCAAATACAAATAAAAATATTACAGTGTCTATTTTTTTAAAAAATGCAACTAAACAAGACCTACACCACCCTCACCCTCTCGAGTTTGGGCCTTATTTAGTTCACCCTGAAAACCAAAAAGTTTTCAAGATTTCTCGTCACATCGAATCTTGTGGCACATGCATGAAACATTAAATATAGACAAAAATAAAAACTAATTACACAGTTTAGCTGTAAATTACGAGACGAATCTTTTGATTCTAGTTAGTTTATGATTAGATAATATTTGTCACAAACAAACGAAAGTGTTACAGTACCGAAAACTTTTCACTTTTCCGACGTAAACAAGGCCGAAGAAGGGCGGGGGAGGAAGTTGCCGAGGGCTGGTGGAGGAAGGCGGTGACATTGATGCTGGATCTCTCATGCGTGTGGCGTCGCCTGCCGAAATCTGCGTCAAAACTCACGTCGCCACCTCAGAGGCACTCGCGCTGGCTTCTTCACCCAGCCCCCTCTCTACCAGCTGTGGCAATGGCAAGGGCGTGCCACGGAGCATCCTCAGGGGAAAAAAAATTGCACGACTGTTTTGAGCCCAAAAAAAAAAAATCTCGTCTACCATCATCCCACTGGATGAGCCACAAGTTGAGCGGTTACACTGTAAAATATGCTTATCAAATAAATATTTTAGGCTAAGGTTTTTTTCTACTCTAGACAACGAGATCTGTGTCCAGGGCGGCTCCAGGCTCTATCAAGTATCAACTAGTTGTCTCGATGTAGCTAAATATGTATCGACAATGGTTGCTAAATTAGCCTGCATCAAGTTCTAAAATTTAGAAACGTGACAGTTCACAAAATGCAAATTTCAAAGATTGTCGATCAAGGAAAAGCGAACAATTTCAATCGGACAGAGGAAGGCCACATGTGAACTCTTGGGCCAACTCCAATGGTATGGTCTATTTGTACAATCGTGGGCTCTCTGAAAGTTGATAGTGTGCAAAACAAAACATGGTACTTCAAATAAATAACTTGTACCAGATCGCCGCTGCGACTTTAGTGTTAAACTACGTGAACATTCAAAAGTCCTTCAGAAACTTTAAATTTTGAATTTAAAAAACTATCAACTTAAAATATATATTTGGGACTCTAAATGACTTCAAATAAAAAAAACTTTTTAGCTACAAAACTGTAGATTAGATTGAGAGCTGCAACTTTGGTAAAGACCGTGTCAACATTCTATGTTGTTTGAAAATTCTAAATTTAAAATAACCAAACTTAAATAATACTTTGGGATTCTAATCAGCTTTAAATAAAAAAACTTGTCGACTGTTGAGAGCTATGAATTACTGTTTTTTTAATTTAACTTTTTATAGTCACAGGCATCTTAAGATACATATCTTTAAAAAATAGATTTTTGATGATGGATGCTTATAAAGAAAGTCTCTGTTAACAATGATTTTCATAGACATATATGTCAAGATTCCTACCTCTTAATATAGATATACACAGACAGGTGCCATATTTCGACCGTGATGATTTCTAGAAGCGGCTACCTTAAGGCACTTATCTTTGTAAATATTTTTTATAAGATTTTTAGAAGCGCCATTTCTCTTGAGATCGTCGGGCCATTGTGCGGAGGCGGTTTCTAGATCTCCTAAAATTATTGTTTTGTGATTTTATCCTTTATATCTATTATGGGAAGTTTTACCAAATGTTGTTTTACAAAAAAAACTAGCTGAAGCCGTTGCTCCGTTACAGAAGAGAGCCAAAGCAATTTATAGTCTGTTTGGTAGGGATTATATCCTAACTTTACTAAACTGTTTTTATATTTTCTTACCAAACGAGCTCTTTCAAAAGAACTTCTCCCAAAAAGCTATTTTTCAGCTCATCTCACAGCACAAAAACTGAGGTGTCCTAGCTTTCTCCTCTGAGAAGCTATTTGCCAAATGTTTATGAAAACATATTCAACTATATCGAAAAAGATACTTTTGAAGCCGAACCAACAAAAAAACAGAAATGTGAAGTTGAGCTGTACCAGAAAGACCCTTAATTTGACTCGAAGCTCTACAAAGTAACACCGTAAGGGGTTATTTAGTTGGAGGTGTTAAAGTGTATTGTAGTATTTTTGTTTTATTTGGTAATTAGTCTAATCATAGACTAACTAGGCTTAAAAGTCGTCTCGCAAATTATTATCAAGCTGTGTTTTTAGGTTCGTAAATAGTTTATATTTTATACTTTATGCATTTATCTAAACATTCGATGTGATAGGCGGTAAAGTTTACCGCCTCTAAGTGAACTGTGCCTAAATCTCAAATTTGTTTAACGATATCTAACTACATATATACTTTGCTGAATTACCAAATCTTGGCTTAACCCCACCAAACAGATCGCAATTGTGGCTTGGGCTTCATCTCTCTGCACGACGGCACGACTTCTCCCAAACCTATGGCCACAAAATGCCGCAACTGCCGTGGCATTGCTATGCAATAGGATCTTCTTGGTTTTATGCAGTCGAAGCCCACCTCGCTGCCACCACCCGGGCACGCACCGTGGTGACCATGACGTCGTCGACGAGCGTGATCGAAACCACCAGCTCCTAAGTTCTACAACCAGCCGCCACCTCCACAGTATGGTTTCTACCCCAACCACCCACCACCTCCTATCCCAATTCATCATTTCACCATAGTTTGGCTTTTGCGCCCTAGAGGTGGTGGATTACAGGGGAGGGGGAGAGACCAACTCTAACCCAAGTGGTTTACCAAGAGATCAAAGGAACCATCAAAGGAAGCGGTGAAGATTCCTATCAAGGACAATCAAAAAGTTACTGAAGAAGGTATTATGGACACATCTATGGAGAAGAATTTGAAGGTCGTTTGTTTTAGTTGTGGTCAGGCGGGTCACTTCAGTTCTGCCTGCAACCAACCGAGGATGTGTTTCATTTGCCGCAGTGTTGCTCCTGTAGTTGATCTCTATCTTGAATGGCTGAAAGCACAAGCAATAGCTCAATACTTTGGTAGTGCTAACAAAGGACTGGGCTTCTATTTGGTTGATGTGGAAGATGCAAAGAATAGGTTCAAACACTGGGAAGGCATGGACAACTTTGGGGTCACAACTATAGAAGAGGGGGATATTGATGAGGAAGGGATTGTGGAAAATCTGAGTGAACTCTTTTGATGAGAATTGGGCTTGGCATCTGAGGAAATCTAATGAGTACAGTTATATTGTGAGGTTCCCACCATCCAAAAAGGTTAAGAACATAGTTATTGGGAAAGCTTCAGTGTTTGATCTTAATAGACCTAGGGTGGTTGGTTCTTGAGTGTGTGGAATGGTGAGGTAGAACCTGTAGGCGTCTTAGTGGATGTTTGGGTGCAAATTAAGGGAATCCTCAAGCTTGGCTATACAATATTGGCCTTTATATAGAATTGTGAATGAGAAGGAAAAGTCTATAGCTGATCTATGGGATGGTGATAGTCTTAGATGTACTTTTAGAAGAACAGTTTCTGAAGATTTTGTTAGTCCTAATCAGAAGTAGTAGAATTGATTTCTACTGTTTCTCTGTCTAATGAAGAAGATGAGATGATAAGGCAGTTCACCTCTTCAGGGGTGTATTCTTCTCATTCTTTATACAAGATCAAAAGCTTGGCTGAGAAAAATCTTTGGCTGCCCTATTCCCCCCTCGACATCACATGAAGCTTTCTAAAGGGAGGACATGATCAAGTGATCTGGGGACATCAAGGTGGGGGAGGTGACTTCAGATCTCTACCCCTGGTGGAAGGATCTGGACGTGGCTTTGTTTTGAAGTCGCATTGGTGTAACATTTCCTTTTGTTTCTTTGGGGCGCGTTTGCAAAACGCTGTGTGTCACAAGGAGTTTGTGCAGTTTTTTTGCCGCTTTTTGTTGGTTCGTTGCTGGTGGTCTGCTGGGTCCAGGTGGACATGGTCCTGCTGGTTTAAACTTTGCACTGTAAATGGATCTTGGTCTTTTAATGTTAATTGAAAGGTCGGGGCTATAGCCCTTTAACTAAAAAACGCATGTCTTCCAAGTCTGCCGCTACAGCCTGCTGAGGGGCATCGATCGGCTCCGGCAACTACGTGCAGTCAGGCACCTTCGCCGTTGGTGGCTACCTCTGGTCCCTCCGGTTCTTCGCCGACGGCGACGCGCGTGGCGGGCCTGGCCCTGGCGGCTGCAAGAGCAAGAGCAGCGGCGACGACTAGTGCTGTTTCCACGCGGACTTCATGACCCAGGGAGCCGACTCCAAGGCGTGTTGCTTCGCAATTGGGTTCCTGAACCAGGCCGACTGATCCACGTGCTGGAGATGATATGCCAGGGCATCCTCACCCTTGCAGTGCATACTGTGGCGTCTATGTTAGCACTTGCTGATCAGCACCATTGTGATATGCTTAAAGACAGCTCATTTAGTAGTTAGTTGTCAACATTACCGAGTTGTTCAACAAGTAACGAAGAGCCGCTTTATCAGTAAAAGAGTAAAATACACTGGAGGCCCTTTAACTTATCAGCATGTGCCACTTTGGTCCATGAACTTGCAAACCCAAAAAGTGACCTCTGAACTTGTCTGCCTGTGCCACTTTGGTCCATGAACTTGCAAACGCAAACAGTGGCCTCTGAACTTGTCGGCCTGTGCCACTTTGGTCCATGCGTGTAAAGGCTCTTTCAACGCGTCAACAAATATTTGTTTATTTCATAACTAATTATTAGTGAAATGATAAATTCATAAAATATTTTGTGTAGCCTCTTTATGATGTACTCTGCCTAGAAAAAATTATGAAACTTAGAAAACGAATAATTTTTGCTTGTTTTAAAATTATCTCTTTTAATTAATAAATGCAACGAATTGATATATTTGATGGTACGAATAAAAATATATCAATTTCGTAAATTAAAAAAGAAATGCTGACATCATCGCTGATGTCAACACCATAAACGGTGTCATGCATGGCCTACCAGAGGCGGCCACGTGGCAGAACAATGCCATGCAGCTAATGTTATTTTCGTATTTGCATGTTCATGGACCAAGTGGCACAGGTCAACAAGTTCAGGGGGCACTTTTTCGCGTTTGCAAGTTCATGGACCGAAGTGGCATAGGCGGACAAGTTCAGGGGTCACTTTTTCAGGTTTGCAAGTTCATGGATCAAAGTGGCACAGGCTGACAAGTTAAACGGCCGCTAGTGTATTTTACTCTTAGTAAAATCTGGTAAAGGTTAATAGGACAACCACCAATAGATTCAACTTGAGACCAGCCGCTCACTTTTTACGCAAATTATTACTGGTCTTGAACTCAAGTGCATCTGCTAGGATACAAGGGTAGTTCGTCTTGAGATCCTTATAACCTGGGGTTGCCTTGACTGCTTCCATGGTATTTGGATCAGTGATAAGCTGAAAACATAAATTTTTCAGCTTAGGACAGTTATAATGATAAGCTAAAGCCAACGTGGTCGCCACGTTCCCCGGATCAAGATTGTCACAGAGGATGCCCTGGCATATCAGTTTCAGTCTCTCCACATCGTACCTATTTGCAGCCACAAGCAGATGCTGGATCATCCGGTTGTCAGTGTAGCTTATTTAGCCGCCCCTGCAGTAGTAATATATCACCCCTATCCGGCGGCAGGGAGTCGGTGTAGATGAAATGCAGCAGTGCCCTAAAGACATCAGGCTGCACGTCGTCGACGGTGACATGCTGCGTCGCCGCCTCCCTCATCGGCCCACACAGCTCCGCCCTCAGCACCGGCGACCGCGCCGCGAGCAAGAACTTGTGCGCGACGAACGTCTCGCCGCCGACGACGAAAGTGACATCTGCGCCCTCTCCCGTTTCCAGCAGCTTTGCAAGGTGCTCCGTGATGTTGGGCGGCGGCGGCGCCTCGAGCCTGCCCGCGAACGTGTTCCCGGTGAACACGCTTGGTTTCTTGATGACGGCGATGTCGCAGTGGATGGTGAGGCGGTCGTCGTGGAGGTAGGCGGACGCCTCGAGCTGGGCGGAGTCCATGAAGGCCGCCGCCGTCGTCTGCGGGAAGTACATGCTGCCGTCGCCGTACCGGAACTCCCTCGGCTCCGGTGTCCTGTGGAAGGACGACGGCAGCCCGGTGGTGTGGTCGACCAGGCCGAGGTCGCAGGAGGCCAATACCTTGGCGCCCTTGCTCATGAGAGCTAGGTAGACCGAGATGCAGGGCTGGACGGCTCCTCCTCCGTCGTCGACGCTGTAGATGGGGTTGTTGGGGAAGAAGACGATGCTCCAGTCATGGCCGCCGACGGAGAAGATGCCGGACGAGATGGACAGACCGCTGCCCATGGCCTTGTGTACGCTGTACCCCATGATATCGAACACGTGCGAGCCGTGCTGTATGACTGGGGTGCACGTAGACCTCGTCGCCACCGTCCTCGTCGACGATGTCGGCGTGCGCCCTGCCATTGGCGATCAGCTCGGACGACGACGACAGGTGGTGGCCGTGGCAACAAAATGCATGTGCTTGTAAACCTGTCACGGCCTCACGGGAAGGGTATGTGTTTGTCTGGTTTTATTGAGAATTGATGGAGGTGTGCGTTTTTGGTTCGGCTAACGTGTCGGAATCGAACACGTACAGAGTCACCGGCAAAACACGGCAGATTATCTTGGTGTTCTCACTTGGTGTTCACCGGCTCCGACTCGGAAAGACGCCAGCCTAATCCAGCTATCCAGGTGTTGAGGTCTAGGCTTCTTCAGCTTGTGTCACAAAGTTCAGAACGGTTGGGTCGATTGCATCCAAGGTATTCTTTTGGCTTAGTTCACTTTGGCTGTCCCAAGTCAAAGTTACATGACACAGTTAAACTTCTGTAACTTTGAAAATTTGAACTAGTTTCATTATTTTTTTTAGGAAAAATGTGTTGGCGGAGCATTTATTTGGACTTGTACATCCTAATATATTTTTTCTTAAAAATTATATGAAAGTTAGAGAAATTTCATTTATGATAATGCTAACTAGAGTAAACTCTAATTTAGAACATAGAGTATAAAGGGCCGATTATATATATATAGTTGCATTGCAAGAGAATGAAATTGTCATCTTAAATTCATAATATGTGCAGATGTGAAAATGAGATAGTACGTAAAACATCTCTTCCTTTACTCCAACATTGCAACAGGGTTCTTGCAGATTTACAGAACTCATCCATATCAAAATAAAAAATGTTAAAATATATCGACGTTCAACTTGTGGCTCTATGTCACTTAATTAGGTCCATGGACTTTCAAAACTGAAATCTACTCCTCTAAACTTGTTTCGTAGTGCATGGAAGATCTATGTCACTTCAGAGGACATTGAGTCGTTGACTAAGATAAAATTTTACAAAAACCACCATGTGTAGTGATCTTCTACCTCTAGCACTCTGTTCCTAGGTGAGGGCCTGAGGTGCCGGTGTCACCCAAACCGGCCTCCTACTTAAGGATGGCAACGGGACGGATTCGGATTGGGCGAAGTCTATGTGCACTCGAACCCGAAACCCGAAATTGAAACCCGAAACCGCACCGAACACCAATTCGGGTGATAACCCATTCCAAAACCAAACCCGCGGATACCCGAAACCCGCTTTCTATGTCAACATAATAATAGCAATAAGGACTTTCTATAAATATATACATGATATATATACACATATTTACATGTATAAACAAGAGGCAATAAAAATAAATATTTTCATGAGTTAGGTTAAAATAAATTTAATAATCTAAGTAAACAAGTTCTTATTATCATATTATAACATATGAAAATTAATTCTAATGACTTATTTCAGATATCCATTGGATATCCACGGGTGGAAAACCAAACCCGATAGGTTTTGGGGCCCCGAACCCGAAAACCGTGGGCGAAAAATCATCCCCAAACCCGAACCCGCGAGAACCAAAACCCACGGATATCCGACCCGAAACCGCCCGACTGCCATCCTTACTCCTACTATGGACAAGCACACAAGCAGGCTGTCGTCGTTGTTCCTCCACCACCGCCACGATGCCAGGCCACCGTCGTGGTCGCTCGATGTCAACCCTCCACCATTATCCGTGAATGTCTATGCTTTGCCCCTCCCATCTCCCTCCCTCGCCTCTACCCTATTCCACACTGCACTATCCCGGATTCGTCGTGCTAGGCCACAACAACGGCCAATGCCAGCTTCCAACCCTGATCACGCCCCTAACGAGCTTCGCTAACACCTTGCCTTTTTGCTGCCTCATGGTGTAGTTGCCACCTTGAAAGCCCAAGTTTGGTTTTGGTAATTAATGACACCAAGTTGCTAATGCCTTGTATCTAAGTGATTTGAGTTAGGCATAGCAACACATGTGATGAAGGTGCATGGTGGCATAGAAAGGTGGCCACATGATCACAAAGGGATGAAGCATGAAGTGAAGATCATGGTGATAGACGAGGAGCAAAGTTATCAAGGCAAAGGTATAAACATAGGGTTTTACTTTTGCCGGTCTAAGATGAGTAGAGAAGTGATTGATCGGGTTTAGGATAGATAGCCGACTATCAAGAGGGGAAATCACGGTCATCTCTCGAATCAAGTGCTACTAGGTCCATATCTTGAGCATATGCATTAGGATCTAGTAAAGTGCTAACTTAACTCCTTTGGTAAAAATGTTTGTGAAAAGCTAACACACATGCTCTTTGGCGGTGGACACTTGTTGGTGTTAGCACATTTACAAAGGAGGTGGTTTTCCTAGGGTTGAGAGGGGTGTGGGTTCCTCTCTCCCTCCCGCCGAGCTTGCGAGGCGGGATTTGGCGCTTTTGAGAAAAATAAGTGTATATTTTCTTTTACGCCGGTGGGAAATTTGGAGAAGTCGCGGGAGTGTTTTCTCTCTGAGAAACACTCACCGGACGCTGAGTGCAGAGGCACCGGACGCTGGCCTCAGAGTCCGGTGTGCTTAACCCTACTAGGGTAGAGCACCGGACGCACTCTGAGAGCGTCCGGTGGTTAGCGTCCGGTGTGAGGGGTTTTTGTAACCCTCTCTGCGCATGAGTCCGGTGAGCACCGGACCGTCCGGTGCCTAGCATCCGGTGAGGTCGCGAGTTTGACAAACTCTCTGCGCATGAGTCCGGTGTGCACCGGACGCGTCCGGTGTGGACTTGCAGAGCGTCCGGTGTGTTGCAGGTAGCCGTTAGAATCTGACACGCGAGATTTAAAGAGGACACGTGGCCTATCCCTGAGCACCGGACGCTGGGGGTCGAGCGTCCGGTGATCACTTAGTAGCGTCCGGTGCCCCCGTTTTCAGCCCAGTGAAAACAGCCAACGGCTAGTTTCTTTGAGGGGCTTATAAATAGTTGGTAGCCGGCTTTGGGAGGTTAACTCTTGCACATTTGATTACTTGAGGCATACTTTGAGCTAGAGAACACTCCCTCCACTCATCTTCTTGCTTGATTGCTAATCCTAGTGAGATTGAGTGAGATTCAAGTGCATTGCTTTGAGAGTTGCATTCAGTGGCACTTGATTCTTGAGTTTGCTGCGGATTTCTTGTTACTCTTGGGTGTTTCCCGATGCCCTAGACGGCTTGGAGCAGCGGTGGTGTTGAGCTCGTGATTGGAGATTGTTTCGAGCCTCACCAAGTGATTTGTGAGGGGTTCTTGAGCCTTCCCCGCGGGAGATCGCAATTGGCTACTCTAGTGGATTGCTCGTGGCTTGGAGGATCCCCATCTTGTGAGTGGATGTGCGGCACCCGCTGAGGGTTTGGCTTTGGATTGCCAATTAGCTCGTGATCCATCAAGTGGGTGTATCGCCACAACGAGGACTAGCTTGCCGGGAAGCAAGTGAACCTCGGTAAAAACTCTTGTGATTGTGAGTGATTGATTGGATATATCTCTACTCTACAACGTTGGTATAAAAATCACTCTCCACTCCTTTACTTTCCTGTATATCTTGCTAGTTGCTTAGCTTGTTTAGGAGTGTAGCAAGTTTGTAGTTGTGCTTTCTTATTGTAACTTGTGTTTAGCTTTCTTGCTAGACTTGGGTAGGTGGCTTGCATAGCTTAGTCGTGCTAGTGCTAGAATAGCTTCGCCTTTTGTTTTACTAATCAACTTGTCTAGTTTAAGTTTGTAGAATTTTAAATAGGCTATTCACGCCCCTCCTCTAGCCATTTGGACCTTTCACACCTCCCTTGCTGTCCTCACCGGTCTACATTGCTGACGTAGGGGTGTGCCTATAGAGTTGTCCGTGATGCTAGTCTGAGCCACAACGTTGGCCATGTCGGGGCTGTCTCCCTGGGTGCCACACCATGACGCCGCTACCACTGAGGACTATATCGAGTGACGCACGGACTTCGTGATGCTAGGAGTCACCACCACGGATGGCCCATCGTCCTGCGCCGTTCTGCCAGGACCTACTGCTTGGACCACCACAACATCTCCGTCTTTCACTAACAACTATGGCATTGCAAGCCACACGACCGTGACCTCGCTGGGTACAACCCTCATCATGCCAGGCCTGCACGATGGGGTTGTATGCGGGTGCGGCGCGGCGGGTTGGCTTGAGCAGCAGCAACATGGCGGGCTGGCGTTGCAACACGCGGATGGTGCTGTGGTTGGGGAAGAAGTGCTAGAGGTAGAACTACAGGGCCAGTTTTTGTAAAATTTTATCCTAATCAACATCTTTTTAGGGCCCGTTTAGTTAAGTGTTCCTGGCCTGGAAAGGTCCGGAACAATTCCAGCCCAATATAATTTATCGAATGGTTCCAGGCCTAGGACAGTTTCAAACCATTCCGGGCTGCAAACGAACGGGCCCTTAAGGGGTATGGACCTTCGGTGCAAAACTTAACAAGTTCAGGGAGGTAGGTTTCAATTTTGAGAGTCTTTGGACCTAAGTGGCATACTGCCAGATGTTTAAGAGCCATCAGTATATTTAAATATAAAAAATAATAATACTCATATTGAATCTTGAATGTACCACACAAGGCAGAGATAAGAGCTTATAGAACAAATATATACTCATACTTCGTGTGGAACACCACAAGACACAAGGAAAACATGGATTGGCTCCAATAATGGTAGAGTTCGAAACACATTCTAGCCTTCCGCGGCCTAGCAATATGATCAAATCAAGGATGAATTGTTTGATTTCAAAAGCATACAATTAACTCTCCACAATTTTTTTAGCACATTCCATAATTGGAGGACTGCCTTGTACTTGCTTAGGATAGCGACACGGTAATGAATCTTTAAATGCTAAGTTTATAAAATCACAACAATGTCAATGAAGCAAATATTTTTATTGGCATCGACGAAATGATAAAAATCAAGGATTTACCAAGTTTTGTGCTCTGCAAGCTTGCATCTCATTATCCTCATAAACTTGAACAGAGGACAGTTGCTAATTTGGCAAATTTAAACTACTTGTTACTTCCAATATACCTTTTTAGGTAGAATAATCTTAACTTGGATAACTCAAATACAACATCTCAAAAGACAAACTGTGATACAACAATGAAAGCCAGCAATAAATAACTTCAAAGTAGTTAATTCGTGCATCGTGCAACTAAATTAAAGTATTGAGGCAAAATATGGCAGCATCACCTTCAAGCACCAAACACACCATCATGTTTTCATGTTTATTATGATGCAAGTTGTATTTCACTACGCTACCACTATAACTCCAAACGAGAATGGCAATGTAAGTCTGCAATTAAACTCCAGAAGTTGTGCCCCAGTAAACTAGCTAACCCCGGCCAGCACCTATGCCGCAAACACACAAGCATGATTTAAGCATGGCTATTTTCGTCATTTTAACTGTGGCATTGGCCTTTCTGCAAAAGAGAAACATTCCTAGTAAATTCAAACATATAGGAACTTAGGAAGTCCTACGGTTCTTGGATGCGACACATTAAGTTCCCTATGTCTCCACATAAACTGTACTCATTTTTTCTTGTGCTCAGAATAACACCACATCCATCTGAATTTCATGGTGCAAAGGATAAATTAGATTTAGCTAGAGTAGTGGCATCATAAGGGCCAAACATTGTAGTAAACCAACTCCTGTAGATTGTGGATGTGTAGTGCCAATCCATATCCTAGAGCACACATGATGTCAAACTAATCATATGAAAAAGTCTAGATAAGTCTCTAATGATGTGACAAAATATTTATTTACATACGTAGATACAGAAATGTAGATATGATCTAAGAATTAGATCAAGAGTAACCATTCCCAAATCCCTTTACCAGGACTCTTAAACTATATTTTACGCAACTTACCTGCCTTCTCCAGTACCTCTACCAAAACACAAGGGCAAGATCTTTTGAGGTTTGCGAACCCTTGGGTTTTGGTCACATCATCCATCTTGTTGGACGAGATGATAAACTCAATGCAGGCATCTTTGAGCCCACTGCAGTTATGCCTGTCAGCTAGAGCCAATGTGGTAGTCACACTCTCCACGTCAAGGCTCTTGGAAAGGATCTGAGCACAAATGAGCTTGAGCCTTTCCATGGCGTACCGATCGGCAGCGACGAGCAGATGACGGGTGATCTCCAAGCTGTCGTCTTTACTGAGATCATCCATCGGCGGCAAGGCATCGGTGTAGATGAAACGAAGCAGGGCCCTGAACACCGCTGGTTGCATATCGCTGATGACGATGCGGTCCACGCTCCTCTCCTTCATCTGCCCATGGAGCTCAGCCCTGAAAACCTGCGACCTTGACGCGAGCACCGTCCTGTGCGCCGGGAAGCTCTCCCCCTGGACCTCGAAGGTGATGTCCGCCCCGTCTCCTTGGTCCAGCAACCTGCCCATGTCCGCGACCAAGTCCGACGGAGGCACGTCGATCTCTGGCACCGCCCGGGCCTCCAACACTCGCGTCTCCTTGACCACGGTGACCGCGCACTGGATGGCGAGGCGGTCGTCGCGGAGGTACTGGGACGCCTCCAGCTGGTTCCTCTTCATGAGATCGCGCCTGGACCATATCGTGTGGGTGTGGAACTCCACCGTGCGGGATTCCGCGACGAACCAGGGCTCCCCGGTGGTCTGGCTGATGAGGCCGAACTGGTAGGACGCCCTGACCACGCCGGCGTCGGCCGTCATGAGCTCGAGCCCCACGGCGACGCAGTCCTCGGCATTCTCAGCTTTCCCGTCTGGGTAGAAGAGGACGGACCACTCGTAGCCGCCGACGTCGAAGGTGGCTGAGCGGATGGAGCGGCCGACGCCGATGCCTTTGTGTAGGCTGTAGTCGGCGACCTCGAACACGTGCGCGCCCCGGGACGCCTCCACGACGCACCTCGAAGCCGTCTTTGGCATCGGCGGGGGAAGTGCGGATGGAGACGGCTGCGGCGTCACGGGGGCGCCGCCGCAGCGTGCGATCCTCCCCCTCCCGAAGCAGATGCCGATTGGTCGGTCCATGGGAGGGCGAAATGCCATACGGCGGCGGCGGCGGTGCGGTTTAGGTTGAGGACTTGGGAATGGGATTGGGATTTGGGAACGAAGGACAGGGGGGAGTGTGGTGATGGAGACGGGATCACGGGAATGTTATGGACTAAATAAAGCCTAATAAGAGCAAGACAGTTGTGATTCTCGATGGGCTGTTGATACAAGCCCACAACGCAGAGCAATTTTCCTCCATAATTGCATGCATTGTCCCTACGTAACGGGCCTTTTCCTAAAAGAAAAAATAAACAAATATTTATATCTACTATATATTCCCTCCGTTCTAAATTACAAGATGTTTTGATTTTTTTTAGATACATAACTTTTTGCTATGTACCTAAATATATATTATGTCTAGATACATAGTAAAAGATATGAATCTAAAAGTGCTATAATGTCTTATAATTTAAAACAGAGGAAGTATATATATATTTACTATCTAGCTAAAATTGCAGCTTCAGTGTATCTCTTCTTTAGATTTGTTTTTGTATATCCAAATTTTAATTTATACTTCTTTAGACAAGATTTAGCAAACCAAGACGTGATTAATTAGAGTACTTTTTTGTTTATCCTTATTAAACATGATTGTCTATATCTCCCATGCTCAAACATCACTACAACATAAATGATTTTACAAGGCAATGCGATTTTATTAACCGAGACGGTCACAAAATTTAACCGCCTCGTAAACTATCTAGAGATTAACCGAGCTGAGCGTTTTTATTTATGAAGGCGGTCAAAAGTGTCCGCCTCCCAAAATATATTTATGGAGACTGTCATTTCACGACAACCGTCTCAAAAATGACTCATTTATGGAGGTGAACGTCTTAAGACAACCGCCTCCATAAATCTATTTTCGGAGACGGTTACTTTATAAGGCCCACCTCTAAAATTCTAGCCCAGTCTGCTACCATTCCCAGGCCCAATGCCTAGTGTTGACTGCATAAGCTAAACAAAAACCCTAACCAGTCCTAACTCATTCCCAGGTGCCGCTCCCTCCCTCTGGTCTCTCTCTAGCTCGCACGCCTCCCTTCCTCCCTCTCTCCCAGCGCTCCCTCACTCTCTTTCTCTCCCCCTTTGCCCCTCCTTCCCTCCCTCCCTCTCCACCGGCATGCCCTCTCCGTGGTGGTGCCGGACCATATGGCCGCACAGTGAGGCATGGCGCGGTGGTGCGTGGTGTCCGTGGTGGTGAGCGGCACGGTGGTCGTGGTAGTGAGCAGCGTGGTGGCCATGCTTGCGAGCAGCGTGGTGACTCTAGTGAGAAGCAAGGACACAAGTAGCGGATTTAATCCAGCAGACGAAGGTACAAATCCCTCTCCCTCTCTCTCCATCTCCCTCCCTCTCTGGAGGCAAGTAAACCCAATGACACGCCTTCTGCTAGTTATATTATACTAGTGGAAATCCACGTGCACCACACACGTGTCTACAATTTGTTTTCCCTTTGAGAGGAGGAATAACAATAAAATCTTCTAGTTGCTAGTTGTAATTCTCTTTAGTTTACTTTGATCTTTGTGAGTTTGTAGAAACTAAAATTTGCTCTCCTTTTTCTGTAATATATACAACTTAGAATGAGTTTACTTCGATCTTTGTGAGTTTGTATAGAAACTTAAATTTTCTCTCTCTTTTTATATCTTGGAGATATTTGAATCATCAATACAGTGTCTGACATGATGCTGCAAACAGTTCACATTTTCTTCTCGTCGAAGGTCACCATTCTATCGTCAACATAGCTAATTTGATTCCTTTAGTGCGGAGAGAACTACAAGCTAAGCCTAGCAGATTATCAATAGGCACAACTCATCTCACTGAAGCTCATGATTATGTTTTGATTGTGTACAACTGTTGCCATGGATAATTTGAAAAATGATAGTGAAAAATAAACAAGGATTCACTAGTGATTTACTATTTACGACAAAGGTGACACTGCTAGTTATATATACTATTTACATCAAGGCGACATTGCAGAATGGATGCCTTAAAACTATCCTGGTTCTTGTCCCAACAACGAATTCTTGAAAATAAATTCTTTTTCTTCTCTCAAATTTATCATGCTGTTCTTATAGACTTGAAAAGTTATGATTTTTATATTATTCACACCAATGGGCTACTAACATACCATTCCATTAGTCACCAGCTCCTGCAAGAAACAAATTTATTAGACGAACCATTTACAAAAATGGGGATGCTTTTATATTAAAAAAATGCATAGGTTTAACATTTACTATCAATAACAAATAAAAAACAGCTCACCTGTGTATTTCGTTTGGGAATCACTACTAAAATGGTGGAGTTCTCCTAGTGTTTTTAGTTAGTAATAAAACACTACCACTAGTGAAAACACTAGGTAATCCTCACTAGGTGGTATTTACTAGGGAGAGTTTATACTAAATTTTGAATGCTAAAACACTAGGAGAACCCCACATTACTAGGAGAAATTGAAAAATCTGGTTGTGAATGACGGCAAGAAAACTTGTATTCTACAGAACATGTCAACTCCTCAAATCAGAATTGATTTTTGCCTTATATGAGTGAATGCAACATACAAAAATAATTAGGTCAAAATTAGAGGCAGCAAGGCATGTTTTTAATTTGTATAATGGTTGAACTCAACCAAGACAAAGTTGAGGGAACCACCAAAATTCTTTTCTGATCCGTAGATTGATCCTTTCATTCGGCAAGAACCCAAAAGCAGTTTAAAATATTAAGTCTTCAACACCAAGGGAAACACACTTAATAATTTCACAATATAAACATCAGTATCCACATAAGCTGATACCTTTAAATAGAGAATGTTATCTTTCTATAGCTTCAACTTTTGATTCCTCGTCATCTTCTAAGGAAGATCAAATTATGTCAAAAAAAAACACTTCAGAGACGAGCTTTTAGGTGCATCATAGGTGTGCCAACGCACATCGGCACTATGGAAAAAATCACAAATTTTTTGCTGGCATATTTCCTAGAGCTGGCAGCACTAGCTGCAATGTATGGAGTCACTCTTCTTTTATCTCTCTCCTATTCTGCACTACTCAAGCATCACGCTGTGGAGGGCCTAACATCCTCTTTAACTGCTTCCACATCCACACTTGCAGGCTTCCTCTTGTTGTTATTCATTCAGGCTATGTAATTCATTCAAGCTATGTAATTCATTCAGGCTAAACATTGATCCAATTCTGATAGTGCACTTGTTGTTAGACAACTTAGTACCAAGAAACTAGAACAAACTGCTAAACTGGAAGACACCCTGGCCCTTCAAATGTGAATTCGAAGGTAGTTAGGTGCTATAAAAAAATCAGATGAAAAGGAAAAGGACTAGGAATCGGATGGGCTGCACTGCTGCTGCAGCAAAGAGGCAAAGCCACAGCAGGCTCCCGCATGCGGGTGTGGGACCGACTTGGGCCTGGCGCTACCGTCGCCCAAAAAAACGAAGGGAAAAAGGGAGTGCCGAGCTGGGCTTGGTCCACGAAGGGAGAAGGGCGCAGGGTACTTCGGGGGCCTCTTCGGGTCCGGCGTTCGGACGGAAGGAATCTTCGGTCCGTCAATTTTCCCGCCTTGTGCGTTCTGCAGCGGCTGGGTACAACTTGTTTCTTTATTGTTTTGATACAGACGCTGTTCAGTGTGAGCTATTTTTTTATTGTTTCTAGGCAGGCACACCGCACGCCACAGGCAAGCTAATCACATAGGCCCACCTCATCGAATTTTTTTTATTTTTAGTCCAAATTCAAAACATATTTTAAATTTGACTCGGTTTCAAAAATATTTTTAAAACTAACCCATTTGGCCCCGCCACCATACATGGCGGGGCAAATACACTATACCCCGCCATGCATGACGGCGGGGTATAGTCTCCACGTAGCGTGCATAGCGGTGGAGCTGCTGACGTGTACCCCGCCATAGATTACGGCGGGTTAAGAGTACCCCGCCATGGATCATGGCGAGGTATGGCTAGACCCACGGCCTGGATCACGTCTGGGGCTGTGGAATACTGTACTTATATGTGTGGTCTCCTTTCGCAACCAGAAAAGATGGTTGATTTGTCACTTATCAAGGCCTTGTTTAGTTTAAAAAAAATTATAAAATTTTTCAGATTTTCCGTCATATTAATTTTTTTATACATGAATGGAGTATTAAATATAGACAAAAAATAAAAACTATTTGCACAGTTTGATCGAAATTGACGAGACGAATCTTTTAAGTCTAGTTAGTCTATGATTAGACAATATTTGTCAAATATAAATGAAAATACTACAGTGGCAATTTACTAAAATTTTTTAACCAAAGAAGGCCCAAAGAATCAAGACCCGGCTGCTGTAACTGTGATGGTCTGTCCGTCAATGAGATGCGTGGGCCTCGTTTAGTTTCAAAAAAATTTTACAAAATTTTTCAGATTCTCCGTCACATCGAATCTTTAGACATATTCATGGAGTATTAAATATAGACAAAAAGAAAAAACTAATTGTACAGTTTAGTCGGAATTGATGAGACGAATCTTTTGAGTCTAGTTAGTCGATGATTGGACAATATTTGTCAAATATAAACAAAAATGCTACAGTATCGATCTCCCAAAAAGGAACTAAACGACTCCTTGAATGCTACGCCTGACAGATCGTAACTACATGCTAGAACGTACCAGTACCAATTGTTTAACTCTTAAAAAATTTTGCAAAATTTTTTAGATTCCTATCACATCGAATCTTTATACGCATGTATGGAGTATTAAATATAGACAAAAAGAAAAACTAATTGTACAGTTTAGTCGAAATTGACGAGACGAATCTTTCAAGTCTAGTTAGTCCATAATTGAACAATATTTGTCAAATACAAACTAAAGTGCTACAGTGTCGATTTTCCAAAATTTTTGGAACTAAACAAGGCCCAAAAGACATTTGTAACTGCTACCCTGCAAGCATTGAACTTTTGTGACAAATGTGGCCTTGTTTACTTTCACCTTAAAATTCAAAATTTTTCAAGATTTTCCATCCCATCGAATCTTTAGACACATGTATAAAGTATTAAATATAGAGGAAAATAAAAACTAATTGCACAGTTTGATCGAAATTTACAAGACGAATTTTTTAAGCCTAGTTAATATATGTTTCACTTTCCCGTGAAATGACCCTTCGTTGGCCAAAAAGTGCTACACGCTTCAGGCCTTGTTTAGTTCCAAAATATTTTACAAAATTGACACTGTAGCTTTTTCGTTTGTACTTGACAAATATTATCCAATCATAGACTAACTAGGCTCAAAAGATTCGTCTCGTCAATTTCGACCAAACTGTGTAATTAGTTTTTATTTTTATCTATATTTAATACTTCATGCATGTGTCTAAAGATTCGATGTGACGGGGAATCTGAAAAATTTTGTAAAATTTTTTGGAACTAAACAAGGCCTCAGTAGTCAGCACCCGTGATGATTTTTGGCGGTTTATGGTGTCTTGATAACCCAGTGGCACGTCATTCCATAACAAATTCGAGGTGGAACGGAACAAACTGTCTTCGCCATCCATACCCCGCTATGATCCATGGCGCGGTACCCTAACCTGCCGTGATCTATGGCGGGGCAAATACACGTCAGCAGCTCCACCGCCATGCACGCCACGTGGAGGCTATACCCCGCCGCCATGCATGGCGGGGTATAGTGTATTTGCCCCGCCATGTATGGTGGCGGGGCCAAACGGGTTAGTTTTAAAAATATTTTTGAAACTGAATCAAATTTGAAATATGTTTTGAATTTGGGCTAAAAATAAAAAAAATTCACCTCATCCCACGTTGCATGCAATACTTTACAAGAAATAAAAAAGTAATAACTCCTAAACTAAATATCTAAATTAAATTCCGATTATACCATCAGATTTCTTGCAATAAATCCTTCAAAACAAGATCCCACATAAATATATTTAGATAAAATTTTATTAACAAACATTTATTTTATAAAGATAAAGATAGAATATTTTTTAAAGAGCAGAGACAATGTTCTAGGTTCAAAGAAAAAATGTTTTTGTTTTAGAACAACAATACTCTAGTTTTAGATTCATGAAATTTGTATTTTAATATACACAAAAATAAATAAAATACATAACATAAGTAAAACTAATAAAATCTGGAACAAAGTATAAGAAAAAAAATAAAAACATGTAATAGAAAAATATTTAAAAGAATATCATGTGTATACTTTTCAAACATTTTCAAATATACTATAGAACAACGCATGTGTACTGAGCGAACATTACTAGATATATCATAGAACATCACTATATACATTATAGAACATCGTATGTATATTACGTGAACAACACTAAATACACTATAGAAGTCATTAAAACATTATAGAACATCGCATATATATTACGTGAACATTACTAAATACATCATGGAACATCACTAAATATATTATAGAACATCACATATATATTATAGAACATCATATATATACTAAGCGAACATTACTTAATATATTATAGAACATCACATATATATTATATAAACATCACTAATAAATTTATCATAAAATATTATATGTATTCTATGTGAATATTAAAAAAACATTACAGAACATGAAAGATAAACATGAATCAAATAAACATAAAAGAACATGTGAACATAAACATAATATATTATATGCACGCGAAAAAAAAACATAAACATGAATCAAAGAAAAACATAATTAGAAAATGAAACAAATAAATATAAAAGAACATGTGAACATAAAAAAAGAAAAGAAGAGAAAATATTAAAAACAGAAAAAAGAAACATAAAATATAAAAATGGAAAAGAATAATAAAAATGACATAAAATACAAAAATAAAATAAAAATAAAGCATGAAAAGAAAAAAGAAAAGAAAAAGAAAAAAAGAAAATAAAAATAAAAGAAATAAGAAGAATAAAAAAAATAAAGAAATTGAAAGCAAAGAAAAGAAAAAAGAAACATAAAAAATAAAAAGAAACAGATAATGAAAAATGACATAAAACAGAAAAAAGAAATATAAATAAAAATGGAGAACAGAAAGAAAAAAGAATAAGAAAAAAAAAATAAAAAAAAGAAGAAAAGAAAACATACATGACTTCCTACCTGGACGCTGCCGAGATGCAGTGCGGGCAGCACACGAAATCCCGTACATGTAAGTGGGCCACGCGTGGACTTAATCACCGTGTAAGAGCATCGCGTGGGAAGAACGAGCGGGAAAATTGAGCGGGAACTGTTCGGCGTACGGCTTGTGTCCGGCCGTTCGGATGCGAAGAATCGCGGGGTAACGGTGGTCACGGCCGCGAGACAGGGTCCGGGCTTGCACAATGAAGGTGGTGCCGCGCATCCTATACACGGCCATGGTCGCGGTACTCAAGCGCGCACCGCGACTGTGGGTGGCCTGCGGTGGCGGTACGGTGGTGCCATTCTCTGTGTAGCTGCGCAGGTGTGTCCGTGTCCACTGTGGTGTTGGGTGGTCGACGCGCCGCGCGTGCGAGTGCCAAGGTGCCGGGCGAGGCGTGTGCAAGGCGCGCGGCCACAGGGCTGGAAAAGGAGGCTGACTGGTGCCGTGGTGCGTCGCGGAGGTAGGGGGGAAGCAGTGCCGGGTGTCCGCGTCTTGGCGAACACGGCCACGGCACGACGTCGGTGGCCTCCATAGCACGGGGTCGGCGGACGGGACGGCGTCTTGTGGCACAGTGCTATGGGGAACGGCGGGGCGGGGCGAGGTCGCGGCCGATTGGCCTGACGTAGACGCGCGGCGGCGGTCTCGACGCAGACGGAGCTCCGCACCGGCGTTGTGGTCCTGCTAGCTGCCGAAAAGCAAACGACGCGGGGACGGAAAAGCAGCAGATGAGGGTGTAAAATTAGGGTGAACGAGATGACCCTTTGGGGCTCTCGGTTGCATGTTAATATATGCAGAGAATAGCCCTCTGCGTGGCTTACAGCACAAGAAGATGAATTACAACAAACTCTCAAAGATCTCATCTAGATAACCACCTAGCTAGATACATGCGTCATATCTTCTAGTACAAGTAGTTACAAGTCATCATATCTCAACAACTAATTCTAATACTCCCCCTCAATCTTAGCCACTTACAAGGTTAAGATTGTTTCTGAATTTCCGTAATTGTGCAACTGAGATTGCTTTGGTGAAACCATCCGCAACTTGATCACCAGAGTTAATGAATCGAATATCCAGTAACTTGTGTGCCACTCTTTCTCTCACAAAATGGAAGTCAATCTCAATGTGTTTTGTTCTCGCATGAAAAACTGGGTTTGCTGATAGGTATTTGGCACCTAAATTGTCGCACCATAACCTCGCAGCTGATGGATGTGATATTCCCAACTCACTTAACAGCTTTTGCACCCACATGAGTTCTGCAGTGGCGTTGGCTAACGCTTTGTACTCGGCTTCAGTCGATGACCTTGAGACGGTAGCCTGTTTCCTTGCCATCCAGGACACAAGATTTGTGCCAAGAAATACTGCGAAGCCTCTTGTCGACCGTCGGTCATCCACATCGCCGGCCCAGTCCGCATCCGAGAACGCACTTACTAGCATCGATCTTGACTTCCTGATTTTGAGACCATACTTGATCATTCCTCGAACATACCTTAAAATCCTCTTCACAGCGCTCCAATGAACTGAAGTAGGAGCGTGAAGAAACTGGCACACCTTGTTCACTGCATAGGATATGTCAGGGCGTGTGAGCGTGAGGTATTGCAAGGCCCCCACCAAGCTTCGAAACCGTGTAGCATCTTCTGAACCCAGCGCCTCACCATCAGTGATACTGAGTTTTTCCGCGGTAGCCATAGGTGTTTCAACTGGCTTTGCCTTGTCCATGCCTGCACGAGAGAGAACATCATTTGCATATCTTTCCTGAGTAAGTACAAGTCCTTCTGATGACTTCTTGACTTCTATTCCAAGGAAATAATGAAGATCACCAAGATCCTTGAGTGCGAAGTCTTTCTGCAAATCCTTGAGCAGTACATTGGTTCCCTCTTGTGTAGAACTGGCAACGATAATGTCATCTACGTATACTAGGACGAATATGCAGTAATCACCCCTACTATAATAAAATAGTGACGCATCAGCTTTAGAGGGAATGAATCCCTATGACTGCAACCTTTTACTGAGTCTGGCGTGCCACGCTCTTGGTGCCTGTTTCAGGCCATAAAGAGCCTTGTCCAGCTTACATACATACTTGGGATGTTCCTTGTCTTCATAGCCCGGTGGTTGGTCCATATATACTTCCTCTTCCAGGATCCCATGGAGAAAAGCATTCTGAACATCGAGTTGACGTAAAGACCATCCTCTGGAAACTGCAATTGACAACACAAGCCGTATAGTCGCTGCTTTTACAACCGGACTGAAGGTGTCTTCGTAGTCAAGACCATACCGCTGCTTGAATCCCTTTGCTACAAGGCGAGCTTTGTAGCGATCAATTGATCCATCTGCCTTGCGCTTAACCTTGTATACCCATTTGCAACCTATGACATTCTTCCCTTTGGGACGGGGTACAAGGTGCCAAGTCTGATTCTTCATAAGTGCTTGATGCTCATTGTCCATAGCTGCATGCCAATTTCTGTCATTGAAGGCTTCAGCAAGGGACGCAGGTTCCCCTGAGGCAGTGCTTGCAACCATGCCCCACCGAACCGTTCCATCAGTGTATGTCTTGGGCTTCCTAATCCCACGTTGAAGACGAGTCACCGGGCGCAGTGGAGGAGCTGGTGCGGCCGTAGAGGATCCAGGCGTAGGAGCATCTGGCAACACAATCGTCATGGGATCCAGTGCTGCCTCTGTCCCCTGGGCGTTGGGATCCGGCTGCGGCACTGGGACCGGCGCCGTATCGGCCGTATCGGTGTGTGGCACGGGTACCTCCGCTCTAGGCGAGGACACGCGCTCCTGAGCAGCCGTACCTCGGACAGCAGGACGCGGTGAATCAGCATCGACCGCTGTGCTGTCCCCAGTTGGGACACACATGAAATGACGCTTGCCCAGCGCCGATTCTGGATCAGTTTGCTCCATGTGTGCACCTGCATTCAACGAGTTTCCTGCACAACTTGATGAGGGATTAGAAGGTAATGAAGACTCATTATTTTGACCAGGCAAGTACGATTCCCCAGAACTAGCGTTTGAGAGATGTTCGGGCAATAGCGCAATTTCAGCGCGAAGTTGAGCGCCGGCGTTAGGATGGAGCACTGCGAACGGGAAGACATGTTCATCAAAAACAACGTCGCGTGAGATATACACACGACCAACAGAGGGATCAAGGCATTTGTACCCCTTGTGCTTGTTGCTATAGCCAAGGAAGACGCATTTTGTGGAGCGGAAGGCGAGCTTTCTATAGGTATAGGGCCGCATATTGGGCCAGCATGCACACCCAAACGACCGGAGGAAGGTGTAATCTGGTTGCTGGCCGTAGAGTCGGAAAAATGGGGTGTCATTATTGATAACTTTGGATGGCAATCTATTGATTAGGAAGACCGCAGTGGTGAAGGCCTCGTCCCAAAATTTAAGTGGCATGCTAGCATGAGCAAGAAGGGTTAGCCCAACTTCAACTATATGTCGATGTTTCCTTTCAGCTGCTCCATTTTGTTGGTGAGCATGAGGACAGGAAACGTGATGGGAGATTCCCATGCGGGTAAAGAAGGGACTAAGAGCTTGATATTCCCCACCCCAATCAGTCTGTACAACACGGATTTTTCGATCAAATTGTCGCTCAACAAGCATTTGAAAATCACGAAAACATTGAAAAACTTCAGACTTTCGACGCAACAAATAGATCCATGTGAATTTACTATGGTCATCAATGAAACTCACATAGTAATTATTTCGACCAACTGAACTAGGAGCAGGACCCCATACATCAGAGAAAATAAGATCCAACACATTATTTGAAACACTAGAGGATCTAGGATAGGGCAATTGATGGTTCTTTCCCTTTTGACAGGCATCACAGATGCTAGCTTTATTCGACTCTTGGATGAAAGGAAGCTTGTGGTGGTTGAGCACGCGCTAGACAATGGATGATGCAGGATGCCCTAACCGATGATGCCACAAGGACGCAGGAAGCTTGGTTACTCCAAGCACCTCTTTATTTGATCGCACGGGGTAAAGACCATCCTTACATGGTCCGGTGAAAAGTATTCTCTTCGTCTGCTGCTCCTTCACACAAAAGTGATTGGGGTAAAACTCAAAGAACACATTATTATCACGAGCTATACGGTTGACAGACAGAAGATCTTTGTGTGCAGATGGAACATGAAGAATGTTTCTAAGATGCAGCTTACTAGTTGGGGAACGTAAAATGTCATGACCAATATTTTGAATCTTCATACCTGAGCCACTGGCCGTGTGAACTTGGTCACCGCCGTGGTATTTATCGCGAGTTGTGAGCTTCTCCAGCTCACTCGTGATATGATCGGTCGCACCGGTATCCATATACCAGTTGGTGTCGATGCCGTATGCCGAGGAAGTAGCCGTGGACGCCATCTTCTGCGGAGGCCCGGTGAAGTCACGATCAAATCGCTTGAAGCAGCGATAGGCCGGGTGGCCTTCCTTCCCGCACACTTGGCAGATGACTCCTGGTTGGAAGGTACTCCGGCCGCCGCTGTTGCCAGCACCACGGCCAAAACCGCCGCGGGAATTGCGTCCACCTCCGTTCCTGCCTCCGCTGCCACGGCCGCCATGGCCGCCATTGCCACGATGAGGATGGCCACCGGTGCGATTTCCTTTGGTTGCCATGTTCACCAAGGACTGACTGCCCCCATTGCGCATGTCGAGGCGTTGTTCGTGACTGATTAGCTGCGTAAACAGTTCGCTAATGGAAATTGGTTCCACTCGAGCTGCAACAGCCGTCGCAACTGGATCATAATCTGGATCCAGTCCATTGAGGAGGTAAGAGATCATCTCCTCGTCTTCAAGTTTGTGCCCTGCCGCCGCCATCTCGTCTGCTAGGGCCTTGATCTTTGCGAAGTACTCGCTGACGGTGGAGGTGCCTTTGGTGGCATTGGCGAGCGCCATCCGGGTGGAGATCACCTTGACGTGGGACTGCGATGCAAACATCGCCTCAATGGCCGCCCATGCACCTTTGGCCGTGACTTCAGTGTTGACATGGCCAAGAATCTCTTTGGAGAGATTTGTGAGCACATAGCTCAGGACCATCTGGTCCTTGGCCACCCACGCGGCGTAGTCAGGGTTCGCCTTGGGTGGATCTGCTTCCTTCCCTGCCTCAACCGGCAGGTATTTCGCCGGCGGCTCAGCAGTGGTCTCCAACCAGTCGGCTAGTTGGGCACCTCTCAGCGCCGACAGCATTTGTGCCTTCCACGATTGATGGTTGGCACGATTCAGCTTCTCGGTCACCGGAGGAAGAAAGGCGGCGAGCGAGAGTGCAGCAGCAACTCCTAAGGAGGACGAAGCGGAAGCCATGGAAGCAATCCGTGTGGAAGAAGGCTCTGATACCATGTAAAATTAGGGTGAACGAGATGACCCTTTGGGGCTCTCGGTTGCATGTTAATATATGCAGAGAATAGCCCTCTGCGTGGCTTACAGCACAAGAAGATGAATTACAACAAACTCTCAAAGATCTCATCTAGATAACCACCTAGCTAGATACATGCGTCATATCTTCTAGTACAAGTAGCTAGTACAAGTAGTTACAAGTCATAATATCTCAACAACTAATTCTAATTCTAATAGAGGGAGCGGTACGGAGATCCAAGGAAACTGCGACGTAGACGGAGGGAAACGGAGGTCCGGTGCTTGCTTGCTTCTTCTGCTGGCTACGCTAAGGGGCCCGCGTACGGCATCCTTGCCATTGCACGTGCGGTGCGCGTGATAGGAAGGGAGCGGCTTGTCCGTGCTCGTGACGTGCACGTGAGACGGAGAGGGCTGGGCGGCTGCCCCTGCTTGCGCGCTGGGCCTGGGAGGGAGGGGAGGAAGGAGCAGTGGAGCGCTCAGGCCCAGCAACGATGATGCCAACAAATGAAAACGTGAGGAGGTGTACGTGGGCCCAAGGCACAGGAGCATGGTGTAAACTGCTGCTGCACAAGATGATTAGGTTCATGACGAAAAAGATCTACCTCCAAGCACAACAAAGAACCAAACACTCATGCAGGCTTTAACTAAACATGGTGCACAAATTATTTATAAATTCAGTTTGAAGAAGATGGGGGAGTTTGCAACGGGAGAGAAACAAAAGACTATCTAACATTCATGGAAAATGACAACAGGAATGATACAAATGTATTTATGTTTTATTCTCTCTATAAAATATGAAATTTTAAATCTATAATTTTTGTTATGATAACTATATGACATCTATAATATAAGTTAATATTAGCAATGATATCACAACTTTCTTAAAAATAGTCTCTTTATCTTAAATTATAAGTCATTCCAAGAATCATGAAGAGTTAAAGTATCTTAATTTTGACCAAAATTATAGAGAATTTTAATTTTTTTTTTGACATCAAATAGGTATATTTATACCTGAGCATTTTGCGTTAAAAAAATAAATAAAATATGAACAGAAAAAAAGAGACGGCCTAGAGATAAAAAAAAAGAATAGAACTAGATATAGTAGTCCGGGACAAATAGATGAAAAAATAGAGAAAAAGGTAAACCAAGAAAATAGAAAATTTATATCATTTTCTATTTGGATTACTTAAAGATTGGAGTAATCTATTTATATTAGGATTAGGACTCCTCCTAGCTATCAAGGTTACCTTATATAGGACCTATATAAAACTGGAATCGAACTCCATATCATGCCAGTCAAAGAGCTTTATATATAAGTTTTTTTTGAGGGAACTGAGTTATATATAAGTCCGGATAGAAGAAATTCTGCATTTGTCCGGTAGTTAGAGAAAGACGGACTAAAAAAATGGATGGATCAAAAAATAGGCTGAAATTTTGTCATTTTATTAATAGGTATGGATTATTATTATTATTTTGAAAACATTTTATTTGAAAATGCCTTTTGTCATGTAGGTGATCAATCTTCATGACCACCAGTTCGTTGTAAATAGTTTTGAAGTTTGGATTTTGAATTTGGCGGAAGGAAAATATTTGACTAAGTTTCACCTCACATTTTACATGCAACACACAATCAAACAAAAAAAATTAAAAAGTTGGAATTTTTCTGTTATACAAATTTGCGAACGTTACATGAATCTAATAACCGTTAATACAACCATCAAATTCTCAAACTCCCCTTAATTTACTTTTATTGTTGTAGTTTTTGATCTACCAATTCCTCAAACTTTGTTTCAGTAGTTCAATCAAAAGCCTGTCTAATATGATTCAAAATCAATAATTGAATTGAAGAAAGTTTTATTCTTCGATGCATGCATCTGAAGCATACTACCCTCCAAGAGTTACACAAAAGATATAAATGTACTTCTATTGTCATATGCGTTAAGTATCAAGGAAGCACAATAAATACTCTGCTACTGTCAAAGATATTCTAGTTTATGATGCTTTATTCTCTCATCAATTTGTTTTATAGAGATGGTTGAGGTCATCATAATAAATATTCCACACAGAACTTATCATAAAGGATATGACAAAGCTAAACGTGTGCCTGAAACATCAAGCTTGCAGACAAGTGCAAACAGAAAGGGAAAAAACCATCAACTTTTGCAAAGCTATGCACAGTTCAGACATCCAGTTCTATCCATCATCAACACATAAAAGCAGGCATTTTTGTTTTAAATTCTAAGACCATACTCATTAATAGTAGCTAACCTGAGAGGATATAACAAAGCTTAAAAGCTATAAAGCTACTCATATGACAAAGGAGGTACTAATCTCCTTCTATTCAACTAAGAATGAGCTGCTTAAGCCTGTGATCAGCTCTGACCAATAGTAGTTAACCTGACTACCTGAGAGTATTATTCAACAAAACTAGCAAACTATTCATAATTTCATATAACTAAGGTGGTAGTAATCTCCAATTCTACATTCATCTGACAGTGAGTTTTGCTTAATAAATAAGCTAATCAGCTCATGTTTTACGAAGTTTACTTGCCTCCTCAAAATCAGTTACAATAGATGGGCAAGTTCGTTTCAGATCCTTGTAGCCTTGAGTTGCCGCCACGGCATCCGTTGCGCTTAAACAGCCAATAAACTCAACGCAGGCATCCCTAAGCAAGTCGCAATTATGTTGATCAGCTAGAGCCAACGTGGTTGGAACATCCTGCACAGTAAGATTCTTGCAGAGGATGCTTTGACACATGAGCTTTAGCCTCTCCATCGCGTACCGATCCGCCGCCACAAGCAAGTGGCGGATCATCTCAGCGTAATCATCCGACTGGAGATCATCCGACGGAGGCAAAGAATCCGTGTAGACGAAACGGAGAAGGGCTCTGAAAGCATCTGCCTGCACGTCTTCAATGACAATGGGAGCTGTTCCTGTTCCTGCCTCCCTGATGGGGCCATAGAGCTGTGCTCTGAAAACAGGCGACCGCGTGGCGAGCACGATCCTGTGCGCCGTGAATTCCTGCCCTCCAACGCTGAAGGTGACATCGGCCCCCTCCATTGTTTCCATCAGGTTGCCGAAATCCGCTGCGATGTCGGATGGCGGCACATGGATCCTCGGCAACGATTTGGTCTCAGATGACAGTGGTCCTTTGAAAACAGTGATGCTGAATTCGATTGTGAGGCAATCGTCCTGAAGGTAGCTGGATGTTTCAAACAGGTCATTCTTTATCTGACAGCAAGCAACCGTGGTGTCGCCATAGCCGGGGTGGAAAAAGCTGGGTGCAACCTTGTGCACCGACAAGGACGACCCACTGGCCAGATCGAGCAGGTTGAGGTCGAACGACGCCTGCACTTCCTTGGTCTGGGCATGGCTCTTGAGCAAGAGTACAGCGATGATACAGTCTGGGTGGGAGAACGCAGTTGCTGTGCTGCAGCTATCGAGAACCAACTTCACGAACCACTCGTGCCCGCCGACGGAGAACTTGTCGGAATTGATCACCTCCTTCATGCGCCTTAGTTGGCTGTACCCCAGGATGCGAACCACATGCGTGCCTTGCTCCGTCTGCGCCGCAATCGTCGACACCGTCCTCGAGGTCGGCATGTGGTGGTCAGGTTATCGCCGGCCGGCGGCGTGCCGGGGGATAGAAGCACTATGGACTCTGGAAGTCTGGAGCGGAGGGGGAGAAAACCGACGAGGCAGTTAAAGAAACGTTCGTTTAAACATCGGATGCTGTAGGGGAGCTAGAGGGGACGGAACCTTAGATATTCTGATGGACTGCGGCGCGGGTGGCCGGAGACTATGGTGCCGCGACGGCGACGGCGACGGCTTTGAAGACGAAAGGTAACGGCGACTCGGCGAGAAAGGGGTCTTTTCTTCTTGTCCGTGACTCGGCCCCTGTTGGACTTAGGATTTGCCAATTCCTTTTTATACACTTAGTATTATCATTATATACACCTTTTATTTATCTTGTTTTTAATTTCCTTTCCTTTCTCCGAGTTCGATTGGGATGTGGCCGCTTGCTTTGCCCCGCGTCCGATCAGTTTGTCAAAATATGTTTTTTTTTTCCATTTGTACGTATCTCTACACCTAAAACATACCGACGATCGATCATCGACAGCACACCACCGCCGGCCTCTGCTCCATCCACCCAAAGTACGATCCAACCAAGAACTAAAACAAAGCGGTGATCGATCCCTCCAAGAAACCAAGAACTTTCTTGCATGAGAGCACACTGGAAGGCGGTGGAGGCATTCCCACCCATCGAGCGATAGGGGTCGGCCAACCCGCCCCCCTCTAATGACTGGTGGGTCCCTCTCTGGTGTGGGGCCTCTTGCCATCATCTTGAGTGGGTATGTGTTGGTTTTGCTATGGTACACCCATTACCTCATAGGAGGTAAGAATTCAGTTAAATCATAGCCCTTGATTTTTAAAGCCAAAATATTTTATAAGTAACTAAAATGTCTAAAAAGTAAAAATCAAGGCAACAATTAAAGAAACAAATCCTTCCAAGAAGTCGCATAGAATTAAGAATGGAATGTTATGCATGCATGCATGCATTTATCACTTCGATTAAGCACATGTTATTTGTTTTCTATGTGTTATGTGTGGAAGGAAGCGCTCCTTATTATAAAAAAGGATAATCATGGATATTTTGTATTAAACTAATATATGTATAGTAGATTCATAAATCGTGCTAATTTTTTGTTTAGATCTAAAAATATTTTGCAAAATTCACTGAATTTTTTATAGAAATTCGTAAAATTCAGTAATTTTAGTGGTTGCCGAATATTTCTAAAACCAAAATTGAAACCCTGATTTTTTAGCAAGTGACTTACACGCACGAAGGTGTGTGAAAAAAATGTAACAAAAAAGGCTAAAACACACCTTATTACTTTATTACCATGTCATGTCACGTCACAAAAATAGTAATAATTATGTCCATCATGTTGATTACAATTTACATCGTCCATGATCTAACGCAATATGTAAACTAGATCTAATTGAAGATATTTTACCTATTTGCTAATATATATATTTCTTCCTTCTATTACCTCCTAGGAGGTAATATTTGATGAAAGTCCTCTAGATCGACGACTCATAGTTATTTGGGTGTACCACAGCAAAGCTCATGTTCTCCTTGGCACGTCGATTTCTTAAGTTGTAGGCTCTTCAATCCGTGTGAGTTGATCTTTAGCAATTGAGAAGAAATACAACTTTAATTTGATGCAAGGGGTGAGTATTGCTTGAATTATGCTTCTTGGCTCATGGAAGGATTGAAGAGGGTAGTGGGACCCACTAGGGTGGTGGGTGATCCCCTAGTGTGGGCTCATTTGGCTCAATTTCTAGCTTTGGCTTATGTCTTGCAAAAAATACTCCATATACATGTGGAACTTGTTATTGAATAAATTATATTCATGATATGCTTATCTTCCTTTTATTCTGAGGTTGTTGATGGCATTTAGAGTATGTGAAATTGTGACATTTTCATAGTCGCCACCATGTAACTTATTAACATGTTCCATAAACAATTATGCTACTTGGAGGGTAGAATAGGGGGTGTTTGAGCCTAGTGAAATGAGTGTACTTAGGAAACTTGTCTACTACCACAAGTATGTAATTGGAGGGGGAAGTGGGAAACCTTCTATAAAATCTATGGTGACAACTTTCTAGGCTTGATCTAGCAATGGGAGTGGTTGAAGGAGCCCTCAATATGGAAGGCATTTAGACTTGGCATGTTGGCATGTGACACAGGCAGTGACAAGCTCTTTGATAGAAGTCTTCATGTGAGCTTAGTAAAACAACTTCTTGATGCGGTGAGAAGTACCTAGAAAACCAAAGTGACCACCATTAGAGCTGGCGTGAAACTAAGTAGTCACTTTGGTTTGAAGTGGATCTGAATGGCCTAGCCAGATAGCATGCTTGTATTTGATGATACCTTGGACTAATGTAAAATGGCCATGAGGACCATGTAGAGCTAAGGGAGACAGAAGATCTTGAGCAAGAGGACTTTGAGCACAACTATGTTGGAGAGTCTGCAAACCATGGAGGTTGTGCATGTGAGATAGCAGAAAGTGTGGAAGTGTTATGAACAACTCTTGACAGAGCATCAGCGGCCTTATTGGTGACACACTATTGGCATGACCTACTAATTTTGAATGTAGTGGTGAACAATATGTACCTTGTGCTGACAAAGAACAGTTGACAATCTCATGAGTATAGAGTAACTGAGCACCACCAACAACCGTAACGACCATTGATTGTTTTATAGGAGTGCAAGGTTTGAACATAGAGGTCATGTGCTCACTAATAAAGTTGTGATAATTACCTTAATCCGCTAACTAAAATCATAAACTAATGGTATCCTATGAAGGCATGTGGGGTCTTTGCAACATTAGTGCCCTTGACTCCATTTTCCGAGATGGCCAAAAGTTTATCATTAGAGTCATACTATGATTATTGAGGAGGAATTTGGGAACACACAGGTTCAACTACCAATTTCCACACCTCTTCCACCATATTTAAAGGAACATAGGCATGACATTTGTGTTGGGGTCCCCATTTACCTCCACATTTGAAACATAAACCCTTGGCTTTGCAATATGGCATTATAATTGCCACCTTGTCTTCAGACTTTCTATGAACATCGTCAGAGCAAGCACCTTCAAAGAACTTTGGATCAATAGGCTTAGGAAGTTGTCCCAAAGCCAATCTAGGAGGCTTGGTGTAAGTGCATTAAGCCACTTAATGTGTTTTGGATGATTGAATGACAACCATGATTAAAGGAACTAATGATCTTGCTAAGTGTGAAACAGGGAAAAGCTACCTCATAGGTATTTGATCCAAGTTTACAAAAGCCAAAATTATGTATTGTTGTATGAAGCAATCTAGTTCAAGCACAAAACAACAATGCAAATGGAATCATTGAAAGAGACTTATTTATTGTGAAGATATCTATCACTCATATGAAAGCAATAATGAAAAGTATAAAATTGTTTGGATGATTCAAAGCAACATATGACTTGAAGACTTGAGATGGTGAAGATAGCAAGGAAAGGCTTCGAGGTACTAAGCAAGGGTGAAGGGCAAGCGACGGCTTGACGACCGAAAAACCTAGCTCGGGTGAAGAAGGAATTACTTGCATTTAGTTGAGGTACTAATCAAGCTCTAAGGGTCATGTTGATGTGGAGGATCAAATCTACTATTGAAGTAGTTAATGAAAATGACTTGGTACATTTGGAGTCAAATCTATCTATTGAATGGAACCAAGTCATGTGCTCAAGATGGCTATGCTCAAGATTAAAAACAAGTTTGACATGATGACATCCTCAGCTTATCAAGAATTGAAAGAAAGGCTTTGGTTTGATGGAAGCTTATCAAGTGGTTTAAATTTGATTTATCTTTTGATCTTGAGTTGATAGGAAAGCCGTACTATTAAGAGGGATGCATCATGATCATGGATTAATACTCTCTAGCGCTCAAGTCAACCCATGTGAGGTCTTAGAGAAACTAACCTGAGAGCTGAACTCAATGTGCACAGGTTGTGCATACCGGACGTGTCCGGTATGATACCAGACGCGTCCGGTATGGGTACTGTTGCACATTCTGACTTTTTGAGTTGTGTTGACCTAGGAGCTGTTCTGGTGCGTGTCAGCACTTCCGGCGCACGTCAGCAGTGCTGACTTGTCGGAAGTTCCGACGTACGTCGGGAGTTCCGACGTAGGCTTCACCGTGGTAGGGAGTAGCAAGCTAACAGGGGTAAGTTTGTTGGCCTCGATCATATCGGACGTGTCCGGTATGATACCGGACGCGTCCAGTATGGCCAACGGCTAGTTTTCAAAACTGTCTTTATATACCCCTCAGCCCTCCTCTTTCGGGGCTGCTGATTCTACCGGTTTTGTGACACATTGCTGAGCTTTGCTAACTCTCTCCAACCCTCTCTTTGTGAGTGTTTGATCTAGATTGACAAATCCATCTTGTGGGTTGAAAGATTTTCGGTTTTGAGAGCAAGCCACCACTTGAGCACTTGAGCATATTGTCTATTTCGTGATTTGCATTTGTTACTCTTGGACTCTTCGTTCCTAGACGGTTAGGCATCGCCGGAGAGCACCCAAGTGTTTGTGGTTGCCTCAGATTGTTTGTGCAGGTCGGATTTCGCCTCCGCAAGGGAAGAAATCATCTAGTGGAAGGAGGAGTTGGAGTTGGAAGAGACTCCGGCTAGAGTTACCTTCGCGGTATTCTCTAGGGAGGACCTTTGAGCTAGAGTGACCTTAGTGGTATCCTCTAGGTCATCGAGTGCCTTACCCGTAGCCCCCTCAACGGAGATTAGGTCTCTACGGAGACCGAACCTCGGTAAAACAAATTTTGTGTCTCCCTTCGCATTACATTTGAAATTTGTGTCTTATCCGTTGTGTGAGCTTCTCTGCAGGGTTCTAGTATCATACATACTGTGATTGAGACTCTTGCAGGGAGAGGAATAAGTTTCACAGCACAAGGATTGAATATCCTCTGCTCGTGAATTCCGAACGCGTCCGAGTTCAAGCCGGACGTGTCCGAGTTGGACAGCACAACACTTCTTATATAAATTGTATTATCTGTATTGGATACCTTTTTGCAGGGTATTGTATATCTATACTTCTTCATATAAGCTGTGTGTAGGTTTAGGAGAAGCTGGAGAACAGAAACAGCTAGGTGCTGTGTGCTCGTGTATCTCGGACGTGTCCGAGTTGATATCGGACGCATCCGGTATTTGCGAGTTGTCAAGAATATTTCTTTATGCGATCTAATCTCTGTGATGCAGGTGTTAGACTTATTTAATATTGTTTACAACTGTTTCTCTGATTATCTTTGTGTGGAGTTTTTCATTTGCGTGGAAAACTCTAGTTCTAATCGTTTCCGCATTTTAAGTTGTAAATTTTCAGAAACGCCTATTCACCCCCCCCTCTCGGCGCATCCTTGGTCCTTTCAATTGGTATCAAAGCAAGGTCTCACGATCGAGCTTCACCGCTTGTGAGAAAAGGATGTCGATGCCTAATGACATGGATCCCATACTTCTCCAAAATGATGGTTCAAACTTTCTATCTTGGTCAATTCATGTACTCAATACTTTTCGGACTATCAGTCCACTTGTAGAGTAGATTGTGGATGCAAGTATATCTCATTCCATAGTTGCTTGGTTTAGCTATAAGAATATTCCAAAAGAGGAAGAGATACATGTGCAACTCAATGCTCTAGCTACTAATTTCATTTTGAGTACATTAAGTGTAGAGGTTCAGGATGAAGCAATTTACAATGGACAAACTCTTCCATCAAGTGCTCATGTCATTTGGGTCAAATTATTTATATGGGAAACCCAATGACAACGAGTGCTATGTGTGGAAAACAAAGGATAATATGTCCACCATACTTCACTGCAATGAAGAAAGATCCAGCAACCTCAAGAGTGCAGAGCCAAAGCTGATCAAGGCAGATGCTGCTGTGCTGGCAATGCAGCGCATACCGGACGTGTTCGACATGATACCGGACGTGTCCGGTATGGCTGTGGCAGCAGGACAACAAGCAGATCAATGCAGCAACAATGCACCTCAGTGGAGACCAAGTGATGAGTAAACAATAGAATCCCATGACTCTCATCACTTGTGTCTCATGGCCAAGAAGAGCAAGAAGAAGAAGAAGAAAGAAACCAAGCAAAAGAAGGCTCAAGAGGATGATCAAAGAGAAAGTGAAAATGAAGATAGTCACATGCTTGATCATCTTAGCAGCAAGGACAAGCTCATGTTCATGAAACTGATAAATGAGGAACAAGATCAAAAATTTCATGATCAAGACAAGTCCCTCATATCCAAGCTTGAAGAGCTAAAGGAAATGAATGAGAGGTATGAAAAATTGTCAATTGAGCATGATTTTGTGTTGATGCAAAACTGATCTGCAAACACAAAGGGCTAATACCCGATTCAAACGTTAAGGCGTGCCAGCCGATTTGACCTTGCTATCGGCAAAGGTGATAACTCGAATACTTTAGTCCTGACACCAGCGATGCGCCCGGATGTCACGGCTAAGAGGTACTCACGCGGAACTCGAGAACACGCCGAGCTTAAGTCGACGAATTCCTAAGAACTCGTAATAAAAGGAAAAAAAGTATGACGAAGTCGTCGAAAGTAGATGCTGGAATATGAGTAAAAACGTGTGTTTGATTGATTTCTTGATTCTTTGATTACAAGGTCCTAGGGTTTATATTTATACCCTGCTCAAAGAGCTACGACCAGACACGATTAGAATTCGAATTCCAAATTACACGGAATCCGTATACAAAAGGATGCAAATAACTAAGGAAATAATAAAACTATCCTTCGTGACAAACCGAAACTCCTCCACATGACAACTGGCAGCTTCCGGACTCCTCCTTCGCGTCATCGGCAATCCCCTTGCCATAGTCATCGGCAGACCTTTTTATCCAGTCATCGGCACCATATTACTGCCTGTGGACTTAGTCACATTCAACCTCTCCCTCATCGGCAACCATCCTCATCAGCAACCCGCATCGTACTGCCACCCTATCCTGCCATCCTGGACACGTGCCCAAAAATGGTGTCAACACATGCCCCCCAGTTTCGGAGTATAAAACTATTAATGCTCCGAAATTCTCTGCAGTAATGATGCCTTCTCCGCAATTAATGCTCCTAATCTGGTAACCGACAACCTCAATCTGGACAACTCTGATCCTAATCCTCCGCAGATTCCTCGAAATCCCCAACTTCCTAAACGGGCATCTTTCTTGGTCGTACATCGGCAACAATACCGTTACAAAGACCTGCCGATGCTCTGACCAGGATATTCGCAAAAACGGTTACCTCCCCTCTATCCGCCCATCGGCAAGATGACCGTTATAGAATATCGCCGATGGACCGACCAGGAGATCTCGCACAGTAAAATATCTTTAGATAATGACCGCTTCCTGTCAAATCACCTGCACAATCCCTGGATTACCGTGCGAACAGTTACCATATCCACCTGAGTACCCTCGGGCTTCTCGGATGCGGCAAAGAAATAAGTCGGATTTGCCCTTGCCCATCTTGTCCTATAAATAGTTCCTTCTTGGGTACTCCTCCCCCATTACACCATTCTACTATCCAACTTTGCTTTTCCAGCGGCGGCGCCATTTACAACCCTCAAGATCTCCGACAAGCACTCCTCTTCATCAACTCCGGTGCCCTCCAACGTCCTCCTCACGACAAGATGGCCATTGGCTTCGTCGTCCCTGAGGTCAGACTTCCATCTCATCTCCTGTACTTTTTCTCGCATTCCTGTTCATCTGCGATTCATCCTACTGAATATCTTCCTTTTCCTTTTTCTTTGTATTTTTATTCCCCAAAACACTAGGAATTGTCCAACAAGATTGTCATCCCTACCGATCAACCACACCTTCAGTGCCTCGGCCCTCTAGGGAATCCAGATCCAACCGACCTTATCAATGCAGAAACCAACAGGATCCCCTTTAGAGCCGAAAACTTTTCTTTAGATCTGTGGAAAGACACCTTTCGCTCTTGGCCCAGCCCTACTGTAGGGTGGAAAGATTGGTTCTTGAGGGTCAGCAATTCTTATGAAGTCCAGTGGGGTGAGAGGAAGCTAGCTCAATGCATTAGGCTATCCATTGCCGATATGCACAGGAACGAGTCGCTGCTGATAGCTGCATCCTACTTTTGGTCAGACACTCTCAATGCTTTTGTTTTTGGCCACGGCCCTGCTTCTCCTACCCTTGCCGATGTAGCCATGCTCACTGGGCTAGATATATCTTCTGCCGATAGCACCCATTTTTTTGATACTGCCCCCAGTGCCAAAGTGGAGACTCGCGCTATCGGCGGTTGGTCAGGGTACATCCAGAAGTACCGCGGGAGAGGGCCTGTCACCATAAAGGAGCAAACCACCTTTCTGAACATGTGGCTGGACAAGTTTGTATTCTGTGGTCGATCGGCAGGACCAACTTCCGTCTATCTATCGGCAGCAGAAAGACTGGCTAGCGGTGGCCAATTTCCTCTCGGCCGATATTTGCTCAGCGCTGTTTACCACCTTCTTCATCAGGTAGCCCAGAAACTCCTGCTTGGCCAATCCATCGGCAACTTGGGAGGCCCCTGGTGGTTTATTAATATGTGGCTCAATCTGCACCTGCATAAGCGCCTTGATTTCAACTTGTTCTCACAGCACTTCCCAAGAGATACAGCCGAGAATCATGTGTTGGGTGAAGAGGAATCGGCAACGCGTGCCCCCTTGAACTTTGGCGAAGCCGTTATAGTCTTACCCGGTTCAGGGAACAATCCGGATCAGATCGGCCGATTCTTCGAGACTCTGTATGAGGGTCTGGCCAGAGATGAATGACCATGGCTGGCTTATGACGACCCAGACAGTATGCTCCCTCTGACCTTCAATCCATTTGATGAAGCTCTCGACAGGGACAATGAGGTGATGATGGCAATTGTGACTCCCAGAGCCATACCAGTGAATTTCTTCGGTAGCACAAAAACCTCTCCCCAAACCTATGAATTTTATAATCCATCGGCATTAGCTCGCCAACTAGCTTTCGGCCAATTGCCGATTGCACTTCCTTATGCCGATGTAATAAAGCCCAGAGAACCCATCGCCAACCTTCTCGAGTGGACTCGAGTAGCCCAGCTACCACCAAATGCCGATACAGATGTAGATCTGTCAGAATGGGTTCCAGCTGCCTTTATCACTCAGGCATACAAGCTATGGTGGGCAGAATGGAAAGAGAATCTATTCTGCAGATCGGCCCTCTCATACCGCGGCATGATCGACCCCGAATACGAAGTCCCTGATGACACTGTAAGTATTTTAAACCGATGTCTCATTTCCCAATACTATTTCCATCGGTAACTTACCCCTGTATTCCTTTTGCAGATTGACAACACCCCCCCATCGGTTAGCAGGAGTGGCAAGCCGATCGACTTGTTCCCATCAGGCCCGATCTCCTCAATCGGCCATAATGCTCCCACTCTGGCTTCCATCGTGCACCGGGGTGCGCGCCTCAAGAAAGTTACCACCAGGAAGACTCAGACATCGCCAACGGTAGCTGCTTCCACTCTGGCGCAAGCTTTCAGGGCAATTTATCAAACCCTTTTCATTTATGCTAACTATCTTTGTATCGGCTATCTATGCTCATAAACTCCTTTTTGTTGTTGCAGCAAACTGGTGCATCGGCAAAAGCCAAACGCCAAGGTACCGATGCCCCCCAGGCTAGCCAGCCAAAGAGGAAGGGCACCCAAGGTGCTAAGGCTGGAACAAAGCGCCAGAAAGTGGCAACTCCTCCTCCTCCTCCGGTGTCTCCAATCCCGGTGGAATCTTCCCCTTCTTCTCCAGAAGTCCAGACACAGCAAGCACCATCTCCCCAACCAATACAGGAAGCACCACAGATGGAAGAACCCCAGCAGGAAGAACCTCAAACGGAAGGTACATCAGCTGACGTAGGTGAACAAACAACTGGCCCGGCAGGTCCAGTTATATCATTGGCGGTTTCCCCGATTCGGACAACTGTTGTTCCTCCTCCGGGTAACATATCTCAACAATACTTCCGCCGATAAACTTATTCTCATTTAGTCTCATAACCCTTCCTGTCTTCTTTCAGGCGATATCGTTCCATCGGCAACATCTGCCGATCAACCTGTAGTTCCATCAGTATCTTTGAGTCAAAGGCAAGAAATTGCCCTGAAACAAGTAAGTCATCCAACTTTTCCACCAGCATCGTCTGCCGAAGCTTTGACCATAAAAATGACTTATTTCATTCTCATTTTCAGGAACAAGATTCTCCCGATAGCTTATTCTCCTTCGCCATTGATATCTTCGAAGAAGAAGGTGAGGAAGCAAGCTCCTCTCGGGCAATTGGGACTGTATCGGTAGAAACCAGGGCTAAGCTGGAGGAGCTATCGGCCATACTTCATCAAGACACTGCTCAACTGGTCAACGATTCTGACCCAGCCAAGGCCTTGTTCAAAACCCTTAGAGGCCAAATTCCTGCCGATGCTGAAGAAACGCTCTTCCATGCTGCATACCTAGAAAGCCGCCAGCTACAGTACCAGAGAGCTACTCGACGCCTTGCCGATAGAGCCGCTCAAATCCAGCTCTCTGAGGAGATGATGAAAGAAAAACTCTTAGCCGACGAGAAACATAAGAACATCGGCACCTTAAAGTCCTCAGGTGATGCACTGAAGCAGAAAGTATTTGATCTATCGGCAAAAAGAGAAGCTCTACTGGCCGAACTCAAGCAAGTAGAGGATGCTCTGTCCCAAGCCCAGCAAGAAGAGAGTCAACTGCCGGAGACCATCAAGCACCTTGAACAAGAACGAAACGTCCACGGCCGCAAAGCGCTGCAGCTGAAGAGGAAACTGAGGCCGATAGAAGGTTCTGCCGATGATGATATCAAAGAGATAGAGACAGCCAATCAGATCCGGCTGCGCGCCATATCGGCAATCCAAGCGCTGCTGAACATCTGAAGCTTTCATCGGCAACACACCTTTGTTTTCCCGCTTTTAGCTTTTAGTCTAGCCGATAAGACTGTTATCGGCATCTTTTGAAACATTAAGTCTGCCCCCAAACATTTAAATCCAGCCGATAGGAGTGTTATCGGCACTTAAACTTTTATGCATCAACCCATATGCTGGGGTAGTACTTCTTTAAATATTTGCCATTTAATGCTCTGGGAAATTCAACTCCTTCGAGAGTTTCTAGAATATAGGCATTACCAGGAGCCGAGTGTCTTATCCGATAAGGACCTTCCCAATTAGGAGACCACTTTCCAAACTTCGAACTTTTAGTCCCGACTGGCAAAATCAACTTCCATACCAAATCCCCATCGGTAAACTCCTTAGCCTTTACTTTCTTATCATACCATCTAGCAATTCTCTTCTTATTTTCTTCTATACTCATTAAAGCCTTTAACCGATGCCCTGCTAAAGCATCTAACTCATCGGTCATCAAAGTGGCATAATCATCGGCAGCCAATTGATCTTGAAAAGATAATCGCCTAGATCCAGCCTTAATCTCCCAAGGCAACACTGCATCATGTCCATACACCAATTGATAGGGTGACACCTTGGTTGATCCATGACAAGCCATCCGATAAGACCATAGTGCTTCATTTAGCAATGTATGCCACCGCCTAGGATTTTCTTCAATCTTTCGTTTAATAAGCTTGATAATTCCTTTGTTAGACGCTTCGGCCTGCCCATTGGCTTGAGCATAGTAAGGAGAAGAATTCAACACTTTAATTCCCATACCGATTGCGAATTCATCGAACTCCCCTGACGTGAACATGGTGCCCTGATCGGTGGTAATCGTTTGGGGAATCCCAAATCGGTAAATAATATGCTCCTTCACAAAATCAATCATATTGGCCGATGTGACTTTCTTCAAAGGAATAGCTTCGACCCACTTAGTGAAATAGTCAGTGGCAACTAGAATGAACTTATGCCCTTTGCTAGATGGTGGATAAATCTGGCCGATCAGATCGATGGCCCATCCCCGGAACGGCCAAGGTTTTATTATAGGATTCATAGCCGATGCGGGTGCTCTCTGGATATTACCGAACTTTTGACAACCTTGACATCCCTTGAAATATTTAAAACAATCTTCAAGTATGGTTGGCCAAAAATATCCATTCCTTCGAATCATCCACTTCATCTTAAAAGCTGACTGATGCGCTCCACACACTCCTTCATGGATTTCCCCCATCAAACTTCTGGCTTCATCATCACCCAAGCATCGGAGAAGAATTCCGTCGATAGTTCGATAATACAATTCATTTTCAAGGAGCACATACTTGGTCGCTTGAAATCGAACCCGTCTTTCAACTTTTTTGGATGGATCTTTTAGATAATCAATAATTTCTTTCCTCCAATCACCGGCACTGACTGCCGATGTCGCATTAATCATTGGCTGATATCCCGAGGCATGCTGGGCTAACCGATTAGCATCTTCATTATGCAATCGGGGAACATGCTCCAATCGGAAGTCCTTGAATTCCTTTAACAGTTGCATACTTCTCTCGAAATAGGTTATGAGAACTTCGCTTCGGCATTCATAGCTTTCGGCCAATTGATTTATAACCAACATAGAATCCCCGAATATTTCAACAGCATCAGCACGAACTTCTCTTAACAACTCCAATCCCTTGATCAGAGCTTGATACTCAGCCTGATTATTTGTTGATGTAGCAACAATCGGCAAGGAAAACTCATACTTCCTCCCCTTAGGAGAAACTAATACAATGCCGATTCCTGCTCCCCGGTCACAGGTAGATCCATCAAAGAAGAGCGTCCAGGGTGCAATTTCCAAGGTTTCCACTAGACCGCAATGCTGAGTCACAAAATCGGCCATAATCTGCCCTTTGACTGCCTTAGCCGATTCGTAACGCAAATCGAACTCCGACAACGCTAAAATCCATTTACCGATCCTACCACTCATAATCGGCATAGATAGCATGTATCGGACCACGTCATCTTTGCAAACAACAGCACATTCGGCCGACAACAGGTAATGTCTCAGCTTGATACATGAAAAATATAAGCATAAGCACAGCTTCTCAATGGCCGAATACCTGGTTTCAGCATCAATCAACCTCCTACTCAAATAATAAATTACCCTCTCTTTCCCTTCAAATTCTTGAACTAAAGCTGAACCGATAACCGATCCATCGGTAGATAAATACAATTTGAAGGGCTTCCCTTGTTGAGGTGGAACTAAAACTGGAGGATTTACTAGATACTTTTTGATTTCATCCAGAGCCAACTGCTGTTCTTCTCCCCAAACAAACTCTTGATCGGCTTTCAATTTAAGGAGAGGACTGAAAGCACGAATCCTCCCAGATAAATTCGATATAAATCTTCTGATAAAATTCACCTTGCCGATCAAGGATTGGAGCTCGGTTTTATTGGTAGGGGCCACTATTTTATTGATAGCATCAATAGATCTTCGACTAATTTCAATACCCCTCTGATGTACCATGAAACCAAGAAACTGCCCTGCCGATACGCCAAATGCACACTTGTTGGGATTCATCTTCAATCCATGCTTCCTTGTGCACTCCAACACTTTTCGTAAATCGGCAAGATGCTTTGAGAAATCTCCAGACTTAACCACCACATCATCAATATAAATCTCTACGAGCTTGCCGATGAACTCATGAAATATGAAATTCATAGCCCTTTGATAAGTAGCACCAGCATTCTTTAACCCAAAAGTCATGACTATCCACTCAAATAGTCCAACATGACCAGGACACCTGAATGCGGTTTTTGGAATATCCTCCTCTGCCATGAATATTTGATTGTATCCTGCATTACCATCCATGAAGCTGATGACCCGATGGTCAGCCACAGCATCAACCAGTAGATCGGCGACAGGCATTGGGTATCCATCCATCGGCGTAGCTTTATTGAGATTCCTGAAATCAATGCACACCCGAAGCTTCCCGTTCTTCTTGTAAACCGGAACAACATTGGAAATCCATTCGGCATACCGACACTGCCGAATAAACTTAGCTTCAATAAGTTTAGTGATTTCGGCCTTAATATCAGGTAGAATGTTAGGATTACATCGGCGGGCTGGTTGCTGATGTGGCCGAAATCCAGACTTGATGGGTAACCGATGTTCGACAATTGATCGGTCTAAACCAGGCATCTGTGTATAATCCCAAGCAAAGCAATCTTTATATTCCTTTAACAAACTAGTCAATTGTCGCTTACACTCAGGATCTAATTTAGCACTAATAAAAGTAGGCCTAGGCTTATCACCACTACCTATATCTACTTCTACCAAATCATCGGCCGATGTGAATCCCTGGCCTAATTTTCCATCATCGGCGAATCTATCCATTAAAAACCGTCGTCAGAACCGACTGCTTGGATCGGTGGAATCTCATAATCGGCAACTTTGAGAAAATCTTTCTCCCAAACTTCTCCTGAAATGCACCTAGTCTTTTCATAAGTATCCGCTTCTGCCGATGCGATAACATAAGAAGAATCCCCTGGGACGATCTCAATCTTGTCACCTACCCACTGAACCAAGCACTGATGCATTGTAGATGGGACACAACAATTGGCATGAATCCAATCTCTCCCCAATAATAAATTGTAGGCACCTTTTCCGCTGATCACGAAAAAAGTTGTCGGCAAGGTTTTGCTGCCGATGGTCAACTCTGCACATATCGCCCCCTTGACTGGAGACACGTTTCCTTCAAAGTCTTTGAGCATCATATCGGTCTTGGTCAAATCTTGATCCCCTTTCCCAAGCTTCCGATATACTGCATACGGCATAATATTAATAGCAGCTCCACCATCAACTAGGATCTTAGTCATTGGCTGCCCATCAACCCTTCCTTTGAGGAACAAAGCTTTAAGATGCTGCCTCTCGTCATCGGCAGGTTTCTCAAAGATAGCCGTCATCGGATCCAGAGCCAACTGAGCTATCTGATCAGAAAATTCCAACTCATCGTCACTGGCTGGTGCAAGAAACTCTATCGGCAACATGAAGACCATGTTGACGCCTGCCGATTGACCTTCCCTCTTAGTGTCTGACGGCTGCCGACTTCCAGAGTTCTCTCCCTTGTTTAGCTCCTCTTGCCTTTCTCGTTGCAATCTCCTTTTCTGTGTCTTGGTTAATCCTTGAGGGCACCATGGAGGAAGTGGCCTTTGCCTTGCCGTCGGGCGTTGGTTCTCCCTTGACTCCATGCGATGCGTGTTAGCATCCCTGCAAAATATGAATTCATCGGGAACCCGCGCATCAGCCATTCCTTCGAGCTCCTCTTGGTTCCTGGGAAAATACTGGACACGGTCACTAAGTCTGTTGTGCCCACTGAATCTGCCCCCCAGCCGGTCATGAACTGACACCCTTCTTCTGATCGGCCCATTAGCTCGCCGTTCATCATCATGATAACGCCGATCGTTCCTATCGTACCGATCATAACCGTTGCATTCAGGGCAGTCTCTGACAGTAGGAAGCTTGATATTTTCCTCCCAACAATGGATGAAGAATGGGCAATTCCAATGATCCCTGTGCCGATTCCACTCCTGCCGGCGTCTTTCTTCTTCCCGTTGATAATCTTCCTGCTGGCGTCGATACCGATCTTCCCGTTGTTGCCATTTTTCTCGAGGCCTCCTATGAGTTATGACGATGCCAGATCGAGGAAGCCTTCCTGAGCTAGTTCCTTCCTGGACCAAGCCTTTACTTCTTGCATCGGCAGTAGTAACTTGATGCTGAGGATCTACCGATGCACTCTTCTCAGCTGTCTCCGACGTTAAGACCTTAGCCTTCCCCTTAGCATCCAACATGTTTGTCGGGAAAGGATGTTGGTCTATCTTCATCGGCTTCTGGGCTTTAGAACTGTCAAACTTGATTCTCCCTGACTCTATAGCCGATTGCAGCTGCTGTCTGAATACTTTGCACTCGTTGGTGTCATGTGAAGTTGCATTATGCCACTTGCAATATCTCATCCTCTTCAACTCTTCTGCCGACGGGATCACGTGGTTAGGTGACAGTTTGATTTGACCTTCCTGAAGTAGAAAGTCAAATATCCTATCGGCCTTGGCGGTGTCAAAGGCAAACTTCTCTGGTTCCTTCTGCCCAAAAGGACAAGACATCGGCTTCTTGTTTTTTACCCACTCTGCCAAACCGATTACTGGTTCTTCATCGGAATCTGAGCTTGTTGCTTCATCAACAAATGACACTTTCTTATTCCATGCCCTCTTAGGCTCGAAAGGCTTGATGTCTTGATCAGATATCCTCTGCACCAAGTGACTTAAACTTTCGAACTCCTGAGAGGCATACTTATCCCTGATATGTGGCAACAAACCCTGGAAAGCCAAATCGGCTAGCTGCCGATCATCCAGAACCAGGCTATAGCATTTATTCTTGACCTCTCGTATCCTCTGCACAAATCCCTCAACCGACTCATCATTACGTTGCCTCAACTTGACCAAGTCGGTGATCTTCTTCTCATGAACCCCCGAGAAGAAGTATCTGTGGAATTGCTTCTCTAGATCGGCCCAAGTAATTACTGAGTTGGGAGGTAATGATATGAACCAAGTAAAGGCCGATCCAGACAATGATGATGAAAATAGACGAACCCTCAATTCGTCCCTGTTACCAGCCTCTCCACATTGAATAATGAACCTATTGACATGCTCCATAGTTGACGTGTCGTCTTGTCCGGAAAACTTTGTAAAATCCGGTACCTTGTACCGATGTGGAAGCGGGATCAAATCATACGCTGGAGGATACGGTGTCCGATAAGAATAAGTGTTGACTTTGGGTTTTATCCCAAATTGTTCCCTCATTACTTCAGCAATCTTATCGGCCCAATACGCATCGGCATCTTGCCGATGAGGCGGCTGCGGATCTGGCACTTGGTGGCGAACCTCCACGTGTCTGTTTGGGACGTGACCTGCATGGAACATTGTATTGGTCACCTGTCCTCCAATCTGCGGACTACCAAACTGCTGTCCACCGATTGGCTGTCCTCCGAGTTGCTGCACAAAATTTATTGGCTGGTTGGGAATCCCCTGACCTTGGAACCCGGGATAGACTTGCCCTTGCTGGAACCCTGTAGTCTGATAACCCTGCTGGGGCGATTGTGGAAAGGCTTGCTGTCCAAGCCATCCATTATTAGCGTTCATCGGCATAGGTGCTGCCGATGATTGGTAATTGGGTACCGTCGTTGAATTGACATACCCCGACTGGGCCATAGGCCTCTGTTGCATCAGCATTGACTCTGCCGATGCGTTGGGCATCTGGAACATTGAATCTTGAGGATTTCCAGTGTGAGGCCTTGCAGTAGTAGTTGTGGTATACCGAGGACTCTGGTTCACCGGCACATTGGAAGGTGCCGATGTCATAGGAGTTTTGCCCCTCATGTCAGTTATCTGTGATGTTCCCGGCGTCAACTCTGGAGGCATACCATAAGCCCACCAGTTGGGAGGAAGAGTTAACCCTGACATTGCCGATGCCAACATATCTGTTGTCAGTTTATGCTGCCCAACTGAAATTTGTGGGTTGGTTGCCATCGGCATAGATAGTGCACCAGTAGTCCCCAATGTACTTGGAGGGATGGCAGACTGTGCACTTGCATTCGTCAAGGCAGCCGATGGAGCCGTGACCTCTGGTGCCGTTGGCTGATGATGGGAGGGCCCCACATAATCTGGCGGGATTTGTCCTTCCTTGAAAGTTCTTGCCACGGCGTTGAAAACCGTATTAGACAGTACACCAGCTTGGTTAATCAACGCTCGATTGATGGCATTGTCAACCATATCTTGAAGCTTGCCAGGATTGGCGTCAAAGGTGACCTGCCGTGGTGCCGGCAGTGCATCTTTCTGGACCACTTCGCCGCTCCTGTTTATGCTGAAAGACCTCAGGCATTGCTGCTTGAACTCTTCCATGGCTTGGGCAATAGCTTGCTTTTGCTCATCCTTGAGGTTGGCTTCCGTCACGGGGATGACGTTCTCTTGATCGAGGTCAGAGATCGACATGTTGATCTTGATCTTGAATCGGTCCCACCAGGCGTGCCAAAAGATGTGTTGATGCAAAACTGATATGCAAACACAAAGGGCTAATACCCGATTCAAACGTTAAGGCGTGCCAGCCGATTTGACCTTGCTATCGGCAAAGGTGATAACTCGAATACTTTAGTCCTGACACCAGCGATGCGCCCGGATGTCACTGCTAAGAGGTACTCACGCGGAACTCGAGAACACGCCGAGCTTAAGTCGACGAATTCCTAAGAACTCGTAATAAAAGGAAAAAAAGTATGACGAAGTCGTCGAAAGTAGATGCTGGAATATGAGTAAAAACGTGTGTTTGATTGATTTCTTGATTCTTTGATTACAAGGTCCTAGGGTTTATATTTATACCCTGCTCAAAGAGCTACGACCAGACACGATTAGAATTCGAATTCCAAATTACACGGAATCCGTATACAAAACGATGCAAATAACTAAGGAAATAATAAAACTATCCTTCGTGACAAACCGAAACTCCTCCACATGACAACTGGCAGCTTCCGGACTCCTCCTTCGCGTCATCGGCAATCCCCTTGCCATAGTCATCGGCACACCTTTTTATCCAGTCATCGGCACCATATTACTGCCTGTGGACTTAGTCACATTCAACCTCTCCCTCATCGGCAACCATCCTCATCAGCAACCCGCATCGTACTGCCACCCTATCCTGCCATCCTGGACACGTGCCCAAAAATGGTGTCAACATTTTGTTACTAATGCTCTTTCTAGTGTTGTTCAACTAGAAAAGGAAAACTTTGAGCTCAAGAAAAGGCTTGACAAGATTTCATGCAACTTCAACACTCTTCAAGTTGTGCATGAGCAACTCAAATGTTCACATGAAAGCCTAGTAGAATCACATGCCATGCTTGAGATAGCGCATGAGGTTGTTGTTACAATGGTAAAATCCTCTCAACCTCACACTCACCCACTCACTAGCACTCCCTCTAAATTAAATACTTCTTGTGCTAATGAGTGTGCTTCTCAAGCTAGCCAATCTTTGATTGAGCATGATCCTATGGAAAACATTAGGCTCAAAGAAGAAGTAGAAAAATTGAAGAAAGATGTGATTAGGTTGAAGGATAAGGAGAAAGCACAACCTTCTCAAGATAACCGTGAAAACATGGTGAAGAAGCTTGAGAAGGGTTCAAATCTTGCTTCCTCCAACATACAACAAACTAACCACATCACAAGCAAAGCAATGTCAACCAAGAGCAAGAAATATGGTAAAAGGTTATGCTATGGTTGCGGGGCATATGGGCACATGAGAGATATGTGTCCAAACAAGAGTTGGGCCAACAAATGTGAGGTGGTAGAGAAAAAGTCCTCTAGCAAGTTGGCAAACCAACTCAAGATGGATGAACCTAAAGCTAGCATCAAGTGCAACAAAGTAAGCCACTTGAGCAATACTTGCAAGGATTTCAAGAAGACAAGAAACAAGGCTCAAGTTGCAACAAGAAGATGTTATGCATGCAATGAGGTTGGACACATGATATATGAATGTCACAACAAACAAAACAAGGATTGTAGCAACAAAGGCCGCATTTGCTACAATTGTAGAAGAAAGGGACATCTAAGCTATGATTGTCCCAAAGGTAACATGCCCAAGCCAAATGCATATGTTTTCAATGATAAGCTTAGAAGGACCACAAATGGATCTAGTACTAGCCAAGCAAGGTATTCACCACATGCTAGCACTAGAACCACTTGGGTGCCTAAGCACATTGCAACTAACTCTATAGGACCCAACAAGAGTTGGGTACCAAAGTGTGCCTAAGCTGTGATTGTAGGAACTTGGTGAAGATGAAGGCTTTGGGGTGGTTGAGAAAGCATACCATGTCTTTACATTTGACACGCTCAACCTATCAACTTTTTTATCAATCTCCAATATGTAGTTGACCCAAAGCAAACTAAATTGTCGTATCATTCACTTCATCTTCATCGTCGGTAAGAAGTACCTAAACCAATTAGTTTAGTCACTCATGCTTAATATTTCACAAACAGCAATATTTGTGATATTTGAGAAAGCGACTAAGTAAATTTGACCACATTCTTACTTGACATTCGATGCCATTAATGTCTCTCTAGTAGAGCAATATTTTCACCTATGTGCAGATCAATTCAAAGGAAAAAGGAATGGCTAGAAAACAAAATGATTAGTTTCTGTCCTGTGCATGTCGGACGTGTCCGACATCAGGCCGGACGTGTCCGGTATTCTCGGGGCAGGAATTTCTGATGAAAAGCCCATGAAAAGACCTGGGCTAGAAGTACTTTAGTATTTAACCACTATTGTTGTCCCAGGATTGGTTCTTCTGCCCAGATCTTTTTTGCAGGACGCGTCCGACATTGTCTCGGACGTGTCCGAAATTTACGTGGCTGAAATAACTTCGGTTTGCAGGCCAAGAATTGATCCTTGAACCTTATTTATTATAATTCTGTCATATTAATGACCATACTTCAAGTTACACTCAGTGGTATTCATAGGGGCTCAAGGCCAAGGTATGGTTTCATATGAGCATTGTAAGTGCATGTAAGGTCCTTATGCTAGAATGTGCATTTGATTGACTTAAGATAGAATCTTTTCAAAATCTCGAATAGCATGAGTAGGCTGAGTGGTTTGTGAAAACAATTGATTCTTGGTCTTTGTGGCCTAATCATGCTAAGTGTGGTTATTGTTCTCCTTGGTTGATTGACTGCCTAATCACACTCGGCATGATTCTCTCAAGCCCTAAGTCACTCTCTTATCTCTTCCTCACATCTCTAGACATCATAAGACTCATGGACATAAGACCGAGGAAAGAATTCTTGAAGAAATTTCAAAAAGAGATTTGAAATATTTTGGAGTACAAATTGTAAAGAAAAGAGATGAGAAATGATTGGATTAAGTATATATGTGTTTGGACTCAGTGTTAACATAGAAGGGGTCTTGGATCAAGAAAAATAAGAAATTCAGCAAACTATTTGGAGCCCGAGCATCTCAGACGCGTCCGGCTCCATCTCGGACACGTCCGGTATGCGCGGTGTTAAAGAAGCAGCGTACCCCTTCAGACCTGTTCTCTCTTCATTCCCTTTTCTCCCTCCCAACTGCCAATCCTCTTATCTCCTTGGTGATTTCGTGAGTTGTCCGTGGAAAAGGAAGGGAGGAAGGTGGATTGGAGTCCCCAAGCATCAAGAATCAAGGATCTGCAGAAAGAAATCGAAGGCCCAACTTTTCCTCCACTCTCACGGTATTCAAATCTCGGACCCCTTCCGATCTATTGGATAGAGCTTTGTTTCCAAATCCCTTTGGTGAAGAGGCTACATTTCTTGTCTAGAAGCTGTGTCCAAAGTTTGGATTGAATTGGTTGAGTTTTGGAGTTGGAACCCTAGGATGAGGCTGCTGCGTCCAAGATCATACCGGACGCGTCCAGTATGGATCAGCAGAGCAGCACCTGCTGCTTTCTTGCTTCAGACTCTTTTCCCTATTGTCTTAGATGATCTCTGTGATTGTTATAGATGCTTTGTGAACCTATTTGACATTGATTTGTGTCTAGGTGATTACAAATTCATCAAATGATTATTGTTTCATCTTATGGCAATATGAGAGGCACATTTGGACATGGCTCTAAATGCTTATATATCTCCTTGGTGTTTATGGATTTAGGGGGAGATCATGACTAGAGACGGGCGGATTGAGACACGAGCTAAGCACAAGAATGATCCCACTGCCATGAGGTACTACAAAAGAACAAGGGAAGCTAGGAGAGCAGCTGGCAGAGGTAGTGGCAGTGGCAGTGGAGGTGGGAGGAGGAAATCTGACAGGCTTGCAGATAGAGCACCAGCTGATTATGCAGAAGGTAGTGATGATGATGATTCCTCATCTGCTTCAGAGTCAGATCAGTTCAGAGTTGAGGCCAGAGGTGAGATTGAGTCTGGGCATGAGTCAGGCAATGGTCAAGAGTCTGAGGATAGTGATGAAGACCATGTGCAGGCCCAGAATGTACCACCAGCACAGCAGCCAGGACAGGGTGGTGGACGTCACTTGGGGCATCCTAGAGTCTATGCTCCTAATGTGTCAGATTTTGTGTAGAGAGCAAATTACAAGGGCACAGGGATGACAAAGAGAGTGAAGACTCTTAGGAGTGAGGATCCCAGGACTCAGCAGTAGGTGATGTATGACTACAGGTTTCGTACTCTGTTTCAGATTGACTTCTACACCACTGTTATTTTGACTAGAAATCCTGTGGTCATCAAGTCTGAGTGGGCTAAGTGGAAGGAGTTGAAGGCTCACAAGAAGCCTTCACTTGATAGAGCTGTTGATATTTGTGCACGGATTGGTGCTAGTGAGATCATGTCCTTCAAGCATGATTGGAACACAGAGATAGTGGCTCAGTTCTATGCCACTTTGTATGTTGATTCAGATAGGGTGATGCACTAGATGACAGCTGGCGAGTATTTCAGTGTTGAGTATGCAGTCTTCGCTGGATATCTTGGTTTTGATGAGGAGGACCTTGCTAGAGACAAGATTCATGATGAGATTGTGACACCTCCAGAGAGGATGGGTCAGCTGTACATTCCAGGCTTTAGAGGAGCAGTTGTGGGGAAGGTGAAAGGTCTTTTCCCCACATACAGATACTTGGACAGGATGTTCAGGAAGACCATTGCCTGCAAGGTTGGAGACAAGGGCAATGTGGGAGACTATAGCAGAAATTTGTTGATGAGGATGTTGCCTGATGCTAGACCATTTAGTGTGTTTGATTTCATTTGGAATGAGATCAAGTCAGTGGGTGAGAGATCAGTCAAGGGATGTGGCTATGCACCTTACATCACTTATATGATTCGACAGGTGACAGGCTACTCCTTTGAGTCTGACAAGCAGCACAAGGTTATGAAGATTGCTGCTAACTTGGCTGAGATTAATTTGTCACCTCCAGGAGCAGCAGCAGGAGGAGGTTCAGCAGCACACCCTACTCCACCTCGTGGTCCTTCCTGGTCTTCTTCACGTGGCCGTTGTTGATATTTGGTAATGCAATAAGGAAATGATCCGCAAGCGCACGGATATCGGTGAGCATTTCACCCGGGAGACTATCCAGAGTTATCGTATTTATATTTTTACCACTGGGAGAAAGGGTGCATCTGACTAACCAAATCTATTGCTACTATCCCTTTAGGCTACAAAGAATGTCTCTCGATGTGAGTGATAAATAGAGAAGACTGCAACCGTAGTCTCCTTCTAACCTTGGTAAGGATGATCTATTGTTCTATTAGGGAGGCTAACGGAATCTAGACACCACAAAGGATGTTCAACCCGCACCTATAAACCCTATCCTTCCTGCTAACGAGATGTGGTCTGCAAAGGTAACTCGGAATTGTCACGTTCCTCACTACTACCACGGTCCAGCTAGTCAGGGAATATCTATGAGTACCCCAGCCTAAACACCACGTTTACGCCAGCAATGATTACTCTAAACTCTACGCGAAGAGATTAAAGTAAACTCACAAACCATAAGAACAATAAAACAAGAACTTACTAGAATTTAGAAGTCGAAATACTGAAGAATCCTAGGAGCAAGCTTCGGGTTAGGAGAACTTGATCCCGCAGGTACAAGCTTGGAGTAGACACCGACAGGCCGGGCTTCCTCCAATCTACACCTCCACTCTATCTCTCTCAATCTAGTAGAAACTAGAAGATCTATTTCTACTTTACATTGGTTGCTAAGCCTAAAAAGAAATATTAATTAGAGAAGAGGTTTTCCTTCGAGGGCACCCCTCAATCTCTATGATAATTTCTTGTCTTCTCCAGGGGCCAGGGGGGTCTCCTTATATAGTCCTCCTCCTCTATGCGTTTTTGGGTTGGTAGACGAGGTGGTACTATGTTTTCCTTGATCCAATAGGTCGGTGGAACATCCCGAGCGAAGAGTCCTGATTGGCATCCAACAGGGGGCGGGCGCCCAGGTCCTCAGGGCGGGCGCCCTGGGCCTGGCCCCTTTCGGCCTCCGCTTCCTTCCCGTGGCTTCTGGAGTCTTCTAGATGGTAGAAAATTGCGCGGTGCGTTGATATCTCTATGTAATCCCGACATGTGGGCCTTTCTTCCGTATTTCCTGATAACCCCCTGCAGAAATAGACAAACACCAAAACTCGTGGAATTCTGTCAGATAAAACCCTAAGTCTGGGTGTTGGTTGCATTTGGATCCTTTTCTTTATTTATTTGATAATTAAATTTGATACTTAAGGACCGTCAACAGCCGTGCCCCTCCTTCTCCCATTAGGAAGTTTTTCAGTGCTATATTTGGGATGTGCAAGGACATGAATGCAATCAAGACTAGATAGCACCATGAGAGAGAAGCAAGGAGGAAGGATACTCGTACTCTCAAGGAGCTTGCATAGAAGAATGAGCTTCCTACTCCGAGGTCTCCTATTTCTGACAGTGCAGCTAGTGAGCCTGAGACTTTTGAGCAGCAGCAGGCTAGATATGAGAGAGAGTTTCAGCAGGAGTTTGGTGGATACTCTCAGTCACAGCCAGTTCCACCACAGGTACAGCAGGGTCAGACAGACCAGGGCGAGCAGCCTGAGGCGCCGTTGCAGCAGCAGTCACAGGAGCACTGGTGGGATAGTTTTCTTTACTTTGGTGAGTCGCACGACTATGACCACGGCTTCGGTGGTGTGGGGACTTCTAGTGGCTTTGGTGGCTATGGCCATCTAGGTGACCCAGGACAGAGTGGTTCTCGCCCACCAGGTACTTCTCGCTCTCCGGATCAGAGGTATGGAGATGACGATGATGATGATGATGACGAGTGAGAGATAGCCGGTTACAGCTTGCAGCCCTCCTATGTCATATGCTTGTTCCTGTACATTTTGGAGATGGATGACAAAGGGGGAGAGATATTGATTAAAGCTTCAGATGTTCTTCATGTTTGGCATATTCTGAGATATGTACTGTAGCTGTAGTGTCTATGATGAGCTTTTTGATGTATCATGAGACTTGTTATATCATCTTGTATCATGTTGAGTCTATGTGAGATGTTGAATAAGACATGATCTTTATCTTAGTGACTTGTGGACTTGGGAAATCTATGTGATGTTTGCTATGTGTGTTGGTTATAATTTTTTAGATTTCTATTTTTGCAAATGTGCTGCCCTGACATGTGTTGGTGTATGTTTTGTATTTATTCTTGTGTGATTTATACATGTCATGTGCATCACAGTTATATTGTTCACATTCACTTGCACCGGATGCAATGATTTAGGGGGAGCTTGTCACTCACTTAAAATGTGCAAATTGACCTTTATAGGTCTCATTATGAATTCCATTCATATTGCACATATTAAGGGGGAGCTTCAAATAAATCATTAAACCCAAGAGCTTAAATTTATTATCTTTTGTAAGCTTTAATCAAGGTTGTCATCAATCACCAAAAAGGGGGAGATTGTAAGTGCATTAAGCCACTTAATGTGTTTTGGATGATTGAATGACAACCATGATTAAAGGAACTAATGATCTTGCTAAGTGTGAAACAGGGAAAAGCTATCTCACAGGTATTTGATCCAAGTTTATAAAAGCCAAAATTATGTATTGTTGTATGAAGCAATCTAGTTCAAGCACAAAACAACAATGCAAATGGAATTATTGAAAGAGGCTTATTTATTGTGAAGATAGCTATCACTCATATGAAAGCAATAATGAAAAGTATAAAATTGTTTGGATGATTCAAAGCAACATATGACTTGAAGACTTGAGATGGTGAAGATAGCAAGGAAAGGCTTCGAGGTACTAAGCAAGGGTGAAGGGCAAGCGACGGCTTGACGACCGAAAAACCTAGCTCGGATGAAGAAGGAATTACTTGCATTTAGTTGAGGTACTAATCAAGCTCTAAGGGTCATGTTGATGTGGAGGATCAAATCTACTATTGAAGCAGTTAATGAAAATGACTTGGTACATTTGGAGTCAAATCTATCTATTGAATGGAACCAAGTCATGTGCTCAAGATGGCTATGCTCAAGATTAAAAACAAGTTTGACATGATGACATCCTCAGCTTATCAAGAATTGAAAGAAAGGCTTTGGTTTGATGGAAGCTTCTCAAACGGTTTAAATTTGATTTATCTTTTGATCTTGAGTTGATAGGAAAGCCGTACTATTAAGAGGGATGCATCATGATCATGGATTAATACTCTCTAGTGCTCAAGTCAACCCATGTGAGGTCTTAGAGAAACTAACCTGAGAGCTGAACTCAATGTGCACAGGTCGTGCATACCGGACGCGTCCGGTATGGGTACTGTTGCGCATTCTGACTTTTTGAGTTGTGTTGACCTAGGAGCTGTTCTGGTGCGTGTCAGCACTTCCGGCGCACGTCAGCAGTGCTGACTTGTCGAAAGTTCCGACGTACGTCGGGAGTTCCGACGTAGACTTCACCGTGGTAGGGAGTAGCAAGCTAACAGGGGTAAGTTTGTTGGCCTCGATCATATCGGACGTGTCCGGTATGATACCGGACGCGTCCGGTATGGCCAACGGCTAGTTTTCAAAACTCAAAACTGTCTTTATATACCCCTCAGCCCTCCTCTTTCGGGGCTGCTGATTCTACCAGTTTTGTGACACATTGCTGAGCTTTGCTAACTCTCTCCAACCCTCTGTTTGTGAGTGTTTGATCTAGATTGACAAATCCATTTTGTGGGTTGAAAGATTTTCGATTTTGAGAGCAAGCCACCACTTGAGCACTTGAGCTTATTGTCTATTTCGTGATTTGCATTTGTTACTCTTGGACTCTTCGTTCCTAGACGGTTAGGCGTCGCCGGAGAGCACCCAAGTGTTTGTGGTTGCCTCGGATTGTTTGTGCAGGTCGGATTTCGCCTCCGCAAGGGAAGAAATCATCTAGTGGAAGGAGGAGTTGGAGTTGGAAGAGACTCCGGCTAGAGTTACCTTCGCGGTATTCTCTAGGGAGGACCTTTGAGCTAGAGTGACCTTAGTGGTATCCTCTAGGTCATCGAGTGCCTTACCCGTAGCCCCCTCAACGGAGATTAGGTCTCTACGGAGACCGAACTTTGGTAAAACAAATTTTGTGTCTCTCTTCGCATTACATTTGAAATTTGTGTCTTATCTGTTGTGTGAGCTTCTCTGCAGGGTTCTAGTATCATACATACTGTGATTGAGACTCTTGCAGGGAGAGGAATAAGTTTCACAACACAAGGATTGAATATCCTCTGCTCGTGAATTCCGAACGCGTCCGAGTTCAAGCCGGACGTGTCCGAGTTGGACAGCACAACACTTCTTATATAAATTGTATTATCTGTATTGGATACCTTTTTGCAGGGTATTGTATATCTATACTTCTTCATATAAGCTGTGTGTAGGTTTAGGAGAAGCTGGAGAACAGAAACATCTAGGTGTTGTGTGCTCGTGTATCTCGGACGTGTCCGAGTTGATATCGGACGCGTCCGGTATTTGCGAGTTGTCAAGAATATTTCTTTATGCGATCTAATCTCTGTAGTGCAGGTGTTAGACTTATTTAATATTGTTTACAACTATTTCTCTAATTATCTTTGTGTGGAGTTTTTCATTTGCATGGAAAACTCTAGTTCTAATCGTTTCCACATTTTAAGTTGTAAATTTTCAGAAACGCCTATTCACCCCCCCTCTAGGCGCATCCTTGGTCCTTTCACTTGGAAAGACCTTGAGTTGGTGAAGATGATTCCAACCTCTTATAATCACAAGATGATTAACCAAAAAGAACCTGCTCCTGCACCTAGCAGTATCCAGATACTTTGGTCGATGTAACACAATAGCGACCCTAAATTCAACATGCAAGCTATCAATGAATTTGCTAGTAAGGAGATCAAGATTCACATAAGGATCATGAGCCTAGAGTTGATGCATAAGATCATCAAATTTGGTGGTATACTTAAGGATAGAGCCAGTTTGTTTAGCATAGAAGAATTCACAAAAAAATGGTTAAATTAGCCTCTATCAAAATGGGCTATGGCATGCTGGCAAAGAATATTCCAAGGATATTGCTGAAGGCTGAGTTCAATGGTTTGCATCCAAAAAGCACTAGTATGAGTGAAATGAATATTGGCTAGCTTAACCCAATTATTGGAGAGGCTATCATAAGATCAAAATATATATGTACCACAACGCTTGATCCACATCAATAGGATTTGTGCCATCAAATTTGGGGAAGTCCAATTGAGGCATAGCAGAGCTAAACTAAGATTGACTAGCACCTGGACATAGAGAATTGAAGTCAAATCAAGGAGGTGGGGTTTGGGAATTTCCTTTAGCACCTGTGATTGGAGGTGGTTCGAGGGTGGTGACACCCCTGAACCATCTCTCTGGTTAAGTTGTTCAAAGTCATGGACAATAGGCCTAGACGCTGCCTGCGAGGAGGTCACACCTAGATGAGTGGGTGTTGGCATCTTGAGTAATGGAGATCTAGTCTCCAAGGAGGTAGAAAGAAGTCGCCACTAACGAGGACTTAAGAGCTTCGAGTTGCTGGTGAAGAGAATTAATCCAGTCATGCGTATCAGCGACCTTGTTGTCGACTAGAGACCGCCACTGCTTGAACTCGTCCTTGGCCGCCTTAAGGTCCTCCACCAAGGCATGGATGTCGTTGAGACACCAATTGCCCTTGGAAATCCTCTTCGATTGCTCCTCCTGCTTGGTGAGGACCAAAGCGAATTGCTCCTCGACCTTCATCGTGACCTAGAGTCGTGTGCGATGATCGCATCCGATGCGAGATGTTATGGTACTAGATTGTGCAATGTCAACTTTAGAACTGAATTGTATGGAAATGCAAGTATGGTGGAATTGGTCACCGCCGGCAACTCGAGCCACAGCTTGCCGCCCACACCCGACGCCAACCAAGACAAGTTCCACTCCCCTTCCCCTTTTATATCCCATTACTACAACTATTTGACTGTGATTGCCGGATGCAATGGGGTCTAATCTACTTGCTCCACTATGGGCCCGATACTCTTGAGTTATGTTCCTTGGGCCTCTTCCTTCTTGGGCTTTTGGGCGCTGCAGTATGGTTCCCATATCGGTGACATTGAAGCGGGGCTCGACGATGGCGTGGAGGTAGGTCTGAAGCTTTGGCACTTTCTCGGTAAGGAGGCACACCTCTAGATTAGAGGCGGAAGTCCGTGGTCGCTGTGGCTCAGGCATCGGCGGCGTCAGATGCAGGGTGCAGGAGACTTGGCACTGGGCAATCCATCGTCTGAGGTGCTCGCCGGAGGTTCATCGGATCTACACCGTACTTTTGGGTTTTCTCCTCTGTCCCAGTACCACAGGCGCTGTGGTCGCTCTTCTCGTGTGGAGTGGCTGTCTAACTGAGAAGGAAGAGTTTGTTAGTGTGGCTGCTGGCTTATGCACAGGCTCATTGCCGGTGGCCACGCTCGCTCCTCACGTTGCCAGCGATGTGGCCTTTAGTCGCGCTAAGCTACAACATCGCTAGTGAGGGTGCATGCCCAAAAAGTGCTCGATAGAATGCGCTTGTCAATGCCCCACCGCGACCCGCGTCCCCGTGCCGTTTCCACGCTCATCTGCTACACTAAGGCGGGGAACGGGATGACTACGCCAGCATGCGGCTCACCTGCTGTCATAGCTCCGTTCACTTATCTTATAAGCCGTATTTTTTCTGCCAACTATAGTGATTTTTCTTCAATAAATCAGCAAACAGTACAATCAACCATGACTTATGAGACTGCACTAACCTCGTCTGAAGACTGCCTCAACAGTTAACACTATCGGTCGACCTGTGCTTCAAATTGACGAGAGCGCGCAGAGGTTCATGCCAATTGGTGACACAGCGCAGTGACAAATCAGGCTTAATGCCTACACCGTGGTCAGCGCAAGTGCAGAGGTCTTCTTAAACAGGTAATGGCCCTGGAACTTGCAAAGATTCATACATCAGTTTCATCACGTCTTCATATAGCTGGCATGTATTTCCCTACGCATAAGCATAGAAACGCATAAATCCTTGCTGTAGCGCGCATTAAAGCATATGAAGAAGTAGTGTTTCCTTAATTTTCTATCACTTTAGTATTAATTGTTATAAATGACTAAAATATTATACCTATTTTCAGAAAGTATAAATTGAAGTAGTTGTAGAGGAGCAGCAGCAGTGCTAGCCACATATCAATTCTAGTAACTATTCAGACGAGTAACTTACTATGAAGTATATAGAAAATTAGGAATACTGTAATCTTCATGTGCCATAAGAACTGACCAATATATATTGTCTTTATTTAGATGATGAAAATACAACTATACAAGCCATATGACATCACATATGTCAGCAGGGTCTTCTTCCTCACTATGATTCAGACATAGTGGCTGAATTGGTCTTGGCAGGAAAACAAGTGTTCCATAAGGTATTTGTTTATTCTGCAGCTTTACTCCTAGTCAAAGTTGCCCACGTTACCACAACAAATACATAAACTCTGTCATAAAGGTTGTCAAAGAGCTGGAAATAAGCAATTCTCCATGACTTCATGAACAAAACACCATCCACAGCCCCACCACAAATCCCAATACAAGACCAAGATACAAGGACAAGGGTTTGAGTTCATGCCCATTGTTTCTGTGATGATCATCGGTGGGTGTTTCATTTCCTGATGAACAATTCTTCTGAAGAGGGGGCCCACAAAGTCCATCATTGCCGATGTACATAAGTGATGGATTGTCCACACTAAGGGTATCAAGTTGCCTACCTGAGGGTATCCTTCCAGACAAACTGTTGTAGGACAAGTTCAATTAGCTTAGTGATGTCAAATTTGATAAGGATGATGGGATTTCACCAGAAAGATGGTTCTCCGAGAGATCGAGTGATTCCAATGACTGCAAGGCCCCAATTTTGTTAGGAATTTTTCCAGTCAGGCGGTTGGATGATAGATTCAGATTTATTAATGCATCAAGGGAAATGATATCCAAGGGAATTTCACCGGTCAAAGAGTTGCCTGATAGATCAAGGCCTATGAAATATGCTAATGTGCGGCCATACCTAAGCAGTTGCCCTTTCATAATTATTGGCATGATTTCTCCAAACTGACCAGTTATGGGCATGGTGTCTCCAGAAAACTGAGGATCTCCATCTGGGAGAGGACCCATTGCCATACCCGATAAAGGCTTTGACCCCTTCAATGTCATAGCTGTCAGGCTCGACAGATGCATAGGTATAACACCAGATAAGTTATTGCTTGATAGATCCAGGTATTGCAGATAGCCAAGATTTGTGATTTCTGCTGGAATATTTCCTGAAAATGTATTGTGGCCTAGTCGAAGAAACTGTAAATTTGTCAGTTCCCCAATCCATTCAGGTAACTTTCCAAACAAGTTATTCCATGCAAGATCCAGGAAATGTAGGCCCGTGCAATTCTGCAAGAATGCAGGGAATTCTCCTGACAAACTATTATTGCTTAGAAGCAAGAATTCTATGCACTGACTGGATTCACTATCAAAACATCGAGGAATTTGGCCGTCCAAAAGATTGTTTGACAAATCTAGGTCAGACAACAGATTCAGTTTGCACAAGGATACTGGAATGCTGCCACCAATTCTATTTGAATACATAAGCAATGTTTGCAGTTGTGGAGCTTCAAGATTCGGAGGTAGTGTTCCTGAAAATGAATTGTTGGACATGTCTAAGATGGAGATATTTCTTGGAAGTGGTGGTATTGGTCCACTAAGCAGGTTGGAACTGATGTTTAGCTCTACAAAGGCCATGTCAGCTAGATTTGCCGGCAAGCTGCCACTTAACTGATTGTCAGAGAGGTCGATATTTATGGCCTGTGAAAATGTTTGCCAGAACCAATCAGGAATCTTGTCCATTAGAACTGTACTTGAAATGTCAAGTTTAGTGATCTCTGGCTGCCACTGAAGCCAAGCAGGAAAAAGAGGACCCATTCGACAAGATGCAAAAAGTGCAACCTCCAGGCTGAAGATAGGGATCCAATCTGTATCCACTGACAGCTTCAAATTGGTTGAAGATAGGCCTAGTTTCTTTAATCTTATTAGAGCTGCAAAGTGTTAACTTCCATGATGATACCGCTGAAGTTGTTGTTGCTTAGAACCAACCAAGTCAAATTAGTGAAGGCTCCGAGTCCCGTAGGTACACTTCCACTCAGATGATTATTGGACAAATCAAGGGTGATCAAACGAGTTAGACGCCTGAACTCTGGTGGTAGAGGTCCAACAATCTTATTATAGGAGAGGTCGAGGGTGTTTAGGTGTGTGCAGTTACTGAGCTCTGGTGGGATGTTTCCAGCGAGGTTGTTCCTGGAAAGGTCAAGTACACTCAATGCATTGAAGCGGCCTATCAAAACTGGAAAGGTTCCAGTGATATTTATTAGAGCCCAGATGCAGCTCCTGCAGTGTATCCAGTGCACATTGGGGCAACCTCTCCATCAACACTGCTATGTCTCCATTCATTCCATTCTCAGTGAGGTCGAGGATTTCCAAACTACATAGGTTCTTAAAGTTTCCTTCCATGACCAGCCCTTGATTAAGACCAAAGGACAAATCAAGGACTTGGAGAGATGTCATGTTTTCTAGTGCATCATGAAATTGGCCAAATAACCTGTTATACCCAAGATGGAGGTGTCTGAGGCTCGTCTCCTTCCAAAACCAACTAGATGCAATTTCGTGGTCAAAATTATTATCAGAGAGGTCAAGCTTATTGAGTTTTGTGAGATTTAGGAGCGGAAGTGATTGGTTTGCACTAGCAAGCGAGCAGGATGAAAGATCAACAACTCTCAAAGATGGAATCCTATTAGCACATGAGGCCAGGTAGATACCTGCGAGAGATTTACATTGCTCATGCCAAGGTATTGTAAAGGTAGATGTTGTAACCAGGTGATGTCTGCTGAGTACATCCTGTAACCAAGATCTTGGGAGCCAAGATCAAGGTACTGCAACTCTGACAGATTGCCAAGCTGAGGACGCACTTCACCGCTAAATGGTATACCAGAGAGATTCAGATATCTCAGACTCTTCATCAGGCCCATGAACAGAGGTATAGTTTCTTGACGCTCTGTCAAGCAATTCCAGCTGAGGTCCAAGTGCTGTAGTTGTTCAAGGGAAAGCAGAGAGGGACTTATCTCGCCGAACAGAGCGTTTACGTCGTCGCATCCGGTGACGGAGCCGGTGCTTGGATTTTGATTGCCAAGGTCAAGCTCGAGGATGTGGCCGGTATGGTTGCTACACCTGACGCCTCTCCACCGGCAGCAGTCTCCACCGTGCCATGAAGCAAGGCGGCTGGTGAAGTCAGCTGCGATGCCCTTCCTGAAGGAGAGCAAGGCGGCCCTCTCAGCTGGGATGCAGCCGCTGGCGCTGCGATTGGAGCCATGTTGTTCAGCTTGAAGAGCAGTGACAGTCAGGAACAAACTGGTGGCTATGATGAGGATAAAGAGGAGGACCAGCGAGGGATTGGTTTTTTCGGGATGCATGCTGGGAAAACTGATGTAGCAAGCTGCTGCTAAAGCCAAGGGTTATGTATTATATATATCATGCGAATTTGGTTGATTGATTTAAATCACAAGAGATTTTATATAAATATAATATGGCCTGTCAGTCCTGACTAATGAGAACAGAACGGTGGTGTGAATAACCATTCGACCGCGTTGAAGGAATGCAAAACAGTCCAGACTTTGGTGACCCGTGGGCCCACGTGAGTAATGAAACCGCGTTCAAACGAAAACGACATGCTGCCGCATCGTCCGTTTAGGCAAGCTTGACAGGATCATGAGAGGGTATCAATGCATGTTTTATGAGAGTGTTATATACATTAAATATAGATAAAAAATAGTGAATTATATACATTAAATAGTGAATTATTATATATATCAATGCAATGTTTTATGAGAGTGTTATATACATTAAATAGGACATAAGCAAAATTGCTGACTTGACAGAGTCATTAAATAAAGGAGTTTTATCAGATAAGAGAGGAGTTTCATCCCTATGAAACTTATGTGGCTCGGTTACCTAGTTTATAGTCTTGGTAACCATGCCATAAAACTATGCATTGAGACTGGCCTTAGGCCCGTTTATAGTTTTCATCAAAAAACTTTTTACCTCATCTTATCTAATGTTTGATACATGCATGAAATATTAAATATAGATAAAAAATAGTGAATTATACAGTTTATATGAAAACTACAAGATAAATCTTTTAAGTCTAACTAGCAAATATGCCCGTGCGTTGCAATAGGAGAAAAACACCAAATGACCATACAAAGTGATGACATAATGTTACATATCTATTTATATTTATTTTTTATAAAATTTAAAGTCCGTAATTTATATTATTGATAACGACATCTATAGATAGTTAATATTTACAATAATATATAGCTCGAAGACATATTTATTTCATAATAAAAATAAAAATTAGTCAAACCTTATCTTACTCTAATATTACCTCTTAATATACCTTAGTATTATATTAAAACATGAGAAGTTTGTTGCTAGCTTTATTTTTTATTTAGATTAGAATTTCTAATATTATATATCAGTTAAATGTATGTAGATTATGAATACATGGGCTTATAAAGTGTTCATATGATATAACAACACATTGTGCAAAGGTAGTGGAAGCATCCTCAAACATAAATTTAGGTAAATTAGTAAATCGGTGAGATATGCAGAAATGGTGCTAAAATTTTTACCACAAATCAAGCATCATTTAAATAGGCTACCACAAAATTTTCATAATAATTGGAGCAAGATAACTACAATTTCAATTTTACACTAAAAAGCATAGGCAAACATCTTCAGCAAAAAAAATGTACTAAAATTTGTGATATTTTTTATTTACTGCATGGCTCTACATATGTGGAGTTGAACAAAATTTGTTTTGTAATTTTTAGATTTTTATTTGAATTACTATGCATTTATAAATTTTCAATTGATCAATTTTACACTAAAAAGTATAGGCAAACATCTCCAGCAAAAAAATATACTAAAACTTATGATATTTTTTGTTTACTGTATGAATTTACATATGTGGAGCTAAACAATATTTATTTTGTAATTTTTAGATTTTTCTATGAATTACAACGTATTTAACAATTTTCAGCCGATTTAAAGAATAAAAGAAAAATAAACTAATAGGATAAATACTTTGCATTTAGGCTCCTATACTTTTCTTATTCTAGACGTGCTCTAATGTGTATAGAAGATTTTGTATTGAGAACCCTAGAAAAATTTCTATTTTCTTCCTCTTCCATGAGTTTCGGAGGGACTCTGATTAGGGAAGGAGCGGACAGAAAGTTTGACAGACTGAAATTGATAGATTAGTCCATGATTTGCCATAATTGCTACAATAACACACATATGCTAATGATGGATTAATTAGACTTAATAAATTCGTCAAGCGGTTTCCAGACGAGTTATGTAATTAGCTTTTTAATTAGTATCCGAACACCTCTTGGGACATCCCATGAAATAATTCAAAATCTTTTTACCCACGAACTAAACAACACATACTACGGTTGGCCAATAAGACAGACCTAGCTAGACAGGAATGCCTAATGCACTGTGATCGTGCCGGTTCTTAGCAGCATGGGAACGAGGCCTTGTTTAATTGCAAAAATTTTTGCAAAATGTGAATAGTGACACTTTTGTTTGTATTTGACAAATATTGTCCAATTATAAGCTAACTAGGTTCAAAAGATTCGTCTCGTAAATTACATGCAAACTCTGTAATTAGTTATCTTTTTATCTATATTTAATGCTTCATGCATATGCTGCAAAATTCGATGTGACGGGGAATCTGGAACATTTTACAAAATATTTGGGGAAGTAAACAAGGCCCAAGAACATGACTATCATATTTTACTAAATATTTGGGGAAGTAAACAAGGCCATAATTTTCTTGTTTTCGCGTTATAAAATAATACCTCATATTCTTGATCCCGTTCCGAGAACAGAGACGAGAACATGCTGAATAATTATATTTTTTTATTATATATTTGGTCAAAGTCGAAGACATTTGTGTCTTTGAAACCAGAAATATATTTTATTTTGGGGGAGGGAGTACATAGTACACTAGTACTCTTTCAAACGTCCAAACAGAAGCTCCAAAGGCTGCATTTAAGTAACATGTTTAGGTATATGATCAATCACAACATCCTAATTTTTTCTGTGTTCTTTTCTTTGAATTCAGATGCATATGGCAGAAGGTTCTTTTGGTGGTATGTCTGCTCCATGCCTCAATGTCTTCAGAAGCGCTGGTGCAGCTTTTGGTGAGTGCTAGGACCAAGTCATTAAGCGGCTTAAGTAACTTGACACAGTCACACACGGTAATGTCCAAGTCAGATATGAAGTTGTGATTTTTTATTAAAGTTTTTTAAACAATATTTTAGCTAGCGCAAGTACATTGGTGTTTCCTATAGACGGTCTCAAATAATGCTACATAATTTGAAGACGATGTAATGTATATATGATGGTTGTCTTTTAAGTTGTCTTGTTTTTTGACTAACTCTTTTGATCACGCTAGATCATGCATCATATAACAAAATCACTCTGTCGTGCCACAATGCGAATCAGGTCTTGTTTAGATCAAAAAAGATTTTGGATTTTGATATTGTAGCATTTTCGTTTTTATTTGACAAACATTATCCAATCATAGAGTAACTAGGCTTAAAAGATTCGTTTCACAATTTACAGGTAAACTGTGTAATTAGTTATTCTTTTTATTTATATTTAATACTCCATGCATGTGTCACAAGACCGCCATCGTAGAGGAACCACGCCCGAGAAGATTCGCTGCCATGGGAAGGGGAAGCGGAGAGATGGTCCGCCGTCTCTACGGTACCTCCGCCGGCAACCAAGGAGCTGTCGCAGGGGAACTGCGTGCCCGACGCCGTGGGAAATCTGTACCGCAGGAAGGACCGCCGCCATGGGGAACCTGCAATGCCACCGGGAAGCCGCATGCCACCGCTGACGCGTCTCCCTCTGTTCCGGCTGCCGACCTTTGCTTCTAGGTGCGGACACGACCTCCCACTGCTGATTTGCGTCGTGGGGACGCAAATTTGTGTTCCTGCCGGTCTCAGGTGCCTTGCCGTGTTTGCGTTTCCGAGCAAAAACACTGTGAACGACTAGTATGGGTCATGCTTTGCGTGTTCCATTGGAGACACTCTGACAAGGTATATCACGCTAGAGCACCTATATTTTTTTTTTATTACAATGCCACACGGCGTGACAAGTTGCGACCTTGATAAAATCACATTTAGTCATATAAAATTCGGATGGAGATGGTCGACGTCTCACAGCAAATTCAGCAGGACTCCTATTTATTGAGTCTCCATATAAGTGTCTAAGAAAAAACAGATCTTCGATTTGGAGTGGGCATCCATGTACAGTGGGCGCAGCTTTGTGGACATGACGACACAGCTGCTGCTAGAGCTAGGCTTTATTTATTTCACACCAAAACTCAAAATTTTTTCAAGATTTCTTATTACATTAAATTTTGCGGCACATGTATGAAATATTAAATATAGATAAAAACAAAAACTAATTACACAGTTTGCCTGTAAATCGCGAGACGAATCTTTTAAGTCTAGTTACTCCATGATTGAACAATGTTTGTCAAATAAAAACGAAAATACTACAGTACCAAAACCAAATATTTTCGCAATTAAACAAGACCCTAGACTACTAATGTGACCCTAGACTCCATGATGTGGTCAGTATGTGACCAGACCACTCGCGGGACAAACATGTCTTCTCAGCCTTTTAGTTTCCAAAAAGTTTTACAAATTTTTTCGGATTCCACGTCATATTGAATCTTAGACGTATGCATAGAGTATTAAATATAGACAAAAATAAAAACTAATTATACAGTTTAGTCGAAATTGATGAGACGAATCTTTTGACCCTAGTTAGTTCATGATTGGACAATATTTGTCAAATACAAACAAAAGTGCTACAGTATCGATTTTTCCAAAATTTTTGGAACTAAACAAGGCCAGCTCCCTGCCTCCTCTGTGTATACAGCTGGTACGTACCCCGCCATGATCCATGACGGGGTACCCTAACCCGCCGTGGTCCATGGCGGGGTACACGTCAGCAGCCTCGTCGCCATGCACGCCACGTGGAGGCTGTACCCCGCCGCCATGTATGGCGGGGTACAGTGCATTTGCCCCGCCATGCATGGTGGCAGGGCCAAACGGGTTAGTTTTAAAAAAAAATTTCAAACCGGGTCAAATTTGAAATATGTTTCGAATTTGGGCTAAAAATAAAAAAAATTTCTGTTGGGAGTTGAGAAAGTTGGTGGATTTTTGCTAGGAGCACACACAAAGCTTGCTGTTGGGAGTTGAGAAAGTTGGTGGATTTTTGCTAGGAGCACACACAAAGCTTACCAGGAGATTTGTTGGTGGCTGTTATTGCTGAACGTACACAGATAGGCGGCATGTTTTTTCAGCTAGGGTTACATAGCAACGTACCTAGATTTTCTGCAGATTATTTATTCTTCTGGTTATTTACTATTATTTCTTCATAATGTCTTTGATAAAATATGATATTCCTCAACTGGATCGCGACACAAGGTTCGCTCTTTGGCAAGTCAAGATGAGGGCTATTCTTACGCAGGCTAAAGTGGATGATGCCCTTGATAAATTCGGTGATAAGGATTTAAATTCTTGGACCCATGATGAGAAAAGAAAAAATTGTAAGGCCTTACTCAAATTCAGCTTCATCTTTCAAATAATATTTTGCAAGATGGTTTTCAGGAGAATACTGTAGCTGCTTTATGGCTCAAGTTAGAGTCAATTTTATTGTCTAAGAATTTGACAAGCAAGCAAGTTGCATTTGAAGATAAAGTTATATACACATAAAGATGGCAACGGGTACCCGAAACCCAATGGGTTTTTACCCTATTAGGGCATGGGTTTGGGTCAATTTCTCTACCCACGGGTTTGTTAATGGGTAAAAAGCTAGACCCAGTGGGTTTATGAACATGGGTCTGTGAATGTAGTATCCAAACCCATAAACCCATGGGTTTTGTAAACCCGGTCCATGATAGCAAAGTAGTTTATATCTACCCACCTAATATATATATCACACGCACTTTGTATAAATAAATTTTAGATAATAAGGTATGGAATTTTTTGAGTTAGTATTAGAAAAGGTAGAGAAAAAACAAAACACAAGTATCCATACATGACACATTTGCTTGAGGTGGTGTTGTCTTCCTGGGTTTTAACGAGGAAAACGAGCCCACATGTGTTTGTTTTTAGTTATTACTCACAACATGATGTTTTTAGTCTCATATCGCCAACCATAGGAGAGAGTGGTGGAATCTATACTATTTAGTGATACCTAGGCAAGCAGTTAAAATCTATAATATTTTTCTGTTCTTAGATTAGAAAGACAAAAGATTGAACTATATGAGATATTTATATCTAATAAATATCTATGAAATAAGTTTAAATTTTATTGATATCATGGGCAACCCGTGGGTACCCGTGACCCGAATGGGCATGGGTTTGGGCACAAAACTAAACCCGTGATGGGTCATGAGTTTTTTAACAGGTAGATTTTATTTTCGCGGGCATGGGTTTGGGATGGCAAAACCCAGCGGGTTTGTACCCGTTGCCATCTCTATATACACACAAGTTGCAAGAGAGTGACTCTGTGCTTAACCATCTTTCGGTCTTCAAGGAGATCGTTTCTGATCTACATGCTATGGAGGTAGATTATGATGATGAGGATTTGGGTTTTATTCTTTTGTGCTCTTTGTCTAGTTTTTTTTTTGTAAACTTTAGAGATACACTGTTATATAGTCATGATACTCTAACGATTGATGAGGTTTATGAGGTGTTGCATGCCAACGAAAAGATAAAACAGATGGTGTCTTCTGAAGGTTCTGCTCCTAATGGAGAAGTGTTGTCTATTTGTGGGAGAACAAAAAATAAATTAATGGTAATAGAGGCAAAAGTTCCAATGGTTATAAAATCGATCAAAATCTCGTTCCAAGGAAGATTAATTTTGTAAGTATTGCAAGAAGGATAATCATTTTATAAATGAGTGTCATAAATTGAAGAAAAATAGAAGAGAAATGGCATATATAGAGAGAAAGGCAAATCCAATGATGAAGATAATCCTTCTGTTGCTGCTTTCGAAGCAGATTATTCCGATGGTGATTCGCTTGTTGCTTTTGCTGGATGTGCTAATAGTGATGATGAATGGATTCTTGTTTCTGCTGCTTCTTTTCATATATCCACTTGATATTGTTAGTATTGGATCTATTCAGATTAAGATACATGATGACATTGTTAGAACATTGGCTAACGTGAGGCAAATTCCTAGCATGAGCAAGAATCTTATTTCTCTCAGTACTCTTGATGTTAAAGGGTACAAGTACTCCGGTGGAGATGGGATTTTAAAGGTGTCAAAATGTTCTCTTATTTTTATAAAAGGTGAATTGAAATCTATAAATTTATACCATCTTCGTGGTACTATAATTACAGGTAATGCTACTGTAATTTTTAATTCACCATCTTATTTTGATGCTACTAATTTTTGGCATATGCATCTTGGACATATAAGTGAACAAGGCTTGCATGAATTATGCAAGAGAGGACTTTCTTGATGAACATAGCATCAGTAAGCTGAAGTTTTGTGAGCACTGTGTGTTTGGTAAACACAAGATGGTGTCATTTAATGCCTCTACTCATAAAGGTATTCTTGATTATATACATTCTGATTTAGGGGACCTCTCACAAGCCTTCTATTGGTGATTCTCGTTATATATTGACAATCATTGATGATTATTCTCATAAGGTATGACCTTATTTCTTAAAGCATCTATCAGAAGCATTTTCATCATTTAAAGAGTGGAAGATTATGATTGAAAATTAAACTAAGAAGAAGGTGAAAAAGCTTCGCATTGATAATGGGATGGAATTCTGTTCTAATGAGTTTAATGCATATTGTAAGTCTAAAGACATTATTAGACACTACACTATTCCTTATATTCCTCAACAGAATAGTGTAGCTGAGCATTGGAACATAACTATTATCTTCAAGGCCCGTTGCATGTTGTCTAATGTGGGTTTGAATAGGCATTTTGAGGCTAAAGCTGCTTCCGCTGCTTGCTATCTTATTAATCATTCACCCTACATTTCTCTTGATAAGAAAACTCCAATTGAGGTATGGTCTGGTTCTCTAGCTGAATATTTGCAATTGAGAGTTTTTGGTTGTATTGCCTATGTGTTGGGTATTTTAAACGCACACAGAAAAATCCGTAATACCGATGTAGCTTTCACCTAGGAGTATTCTAGAGTATCGATTTCCACAGGGAACATAAAGTGTACTAGAGAATCAAAGCCGTCTAAGGATAAAGATAAGAGAAGAAAGATAAATATATTTTTGATGGGTAGAGAGGAACCTTCTAGAGTTTTCTACGTTGATTAGGTGATCAATATCAGGTTTACTATACTATACTTACTGTGGAGCAACAGTACCTTTCCAACTCTCGAAAGAGACTGGGAAGAAAGTAGTCGGGGGAAGGCTGCCAAAAAGCTCCATGAAACACCAACCTGAACGTGGTGGAATACAAAGGCCTGACAGGGCTGTCACCCTGGGGCTACCACAACTAACCGTGGGATTGGGCGCAAACTCAGGTAAACTCTAGTCTAGACACCACGTTTACACTAGCGCTTACTACTCTAATTACCTAGGATAACAAGAGCACTCAATACAAGCGGAGATCTAGTAAGTATAATAAAACAAGAATTAAATAAGAACTGAACTTAGAAATAATAATTAAAGAACCTAGAGGTTGCTAAGCGACGAACCAGATGCTTCAAAAGTACAATTGTGAGGAAGATCCGACAGATCCGGCTCCTCCTTAGCTCTCTCCTCCTCTCTCCCTATTTTCTAGATACAACTAGACAACTAGAACTAGAACTAGATGAACTAGAACTAGAACTAGATGAACTAGAGGGACCTCTACTTCTATACTAGATAAAACTCTAATTTCTGTTGTAGATGTAGCTGAAAGCCCAAGTTTGGTTTTGGTAATTAATGACACCAAGTTGCTAATGCCTTGTGTTTAAGTGATTTGAGTTAGGCATAGCAACACATGTGATGAAGGTGCATGGTGGTATGGAGAGGTGGCCACATGACTACAAAGAGATGAAGCTTGATGTGGGGATCATGATGATAGACGAGGAGCAAAGTTATCAAGGCAAAGGTATAAACACAGGGTTTTACTTTTGCCGGTCTAAGATGAGTAGAGAAGTGATTGACCGGGTTTAGGATAGATAGTCGACTATCAAGAGGGGAAATCACGGTTATCTCTCGAATCAAGTGCTACTAGGTCTACATCTTGAGCATTTGCATTAGGATCTAGTAAAGTGCTAACTTAACTCCTTTGGGAAAATATTTATGAAAAGCTAACACAGATGCACTTTGGTGGTGGACACTTGTTGGTGTTAGCACATTTGCAAAGGAGGTGGAGTTCCTAGGGTTGAGAGGGGTTTGGGTTCCTCTCTCCCTCTCGCCGAGCTTGCGAGGCGGGATTCGGCGCTTTTGAGAAAAATAAGTGTATATTTTATATTGCGTCGGTGGGAAATTTGGGGAAGTCACGGGAGACTCACCGGACGCTGAGTGCGGAGGCACCGGACGCTGGCCTCAGAGTCCGGTGTGCTTGACCCTGCTAGAGTTGAGCACCGGACGCACTCTAAGAGCGTCCGGTGTGAGGGTGTTTTGCAACCCTCTCTGTGTTTAAGTCCGGTGAGCACCGGACGCTCAGGGTGCGTCCGGTGACTCATGTCCGGTGACCCTGCAGGTTTGCAGAACTCTCTGCGCATGAGTCCGGTGTGCACCGGACGCGTCCGGTGTGGACCTGCAGAGTGTCCGGTGTGTTGCAGGTAGCCGTTAGAATCTGACACGCGAGATCCAAGAAGGACACGTGGCCGACCCCTGAGCACCGGACGCTGGGGGTCGAGCGTCCGCTGATCACTTGGTAGCGTCCGGTGCCCCCGTTTTCTGCCCAGTGAAAGTGGCCAACGGCTAGTTCTTTGAGGGGACTTATAAATAGAAGGTGGCCAGCTTTGGGAGGTTGGCTCTTGCACATTTGATTACTTGAGACATACATTGAGCTAGAGAACACTCCCTCCACTCATCTCCTTGCTTGATTGCTCATCCTAGTGAGATTGAGTGAGATTTAAGTGCTTTGCTTTGAGAGTTGCATTTAGTGGCACTCGATTCTTGAGTTTCCTGCGGATTTCTTGTTACTCTTGGGTGTTTTTTGATGCCCTAGACGGCTTGGAGCAGCGGTGGTGTTGAGCTCGTGATTGGAGATTGTTTCGAGCCTCACCAAGTGATTTGTGAGGGGTTCTTGAGCCTTCCCCACGGGAGATCGCAATTGGCTACTCTAGTGGATTGCTCGTGGCTTGGAGGATCCCCATCTTGTGAGTGGATGTGCGGCACCCGCTGGGGGTTTGGCTTTGGATTGCCAATTAGCTCGTGATCCATCAAGTGGGTGTATCGCCACAACGAGGAGTAGCTTGCCGGGAAGCAAGTGAACCTCGGTAAAAAATCTTGTGTCATCTCTTGCCGAGGTCTCTCTTGTGATTGTGTACGTGATTGATTGGATATATCTCTTCTCTACAACGTCAGTATAACAATCACTATCCTTTCTTTACATACTTGCCTACCTTGTTAGTTTAGCTTGTGTAGGTTAGTTCTTGTTAGTATAGAGTTGTTGTGTAGCCTTCTCTAGTTGTTGTGTTTTAGTGTTTAGCCTTCTTGCTAGACTTGTATAGGTGGCTTGCATAGCTTAGTTGTGCTAGTGCTAGAATAGCTTCGCCACTTATTTTACTAACTCACTTGTTTAGTAAAGTTTATAGAATTTTTAATAGGCTATTCACCCCCCCTCTAGCCATTTGGACCTTTCAAGTGGTATCAGAGCCGAGGCACCATTTATTAAAGGCTTAACAACCTACGGTGAAGAAATGGCTCTTAGTTTGCATATCAACAACACTAAGAAGGCACCTTACTTTGATGGCATAAATTATGTTTATTGGAAGGTCAAGATGACCGCCCATCTCAAGTCAATCAATAGAGAAGTTTGGAAGGTGACCGAAACAAAGTTTGAGGTTGCAAATGAGAATGCACCAACACCGGTTGAAGAAAAGAAGCTTCAATGCAATGACATCGCAATTAGCACTACTGCAGAAAGAATAACTGTGGCGGGCATTTTCCCTTTTCCGTAGCGGGCAACCGCGTCCGCCACGGCCATAAGGCCACGGTAAATCGTTGCCACTTCCGTGGCGGGCGCGGCTGACCGCTGCGGTTAATCTATTAACCGCAGCGGGCAACGTAAAGAGCCCGCTACGGTTAATTCACATTTACCGCAGCGGGCTGTTTACGTTGCCCGCTACGGTTAATGGATTAACCGTAGCGGGCATTTTATGTTGTCCGCTACGGATGCTGCTATTAACCGTAGCGGTCGGGTTATGTTGCCCGCCACGGTTAAGTGTTTTTAAATAAAAAACACACTGCAGAACCATTGCTGCATATGAATTTAAACAATTTACAAATTCCAGAATCTAGATTTCATTTCAGAAACAGAAGATATATATATATATATATTATACACATATGAAACCCACGAATCCGCTACACATCACAATTCTACTGCGTGGGTGTAATCCGTCGGCCGTAGCATGGTGTCCCATCTCCTAAGCTTCTCGAACTCTGGTCGAACTAGCAATTCACCTTCATTGTCGAAGAATGGTTCGCCTTCGAGCACACATTTCTCTAGGATGAACTTATAGATGTCCGCCTTGATTTGCTTAAAAGCTTGGCGTTCATTCTTCATCGTCTCTCCATGATTCTTCACTGCTTCTTTGAGCTTCTTCCAGCTGTTGGTGTACTCCTTGCTTTCCCTTAGGTTCTTGTAGGTGTACAAGCCACATGCCTTTGATCCCAAGGGTTGTTTGGCGCACTGCACGATCGATACAAAAGCATTAGAACACATATATACCAAAAGCATAATTGAACTACCTTTGAATATACTTACGGGGAAATCGCGTCGGATTTTGAGGTGGTGCTTATGCCTCTTTTTGAATTTCTCCGTTCTCCGATCCCAGCATTGCGGATCCTTGAGATATGCACTATAAGCGCTGCACGAAGTGTATTAGTGTTAGCGTCAATTTAAATACGATAACCGTAAAGGATCAAGAAGCTCGGTGACTTACTTTTTCAAGCAGTCTTCGAAGGCCTTGTACCCCTTTTTGTTCGGTACCTGTAACGAGTCAAATATAACAGCCCGACCATCTTGAGGATAGACGAGGAAGGCAACCCAGTGGCCGCCGGCTAGGTCATTTCTACACCATTGAAACAAGTATAGGTTATGTCAATGAGAAGGCATGACCCTAGCCACTTTTGCTCTACATGGATGTTTTCGACTTACCCAAAGTGGTAGGCAGCCATAATACAATGCGGCCCATCCGGGTTGAGCTTCTTCATTACCTCAAAGATGTACGTTGACAATTTCTTCTTCTCCTCTTTCATGTTTTCTTCATACTTCTTTTCCCTCTGCCGCACGGTCAACTCTGGGTCCGTTATCTGGAAACCCTTGATCACTCTCTCAGCAATATGCATTGGAGAGAGGTATAGGATAGGATGGTGTCTTTTGTTGCTCATAGTGACCGTCAACCTGCACGGACAAGTCATCGTGTCCTAAAAATCATATAGTTCTCCAATACAAATGTAGAGATTGGTCTATGAAGGTCGCAATCATCACTTACAGAGAGAATAAGGTGATTTGGACGATGTCAAGGTCTTCTTCCCGCAATAGGTTGTACATGTCCTGGAAGTCCACAGGCAGCTGAATAATGGCACCGGGCAAGTGGAACAACTCCGAGGGAATCTTGACGGTGAAACCTGTCATCCCAGCTTTTGCTGCTTCCATATACCACAGGTGGAACTTTCTTGTATCCCACTTTTCATCGTCGATGAGCTGGGCCTTAGGTAGCATGAACTTTCCAAGCTCATAGTGGCCAGGATAGTCTTCCGCCTCAGGAAATAGATTGATCTGTAGAGTATTTGTAGGCCTGGCAAAACATAGTTACATATGTTATTACCATTTCATGTGTTAGAAAGGTTACGAGAATATTATGCTTGTTTGTCACATACCTTTCAGATGTAGTAGTGTACGGGAGCACTGTGGCGGTCATGCCTGCATTCTTGCTCGGTGGAGGAGGGGCTTCAAGCATAGGAGTAGATGTTGGCGGTGGTGTCTTAGTCCTTGTTGCCTCCTCCATGCCTCCTTCTTGTTGTCTGCTTGGGCTCCAAGGCGGACTATTTGTAGGAGGGGCACAGGTTGCCCCCATGTCATTGTCCCCCTCATCTACTTGTGCCTTCTCCTTATCTCCGCCATCGTTCTTGTCTTGTGCCTTCTCCTTGTCCTGGCCATGGCTATCGCCATCACCTTGTCCTTTGCCCTTGTCCTCACCATCGCCTTCAGCATCATCGCCACTGCCATCAGGATCATCGGGGGGACAAGATCCAGCCACCGATCATTGTGATCCGACAGTTGATGGCTGCGATCCTTGTGTCGGTGTCGAAGTTGGTGTCGGTGGAATGATCTCAATGTCTTCCTTGTTCCACAGAACTTCATGACCAATGGCCTGCCCAAGAAATCTGACATGTTGTATGTTTGGAAGATCCAATTCATACTCTTCTTGCTTGGCACATTCCATAGTGGGGTCACGACCACATAGCCTTCTGGGATTTCCTCTGGGCTGAAATCTATGCTTTTGGGATGTAGCATTCCCTCAGCTATATACATCTTCTTGGATCTTCCGAACGGGATCAGGAGCTGGATGTGTGTGTCTTTCTGGACGTCCTCGGTCCAGTGCCTTGGTTGACCCTCGATCATCGGCAGCCCTTGCGGTTGTTGAAGTGGAGCCATGGCCAGGCCAGCCTCGCGAAACATCTGTGACCTCATCGCCACCATTTCAGGCTCATTGCTCGTGAAGGCTTCTTTTATAGATTGTTTGATCACCTCGGACATGCCTTCTTCGAAGCCTTTCTGATACAACGTGTCCTTGTACTTCTGCCTCGACTTGTATGCGGATGCGTCGGCCTGCCATGACTCGACCAACTTCCAGCTCATCTTGCACTGGACTCCACGAACACGGCTGTGATGCTCTGGGGTTCCGAGGACCACGGTCAGCAAGTCATGGCCCCTGCGGACCTCGATGTTGTCCTTAGATTTGGCGGCCTGGACGAGAGCCTTCTCCAACTCCTCATATTGCGACTCGTTGTACTTGGTCGCGCCTGGCTTTAGCTTCTTTGGAACGCGGGCATACATGAACTCCTTAGCTCTGACATCGACGTCTTCATACGGATCGGGAATGCCAGCAGCCTCTCTAGCCTGTTCTTCTACCCGCCATCGAGCCCTATGTCCGACATAGCCAATCATGCCCAAGTGGTGCAGATGCTTGTTTTGTTTCGCCAGAGCACTGAACTTGGCACTCTTTGCCTCTGCTTCAGCGGTCATCCTCATTCGGCAGAATTCTTCCCACACATGCTCCTTCACCATAGTGTATTTCTGGCAGGGTGACTTCTTCTTCTTCAGAAACTCCCGTGCCAGCATCGACTTGAAGTTGCGAAAGGCACAAGACGCCACATGCATAGCCCACTCACAACACTTCTCCATGTCTGCGCCTTCGGGATAAGTGAACTTCTGGGTAACCTCACCCCATACATTGCCCTTGACGTCTTTCGGGACCTGGTGCCAGCTCGGCCAAGTGATCAACACCTTATCCCTCACTATACAGGACACTTGATTGCTGAATCAGCCTAGTACCTCTTGCGGACTCACTGGGTTTCCCTCTGGCCCCACCTCAAGGATCACGTGCACCACGTCAGTCAACTCCCTCTGGTGCCTCCCGTGTTGCCCCCTCCTCCGCTTCTACTCGGATTCTGAGGTTGTCGTGGAGGGAGCGGCGCCTTCTTCATGTCTGTTCTCTTCTCCGGACCCAAATTCTAACGCCCGAGGCACAACTGGGATCTGTGCACTGTGGGCTTCATCATCCGCCGGATTGTACGTCGGATCTACGTCTTCCTCGGTTCGACGTTTCTTTTGTGGTGGGGTTACAGACGCACCACTTGCATAGCTAGTTGAAGATGAGCTAGGGGTAGGCTCCCTCTAATTCTGAAACGGGTCGTCCGCCATTTCTAGGTGCCCAAACACAAATATAAAAATTATATTTCAGTGTACAAGATATCACAAGCATGGCATTAGGAACTTAAAACCACATTTATGGTGACCATAATTACTCCAAAAATTGCATAGTCCGTAGCATTAAACAAATTTCACATTTCAAGGTACTAATTCTTTCAAGGTACATCAAGGTACTAATTCTTTCATTTGTGGAAAAAGTCCACAAACTCTGCTTCATGTTCTAATTCTTTCATGTTGCTACATGCTCAGCTGCTTATCTTATGTGTTGGTCTATAGGCAATACAGAGGTTGCTCTTTCCTGAATGACACAACTCACATGCAGCATAGCAGGTTCTGTTATTTGATGAAAACACAGCCAAATTTCACATTTCAGCTGCTTATCTTATGTGTAGTTCATGAATTTTCTGCAATCCTCAGTTAGAATAATACCTAATATAAGAACAGGGAGTGCTAACTGCAATCTAGTCAATAATCCTCAGTGCTTAAATGCTAACTGCAATCTAGTCAACAAGAACAGGGAATGAAAAACGTCATTAATCCATGGAAGATAATACACATAGCCAATTGCAAGCAGGGAATAATGTAAGAGCAAGCAGGGAACAGGGAATTAAATTTCAATCCGAGCAAGCAGGGAACAGGGAATAGGGCTTCCTTACCAGCAACTGGGGTTCGGTCCGATTCCCGCTCCGCTCAACACCGACCAAGCAGCACCAGCGCAGCGCGATGGCGGCTGCGATCGAATCCTAGGGGGCAGGCGGGTGGGGCGGGGGCGCCGGGATACGAAGAGGCAGCACCTGCCGGCCGGGTCAGTGGCCTCGCAGCGCCGCCACGTGGGGAAAGGGGGACGGTGTCGACGAAGACGGCGCAGCCGGGGACAGAGAACGCGGCGCCGGCGGCGTTCGAAATTTTGGCAGCCCTTCGGGGTGAGGAAGAACCGCGCGTAGGACTTAGAAAATTCAGTGGAGCGGAGCAAGCCTTTATAGGCCAGACATAACCGAAGCATGCATCCTAAGCAGCCCTCTACGGTAAATATTAACGGTAGCGGACAGTTAAGGAAGCCCGCTGCGGTAAACATTTACCGCAGCGGGCGCCTTAAGAAGCCCGCTTCGGTTAACATTTACCGCAGCGGGCTCCTTAACACGCACGCTACGGTACACAGTGAACAGAAGGTTTTTATTTTGTATATATAATGTAATTTTTTATGATAATTTGACATTTGTTATTAACTACAGGGATATTAATAAATTGACATTTATAAATAGCTAAATTACAAAATTACATATCTGAAATAGCTGAAATATAAGGCTTCTCTTAAAAAGATGTGTATTATACAATAATTGTCCACTACTTCATTACATAGATGTGTGCTATGTAATTGTCCACTATCTTAAATTGTCCACTACTTCATTAAATATAAGACTTGTCTTAGAGGTATTACAATAATTGTCCATTATCTTAAATAGTTCTCTCATTTTGGTGCAGGCGCTTTCACGGACCGCACCTCACCATCGTGTCGGGCCCACGGCTTCATTCCACTCTTGTTGCAACGGTCCTCGATGGTCTTCACCTTCTTTGGTAGATCGGTAAATAGCTCAAGCTCTTCATAGTTGTTGTATTGTTCTGGGCTCTGTACCCCATCAGCTCCAACGATCCGTTGCTTTCCTGACACGACCACATGCCTCTTTGTGTCCTCCGGATAGATATAGTAGGCCACTTGGGCGACATTGGTTGCAAGTACCCACTGATCATCTTTGTAGCCAGTACTTTTGAGGTTCACGGTGGTTAGCCCATAGTTGTCCACCACAACCGCTTTTGGGTTAACCCAGTGGCATCGAAAGACGGTTACGCGAACGTCTTTGCCATAGTCAAGTTCCCATATTTCTTTGACCTACCCATAGTATTGCGTCCTCGAGTTTGTGGCCTCGTCGACACCCTCATATCGAACACCGCTGTTCTGTGCGGCGCTCTTCTTGTCCTTTTCTTTCGTGTGGAACCGGTACCCTTTGAGATCATACCCTTGCCATGTGGTGACTTGGGTGGACGGACCTAGCACAAGCTTCTTAACGGTGTCTGTATCTTCATCAGGGCAGCCTTCTAGGAGTACGTGTTGCTCATTAAGCCAGGAAAGGAAAGTGCTCTTGTGCTCTTTCTGGACCCATTCCTCTGTGTGTTGTCCATCATGCGCGGCGCGGATCTCTTCTACATGTCTGTCAACATACTTCTCCATGCTGACTAACTGATGAAGGATATTGTAATGAGCTTGTTCCACATCTTTATATGGTATATCAGTGCGTACTTTGCGTCCAGTACACCCCAACCCCGCGGTTCTGCCCTCGTGCTGATGGACAGGCATCCCAATCGCTCTCCCATCTCTTATGTACCTCATGCACCAGTTCACGGACTCCTCAGTTGTGTATGCCTTGATAATGGAGCCTTCTGGGTAAGCACGGTTATGGACGTATCTGCTGAGGGTGGACATGAACCGCTCGTACGCTCACATCTGGTGTAGGTACACGGGGCCAAGTTGCTCGATCTGATCAACCATGTGCATCATCAGGTGTGGCATAATATCAAAGTAAGACGGGGGAAAGCACATCTCGAGCTAGCAGAGGGTCTCTGCAATGAACTCCTTCAGGGCAGGCAGGTCAGCCTTACCGATGACCTTTTGGGTGATACGGTTAAAGAAGTATGACATCCGAGTGACCACCATCTTCACGTATTCTGGACCGATAGCCCTAATCACGATTGGAAGGAACACCGTCAGCATGACGTGACAGTCATGTGAGTTGTAGCCGGCCAGTGTGAGGTCTTTCATGGACACCAGACTCTTGATGTTGGAAGAGAAACCGGTTGGCACCTTGATACCCCTCAACAACTTGAGCATAGCAATCTTCTCGTCATGCCTTAGGTTGTAGGACGCACCTGGTAGATCGACTTTGCTGTTATGAGTCGGACCTGGGTGAAGGTCCTTCCTGATGCCCTGGTTCACAAGATCCAACCGTGACTTCAAGCCATCCTTTGTCTTGCTCTTGATGTCCAGTAGGACACCGATGGTGCTATCGAAGACGTTCTACTCGAGGTGCATGCAGTCAATGGCATGGGGTGTTTTCAGGGTTTTCCAGTATGACAGGTACTTGAAGAAAATCGATTTCTTCTTGAAAGGGACAGGCAGTGCGGCGTCCTCCTTCGTGTCCCGCTTTCGCCTCCTTGTCTGTTTTGTCCCCTCTTCTTCTGGTACCTTCTTCTTCTTCTTGCCAAACTCTATGTGATCCATATCCTTCACCATCTCATACACCTTTGGCCCCCAACTAGTTTGCGCCGGTGCTTCACGCTGCGGCTCTTCCTGATCAGCGAAGAACTGATTCATAACACTTCTTCTGTACCTGTGCTTCTTGACAAGGAACCGTCTATGCCTCATGTACACCATCTTGTGAGATCCTTGGAGATAAGTGTAGCAGGTCCCGTCAATGCACACTACGCAGCCGGTCTTCCCTTTGATCTGCCCTAATAGTGAGAAGAGACCGGGGTAATCGGTGATGGTGACAATGATGATGGCTTTTAGGGTGAACTTCTCTTTGCGGGATGCATCAATCATCTCTACCCCAACATCAAATAACTCCTGCATTTCCTCCATCAACGGCTCTAGGAAGACATCGATATCGTTACCAGGCTGCTTCGGCCCTGAGATAAGCATGGTCAGCATAAGATACCTTCGCCTCTGACACAATGGGAAGGTAGGTTGTAGACTGTGAGTACAACCGGCCAGGTGCTGTGCGAGCTGCTAAGCTCACCAAAAGGGTTCATCCTGTCAGTACTCAGCGCGAGCCGAACGTTCCTAGGATCCTTACCAAATTTCAGGTATGCCTTGTCAAAATCTTTCCACTGTTGGCCATCGGATGGGTACCGTAGCATGCCATCATCCTTCTTGCGGTCAGCTGATGCATGCCAGGACATGAGCTTGGCATCCTCTGGGTTCCCGAATAGTGCACGCAAGCGGTCAGTCACAGGCAGGTACCACAACGATAGTGCTGGACTTTTCCTCCGCGTGTAACCCTCTTCTTCCTCATCCTGCTAAGATGAGATGCGATTGGCTGCGGCACTGCTATTCTTGGCCCCCTTCTTCCTCTTCAGACCACCCCGCAAGGCCACATCATTGTCTTCGTCCACACGACATCCAGCATTCCTCTTGTAGTGACTGGCGCCGCAGTGCGGATAGCTCGTCATATTCTCATACTCCTTGCCTCGATACAGGATGCAGTGGTTGGGGCAGGTGTGGGGGGATAGACCCCTATACCCTTACGGCTAGACTTCGGCCAGGAGGCTTGGCCCATTACGAGACGAGTTCAAGGCTTGATCCGACAACCTGGAGTTTCGCGCAAGGAAACAAGATGTGGAGATCAAGCAGGATTCTAGTCGGTTAGAATAGGAATTGATATCGAATTATCCATGGCAATTGTAACCGACTAGGATTAGTTTCCAGATCTGTAACCCTGCCCTTCAGACTATATAAGGAGAGGCAAGGGACCCCCCTAGGACATACGATTCTCTCAACACAAATCAATACAATCAGACGTAGGACGTAGGTATTACGCCAACTCAGCGGCCGAACCTGGATAAAAAGCTTGTCTGTGTCTTGCGTCACCATCGAGTTCGTAGTTTGCGCACCGTCTACCGATAAACTACTACCGTGGGTATACCCCAAGGTAGACTGCCGACCAGCTTTCGTCGACAGTGGCGCGCCAGGTAGGGGGTGTGCGTACAGCTCTCCCGACGAACAAGATGGCCATCATCCCCGACTTCGCGGCCATGGCGGGCGACTTCACGTTCACCGTCAGCTTCAACAACTTCACCGCCATGACCACGGAGGAGGTGTAGATCCGATCTGCGCCAACCACTTCTTCATCGACGTCGGCGGCGGCTTCAACCACGCTGGCTACGACTCCGACTACTCCAGCAACGTCTCCGACCACGCCGACAACGCGTCACCCGCTTCCCTGCTACAAAGAGAGGCAGATCGACAACACCGACCTGCTCGGGCCATCGACCAAATTGTTTAGCCTACTTGCTCTGACCACCAGTCGCAATAATAATCGCCGCGAAGAACGACGCTACGACAACAGCGACCACCGTCATGACAAGTCGAAAAGCTCGAGGGCCGGACAATTTTGTCGTCACCGACTAGACTTTCATCCAAAGATAAGTACACTTCTAATATCTTATTTATTTTTGGCATAATATTTTTTATTATCATTCAAAAAAACTTTTTGTTTAGCCACACTAGTTTTTTCTCCTACACAAGCTTTCCAGAGCCGGTACTGTCTCCGACTCCTCCCTACACATGCACGAGATCCGCCCTCTGCGTTCCGGGTGGTCGGCAGTAGCTCTCTGGCGAGGCTGGCAATCCCACACGTGTCTAGGTTCCGCACCTCATGCTGATTGTTGGCTAGACCAGAGCTGGTACAAGCTCTAGGATGAATTAACTACTTGTGCTAATTTTATAACAAAAAATCTAAAACTTATCTCAGTACTGATTTTTATCTAAAGTTTATTTATACATCATGTACTACCTATTCTTTATATTTATTTTTCAGGGGTTTGGCCCAGTCGACAAGCTACGCTCGGGGACTCGTCGACTATTCCCTATACTGTGCCCGGGGACTGCTCCGACCACCGAGCACGTTTACGTTCCCAACCACGCTCGGGGACTTGTCGACTACTCTCTATGCTATGCTCGAAGACTGTGCCGACCACCGAGCACGTTTACGTTCCCAACCACGCTCGGGGACTTGTCCACCGGTCCCTACGCCGTGCTCGGGGACTGTGCCGACCACCGAGCACTATACGCTCGGGGACTGGTCGACCAGCTCACCAATTTACGAGCTTGGGGACTGCACCGACCACCGAGCACTATACGCTCGGGGACTGGTCGACCAGCCCACCAATTTGAGAATTCGGAGACTGTACCGACCACCGAGTGTTCTATACTCGGGGACTGGTCGATTAGTCTATTCAATTGCATACGAGCATGATATGCTCGGGGACTGGTAAATTCAATTTTTTAGACCTTGCTACAAGGCTCATACTTCGCCTTCCAGCAAGCTCGGGGACTACATCGGTACGATGCATCTAGCGATGCATCTCAGTCTCAAAACTACTTTGGGGAATTTTCTTTTGACCCTGGCACCACGTGCCTACGTCACCTACTACCAGGCTCGGGGACTAAGTGGGCACACTTCACCTTGCGGTGAATATGCTTGCTTTTTTGATGTTTATACCTTTCAAAAAAGTAAAGTGGGCACACTTCACCAGGAAAGAAATCTTTTTTAATTGAGAGCACCATGCATTCTTCGAACAACTCGCTTCTTCGATGTCAATGTTGATCAACTGTCTTTTGAGTTGGTCAAAGAACCGTTGCAACTGTTTGGGCGACTTTCCCACTTATTGAAGACGTCAAGTCTCACTGATCGAAGAAGCTCAAGACGGCGTGCTACATCACAATACATGGTGCTCGGGGACTAGCTGTGGGGGGATAGACCCCTATACCCTTACGGCTAGACTTCGGCCAGGAGGCTTGGCCCATTACGAGACGAGTTCAAGGCTTGATCCGACAACCTGGAGTTTCGCGCAAGGAAACAAGATGTGGAGATCAAGCAGGATTCTAGTCAGTTAGAATAGGAATTGATATCGAATTATCCATGGCAATTGTAACCGACTAGGATTAGTTTCCAGATCTGTAACCCTACCCTTCAGACTATATAAGGAGAGGCAAGGGACCCCCTAGGACATACGATTCTCTCAACACAAATCAATACAATCAGACGCAGGACGTAGGTATTACGCCAACTCGGCGGCCGAACCTGGATAAAAAGCTTGTCTGTGTCTTGCGTCACCATCGAGTTCGTAGTTTGCGCACCGTCTACCGATAAACTACTACCGTGGGTATACCCCAAGGTAGACTGCCGACCAGCTTTCGTCGACAGCAGGCATCAAACTTTCTAAGTTTCATCGCAACTGGACGAATCAACTTCTTCGCACGGTAGGTATTTGCGGGGACCTTGTTACCCGTCGGATACGTGGTAGCAAGGTAACTTAACAGCTCATTGAAGCTAGTATCAGACCAGCCATGCCGGGCCTTCATCATCCACATGTGGAGGTTGAACCGGAGCACTGTACACTCCTTTGGACAATTACCGCCGTCCTTATACAGTGGATCAAGTGCAGCCTGCTTCATCTCCCTGAAATTTTCCAACCACTTCGGGGAGCCATACACAACGTCGTCTTCATCGATGTGGCTGACTAAACCCTCGATCACCTCGATATCCACCGGTTCCTGAACGGTAGCCGCCTCGCCATCTGCAACACCATCTGCCATCTCCCCGAGTATATCCTCCACTCTGTCTGAATCAACGTTGTCATTGTTGCCACAGGTTGGCCCTGCAGTCGTTGGAGATGAGATAGGCGCTCTAGGTTCTTGGTTCATGGTCGTCGACATCGAGCTCAAACCAGATGCATCGCCACTAGGGTCCACTCTTTCACCGTGATGAGTCCAGACTGTGTAACCCTCCATGAAACCAAACCGAATCAAGTGAGACTGCACCGTACCATCTTTCGTGAAGGCTGTGAGGTTCTTGCAGTGAGAACATGGACATATGGTTGTCGTCCGCTTCGATCTCTCATGGTGAGCTTTCGCCGTGGCAATAAACTTCCTCACTTCGACAAGGTACCGCGGGTCAAGCACCCGATTCATCCCATACATCCATTCCGACCTATCCATCTCGTGCCTGCGAACCGTTACACATCGAACAAAGAAGGTTTCATATGCATCCATTAAGAATCTAGACAAAAAAACATAGCTTTCTCTCTCCTCCATGAAACTAGATCTAGATCTAGATCTACCTATATATAGAGAAAGAGGAGGGAAAGAGGGGAGGGAGTTCCTATGTACCTCTTATGATGTCCTACTCCACCAAATCAAAGTTCTAAACCACAATTCAATTGTTTGGTCAAATTTTAAGGCAAAACCACTCCCCCCACGATTTGGAAGAGAGCAGCCGTGAGGAGGAAGAAGAAGGGGTCGGCTGGCTGCTATTTATACAGCCAACGAACTACCAAAGCGGGCTTCATAAGCCGCCCGCTACAGTAAATGTCAATTAACCGAAGCGGGCGACGTAACGTGCCCGCTACGGTAAAAGCATTAACCGTAGCGGGCATGTTACGTCGTCTGCTTCGGTTAATACGATTAACCGTAGCGGGCTCTTTATGATGCCCACTGCGGTTAATCATTTACCGCAGCGGGCTTTCCTGTGGCCGGGCCTATACGCGTGCGGTTGAATAATCGTGGCGGGCAAAAACTGTGCCCGCCACAGAGGTGGAAATGGTCTCGTTGCGGTTAATCAATCCTGTAGTAGTGTAGTGCTCTTCATGAAGCTCTTGATGACAAGACCTTTGAGCAAATCAAGAACATTGAGGTTGCTCATGATGCATGGGCAAAATTAGAAGAAACATTTGAAGGCACCAAAGGTACTAAGACCGCCAAAGCTTACATCCTCCAAGAGAAGTTCTCAAGCTTCAAGATGCAAGAAGATGAAAGTGTGCCGGAGATGTTTCACCGGTTGCAAGTCATTGTGAATGAGCTCAAGGCACTTGGGGAAGAAGTGAAGGATAGTCAATTCTCTATGAAGTTCTTGAGAAACTTGCCCAAGAGATTTGACACATTGATCACCGTGCTAGTCAAGACAACTCTTAGGAATCAACTCCCCAACAAGTCTTTCAAGAGGTGATGACCGATGATGCCTATAGAGAAGATGATGAAAAGGATGAGTTGATCAAGAAGAGGAAGAAGGATGGTGAGAAGAAAGATGATGAGAAGAAGAAAAGTGTGGCATTCAAGGCCTCCACATCCAAGGGCAAAGCCAAGCAAGAATCATCAAGTGAAGAAGAAGCAAGCTCTTCTGATAGTGACAAAGATGAGGAGATGGCTCTTCTTGTCAAGAGATTTGGCAAGTTTATGAAGAAGAAAGGCTATCGGGCAAGAAGGAAGAAGAGTTCCTCAAAGAAGAATGACCATTCCATGAGGTGCTTTAGATGCCATAGCAAGGATCATCTCATTGCCAAATGTCCTTATGATAGTGATGATGAAGATGCTATCAAGAAGGAAAGAAAGAAGCAAAAGAAGAAGCAAGAAAAGAAGGAAGGATCAAACAAGAAGGGTGATGCCCATGTTGCAACTTGGGATAGTGATTACTCCTCAAATGATGATGAGAGCAACAAGAAGATTTGTTTATAAGCGGATTTGTTTCTGTATTTGATTGGGAAGAGTGGAGAGAGAGAGAGAACTCATTTGTATTCCCCGCATTCTGTAAACTCTTATCATATAGTGAAGATCGCCGGTTGGCGCTCGTGGTTTTTTCCCACAAGGGTTTTCCAAGGAAAAATTCTATGTCTCGTCGCATTATTTCCTAACAGAAGCAAAAAATTAAGCCAACCCAAATCAGAAAGTAGAGGCCCAAATTTTGGGTTCCTATGCTGGAGTTGCTCTTAGAAGATATATGATGTAAGGTGAAACCAGTTGGTCATAAGAGCTTAACATATATAGCTCAAGTACAAGGGAGTCTTTTTTTTGCGGGGACTCCGGGACTTCTCTAAAAGCTATTGATAGATCTGGTGTATCCCAAGGTAAGCTTAGTCAACGCAAAGAGATAGGGTAGGACGCACTTCCCCTGTTTATTCGATCATGTGTTACAAGGAAATGCTCCCAAATTAAAAGCAAGAGTGATTTGTTCGGACATCATCCCTTCTATCAATGAGAAGGGGATCGGTCTCATGGCTGGCCAGGACCCAGGAGGACTCTACAAGCATTATTAATCTGTATCTATGTTCGTATTCTATATCTATATTCTATATTCTATATTCTATATATCTTATATTTTTAAACTCCACCACAAGGTCTATCACAACATATGTAAGCTATTCACATCATTTCTCACTAACTATCCACATCGTCCAACTATTAGGGTTTTGGTTGCCCACAATGATTATGGGGTGTTTTGTGAGTAGGCAATGATTATGGCACATTGTGCTAGTAGCAAAACTACATGGTAGCATACGAAATATTGTATTTATGCTGGTTTGGATAGAGGGTGCTGGGTCCCAGTTTCAAGAGTTTGAAGTTGTATTGCTTGTTTGCCTTGTGCATGACATGGTTCTAAGGAATGTTGGACGGTGGTAGTCTGAGTTTTTTCTGGTCTAGGAACCCCTACCCTCCATATATTGCCCGAATGGCAAGGCTATATGGTAGTTTCCTTTCCTACCAGGATTTGGCTCTTAGTCCACTAGTAGAAAGAAGCTCAATAGTGGCGGTTGTAAACACATTTCTACAGGCGTTTTTCGTAACCGCCGGCGCTAGGGGCTAGTACAAATGAATCATTGCACTGGCGCTTAACTGAGAACCACCTGTGGAAATCTATTTTCAGAAAATATGAAATCGGCTTTTAAAAATGAGAAAAAAAGATTTTAATTGGCCTAGGCTAATCGCCCGTCCGTCTACATCGAAGTCGCAAGTCACGCATCTTTTCACGCAAAATCGCACGCTACGTGGCCGGCGAATTTCATTTCTTCAATTTGCTCTCCTCTTCTAAGTTTATAGCTTTCGTGCTAGCTTCATCGATGTTCTCCACTAAATAACTGTTCGGGTAGGCCGTCTAATTCTCCGGAAAGGATTAGTTGAAATCCCTCTGCAAGACCAACATACTTTCCTGGAGAACCGGTAAAAACTTCTGCCACAAAAAACAGTTGTGATAAGAACCGCTCGATTTTTCGTGCTCTTGCTACAGTTAAACGATCGAACCCAAGACCTCGCCCTCGCGTGTAGCCTCCTCTACAACTCCACGCATCACTCAGTGTGTCTATATTAGAATTTAGTTCCCCACATATTATCCTAAACCAAGCATACATTGATTGTTTGAGGCCCTAAACGGATTGAAATGGAAAAGTTGTCAACTACAAAGTTTCATAACTTTTTAAGATCTATAACTTTTATATTGGTAGTTTCTCCATCTGAGGCCATCTGCAAAATTTGAATTTCAAATTTAAGAAATTCAAACGTAGTTTTCGATGATAAGATGATTTCAAATGAAAAAATTATCAACTACAAAGTTTCATAACTTTTTGAGATCTACAACTTTTATTTTGGCAATTTTTTCAAATGAGTTCATTTGAAAAGCTAAAAAAATTCAAGTTCAAATTATTTCTACATTCGGTTTTCTTAATAAACCATCTATAGAAATATAATTTTTAGTGATGGTTCTTTAGGAGAACCATGCAAGTCCGTCCGCGACTTGGCAAACACCGATCTGCCGCGACTCCCACGCGCGACCGCGACTCCTACGCGCGATCGAAAAACACCGATCACGACAGCAGCAAGATGGATCAGCGATCGTGGCTCAGCGGCCACCGGCGATCGTGGACTACTTGCCGATCTCTAGAGGAACTTGCACTGCTTGTCGATCTCTAGGCACTTCTTCCAGTGACCAACTGTGGACTTGCCGATCTCCAGGGAGCCGCTACCGAGCCACGGGACGAAGCAACTGGCGGCGGACCTCCTCAACGCGAGTGGCGGCGGACTTCCTGAACACGCGAAGAAAGCCCGCGAACAGACCGAGACCACGCGCGTGCTAAAAACTTTCGGCAGTTGGGTCCACATTTTGGTAAATACGATGATGTCTTATTTTTCTCCTTCCTATTTGCTTTTCAGAGTTGGCAAACTCTAACAAATGGCAAAGAAAAAATGCCAAACTGTCATGACATATCAGTTTTAAGCTCATTTATTAATCAGCACTAACCGGGAGATGGTTGCTTCTAATATGTATGAACGAAATCTCTTTTGAAGGTTCTATTCAGGGGACGCAATGCCTTCGGTTTTGGATTCACTCGCAACGTGAAAACCAACGAGTGCTCATGTTATTACTTAGGGGCTTTGCCGTAATTTGGAGACTGCAGCATTGAGCCTCTTTGCGTCCTTTAGATGGCCTTCAAAATTTAGAATTTGGTCTTGAGTTTGTTTTGTCAAAATTTTTTGACTGTCGGGTCTGTTTAGATTTGAAATTTTTTGGTCTAAAAGAGAAATTTTTTTTGTGGAATTAGAGCCTGGTAACCAAACGTGGCTAAAAAATTTTAGGGCCAAAATTTTAGGTGCAACTATGCAGGCATTCCCATGAAAGCCTACCAATGACAACTGCATGCAGCCTAAGTTGTGTCAAAAAAATTTACCAAACTAAACACCTAAAATTTTTCACGTGCGTCTGACCACAAAAATTTTTACCACTTTGACCAAAAAAATTTCAAATCTAAACAGGCCAGTTGGATTGGAATAAGTTAGTCTAATTCCTCTTTGACGAGGATGATGCCAGATACTTCTTTCCATTATCTATAAAAATATTTAACCTGTGTTCGGGTGATAAAAAAAATGAATCCATCGGTAATCTATACTCTATAAAGGAGCAAAAGAATTGAAAATAGTATCTCACTCTGATATATTTTACCTAACTTAATTTTTATCCATTATATCTATTTTACAATCAGATCCAACGCATCTAAGGCATTGTTTAGTTCACCCCAAAATCAAAAACTTTTTAAGACTTCTCGTCATATCGAATATCGCGGCACATGTATGGAACATTAAATATAGATAAAAACAAAAACTAATTGCACAGTTTGCAGTAAAATCACGAGACGAATCTTTTAAGTCTAGTTACTCTATTATAATTGGACAATATTTGTTAAATAAAAACGAAAATACTACGGTGTCGAAATCCAAAAAAAATTGGATCTTAACGAGCCCTAAATCATCCACCGTGATCTGACGAGCGGGCTCGGTCTGTAAGAAACTATTTACATTTACAATATATTTCCCTCTTGTGCATCGTGCTCCCTGGCGTTTTTTTTTCAGCGGCGATTTTCCTACCCACACTTCTGCAGCCGCGTGTGGAAGAAAATTCTGTGGGGATGGGTCCAAAGCCCCACACGTGGTGCCTTGAGAAAATCTAACGGCTAGGGGAGGAGACTCCTCCATTGAATCTGAACAGTTGGTGTCTTAAATCATGGAGATAGTTATTGTGGCAAAATGGTGGACATGAGATTTAGGTCTTGTTTAGTCCACGAAAAATTTTGTATTTCGCTATTGTAGCATTTTTGTTTTTATTTGACAATTATTGTAAATCATAGACTAACTACGCTCAAAAGATTCGTCTCGCAAATTACAGATAAACTGTGTCATTAGTTATCTTTTTTATCTATATTTAATACTTCATGCGTGTACCGTAAAATTCGATATGACGAGAAATCTTGGAAATTTTTGGAAACTAAACAAGGCCTTAATTAAAAGCCTGTTTGAATGGACTAGGACTAAGGGGGTGTTTGAGACTGCTCTGCTTCACGTTTTTCAGCTCCGCTCCATGTTTTTTAGCCAAACGGTTTCAGCTCCACACACTCAGTTCGAGGAAAAAGGGTGGAGTTGTGAGAGCACCTAAAGAGATACTCCACAAACTCTAGTTTTTTTTGTAGAGCTGCTCCACAGTAGAGTTTGTGGAGCAGTCGCAAACACCCCTAACTAGTCCTATTAGCTCATATAAGTGGACTAGTGAACTAATCTCTGCGACTAGTGAACTAATAATTAGTCCGCTTATTTGAGATTTGAGGACTAAAAGTTAGTCAAGTTGTTAGTTCCGTGATCCAAAACTAGGCCTAACTAGCCACGTGTCAACGTCATCAAAGGGGCGCACGGATGGGCTTTGGACCCATGGCCCGTAACCGCCCGCAATACCGTTGGCCCTCCTCCGACACTCCCGGTCCGCGCCGCACCTCCCTCCCGTCCGTTTCCCATCCCATCCCACTCCCTTCTAGGCGACAACCGCCGCGCTTCCTCGCTGTAAACACAAAGGCGTAAACGTGAGGCGCCAGCATGCCGGCGTAGTCGTAGATGACCTCCTCGCCGTCGTCGTCCACGCCTCGCTTCGCGGGTCTGCACAGGAAGCATCCCGCCACCTGGATGCCGCCTAGCCCGTCGCCGTACGCTCTGGCGTTGGCCTCGCGGATCACCTGCAGGAGCCCGTCCTCGGCCATTGCACTGCAGCCGGCAAGTCGGCTCGGCAAGGACGTACAACATCCTTTTTGAAAGGGAGCGTGGCCTGTCAAGATCAGGCACTAGCCCCTCATTACCATCATCAGCGAGTGGCAGCTCAGGAGCCCCATCGAATCATAGCGGAGGAAAACAAGGTATATTCAGAGTCGATGATTATTCTGCTATTGTATCATAGGTGTTCGACCAAATGTATCTTTGGTTTGGTAGTTCAATTTATCTGTACTCGGTTTTGTCTGCTTTGGCTATTCCTATTCAGATTCAGAGTCAATGGTTTATGTATAATTATGTAAATTTGCTAAAATGCAGCACTCTTTTAACTATTCGAAGTTACCATGCTCCTTTAGAACATCTGTGATCTGTTGATAGTTCAGTGCTGTTACCTGATGCATTTGTCCAGATAGATAAGCCTGACTCAAGAGTCAATCCTCATAAACCTCTCCTTCAAGGATGCATCATTGTGGATTGCAAGCAACGGAATTCAGGTTGTTAAATTGTTTATGGTCAGGGAGAGATCATTCTGAAGGTTAACTTTTCAGGTCAGTTGGTACTGGAACATTTGTTCTGTCTCAGAATTAGCCTTACCTCTGCTGTTGGCAGATTCTTATATGACTTCACCTGACTACTTGAAATCACAAAACATATGCATTGCAGTAGCACTAATTAAATTCTGATCCTGGTTGTTTACTTGGTTCTGAATCTGTTTCAGGGTTCCAAATAAAAAGAGGCAGTTCCAATATGACTTCAAAAAATGAAATTTAATTCCATATTAAGCTCTACACGACTACACCATAGTGACAGTCTCATGTGAGAATTTAAAGCTATGCAAGACTTTATTATAGTTCTGTTTTCATTACCCCAGTATGATTCTTTTAGGTAATCCCTATAACAAAGAGTTTATTGTCATTCACTAATAACTTTGCTTAAGGAACCTTTTTATTTTTATTTGCAAAGGTAACCATGTTCATTTATGTAAGCCTGCATCAAGGTATTAGTTTTAAAATTTTAATGTTTTTTCTTTTTTTTCTCAAACATGTAAGAGGGCTCTGTATCATTCATCATATTAGATAACATGCTGACTGCACGGCTGATTCAGTAAACCAACTAGAAATCTTTCAAACTTTTACTGAACTGCACCTATATATACCACGTATTTTTCTACCACATGTTTTTTTTTTCTGAAATTGCAATTCAGTTCAACATGAAAAACCAATTGAGTGTGTCAGCCTAAGATGAGAATATCAAAGGCTTCTTCCATAGGAAATGTGTCAATAGCAAATCCAACGAGGTTTGAAATTAAAGTGTTGAACTGAATATCAACCCATCTTAAAAAATCAGGAAGCAGTTTTGAAGGTGAAATAGACACTATAGAAAATGGTCTCCTTTTTACTCTTCTAGATGCCTCTAATCTTTGATTGAGCTTCAACAAATATAATATTGAGGAAATTGGAGAAGGTTCTGGCTGGCTCATCCCAGCACAGAGTCATTCTATTCTTATCCTCTTAATATTACATAAAGGCCCTCTTACAAACTACTATTTACACTAACACTCCCCCTCAAGATAGGCTAAAGATATCTAACATGCCCTTCTTGTTACAACTCAACTCATTCTCACTAGGTCCTAAGCCTTTTGTGAAACAATCTGCTAACTGACTATGTGATTTTACATACCCTAGCTTTAGGATCCCACTATCCAGTTTCTTCTTAATGAAGAATCTATCAATCTCAACATGCTTAGTGCGATCAAACTGGACCGAATTATTTGCAATATTGATTGCAGCAACATTGTCACAGTGAAGCATCATGGTCTCATTCCTCAACACCCGCAGCTCTTTCAACAAGCCTTTTAACCATAACATCTCGCACAAGCTCAAAGCCATTGCCCTATATTCGGCCTCTGCAGTGGATCGAGCCACAACTGCTTGCTTCTTACTTCTCCATGAGACAAGATTTAAATACACAATATCTAGAGGTAGACCTCTATCGTCTTTGCTACTTGCCCAATCTGCATCACAGTAGCCCTCCAAATCTAGGTGCCAATTCTTTCTAAACCATAATCCTTTCCCAGGGGTTCCCTTTAGATACCTCAAAATCCTGTAAACAACCTCCATATGTCCTGTTCTTGGATCATGCATATACTTGCTCACCACACTCACTATATAGTAAATGTCAGGTTTTGTATGACACAGGTATATCAGTCTTCCCACCAACCTTCGATATGTTTCTTTGTTCACAGAATCTCCACATTGGGCACTGATTTGATGATTTTTATCAATCGGGGTACTACATGGTCGACACCCAAGCATGCCAGTTTCAGTCAACAGATCAAGAACATATTTTCTTTGAGAGAGAACTATTCCCTTAGGTGATTTGGCAATCTCAATCCCAAGAAAATACCTTAGTGGTTCAAGATCATTTACTTCGAAAGCCTTTCCCAGATTCTCCTTCAAGCATTTGATTTCCTCTGCATCATCTCCTGTAATCACAATATCATCCACATATACCGCCATAATGGTGATAAATGTCCCTCTATGCTTATAGAAGATAGTATGATCACCATTACATTGAGTGTAGCTCATACCACAAACTGCTCTCCTAAACCTGTCAAACCACGCCCGAGGTAATTGCTTTAGTCCATAGAGTGACTTTTTAAGTCTACACACCTTCCCAACCGTTTGACTATTCGCAAACTCCGGTGGGATCTCCATTTAAACTTCTTCTTGCAAGTCACCATGAAGAAATGCATTCTTCACATCCATCTAATGTAGAGGCCAACCAAAGTCTACAACACAGGAGATTAAGGTCCTCACAGTACCCATCTTAGCCACAAGAGCAAAGGTCTCATCATAATCAATGCCATATGTTTGACTATATCCTTTTGCAACCAATCTTGCCTTGTACCTATCCACCTCTCCTTTAGGGTTTTGCTTCACAGTGAAGACCCACTTACACCCCACTGCTCTCTCCCCTTTTGGATGTGGGACCAATTCTCATGTCTTGTTCTTTTGAAGAGCATGCACCTCTTCTTCCATTGCTGCCTTCCACTTAGGGTCCTGTTTTGCACACTTCCAGTCCCTTGGAATAGGCACTGTTTGTAAAGATGCAACAAATGCTCTATTTGCAGGTGAAAGACGAGAGTATGAGAGGAAATTAGCAATGTCATGATCTGTAGTAGGGAGGTTTTCCAAAATTAGATCTAATATCTCTACGTTGTGCAAGAGGTAACTCTACATGCTCAAGAGTAGGAGATACATTACCACTTGACCCAGATTGGGTCGAGGAGCTCAATGGAGAAAGGTCCGAGGAGAGATTTGGGACTGGTAAAACAGGCTATTGTGGCTGTGGTGTACAAACTTGCTTCCCCTGACTCCTTAATCGCCTCCTTTGTACACAATTGGCTTCTTTGCAATTGTTTCCCTATTCTCCGCTAAACATAGGTACGTCCCATCAATCATCTCTTCACCCCCTTCAACAATCACCTCCTCACTCTTACCATCAATCATCTCTCCATTCTCATGGCTACCACTCCTCATATCCACAACATTATCCTGATTATCCTGATCCACCACCTCCTCTTGAACTTTAGATACATCCATTGGACATGGGATAGCACCACCAACTATTACTTTCTTTTGAGCAGCAGCTCCTTCATTCTCCCCCTCTCTACTGTCACTCTCAGTGACTGAAGAAAATTCTTCCAACGGATCAAGATCCCATGGTTTTGTGTAGTATGGCTCAAACTCACGAAATGTCACATCCATACTCACAAACAATTTCTTTCCAATAGGGTCCCAACACTTGTAACCCTTCTGTGCAGATGAATATCCAACAAAAACACACTTTACCGCCCGTGGATCTAACTTGCCAACTGAAGGTCTATGGTCCCTGACAAAGCAAACACAACCAAATATCTTGGGTGGTATCTTGAATTCCCTTTGTCCTAATAATAGTTCAGCTGGAGAATGCCAAGAATCCTGGGTGGCATACGATTAATTAAATATGCTGCTGTCAGCACTGCCTCACTCCAGAGATACTTAGGCACATTCATTTGAAACATCAGTGACCTTGCTACCTCCAACAAATGTCTATTCTTCCTTTCAGCCACGCCATTTTGTGATGGAGTATTAGGACACGTGGTTTGATGAGTAATGCCATGACTCAATAGGTATGCCACAAAATCATTATTCATATACTCCTTTCCATTATCAGTGCGGATAATTCTAATCTTGGTATTAAATTGATTGACAACCAGGTTATGGAAGTCTTGGAAACATCGGAGAACTTCATGCTTACCCCGAAGCATGTAGATCCACGTCATACGAGTATGGCAGTCAATAAAAGTGACAAACCACTTAAACCCACTCAAAGATGTAACCGAGCAGGGACCCCAAACATCAGAGTGTATCATCATAGAAGGTTCACAACTACGAAGACCAATACTAAGATAGGTTGACCTTGTATGCTTCCCAAGTACACATGCATCACACACAAGTTTGTTACTATCCACACCCTCAAACACAGCAGGATATAATTTATTCAAGCTTTCAAAAGGCATGTGTCCTAACCGACAATGAAGCAAGTAGATCTCCCTCTCCTATGCTCCAACAGCTACCGCCAATGTTGACTCCTCCTGGTTGATAACCCACAACCCATTATGCCTGACTCCAGTCCCAATCACTCTCCCCGTCCTCTTCTCCTAAAAAATACAAAGGTTTTCGTCAAATGTAACAATGCACTTGAATTGATCAACTAATGAACTAGCAGAGAGGAGGTTGACCGGGAAGGAAGGAACATGCAAGACAGATGATAAGTAAAGGGATAGAGTACACTCTATAGATCCTACACCATGAATGGGTTGAGATGTACCATCAACAGTTTGAATAGTTTCAGAGTTGGAGTGTGGAGTATAAGTTTTAAAAGAACTAGATATGCCTGTGACATGCTTGAAAGCTCCTGAATCAATAACCCATTCTATGTTATGCCTATATGTGGATGCAAGTGCCTGTGCCTGAGTACCTTTGCCCAAGTGGGCATAGTTAGCAAAGTTACCAAAGTGACTGGTGGTGGCAATCACAGGACCATCTGAAGTAGTTTTGGAACATTCAGATCCTTTCATCTTCTGCCATTGTTCCCACTGCTTGACCTGCTCCCCGGTCAACGTGACAGATGAAACATCACCTGTGGTAATAGTAGTGACCTGAGAACCACTCTCCGAGGTAGCAACATTGGCTTGAGGACCACCACGGCCCCTGCCACGACCCCTGTACGACCTCCTCCACGGCCACCACGACTACCTCCTTGATCGCCACGTCCACCACTACAACCTCCACGAGTACCACTCCACCATAGTTTTTAGGAAGAGGACAACTATAACTCAAGTGACAGTTGAAGCACTCCCTCTCAGCCATTGTGGTGTAAGCCGACTTCACAGGATTGCTACTACTCATCATCTGAAGCCTACTCTCTTCGATAACCATGGCTGACACAACCTCTTCCATGGTAGGTAGGCTATCCTGATGACAAAAAGCAGCCCACCTGCTGTCCTCTACCCACTTGTGGATCCCTCATACGAAGTGGGGCATAGTGGTCCAACTCCCCCCATAAATACTGCAACTCACTGGCATATTGCTCCACTGATCGCCCTGCTTGTTTCACTGCATCCGCCTTATTGTGAATCTCCATCATCACCATCATATTCCCTCGTCTGGAGTACATATTACTCAGCGTCTTCCATATCTGTGCTGCAGTGGGCATCGCTTCCACCATCTTACTCACAGATGGTGACATAGATGCCAATAGCCACGCCACAATGGTAGAGTTTGTTGTATGCCAAACTCTTCACTCAGGGCTAAGTTTGTTAGCCGGCTCAACACATTCCTCCACGAGATAGTGCTCTACCCCTTTTCCACCTAGGAGCACTTGCACTCTTCTAGACCAGCTCAAATAATTCTTGCTTCCCTCTAATTTCACATCATTTGGCACTAGTTCCAGCTTCAACTCAGGTGGTCTGGAACCAATTATGCCGATCTCCAGAAGCTCCAGAATCATAGACCTCATCTCACTTTTCATCTCACCCTTAGTAATTAGAGGGCCACTTCCACTATTGTCACCACTGTGAGCCTTATTCACCTCATCCTCTGCTTTCTTCTTTGCTTCCCCATATGGATCCATCTTCCTCACCTCAAGTGCAGCACCTCACCAAATTTCTGCCCAATTACAACTCCAAATCAGTAGCCCCACATCTGGTACAAGGGAGTAACACAGTAGCAGCAGGAAGCAAATCAATTTCTTTTCCCTCACTCACAGTGCAACACACATCTGCACAGCAGCAGGGCGTCCACACAGCACTACCGCAGTTGAGCAGCACACGCACCAGCACCTCCTTCCTCTGCTGAGCAGCACACGCACCAGCACCTCCTTTCCCTCTCCTCACCAAGAGAAGCAGCACTCAGGCACGAGACCAGCAGGCAGCAAATCCACTTGGCTAGCAACACAGGCACGCAGCACGCCTGCTCCTCGAGCCACAACACTCGCGCAACCACCCCTGGGACCGTGCGAGCCAAACCCTGGACCAGCGCAGCCGCTCCTGGACCCGCGCTGCCGCACGCCTCATGCTTCGTCCGCCTGCACAAGCACTCGCGCAGAGTCAGGCCACCGCCCGTGCTTGCGTTCGCCGCACAGCCTTGCGCCCGCTGTGCCCGCACACACGAGCCTTGCGCCTGCTCGCGCGTCTCCCCGCGACACCTGAATAGTGTAATAAAATTGTCAAATCTTAGGAAATAGGTCAAATACATTTTGGACCTGAATCTGTTTCAAGTGGACCATGCACTACGTTGAGCTGTAACATATAAATGGATGCTAGGTGTTCCAATGAATCACCGCTACTATCTGTGATGTTTGGTTTAGGTGATCATTAATATTCTCATCATTGCATTCAGTGTCCAATATATGTTTCCTTCTATGTGGGACACATGCAAGATGCACTTTAAGCTTATAAAATTAGAAAACTAACGAAAATAATTAAACAAACATCTTATCATAAACACGTGCGTGCGGCACGTGCATGGCCACTAGTCAAATAAAATGCTAAAAATGCAATACTATTCAGAGGAAAAACTTCACTTTTGTAGTTCATAGTAATTAAGAAAATTAAAGTGTACATGTAATTACATAAGGATTAAACTGCACTCGTCTTTATTTAAATGAATTCACAATGCCAGAATACATATACATAGCATTAAGATGTTCCTCATCAAGTAATCATCATTGCTCATCCTACACTGGTCCCATTGTATTGATCATGTATGCCTTGCACATCCATGTTTTTGCTCTAATCTTCATCTATCTTCGTCAAGCTTGCCCACTTCACAGCCACAAATACATAGATTCTATCACAAAGCTTGTCAAAGAGTTGGAAGTAAGCAATTCTCCAAGTCTTCTTGAACAGCAGAGCACAAAACACCGTCCAGAGCCCCACCACAAGTCCCAACCCTAGGCCAAATGGAAAGGACATAGGTTCAAATTCTTTCCTGTTGCTTCTATGGTTGGTATGGATGGAACTATCATTTGTTGAGCAATTCCTTTTAAGAGGAGGCCCACAAAGTCCACTGTTTCCAATGTACATAAGTGATGGATTGTCTGCACTTAGTGTGTCAAGTTGGCGACCTGACGGTATGGTTCCAGCTAAATTGTTGTAGGACAAGTTCAAGTAGCTTAGAGACGCCAAACTTGATAAACTTGATGGGATTTCACCAGAAAGCTTGTTCTCAGAGAGGTCGAGAGATTCCAATGAATGCACAATGCCAATGTTGTTGGGTATTTTTCCACTTAATTGGTTGGATGATAAATTTAAATTTATCAGTGAACAGAGGGAAGTGATCTCTGAGGGAATTTCACCAGTCAAGAAGTTTCCTGAAAAATCAATGCTCACAAAATATTGAAGCCCCCGACCATATCTGAGTTTTTGTCCTTTCGTAATTATAGACCATTCTTCTTCGAACTGACTTGCTACGGTGATTTCTATTATATTTCCGCTCTGGGTAACAATAACGTCTCCCGTAGTGAGATCCTGGTAGCTTTTGAGGGTCATACCAGTTAGATTCGACAGATGCCAAGGTATAACACCAGATAAGTTGTTGGCTGACAAATCCAAGAATTGAAGACAACTAAGATGTGTGATCTCAGGTGGAACATTCCCAGAAAATGTATTGTGGCTTAGTCTTAGAAAATGTAAATTTGTCATGGTCCCTATAGATGCAGGTAGGGTTCCAGAGAATTGATTCCATGCAAGATCCAAGAAGAGCAGGGTAATGCAGTTCTGTAGAAATGACGGGAATATTCCAGAAAAACTGTTATTGCTTAGTACGAGGAATTGTAGTGACTCGGTTGGAAAGCATTCAGGAACTTCACCTTCCAAAAGATTGCTTGACAAATCTAAATCAAATAATCCTTGCAATTTGCACATTGATTCTGGAATGCTACCACCAATTTGATTTGAGAACATAATTAATGTCGCAAGGGTAGGAGCCCCAAAGTTTAATGGCAGTTTACCTGAAAATAAATTGTTGGATATGTCTAATGTTATGATGCTTCTTGGCAAGGATGGAACTGGTCCAGTGAGCAAGTTTGAACTCAGGTTGAGCTCTAAAATGGCCATTCCATCCAGATGTGCTGGCAAGCTACCACTTAGTTTGTTATCAGATATGTCAATATATATGGCCTGTGAGAATGTTAACCAAAACCACTCAGGAATTTTGTCCTTCAGATATGTGCTTGACATGTCAAGGTGACTGATTTGAAACTGCTGCTGAAGCCAAGCTGGAAATAGAGGGGCCATCTGGCAGTTTGCAAAATTTCCGTATTCCAGTCTGAATGGTGGAAACCAGTCTCTATTCACTGTAACCTTCAAATTCTTGTTAGAAGAAAGATCTAGTTTCTTTAAACTTATTAGGCCTTCAAAGTGTTCTTCCATGATCACACCGCTCAAGTAGTTGTTGCTAACATCCAAAAAAGTCAAATTACTACATCCGCCTATTTGAGTGGGTACACCTCCACTGAGGTTGTTGTTTCTTAGATCCAAAGAAGTCAACTTACTAAGGGAACCAATTTCAGTGGGGACACTTCCACTAATTTTGTTACAGTAGAGGTCAAGGATAGTTAGATGTGTACAGTTGCCAAGACCTGCTGGGATTGTTCCAGTAAGGTTGTTGTTACTTATCACCAGTACGCTCAAGCTGATGAAGTGCCCAATCAAATTTGGCAAGGTTCCAGTGAGATTATTGGAATCCAGATTCAGGTGCTGCAGTTTATCCCATGAGCATTGTGGTAACCTTCCAGTGAATATTGTCATGTCTCCACTCATATAATTATAGCTGAGGTCTAGAATTTCCAAACTGCAAAGATTGTTCAAGTTTCCTATCATCTCGAAAGTACAAAGATTCGACGGGCTCCCTGTCAACGCCAGGCAATTTTGATAATTATTTGACAGATCAAGGACTCGGAGCAATGTCATGTTTTCCAGTGAGTCTTGAAGATGGCCAATCAAACCGATGTTATGAAGATTGAGGTACTTGAGGCCTGTTGGTTTCCAAAACCACCAACTAGATACAATTGGATGGTTAAAATTATTCAAAGAAAGATCAAGCTTCTCGAGATTTGTGAGATTAAAGTGAGAAAGAGATTGGTTTGTGGTATCAAGTGAACATGAAGTCAGGCGAATGACCCTTAGAGATGGAACCATGTTCAGTTTTTGTGGCCAGTCAGCTATCCCCGAGAGATTTACATAGCTCATGTCAAGGTATTGTAGCAAAGGTAGATTGGTTAACCAGGTGATGTCTGCTGAGTACAAGTAGTATTGTCTCCCAAGGTCCAGATACTGCAAATTAGAAAGGTTACCAAGCTGTGGAGCCACTCCACCGGTAAATGGTATTCCCGAGAGATTGAGATATTTCATATTCTTCATTGAGCCCAAGAATTGTGGTATACAGCCATGTGGCCCTGTCAAGCTGTTACTGCTAAGGTCCATGTGCTCTAGGTATTCCAGGGAAAGTAAAGAAGGACTTATCTCACCGGATAAAGCAGACATGTATGGATTTGGATTGCGAAGCTGCAGCTTGGTGACATGGCCAGTCTTGTTGTTACATCTGATGCCTCTCCACTGGCAGCAATCTTGGCCACGCCATGAGGCGAGCAGGTTGGCGGGGTCGCTTGTGATGCCCTTCTTGAAGGAGAGCAAAGCGGCCCTCTCAGTGGTGATGCATACGCCGCTACCACCATGGGGTTGCCCGCCTGCACCACCTGTGATGAACAAAATGGTGCCTATGATTGTAAGAAGGATGGGGAGGGGATTGGATCTGGGATGCATGCTCGATACACAACGGATTGAGCTAGCTGCTGCCACAGATCAGATGTTTGGTCTATACGGTCAAGCTTTGTTAATATTGTAGTTAATCGTATATATGCACAAGAGAGCAGCTATATACAGATGTTTAGTCTACGTCAAGGTCTTTGCCCGTCGTCCATCAATTCTCAGTCAAGTCACCTGACTAGTGACTACATGACTGCAATCGCACGGCAATGTAGACATCAGAAATGAATATTTACGACAACTTGACTGGTTCAATGGAATGGCTCGGTGCTGATGATCATTGAAAAAAATCCATTATTTACTTCCAGGATAAACGTCACAGTTGCAGAGAATGTGAGATGAGTACTGAGTCCGGACGAAATTTGGAAAGGGCATGCTTGCATTGAGGTGCGCTCATGCTAATGCGTGTTACCCATCCGAGAAACAGCTGAGGCATCGCTAGTTTAATTTGGTTGCTCAACAATCCCTCCATTTTTAAATATTTGATGTTTAGGACAAGCAAATTAACTTATTTTTAAACTTACTAGCTGTTGTCGACCAAAAAATGGATAAAGCGTGAAAAGAACTTTGTGTCAATGTTTCTGGCAACAAAATGACCATCATAGTATATTGGATCAATACATTTGAAGTCTTTAAGGCGAAAGAAGAGAAGGAACAACACACAGCCTGGTTCCAAACTTGGCAGGCCAGTTTGCTTGCCCCAAACCGGCCAGCCTAGCTGCTCGGCCCCAACAAAACTGGCCTGGCCGATTTGGGACCCGGCTAGGCTGGTTTCACTTTCTTATTCTGAATTGATTGGTTTCCAAATCAGTTTTGAATCTTTTTTTGCTAGAAAACTTAGATAATACAATCTGGACTTGTTTTCTACTGGGACAAAACCATCCCTCTTATATATGTCAAAGGATCACAGCCAATTGAGGAATCCAATATCCAATCGACTTTTTACATCTACTATACATTTTTTTTGCTAGGCTTTGCTATTCCCAGTATTAGCACCCAAATAGAGGAAGAAGACAAGATGACTCCTCCCCACACGGCGGTTAGGGTGAACCCGTCCTTCTTCGAGGCGGTGGCCGGTGACCTCCCCTTTGGCAGTCATGATGAGGTCAGAGAATGATGTGCAAAGTCTCTCACGAGGTAGAGGGGGTCTCACAGTGTGGTGATGCCCTAGTTGGGATGGATTCAGACATTCCCACATTGGCGGAGAGCACTCGATGATAGGGGAAGTCACGCGATTCGGTTTGCCAAAGTCTCACGAGGCAGATGGGGTCTCATAATATGGTGATGCCTTGGTCGTAGGATGGATTTGGAGTTTTTTCCCACATTAGCAGAGAGCACTCGATGACAAGGGAAGTCGCGACGGTTTGCCGTTCGATACTTCGAAGAGAGGATTCAAGCATACTGCAATGAAGTTTTTTTCCATTGGAAGGTTAATATCGAGTTACTAATCAAGATATAATTTAAATCCAGACACTTAATTATATAAAGAGAAGAATACCTGGGTATTGCATTAAGAAGAATACATACAGCTCAAAAAAATCACCGGAACCTTAGCAGGCCCATACACAGTGACATTATAGCCCATATGAGAATGACCGTGATTGGGACTGAGCCTTAGACATGTGCTTTAGCAAGGGACAGATGACAGAGGTTTTTTTGCCTGAAATTTTCTCCCACAGGGGGAGTTGGACTCAAGACCTTAGAGTGCTACTCAGATCACCTAACCACACACTAGTACAAAGAAGCTTTGTATAGGTGGTTCATAACCGCATATGCGTACTTCAGAACCATCATCGCTAGGCGCCAATGGAAATGGATCTTTCCAATAGCAGTTCATAACCCATTTGCACAGACGTATTTCAGAACCATCATCGCTAGGGGTCCAGTGGAAATGGATCTTTCCACTAGCGGTTAACTGAGAACCGTCTGTGGACAACGATTTCATGATTTCAACTGGCGATTATTTTCACATGCTGTTAAGTCAACCGCTAGTGAAAATGCTTGTCGAGAAAATATAAATCGGGTTTTAAAAATAGAAATATAAGATTTTAATCCTAGGGAAGTCATAAGTTGCATATTTTTTCGCGTCAAATCACGTGCTAGGCAGCCAATAGGATTCTAACATGCGACCTTCCCCTTGCACATAGCCTCCTTGACCATTCCACCCATCACTCACTTGTGTCTATATTAGAGTTTGGTTCCCCACATATTCTCCTAAACCGAGCATACATTGATTGTTTGAGGCTTTAAATGAATTCAAATAAAAAAATTCAATACAAAGTTTCATAACTTTTAAAGGTCTACAACTTTTATATTGGTAGTTTCTCGATTAGAGGTTGCTTACAAAATTTGAATTTTAAATTTGACAAATTCGAACAAAGTTTTCGATGAAAAGATGATTTCCAATGAAAAAATTATCAACTACAAGGTTTCATAATTTTTCGAGGTCTACAACTTCTATTTTGATGATTTTTCATATGAGGTGATTTGAAAAACTCAAAAAAAATCAAGTTTAAGTTATTTCTATAAGCGATTTTATTAAGAAACCACTACTGATTTTTAGTGACGGATTCTTAAAAAAACCGCATGTAGAAATACATGATTTTTCTAGTGGCATTTTTGGTAGAAAAAACCACCCATGCAAATCTATTTACACTGACGGTTCACTTAAGAGAACCACCAGTGGAAATGCACACAATGTGTTTCCATTGGCGGTTCTTGAGGCGAGTCCACCGATTCCTTTCCATAGGCGTTCTTTAATTGAATCCGCATATAGAAAAGCATCACCACCACCGGCGTAGAGCTTTTGTGTACTAGTGCAACTTAGCTAGAGGTCCTTTTATTCAAGACAAATAGAAAAGGAGAAAATAGAAAATATGTTTTAGAATGAATCTGGAGTGGACCCTATTCCTCTCTCTATAATCGATAACAATGGTATGGGCAATGGCCTAGTGTCCATGATAATGCCACTAACTACCTTGCATAGCCTCCCCCAATCTTCTATACTTTGGAGACATGGACCATTACAAATAGTGTTCGTTACATGCCACCCCCACTCTCTCTTCACCCTTGATTTACGTGCTTGGTGCACACTGTTGCACATGCTTGTCGCCTTCTCTAGTTCCACATCCTCATAGGCCCACAAGATAACCACAAAAGCTAGCAACCCACACATGCCTACTAAACTGCCCGCACACCTACTCCTTTAGCTCTTTCAAAGTGGGGCCCCAACCCCACTGAAAAGACCTAGTTTGGTTTTGGATAATTGATGAAACCCAAAACACTAACTTTTATGCTAAGTGTGTGTGTTTTAGATAAGGTTGGTATATGCCAAGTGATGGAGCAAGAGATGATCATGATGATGATGGTGATGACCACAAAGGTGATCAAGTGCTCAACTTGGAAAAGAAGAAAGAGAAAAAATAAAACCCTTTGGAGATCAAGGCAAATGTATTGGTTAGGGTTTTGATTTTGGTGATCAAAACACCATAGAGGGTGTGATCACATTTAGGATAGATAGCCGTACTATAAAGATGAGAATTCTTAAGCTAAGCGGTTATCAAGTGCCACTAGTTGTCATTGTTCCTGTGCATGCATTTAGAACCTAGTGAGCTAACTTAACCCATGAAAATGTTTGTGAAAATATGCTAACACATATGCACAAGGTGGAACACTTGGTGGTTAGCACATTTGAGCAAAGGTTGAAGAGGTGGAGAGAGTTTGGGTTTCTCGGGATTCGACGCTTTCGAGAAAATAAAATGTATTTTTTCTATTTCGCTGGTGGAAAGTTTGCAGAAGTCGCGGGAGTACCGGACGCTGGCCGTGGAGACATCGGACGCTAGTCCAGCATCCAGTGTATAGTGGCTGAGCAGCGCATTGTTGAAGTGCGCGTCGGAGCATCCGACGGGTGAGCATCGGATGCGGCTCCGACACTATTATGACATTCAGGGAATTGGTGATGTCAGCGATCACACAAGTGAGTAGTTTTTGCAGAGCGCGTCGGATGCTAGGGAGCATCCGGTGAGGACGCGTCAGACGCGTCCGACATCTATGCGATTTGTAGGGCTCCCTGAGTAGCATTCGGTGTTCGAGTGCGCGTCCGGTTCGTTGCACCTGACACGTTCGACGCGTGGTTCCTAGATCAATGGGTCACATTTGAGTGAGAACATGTGGTAGCAATCCGCGCGCTTATCAGGGAAGCGTTGGACGTTGAGGCCGCGTGTGACGCCCTACGTCATAGCGCCGACGCGGCACCCCCAAATTGAGTAGCGGCTCTATTCTTTGGGGTGGCTTATAAATACTAGTTGGCCAACTCAAGGAGGTCTCTCTTGGCATTTTAATATACTTGACATCTTTGTGAGTCTAAGCAAACACCTCTCACTCATCTCCTTCATAGATTAACCATCTTTGCGAGATTAGGAGTGATTCCAAGTGCATTTGCTTGAGTGATTGCATCTAGTGGCACTTGGGGATCGATTCGGCTATGGTTTTCTTATTACTCTTGGTGGTTGCCACCACTTAAACGGCTTAGAGCAGCGGAAGAGCATTGGCACGAGTTGGTGATTGTTTGTGGCCATCTCCTGGTGAGAGCTAAATGCAACTCTAGTGGATTACACATGTCATTGAGCTACCTCACTTGTGGGTAGGTTCTTGCAATACCCTATTGAGGACGAGGTTTGTAACACCTCTTAGTCGTCGAACCACCAAGTGTTGGTTGACACAATGGGGGGATGTAGGCGTGTCGGTAAGCACGTGAACCTTAGGAGAAAAATCTTATGTCTCTATTGTGATTGTTTCATTGGAATTCTCTCGGTGATTGGACTTCATATTATTATGATTGGTTCATCCCCTCTACGCGGTGGTATAAGAATCAAATCCTCTCATTTACTTTACAACAAACTAAAGTAGGTTACTTAATTGTATAGAAACTTTAGGTAGCTCTCTTCTGTAAATAGATGTATAGTATTTGTGTGTCTAGTGACAATAGCAACTAGAATTGTTAGATAGGTGGCTTGCAAATACCCCTTTAGAGCTAGAGCAAAAATCTTCGCTTTGTTATTTACTAACCTCTTGCTCTAGTGAGTTTGTAGAATTTTTAAATAGGCTATTCATCCCCCTCTAGCCATATTAGGACCTTTAATTTCAAGTGGTATCAAAGTCATGGTCACCATTTTGTGAAGGCTTAACAACCTCGGTGCTCAAATTATGGCTCAAATAGTGTTCAACCATGTTGGGGCAAACCACTATTCTTTGATGGCACAAGTTCTTTTGACTATTGGAAGAGAAAGATGAAAATGTACCTTGGATCAATAAATTATAGTGTGGGAAGTCACCGAAAATGACTTTATGATCCTTGACCCCGCCAACCCCACTGATACCGTCCATCTGAAATGAGCAATCTAGAATGAAGCTACAAAGCAAATGCTACAGTTCCAAAAAGGTTTGCAGAGTGACTCTATCAACCGTGCATACACTACATTGATCATGCCACAAAAGATCTAGTTCCAAATCTACTTAATGTTTTACTTCTGATATGTTTGATGGTTGCCACCTAATCTCTCTTGTCCCTCCCAACTTCCCCAATGCACCATAGCCCTTTGCCATAGCCACCGTGAAGGGTCGAGATGGCGGACTAGAGGGGGGGTGAATAGTCCTTTCTAAAAGTTATTACGCCGGCTAACCGAAACAAATGCGGAATTAAAAATATCGGTCTAGCCAAGACTACACCCCTCTATCTAAGTTCTCTAGCACCTTGTAAAAGAACCTAAACAAGCAAGCAAGGTGCTACCTTAGCAAGAGCTCACTTAACCAATTCTAGAAGCAAGGTCACACAAACCTATGCAACTAGTACTTTGCAAACCGGGGGAGCTCCTATTCAAACTAGTGAGGCAAAGCGCACAAAGCCTAAGCTCACTAGCAAGCTCAATAACAAGGCAACTAATGCCAAATTAGAGAGCGCAAAATACTTAGCTACACAAACTAAGCAATGTGACTAACAAGGTTACACAAACCAAAATAGTCAAGCAAGGGAACTACTTCTAGCTACACAAGCAAGAAGGCAACTAGCAAGCTACACAAGCTAACTAATTACAAGAGCAACTACACAAGCACAAGTATATGAAGTAAATACAAGCTTGTGTTAGGGACTTGCAAACCAACGGGAAGAACAAAGTTGACACGATGATTTTCTCCCGAGGTTCACTTGGTTGTCACCAAGCTACGTCCCCGTTGAGACAAGCTCCAAGGTTGCCGCCGGTCCTCTTGCTAGTGGTGACCCGCAAGTCACACTCTCCCACGTGGAGTGCTTACCACAAGCTCTAGCACTTGACCCGGCCGGACCACTTGTCGCTCTTCACGTCTCGCTCAACTAGAGTTGCTCTTCGCGATCCCCGCGAGGTGAGCACCGTACCCCTCACAATGTCTTCTCCGGAGCACCGCACAATCTCCTTGCGTGCTTCGACGGAGTCACAAGCCACCAAGCCGTCTAGGAGGTGGCAACCTCCAAGAGTAACAAGCACCACCGGCTTGCAACACGAACACCTAGTGCCACTCGATGCAATCTCTCAATGCAACGCACTAGAATCGCTCACTCACACAATCGGAAGATCACTATCAAGCATATGTGAGTTAGAGGCTTTACTAGCACTCCCCAAGCATGGACACTAAGTCCCAAGGGTGCTCAGCGCCGGCCAAGGCCGGCCACCACTTCTATTTATAGCCCCAAGGGCTAAACTAGCCGTTGCCCCTTCACTGGGCAAAACACGTGGGCACCGGACGCTCACAGGGAGCCACCGGACGCTCAACCCCTAGCGTCCGGTGCTCAGGCGTCAGCCACGTGTCACTAGCCGTTTGAAAGCGACCGTTGCCGCCAACGGCTACTGCGCACGCGCGCCTGCACAGCACCACCGGACGCTCTACTGCGTCACACCAGACGGTCCGGTGCTCACCGGACTCGTGCGCAGAGAGGGTGTCAAACTCGCGACCACACCGGACGCTAGGCACCGGACGGTCCGGTGCTCACCGGACTCGTGCGCAGAGAGGGTTGCAAAACGCCTTCACACCGGACGCTGAGCACCGGACTCACTCCGGTGCGTCCGGTGCACACCTGCGCCACAGACACCACACCAGACGCTCTGGACCAGCGTCCGGTGCTGCCAGCACCAGCGTCCGGTGAGTGTTTCTCAGCGAGAAACACTCCCGCAACTTCTCCAAACTTTCCACCGGCGCAATAGAAAATATGCACTTAATTTTCTCAAAAGCGCCGAATCCCGCCTCGCAAGCTCGGCGGGAGGGAGAGAGAAACCCACACTTCTCTCAACCCTAGGAACACCACCTCCTTTGTAAAGTGTGCCAACACCAACAAGTGTACACCACTATGTGCAAGTGTGTTAGCATTTTCACAAACATTTTTCCAAAGGAGTTAGCCTCTCAAACTTGCCACGCCACTCGATACTAACACGTATGCAAAGTTAGATCGCTCAAGTGGCACTAGATGACCGATATGCAAACAAGTTTGCCCCTCTTGATAGTACGGCCATCTATCCTAAATCCGGTCATAATCTCCTCTACACACCTATGACCGGTGAAATGGAAATGCCCTAGGTTATACCTTTGCCTTGCGCTTTCCATTCCATCTCCTCCAATGTTGATGCAACACATGCACCAACCAATCACCAAATGATATGATCCACTTCATATCATCACGTGACCGTATTGGTTCATGGATCTTGACCTTACTTGCTCTTCACCGTTGCCTCGGTCCATCGGCGCCAAGTCTTGCTCAAGCTTCACCGTCACACGCGGTCCCTCGCTTCAAAGCCTTCGACTTGCCCTTCACTCTTGCAACCGGTCCATCGAGCCAAGCCTCATCTTGATCTTCTCCACCTTGGTCACATGACTCCATGTCATGTCTCATATGCAATGAGCTCCTCCATCATCACATCATCACCTGTGGACTAATCTCCTGTGTATCTCACATAAACACTATTAGTCCACCTAAGTTGTCACTCAATTACCAAAACCAAACAAGGACCTTTCACACCGCCACCGACGATGATGACAAGATGATCACATCTCCATTCCAAGGTTCACCTCCACTGCCCATAGAAAGGTGCTTCTTTTAAAGTAACATGTCATGCTAAGTTCTTGTTATATATCCTAGCTGCGGGGATGATTTTGTTGTTGGATTTAACTTGGTTTGTCTAATTTTTATTCAGCAATTAAATCAATTAAAATTTCAAGATCAAAGATAATGCTAGGTGTATTAATGTGGATCCTTTATGTGGTGTAACTTCTAAGTTGATGAGGGTTAAGTGCGTGATGACCATTATGTGATGGTGAATCATGATTTAGTGGTTCATGGTGTCTTAGTGATTTTCATTACAAGTAACAGGCAATTGAATTGTCGGTTTTATAAGTTACTTGTAATGGACAAGGACATGATGGCTGTTGACGGTAGATAAGTCCTCTTTTTAACCATCAACATAGCATGTCAAAGGACTAAAATCAGAATACCATCTAGCTATAGGGGTTATCACTAACAGAATTCCACGAGTTTTGGTGATTGTCTATTTGTACAAGGGGTTATCGGAATAAGAACAAAAGGAGGTCTACATATTCGATTTACATAGAGAGAAGACCCTCAGGAATACTTTAGAAGACACGAGAAGGTAACCCTGCAAAGTGGAGCCTGTTTGGCAACCACACAGGGGTGGGTGCCCAAGGGCCAGGGGCGGCCGCCCAAGGCTCTCAGCCAATCAGCTCCAACCTCGCGGATCCTGCCTCCATCGCCTTTGAGGAGTAATCTTGTCCATTTATCAAGGTTGGTTTGATCCAAGGGTTGTGGTGCTTCCTAGAGGGCTATAAATACAACCCTGACCCCTTGGGAGAGGGGAATTTATTATTCTCTGAGGAATTTAGATAGAGAGGATTCAGAGAAGCTTAGAGCCACCATCTCAATCAGATCTCCATAGTTCTATAGCATAGCTACATAGGAATAGATCTAGAAGGAGTCAAGCCTAGCTTGGAGTCCGGATCTATCTTCGTTCTTGGTAATTTCTTATTCTTCATTGTAGTATTCGTATTAGTTCTTGCTATTATGAATATAACTTTGATCTATTTGATTATATTCCATTTGCTTATGTTCTCAATTATATTGTTATTAGTCTACTTTGATTATATGCTTAGCATAGTTAGATTAGAATTATGTTTATGCATAGGATCGTATAGCGCTTGCTCATTGGGCCAATGGGTGAATGGTAGATATTGTGTAGGCGAGGTGTCTAGACCGTATTTATCTACGATTACCCCTTATAGTCCGGATCGCGAGGTAGATTGCGGGAGTGACAGTCTTGTTGAGTCCTCTATAGTCCTCCTAATTATAAGGATTGTAGAGCACCATTATTACAGGAAAGTGATTGTTATGTTCATGATCTTTCTTAGTAATATCACTATACATAGATATAACCTTTTCTTATGATGATGCTAAGTGTAATTGCACTAATCATTGTATGCTTTGATATTATAGTTAGAGTACTTAGGATTTATTTGTAGATCATCCTAGTCCATGCTAGTGTTATAGACTTAGAGTATTCTATTGAGATGATTATCATATTTATATGTGGCTATGTGCTCTTATTTATCTTCTATCACTTATTATTCATATTTATATTATTTATCTTATGTGACACTTATCCTGCATGAGAGATAGATAGAGACATGGTTAAGTTCTCCATGATCATATGTAGTGCTCATTGCTCATTATCCAATACAGTCCCTTCCTAGTGGTAAAATATAAATAACGATACATAGATTACTCCCGGTATGCTACATCGGTATTATCTGTGCGCTTGCAGATCCTTTATTTATTATCTAGAATAGCATATACATTTAATGTCAGCACTTCTACATCATGCTGGGGATGACAACCTAGCTTAAGTGATGTAAAGTAATTTTGGTGTCGTTGCTAGGGATAGGTTTAAAAATCTATTCATAGTAATTACGTTAAGAAGTGTCAACAATGGCTGCTAACTCTTCATGCACCTAGCCCTTTGGCTTCATCTTCCTATGTCACTGCATAAAAGAAGAACTCCCTCTCTTGTTTTGAGAGAGTTGAGAACACATAGACAAAACATCCTCACGCTGACATTATGCTGCTATCTGCCATCTCTGTCTTGGTTCCTATGCGCGGGTGAAGGGTGGCAATCACATTTTTGAGTGAAGGGCGGCACGACTACTCACTTCATTCTCTTCTTCGTGGTGATAGCACACGTCATCGGGTTGATCGGTACTGCTACATATCTACACGGCATCGAGTGGGACAACTAACCGACAAACGCTATGTCAACTAGCGCAACCGACTCTGGTGTCGCTATAGGTATAATCCTAAACTCTTCTTTCTAGTAAGGTCTTGCGTTAGATTCTTGCTAGTTAGCTTTGTCTACATGATGTTCATGTTAAGAACACATAAGCACAATTTTGATGTCACCAACGTTATTATCATTTTATTTTTCTAGATTAAATTACTGGTGAATTTGCCTAATTTTCTAACATTTGCATCCCAACCCAAGCTGATAGTGTCGAGATGCACCACTTAGGCAAAGAAGGGCATGCATACATTCAAGATCATTGGGTATAGCCTAAAGAAAGGCATAGGCATCGGCAACTTCATCTAGTCAGCCATCTTTAGCGTCGGTGGCCACTCCTAGGCCATTCGTTTCTATCCTGATGTTGTCACCCAAGGCGCCAGGATGTTTGCTTCCATCGCTCTAGTACTCATGAATGAGTGCGCTAAGGTGAGGGCATTCTATGATCTATTTCTGGTGAACAAGATTGAAAGTCGGTTAGAGAGTATTATGTGTTCTGAATCCACTACAACTATGTTTGCTGTGCACAATTATTTTGTTGCAAGAGAACGCAAGCTGGAGCTTCCATCGAATGGCTACATCCAGAATGATCGCATGAACATTCAATGTGATGTCACACTCGTCAGGGATTTTGAGCTATGCAAAACCAAGGGGGCTTCAAAATTCAAGTGCCACCCTTAGATCTATTAGAATATTTTAGTAGGCTATTGTTGGATGAAGAGGAAGCAGATGTGATTTTTAGAGAATTTCCCAACACACAGGATTGTACTTGCCACACGGTCCCCTATGTTTAAGGCACAACTATATGGAAATATGAAGAAAACCAAGGCACGGTGTGTGACCGTGGAAGTCCCTGCTGAATTTCATCTATACTGATGTATTGCTTGTCTTTGATGATGACATTGATGATGATGATTACAGTGAGATGATCAAGCATTTACTTGTGACTACAAATAGATATGCCATGGTCATGTTGAAGTTATTGTGTGCAAGTGTTCTTGTCGAGCACCTTCATGTGGAGACTATGGCAACTACATTGGCCTTAGCGGACCAGCAATAACTGCAAGAGCCTTAGAGACATGTGCATTGAGTTTATGGACTCTTCGCATAGGATGAGAGCTATTGTGGCCACCCAAGGTTATGCAAATCTCAAAAGAACATGTCCTTTGGTCATTGTTGATGTAATGATGAAGACAAGCAAGTGGCAAAGTATAGATCACCATTTCATAGGAAGTTTATTAATTCTTATAATTATTTTTTTTGTTTTATTAGAGTACTATATGGTGACTAGAACCTGTGGATGGTAAGTTTAAGTTTAATTAGCTTCTTAAATTATGCTGCACATGTTATCTTATCAAGCTAATGAACTAAGAACCAATGTTTGGCCATGTCACTGTCACAACTTTTGTAATGCAAAACTGTAATATCAGTAACAGTAGCAAGTGAATGAAGGAACACAATGATGTTATCATAATGTCAATTCCATTACATTAAATTGATAGATAAATCTTTATATGCAATCTTGCAAATAATTCCTTGAGGCCCATATGATACAAACATGCCTTATTTTAGTTTATGTGCTTTATGATACCTTGTTTTGTAAGCACACAGATACAACATCTTGGTGAATATATGGTTTTTGTTGATGAACCATGAAAGTCCATGCAGTAATGTAATTTTTGGGATAGTTGTGTTTGTAGTCAATCATATCTATCCTTTTAGGCTGAAGTCAACTAAAATTGGGTTATCTAGTTATTAATTAGCAGTCATAAACGTAATGTAAAAAATGGGGTACCTCTGGTCTTAGTGTCCAAGATTATATCTAGTGCACTAAAATGGAAGTACATGAACTGACAACACATTTTTTCTATTGTTTCCTAGAAATTGACATAGAAATGCAATTCTCTTTGTTACTATATCATTAGTATCATGTAGAAATCTTAAATGCAATTCTATGGTTTTATAACTAGCATGATGCAAGTTTTATTTAGAAACAAATTTTTAGTTGTCCAAATGGTTATTGACTTTATAAAAGATGGATCCAAAACTTTGTCGGTTAATGGCATGTCGAGTTATTTTAGAACTACAAATGAGAGTTCACCTTGGTTTCTGGTTCTCGGAATTATGATTACCCTATGTTTGCTTATTTATAATATGCAAGACAATTCGTTCCTTTGTTTAATTTTACTGTTCTAAACTTTTTTGTAGCTATGGCCTAGGTGATTATGGAAATTAACTTCGCTAGAAGTTATTGTCCTATTCGTAGAATCGATTCTCATACTTTTTTTGTAAGGGTCAACAAAAGCTTTAGTAGGAGAAAGTTAAAAAAAAAGATATACAGAATATTTACAAATCACGAGAACCCAAAAAACACACAACGAAGGCACAACCAGCCGAACAACATCTGTCCACACAAGATTAAAAACACATGTTTGTTATCCATCTTAATCATTTTCAAATGCTATAGAATACTGCTGAATGTCTTCTTTGATTAGGTAGGCACTTCAATCGGTTGTAGCTCTTTGTGCTGCAATGTTCTTCATTTTCTTCCTTCTATACGTTCTACCAGAAATATATTAAGATCTAGTCGACGCTTGTCTTTTGTCCTTATCAATTTTTTGCTTCTCTATTTTTCTAGAAAATTTGTAGAGCAACTATAAGTTTATACTCACATGTGGTGCTAAGTTCCACCCACCCGCTGATGATTGCCTAAACTCTATTGTTGTAGATGCAATAATTGCATAAATGCCTTGGATTTTCTTGTTCGTTATTACTTAATTTACAAATTAGTTATTCTCAAAGCAAACAAAATGCTAGTCCAATGTATTCCTTTGACACCATACTACAATAAAGACATTACTTTTTTCGATGACAAACGTTTGTACGCGATTATTATGTTATTGAAACTTTATTATTATTTTTAAGCATCTTAGCGACCTCAAATGGAAAAATTCAAAACTACAAAGTTGATCTAATCAAGATACTACTTTTATATAATGATCATCTTCACTGATATCGTAAGAAAAAAATATGATTTTTCTAAGGTTGAGTCTTGTAATGTCACTAGCATAGCGACGACGGCAACAACGACGAAGAGCACGCGCAGGACGTCGACAACAGCAAGATGGGAAGGGCAAGAAATCGATATGATGATGGGGACAAGCCTTTTCCCCTTCTTTGTGTGCGAGGCTCAGCTGAACATGTGGTGGAAAATTGTAGTCTACGTGGAACAATGATAACCATATATAGTATTCACCATATAGGTAGATTACTATTTTCATAAATACACTAGATCAGATAGTTTTTACTAGATGGAGAATCATTCAAATAGCACTCAGTTCAGTCAATATAGTTACAGACATGGACACATATGCTACCTACTAGTTCATCTCATGTTGATGGGGACACATATGGTGATGACATGGATAGCGAGGACTCGTCGTTGAATAGCTTATGCGTTGGCTGTCTTTTGCCTCTTGAACATGTATGGTTGAGCTTAGGTAACTTAGTACAATGTTAGGTGTACTTAGCTAAAACCAGGATGTGGCATGTGACATGGTTGTATATGAATAACCTAGGAAGCATGTGCTGGTTTGTAAGATTTGTCTTCTGACAATTTTGTGCACTCTTTTGCAGAAAAATGGTATGAGATTGGATATTCACTTGATGAAGAAGAGCAATACCATATAGATACTAGAATGACACAAAAGATAGCTTAGTTAAAAACAGATTGAGGTAATAGTTTACATTTCTTTATTCTAGCAACGTATTAGTTTATGTTTAGTAACGATAAACTTGTGACACTTCTTACTGCATATATAAATGTTGTTTCCAGGAAGACAAGTACAAGAACCTTTCTTTGGTTGTTTCTGGAATGCGGCCTATGTTTTATCTTTGATCTGCAGATGGCAACCTTAGATTTTTGTACTGGATGTGCTGTTGGATAGAACTGAGTCTTTGTATGTGATCTTATAACCTTACTTTTGTACTAGATGTGTTGCTAAACAAAACCTAAGACTTTGTATGTGATCTAATATGTACTATGATGTTGTATCAATATTTTTGCATTATGGAAATGGGCTGTTCATATCAGTTGTATGTCTGAAGTAAGGCTAAAAACTAAAATGTAAAAGGGCTAAAAATAGATTGGAAATGGGGCTAAAAAATGGCCTATCTTTGATGTTGGGCTGTTAATAAATGGGCAGGGATGGTGATGTCATCACCCACATCATCAACCATGCCATCTTCCACGTAAGTAGCCATGTAAGCATTCATGATTATGTGGCAGTTTATCCGTGACAGTTATTTTTCGTCACAGAAAATAGACGTGCGATGGGCTAAATAGGCCTTGGGCTCTATCATGGCGGTTTAAAACCATCACCAATTCCGTTAGTCCATGATAGTTTTTGGTAAACCGTTACGAGATCAATCCATGATGTTCTCTAAAACCGTCACTGATGTTGCATAGTGACGGTTTTTTGGTGATTCATGACGAAAAATTTTCGTCATGGATTAACACGTTTCTTGTAGTGATTCTATTCATTGTGCAAACGTAGACCAATCAGAAAGCAAAGAGATGAAGTGGCGCATAGATGTACCAATCAAAACATTTCAAGCATTGTGTCCATCCACCCTAGCCTTCCGGGAAGCTCACGCGGATTGTAGAGGTAAAATTTCCATTGGTGTGAGAAAACACTACTGCTTGGCCGATGACAATAGCACAATAATATTTGCCACGTGAAAATCACTATTTAACGTGTCAGATTTTACTTTGCCACGTCAACACATATGGCGTAACAACATGATTTGTCATGCCAAACGTAATGACATGATCAAAATAACTATAAAATAAAATTTAAAAAATAAGTGAACTTTTTTAAAATAAAAATTTAAAAATTAATTAAAAATAAAAAATTCACCCCAAGCCATCGCTCAACCAACGCTTGGCCCTGAGCCGGTACTCACCGTGCCGATGGACGGGGCAGGCTTGTGAATCCTCAATTGGAACTATTCCTGGGACTGAATCCACAACAACCGAACGAGCCCTCTGAAAGTCGACCTGCCGTGTCTCATGACGTCATCAAAATAGAGGCTAATAAGTAATCCACGTAGTTTAGGGAATGTTGAAACTACTATTTACACAATATAAAATATCACATCTTATACTTTTCACAGAACTTTTTCTTTCATTCGTTATGTCTCTCCTTTATTTTCTCTCCCTCTTTTCTAAAACATATATAACTTCTGTAAATCACAAATATAGTACAACTACTTTTCTCTTATTCAATTGTACCTAAACCCCCGAGGCTATTACTTCCTTCTTTTCAAATTACAAGACATTCTAACAATCTTGAAGAGTCAAAATATTTAAAATTTAACCAAAATTATGAAGAGAATTACAAAAATTTATGACATCAGATAGATATCTATGAAAATATAATTAATAAAAAAATAAATGATATTTAGTTGGTATAATAAATGTTATTATCTTACCATATAATTTTGATTAAACTTGAGATGACTTTCCAAGATTCTTAAGACCTTGTTTAGTTCCCAAAAAATTATGCAAAATTTTTTAGATTTTCCGTCACATCGAATCTTGCGGCTGCATGCATTAAATATAGATAAAAAATACTTCTCTCCGTTTGTGTTTACTTGTCACCAACCTTTTACTGTAGCAAATTTGACCATCTGTTTTTTTCTTCTAAAAAATCTTAGATACTTCAATATATATAACACTAATGAAGTATATTCAATAAAGAATCATATATGTGAACAGTTGATGTATCTAGAAATCTTTTGCAGAAAAAACATATGGTCAAAATTGCTACAGTAAAAGTTTGGTGACAAGTAAACACAAACGGAGGTAGTAACTAATTGCACAGTTTACTTATAATTTGCATGATGAATATTTTAAGCCTAGTTAATTTATAATTAAATAATATTTATCAAATACAACTAAAATGCTACGGTATCCATTTTATAAAAATTTTTGGAATTAAACCGGGCCTAATTTGGGATGGAGTGAGTAGAAACAATGAGCCGTAGGAAGACCCACCGTACTCGTGTCTTGCCGAACGGCCCATTCCATTTGGCACATCTATAATTGTTAGTTAATCCATAATTAGATAATATTTGTTAAATAAAAACAAAATTGCTACAATGTTCATTTTGTAGAATTTTTGGAACTAAACAAGGGCCTTGTTTAGATCAAAAAGTTTTTGAATTTTGCCACCGTAGCATTTTCGTTTTTATTTGACAAATATTGTCCAATTATAGAGTAATTAGACTTCAAAGATTTGTCTTGCGATTTACAGACAAACTATACATTAGTTTTTGCTTTCATCTATATTTAATGATCAATACATATGTTATAAAATTCGATGTGACTGAGAATCTTAATTTTTTTTATTTTTGGGTAAACAAAGCCACCTAAAAACTTAAAATTTTTCAAAATTCTCTGTCATATCGAATCTTTAGACGTATGCATAATGTATTAAATATAGACGAAAATAAAAACTAATTGTATAGTTTGGTCAGAATTTACGAGATGAATCTTTTGAATCTAGTTAGTCTATGGTTGAACAGTAATTACCACAAACAAACGAAAGTGCTACGGTGTCTTGAAATTTTTTTAATGGAGCTAAACACGGCCCAAGGCCAAACTCTGAGCCTGGCGATCACGCCCCCCGAAGCAAACTTCCCTTTTCCCAGGAGCCGGCTCGTCGCCATCCTCCTCGTTCGTCGCCGACTCGCCGCCTCCGCCTGCCGCCGCTCACTTCCTCCCCCATCCTCCACCCAGGTTTGCCGCTGCCGCCTCCTCTTGCCACAAAGAAAGGTGACTCTTTTTCTAGGAAACCCCTTTCCCACGATATTTTTTTGGATCTTGTAATCTGCAGGGAGAAGGATGGGCTCCGAACCCAAGAGGACGGAATCGAGTCACACCACGGAAGAGGAGACGGGCACGCATTTGTTCAAGATTATCGGGTACACGCTCACGAAGGGCAGAGGCGTCGGCAAGTCCATCCGGTCGGGCATCTTCACCGTCGGCGGCTATGATTGGGCCATCCGCTTCTACCCGGACGGATCTACCGAGGCTACCAAAGATTCTGTGGTCGTCTCGCTTGTGCTAATGAGCGAGAACGCTGAGGTGCGGGCGTCCTATGACCTGAGTTTGGTTAACCAGACCACAGGGTTGCCAGAAAATGTGTTCCGGGAAAGCACCTTTAGAGTGTTCAATTCTTGCAAGGGAAATTGGTTCACCCCAAGGATCATCATAAGCAAAAGAAATAAGCTGGAGTTTAAATCAGCTGACTACATCGTGGACGATTGCCTGAAGATTGAGTGTACTATCACGGTTCTCAAGGAATCGTGGGTGGAAACTACAGGGGACTTTGAGATCGAAGTGCCGGACACGGACTTACCAGAGCATTTTGGAAAATTACTGTCGGAGAAGGAAGGAGCAGATGTCACATTCAGTGTTGGAGGTGAGACTTTCCCTGCACACAAGATCGTGCTTGCCACACGGTCCCCTGTCTTTTAAGGCGCAGCTGTATGGACAGATGAAGGAGAGTAGGGCCCGGAAGATAACTGTAGACGACATGCAGCCTGATGTTTTCAAGGCCCTGCTGAATTTTATCTATACTGATTCGCTGCCAGCTGACTGGGATGATCTTGATCATTACGAGTATTGTGAGATTGCCAAGCTTTTACTTATTGCTGCAGATAGATATGCTATGGATAGGTTGAAGTTGTTGTGTGCAAGCATTCTTGTCGAGTATCTTGATGTGGAGAGTGTGGCCACTACACTGGCTTTAGCTGATCAGCATAACTGTAACTGTCTCAAAGAAGTTTGCGTCGAGTTTATGGCCTCTTTAGATGAAATTGATGCTCTGGTGGAAACAGAGGGTTATGCAACTCTCAAAAGAACTTGCCCTTCGATCCTAGTAGATGCACTGGAGAAGAGAAGCAAGTATCGCAAGACAGGTTGCCAACTGAACTGATGTTCGTCTATGAATATATAGCTTAGTTCCTAATTTGTCTTAATAGCATGCTGGTTTTCCTAGAGAAGATCATTTTAACTTGGGCCAATGGCTGGTAAGTTCAGTACTCAAATTTCTGTACCTTTTGTCAAAATATTATATGCGCATATAGTTCAGCCTCAATGTGTGACACTACCCTAACACCTTTTGTAGTGAAACAGCCCGTGACAGTAGCATGTCACTGAGGGAACTAGTATCAGTTGTGTTAATTCAAAACAAAATCTCTTCATATGTAATGTTGTAGATAATGCTTTATGCTGCAAGCATATCTACTTATCATTTTCGGAAAATACTTAGTGAGCGTAGAGGTGGTTTCGCACCCTCACTTTCAGATGTTGGAATGGCACAACAGGGCAGAAATTGAGCCACATCACCACAGCCCTTTAATGGTATGGCTCAGTCTCACCCCTCCGGTACTGATGATGGTCAGCCACAACATAGCAAGGCCATTTTTCTCGAAAGTTTTATCAACCACAATTTTATATTATAGAACATGAATACACAATTGTAGAAATGAATTGTTTTGAATAGTCAACCACAGCTTTGCGGTATTTTGATTTTTCTGGGATAATTTTGTTTGTAGCTAATTCATAATTAGGCCTGAAAAAGTTACTGAAATTTGGGTGTGTGTACTGTACCAGTTAAATTCCAATTAAATGGTATATCGAATCTAACTCCAAAAGCAAACCGTTTATTGATCTACACCTGTGTCAAGGAACAGAAAGTTATATGCTTTTCTATGCTTATTTTACTGTTGTTTTTATGATAAAGTAGGCATTTTTCTGCTATTGTATTGTCAGCTACTGAGTGTAATCCTGGATAGCAGATAATCATAATATTACGTATTTATTATACTATTTTATTATCGAACATGCAAGAGAGATGCATGACCTTATATAAAGAACAAAAAGGGGCAAGAATCCTTACAAAAACAGACCTACGCGCTCATATATCTAAGCTTCGCAAACTTTGTATATAGCAGAACAATGACCTCGACCAAACGCATCTCTTATACTAATGAGCACACCACCATATAAGTCTGAAAAATTGTAGTAGCATATGGAAAAATATAAATATAAGCCTGAATAAATAATGTTCTAAGCTTCAAAGCTACACATATTTTTAATTTAAATCTGCTCTCCAGTCTCCGTTACCTTATTTCCTTTAGTGAACGCTGAACACCATTTCTCTCCAATGGTGCCAACCAATAGTGAATATCATGTTTAAAGGTAAGTGTCTTGGGGTCCTTCTCATACAAATAAAAAGTAAAGAGGTCAATATTCATATGTTGCCTTTCCCTCGAATGAAGTGAAAGCATGCCAAAATATGTTGATAATTTCGGAGCTTTAAATTCACATCCAAATAAGCTTTAGAAAGCATCTTGATGGAAATCTTGCATGTTTGTCTGACTATTCGTTCCCTTTGGTTGAGCACAAAGAAAGGGCCCATACCTGCTCATTGTCATATGAACTGAAAAGGTCAAAGAATAACAGAGTTTCTTTAGAATTCCAGAACTGTTGATGCAATTACGTCAGTATAGCCTGTGGATCCTATGGTGGTAAACATGAAGCTTCTTGTTTTGATTACCTCAGCTGGTGGTTAGATTGCATTCTCAGATATTTATAAGCTGTAGAGTGTCTTCATGAAAGCCCTTACTTTTGGTATGACTACTCACTGACCAGATAATTGGAGAAGTCTTTTCTATATTCAGCTGGAAGCAATGTCCAATTGTCCATACCAATGTAGAGTGCACTCCAAAAGTCTGTCGCATTCCTTACGTATGGCGCATAGCACAGTTAGTGTTCAGTTTTCTGATGATTCTCATAAATCTCTGAGTTCATACTCGTTTTTTTTTACCGAAGAGTTCATACTCGTTTGAGTCATATACTGAAACTTATGGTACAAATTTGCATATAGTAAAATTGAGAAGCTATATATTGAAACACATAGGAGCTATGGGTTGCTGATGAAATGCTTCATTTTGGAGGGATCAAGGTTTTGATCTGCAGTTCTGAATTCCTAGCTAATTTTCCTTGTGTAGACAAATTTATGACAAACATTTGAAAGAGAAACTCTCATGAGTCCCAACTTCAGTTTTCTCATCAGTGCAGTAATATTGCAAAAAAAAGTCAGTAAAAGTATTGCTAGTTGGGTCAACACGGTGCAGCGCACACGTACCTTGTGCAAGTAGTCTATTTTTTAGATCAAAGGCTTTTGCAAGTAGTCTGTTCTGCATAATAAACTGCCGCATTATCAGCAATTCCTCTGTTTAGTGAATGCATCTTTTCTGGTTGTACTCTTGCTGTCATCTATCATGGGCTCATTTCGACCCACGTGAAATATGGCAAATTTGTACCATAAGTTCATACTCTGTTTATTGAATGCATCTTTTCTGGTTGTACTCTTGCTGTCATCTATCATGGGCTCATTTCGACCCAAGTGGCGTTAAGCATTTACCAGGCACTTACTCTAAATCGATCCTAAATGTAACGGTAGTTTGTCATATATGATTTCTTTTGTGAACTGAAATGATGCTATGCTGATTTTCTATTTTCTTCAGGCTCTTATGGACCATGCAGGTTTTTTTCTTCTTCTGGTCATTGGGGAATCAATGACACTAGCACCATCTACATATTAGTTTGACTTTTTTTTTATTGGGCCCTCTCTTCGGGAAGTCCCAACCCAGAAACTGGGATAATCTCTACAACTATTAGTTAGGTACTCCCTCTGTCCCTGAAAGCTTCAATTCCTAGAATCCGTACCAGTCAAACTTGTTTAACTTTGACCAACTTTATAGAAAAGAGCATCCATATGTATAACATAAAATGAGTATCTTATGAAAATATATTCAACGATAAATCTAATGGTATTAATTTGGTACTATAAATCTTAGCGCTTTTTTCTATAAATTTGTTCAAAGTTTTAAAAGTTTGACTTAGGACAACTCTATAAGTTGCAGCTTTTAGGGACGGAGGGAGTATCATTATTTGAAGTTGTGTGAAGTTGATTAGGTTTGTATCTACATATTAGTTTGACTTTTTTTATTGGGCCCTCTCTTCGGGAAGTCCCCAGCCAGAAACTGGGATAATTTCTACAACTATTAATTAGGTGTCATCATTTGAAGTTGTGTGAAGTTGATTAGGTTTGTATGGCCTTCAAGATTTATTTCAGAATTTAATAGTGCTATTCTTTTGATGTGCTTATTGATAAAGGTAGTAGTACGTCTACCATAGTTTTTAAGGCGGGAAGGCGAGCTGCGGCGCTCCACCACCTTCTGGACGCCTAGGTGAGTTAGGTGCTTGGCGAGGCGACGCCATACACATAATCTAACCTTCCATAGAACAACACAAGCATACACTTATACATACCTTTCTGCAGCCAATTCTGGAGCCCATGTAGCAGTGATTCTCCTGTTTCCAGTCGTCTTCTTCCATGTGCCATATAGACCCTAACAAGTTTCAACATGTGACTCATTAATATAATTATGTAACAGAAATACTTTATAATCTAATCAGATTAAATACGGATAGTGAAATAGCTTTTGATGATTTGAGCTCTCTTTTCTTCTCCCAAACAACAAGCTGCATATACAATAAAGAATTTAGCAACATCAAGGAAATTTAGCAACAGAAGACAGGCACAAGCAAATACCAATATATCATCATTACATCGGCCCACAAACTTAGATAAGAGTCTTAGTGGCATAGTTAATCACATTACAAACATTCCAAAAATATAGATAAGACATAAGAGTCTTAGTGGCATAGTTAGCCACATTACAAGCAGTTCACAAATATAACTAAGATAGTCTTAGTGGCATAATCAGTAGTGCACAACCACAATTACATAACATAGCCCAGCCACCAAAAGTTAAGAGTCTGATACTCATGGCATGCTAAGTAGTGCACAAGTACAACACAAAAGTAATTTTAGTGCAGATCTGAAATCTGCTAGCAGGCACCTCTCAACAATCAATATCCATCATCAAACTCATCAAGGATGTTTGGAGCCTCCATGTTTTCGCTGCCACTGTTGGAGCCATTAGGATCCTGCTCACAATCACTCACATCAGCATCGTCATGTGGATCTTCATCTTCCTCTTCTTTATTGGACAGAACCAAGTTATGTGGATCTCCATATCTTGCACGCTTGCTGCTGGCATTCCTTGGAAGATTGCGGCCACGCAGCAAGCTTGATGCACCAACAGCTTCATCCACATGTTCCCATATAAGGCCATTACCATTGTCACTATTGTCACATCCACGGGCACCTTGAGGATGAACATAGGAGGAATCAACCATTGTCCCAGTCAAAGTCCTCAATGACCAAAGGATCAAAATTTTTCCCTTTTTTCACGCCTTAACTGAAACCTTATCTTCATCTTCTAGTTGTAGGAAACAAACACAATGTTATTCAATATCTTATGCAACAACCTATTTATTTTCTTTGTATGCATCTACAAAAGAAGAATGGGAAAAGAACAAATAAAATTGTCAGTAATTGGCTAGCTGAGCACAAATTAATTAGAAGAAAACAGTGAAGACGGAAATACTCAAACTCAATTGTACTCCAGTTTCTCACAACTAAAGGATGAAGCACAAAGACTAACAATGCGTTTAGCAAACCTATGAAGCTCAATGGCACGACCACCATATGAACACCACCAATCAACTATATTGCCAAATACAAACATATATTAGCATTTTGAGATGAAATATACTTGCAAGTATTAAATTGCACATACTAAAACCTGCTGCAATTACAAGAAAAACATCACGTACGATGGTTCAAATTCGGTAGGTTTTGCTTGGCCAATTTGTTTGTGAATGCATCTCCTCTAGGGCCTTCATAATCCAAGGATTGAGCATCAATCTTGCTTCTAATTTCTTCATCCTCCACCATTCTTCTAAGCACATCAAGAAAACAACCTCTTAACTGCCCAACAGTTGCATCATCATTAGATTGTATGAGAGAATACAGTCTTGAATGATAAGAAGAGGGGCTGAAGCCTTAAGACAATCTTCAACTGAATTCCAAAATTCCACAGAGAGCACAATGGTGTGCACTTCTTGACCGGCTGCAGTCTTTGCCAATTTGTTCCCCATCAATTCTTCACTAACAAATAAAGCCTTCAAAGCATCTCAATGCTTGTACAAGCTTTTTAAAGTGAGGAAAGAGGTGGCAAATTGAGTGGCTGCAGGCCTCACTGGATTAGCCCCTGTCTTTTCTCTCATCAAACTAAGAATTCTTCCATGCTTATAGATGAAAGTTGTGACACGTTTGGCTCTTGCAATGGGCTTCTTAAATTCCTTCAAGTTTCCTATCTCTTCTAGCATAAGATCCAAGTAGTGTGCAGCACATGGGCTCCAATACAGTGTAGGAATTCTTTCCATTAGAATTCTTCCAGCTGTCTTGTAATTAGCCCTATTATCAGTGATAACTTAAACCACCATGTCTTTCACAATCTCCTCAATCTTTGCCTCCAACAAATCAGCAAGCATAAATGCATCATGTACCTCACTTGATGCATCAACAGACTCCAAGAAATAAGTCCCCGCAGAGCTGTTCATAAGGAAGTTGATCAAGTGGCAACCTCTCTTATTAGTCCAGCCGTCTGACATAAGTGTGCAGCCAAGGCACGAGGACAATACAGAGGGACACTTAAGGCCTTGTTCAGTTCCAAAATGTTTTTGGATTGGACGATATTGTAGCACTTTCATTTGTATTTGATAATTATTGTCCAACTATAGACTAATTAGACTTAAAAAATTCGTCTCATAAATTTCAGGCAAACTGTGCAATTAATTATTCTTTTAATCTATATTTAATGCTTCATGTATGTGCATTCGATGTGACGTAAAATCTTAAAAAGTTTTTAGATTTTGGATAGAACTAAATAAAGCCTTAACTCTGTTCTTGGAGTCGACCCCATCAGCATGGCCCCACCAAAGTGACTATGGAGACTAAAAAGACCATTTAGTCCCATTTAGTCATAGTATTTGGGTAAAAAAGTGATTAAATGGGACTAAATGAGACTAAATCTAAGAGCTGTTAGGTGAATTAAACACCCTCTAACGCCAGCAAACGTTAGACTAAATGAGACTAAATCTAGCCAGCATTCTCATTTTCCAGGTTGTAGTCCAGTCAAGCTACATGACGTTTGTTCACATATGATCTATTAGTATATGCCCTGTTCACTCGATCTTGTCTGCCGAATCTGCTAGCATTTAGCAGTGTTTCTTTCAACAAATCAGCGAACATTACTTTTAGCCATGACTTACAAATAAAAGTAGTAGTTATTTCATTGTATAAATAAACTTCACAGCTTACAAATAAAAGTAGTAGTTATTTCACATCCATCAATATTGGGAAATGTTTCATTTCTCCAGAACTAAACCCTCAAGTCGGTTGGTAGGGAAGGATTATTTGCCATGCTCATACCAGAAGCCTCATGGCTAAAATTTGTACAAATTTACATTGGCGCCGCTAACATAAAACAGTGTCAAACATAGACAAGTGAAATAAATCTAAAATACAACACCAAAAAAAGGGGAAAAATTGCTATGCTTAACTTTTTTTTCCCCTCGTCAAAAGAGCTAGGGATCAACTCTGGCTGGATTTATTGACAAGACAAAGGAAGACAAATAAAAATAACTATTTTACAAAACCTGTTAGCTAGCAACAGCTCCACCGATTTTGGACAGAAGCCATAAATGAAATAAACTAACTACTAGAAAAGGCAACATCCCTCTGTTCCTCCTCTCTTATAAGAAAAGCGACCTGACTTGAGATAAGAAATATAACTTTTTCTGAGAATTTGCCTTGTAAATTATTTCCATATATTTGAACAAGTACACATCTGTAGATAATAGAACACCGAACTGTTAAAATTTAGTGACACTCTTTTGAGCTGCAGTCTAATTAAACATATTTTCAGGATCACTGGATGAAAAGCAGAAACTGGCTAAAAGAAGTATCGTAACTCATAAGGTAAAAACAGTATGATGGAACACCACAAAATTCCATATGTGTGGGGTCAATAAATATATTAGAGCTCCATAAATTTATTAGATACTTCCCCAGTCATGAATCCTGAGGAAATTAACAATTTAATATGCAGATGTGTTCTCCTAATACAGCTACTGTATAATTATGTGCTGATCTGCCAGACTGTTCATGTATCTATACATTTCAACGGTAACATAGTTAACATTAACACTAAAATAGGATTAGAATAATATAAATAACACCACACATTATGATTGATGGCATAAGTGTCCATTGCTATCCATGCTTCTTTGTTCCAAGAACCACATGCTTTTCTTCACTGCACCTTTTTCATTACATAGATGAGAACATGAGAATTCCACATATTTATGTACAGTTAAACAGTAGAAAAAAGAAAACTCAACTAGGGGGAGAGACGTCTCCCAATTTAGTTCTTAAGAAGTTTTGTGCTAGCCTTCAAACCAGGACTTATTATGGGGGTTTCATCGACCCCAGGACTTTGAAGGTATATATAAATAGTGTAACTCAGGAGAAGTTGGTGTCTGACAGAGTACCAGGTCGAACAAGATAAAAAAAAAAAAGGAATTCGGAAGTGCTAGATCATCTCAATCTAATAACTGAACTAACCACCCACTGACTGAAGTTAAAGAGCCGCTCTTCCAAAACAGGTAGCTATAAATTAAGCCCCTCATATGTCCTACTGACAATTAATTAACTAGTCGAATTCAGTACACGATGAGCAGCTTGCTAAGTTTTAAAAAGCTTACTGGTTTTCTCGTATAAATCTACCAAGACAGAAGGGCAGCTTCTTTTAAGACTTGAGTATCCCTGGGTTGCCACTAAAGCACTCACATCCCTTGAAGAGCTGATAAATTCGATGCAAGCAGCTTTCAGCTCGTCACAGTTCTGTTGATCAGCTAAAGCCAATGTAGTTGCCACTGTCTCCACGTCAAGATTTTTACGAAGGATACATTGGCACATCAACTTCAGCCTTTCCATGGCATATCTATCAGAAGCCACAAGCAAATGCTGGATCATCTCGCTGTATTCATCTCTGTCAAGATCATCCATGTCAGGTAACGAATCTGTGTAGATGAAGTGCAGCAGCGCCCTGAAAACATCAGGCTGCATGTCTTGGACGGTCACACAGCACATTCCTGACTCGCGCATTCGGCCATAGAACTCAGCCATGAAGACAGGTGACCGCGCCACGAGGACGATCTTGTGCGCCTCAAAGGAGTCACCGCCCACAATGAACGAGACATCTGTCCCCTTCTTCTGCTCCAATAGCTTGCCAAAATGTGCCATCATGTCACACGGTGGCACTTCGATTTCAGATTCCACCCTGGTTTCAGACAGCTGCGGCTCTCTGATGACGGTAACTTCACATTCGATCCTGATGCTATCATCGACAAGGTAACAGGATTCTTCCTCCTCGAGGTCACACCTCAGTATGAAATCCCAGTTCCGCGGACCGAAGCGGGTAACATCGCACGACTTGAACAGCCTCGGACCGCTTTTACAGCCCCACCAACACAGGGGGGACTGCTGGCTGGCCAATCGCAGGTGGTAGCTTGCGCGCGCCGTGGCGTTGCTGGTCATGAGCTCGAGGCAGATCGTGACGTACTCTTCCGAATCGGTGGATGAGCCGTCGGGGTAGAAGCGGATGGACCAGTCATAGCCGCCGACGGTGAAGGTGCCGGAGCGGACGAACTTGCCGACGCCGGTGCCCTTCTGAAGGCTGTAACCGACGATCTCGAACGTGTGGCTGCCGGTCTCCGCCACTGTGATGCATCTCGACGATGTCTTCTTGGGTACAGCCGACATCCTCATGCGGCCTGCGGCTGCGGCAGGGATTAGTTCCAAGAATTGGTCAGATTAAACGAAGAGAAAAGATGCAATTTTTGTTGGGGAGAAGACGAGGAGAGGCATTGAGGGGACATTCTTTTCAGATGGGGAGCAAGTGGGTCGAGGCGGACCTTAAGAGAGGACGGTGGAAAGCGATCTTCGTCGTCCCGGGTGGCGGCTCGCAGCAGCGGCGGCGGAGGGGACGAGGGTCAACCGACGAAGTCAATGAGACTGCAGGTGGCGAGTTCCTATTTTTCCCCACTTATTTTCGGGATTTGCTGGTGTCGTTGATAATCCTGATTCCGATATTTCTTTTGCCATATATAAACTGTTCACACCGACCTCCAAAATACTCCCTCCTTCCCATAGAAGGACATTCTCGTCTTACCCAAAAAAAGAACAACTCTCCTTAATCTATACCTATCTATAAAGAGGGAAAATTTCAGTCTGTCCCTAAATTTCTTCTGCCAATCTGTCTGTCCCCTGTCCGTGTCCGGGTCGCTTGCTGGAAAAGGAGTACCTCTATACCTAATTTCAGCTGTTTTTTTGGTCTGAAAATTTTTTGGTCTGTCTCCTTATCTATATACCTAATACTAAATTCAGGCCTTGTTTAGTTCACTTCGAAATCCAAAAAGTTTTCAAGATTCTCTGTCACATCGAATCTTACGACATATGCATGAAGCATTAAATATGGACGAAAACAAAAACTATTCACACAGTTTGACTGTAAATCACGAGACGAATCTTTTGACCCTAGTTAGTCTATGATTGGACAATATTTACTTCAAACAAATAAAAGTGCAACAAACTAAACAAGGCCTCAGCTGAAATTTTCGTCTGGTCAATATTTTCGTCTGGCCGCTTCTTACTCCGGAACAATCTCCACTCCGATATCAAAGTAGAATAGCCATTGCAAAAAAGAAAAAAGGAAAAAAAAACAAAACAAATTATATCTGAATCCAACACATCCAACACAACGTCCGTCTACTGGAGTGCACAGACCTCGCGAAGTCCAAATCTTTCTCAACACACAAATCCAACAATCCGATGCCAAAACAAAATCACAAGAAAATCAAATCTACACCCACCCCCACCTTGGCAACGGAGTCCTCGACGAGGATGTACTGCCAATGGCCGTTAAGCCAATCCGAATGCCTAGCATAACCCGACCCCGCACGGTGCCATCGGAGAAGCGTGGATCTGGGGAGTGCCCGCTAGATCCGTCCCGATGGGGTCGCGAAGTCCGGATTGGAAGGTGTTGGGCACCAAACGAGATGATGGGCTAGAGGAGTCCCGGTGCTGCATACCTCAGCGAGGGATGGTGTCTTGGCTTCCGCGGCCATGGGCGCAGCAGTAGCCTCGAAGCTTCTAGAAGTGGCGGCTGCGAGGAGTGAGGGAGAAGAGGGAGGAGTCGACTCAGGCCTCGGAGCGATAGAAAAGGGTGGGTGGCGCAAGGGGCAAAACGAGGGACTGGCCGACGGCAGTGCTGGGCGGTGGCTGCGCGAGCGATGGCCCAAGGCGTGCAGCCAAGAGAGAGAGAGATTTGGAGGAGAACGAGATGAAAGATGACAAGATACGAGTGGACGAGGATGAGGATTGCTGTGAACTATTGGTCAGATAAGGCCACAAACCAATAGGCCCCACATGGAAGTGAGAGCGAGAGGAGATAAATGACCCCACATTCTCCAGAAAAAGTTGTTTGGTCCCGCTGAAAGATACAACGCAGCCATGGAGGGGTCCAGCCTGTGGGCCAATGGCCCCACATGTGCAAAGTATGCAACTAAAAGGTTATTAACCACTGATAATGAGCTTTTATCCTTTACATGTTTTGAAAATCTATACCCAATAATAATTATTAATAATATAATGAAGAGATAAAATTTCATTTCGACTTAGATTTTCATCAATCCTATAATCATAAATCAATATTTAAATAAAAATATTTTTATTTGATTCCGTGCATATTACGAATTTGATCCTATTACGTACAACAGAAATAAACAAGGTGTCCTCTCCAACCAAAACCAGTATGTCTCAATCTGATCTGAAGAAAACAAAGGGGAGGAAGGGATCGATCGATCGGAAGAAAATAAACAATGCAAACGACAATGGATCATGGCGCCAGCATGGCTAAAGCGACGACGACGTCCTTGCAGCACCCCTGAACGATGACGTGGTGGCCGAGATCGTTCTGCTCCCACTACCATCAACGTCCGTGCTCCAAGGTGTGAGATTGTACGTGCATGGTATTTTCAAGAGCGGCTACAGCTTGCATACGTCGACGGTGGGCTGCTATTGTTAGGGCTACTGCTATTCGAGATGCCGACATTTCACTCTACCTCTGGTGTGTGCAATTAATCCGGCCGGTGAGCCGGCAGTTGGTCATCGTGCCGCTGCACAGCAAAAAGATGACACGGCCCTGCGCCGTCCATCGGCCGTCCGGCGAGCATAGGCTGCTTCTGATCTGTTCACCAACAACGACGAGTGTTATGGCTAGGGCAAGTGGACATCGCACTACGTCGGCTCGCTACGCAAGGCACGTTCAAGAAGAACACGTCCACGACCTTTGTGAACACAGCCAACGCACGATCTGAGGTGATGACTACATTGAGCAGTTCAACGTCATCCACGCTCGGACAGGGCCCGTGCCTCCTCAGACATGTATTGCATCGATGAATTCGTCGCACCGGTAGGGAGGACTACACTATCGACGAGGTCGGCCACTTCGAGCCCGCCACCGGTATTATAATACTATCCGAGATGGATGGGCTCATGTTGCAGTACCTTTGAGCTTATCTATCGAATATATGCTAGCCATTCAACAGTATTTTTATTTTATTTTAATAATTTGTATAATATTATTGCCAATATATATATATATATATTTAATATATATTATAGATGCTATGGTCGTTACAAAAATGAATTATAGCTTCTCTTTAGGAAGTGTGAAACATAAATAGATATATAACATTCGTAATAACTTTTTTCTCCCGTAGCAACGCACGGGCATGTTTGCTAGTTTAAACTAAACTAGTATAATCCCCGTACTAACGCTACGATTTAATCTTGAAAATATCTTTTAAAAAAATAAAATTATTTTTGCATAATCTAATTTTTATAAAATTATATTTGAGTCTATATATAATTTGAAAATAGTTTTGCATGTAAGAATGAATAGTAAAGTTATTTCTAATATTATATAACCATCTCAGTTACATTCTATCTAACTCCTTAATCATATATTATTTTTTAGGTACGTAATTAGTATTATTAAATAGATCTTTACATATAATTTTATAATCAATTTATTTAGAGATAAAAGCGTTATTGAGCAAAACTAGTTAAATTTAGGATCGAGGGAGTATAAGGTAAGAATGCCAAGCACATAAGTTACTCCCTACAATCCTAAGTAATTGTACATGTTATATTATATCAGGAGTCAAATTTTTAAAATGTAACTGAATATATATTAGAAGATATAAAATTTTTTATAGATCTCTATAAGTTGATAATATTTTCTATATAAATCTCTTTAAAAGCAAGATATATGTAGTTATTTTGGGACGGACAAAGTATTATGTGCAAAAGTTATAAATTTCTTTGTATTATTATAAATGATGCCTAAAAGAATTAAATTGGACCAGCTACTCTTGTTTTAGGTCTTGTTTGGATGTTATCGAATTCATCTCAATCCACATAATCTACATATGTTGAGATAGATTCGTATAGAATTTAGTTTAAGTTTTATTTCAATCCATCCCAACATAAAAGTGGAATGATGTGAATCTGACTATATCCTAACAAAAACTTAGTTATTAAAAGAGGGTTTTCTTTATTGGCCAAAATTCACCGAAATCTCGATCCTTAGGGTTCAAAAATATTAGATATCGGCAAAATTTTTAAGTTTTTCCTGATCCCACGCAGACGGCCCAATTCATCCACGTGACAGTCCAATAGCACATATAGCTCCTCCCAGCCTATCAAAATCCTACAAATCCAACTCTTATCTCAATCGTTCGTCAGGCCACGTCCACGTCATGGTGGCGCCTCCGTCATAGCCACAATCCCACACTCATAATGTTTTATTCTCATTTTTATTATCCATAACACGTGATGTTTAATAGCTTAGTTTCAAGTTAATTCTATGAATTTTTTCAAAACAATTTGATTTTTTTTTGAATTTGGTCTGATATTTCCAATATATCCTGTTTATCATATTTATCCATGACTTCCAATAATTTTTTATTTAAGAGTAGAGTGTACTGCCGGTCTTCAAACTTGTTTGATTGTGTCATTCTAGTCCCTAAACTTGTAAATTAACCATTTAAGACATCAAACTTATTCATTAGTGTCATCAAGTGGCGGATCTAGAATTTTAGCATAAGGTATGCAAAAAAAGAATCCTTTTGTAATTTAGTAAAATCATATTTTAATTCGGTAAACCAAGTAGATTAAATAGAATGATAACCTTTAAATTCAAAGATTAAGGAGCTGTTTGGTTACTCGCCACTTTTTTCCACGCCACACTGCCGCTGCCACAAAAAAAATTGACTTGTGTTTGGTTTGCATGCAGCCCTGTAGTAGCTATAAGTTTTTTCAGTGTTGATTCTCGCCAACTGCTGTGGCAGGTGATGGCCGTAAAGCAAACAGGCCCTAAGAAATGAGGGGAAATCTCGATATGACAGAGGAGACTTACAAATATTACTTGGTTGAACATTATCCGCAGCTGCTTTGTTCGCTGCGTGATTTAAAAAAGAGATACAAGGTCTCCGCTTCTCTTCATAATTCAACAGTTCTGGAAAAACATTTTAGCAATTAGCAAAACTCAGCATGCTGTTTTCTTTGATAGATTGATGCTAATTAGACTTTAGTATTCTGTTGAACGAACTCACAAGAGGAACTGAAATACAAATAAATCAATCATAAATCTTTCCCTAATATATAATTATGAAAATTTCAGTCCACCATATCTTTATATGTCCACCGGTCTAAAGATTATTAAACGATGCTCCTCTCGTTCAGATCTGGTTTCCTATTATTTTTAGCTTATTTTCTATTTATGGCATGAGGAGTCCTGGTCCAATTGGGTTAGGGGAAAAAGGAAAATTATTGGCTGAATCTAACTCGGAGTCCTAACACGAGTTTAAACCAATTTTAGACCGAAACAAGCGAATAGTTGGGCTCGACCAAAATCCAAAACGACCAGAAATTTTGCCTTTTATTATTAGAGAGAAAGAAAAAGGAACTACAGATTAGGACTTTGATTTTCTTTTACCTCTGATCTGACATCTAACTAAATAAAGAAAGCGGAGCAAAATAAAGAACGTAATTCTTATCCTTTTCTATTTGACTATTAAGAGTTCTATTTAGAATACTTAGGATATGAGCAATATATTTATATTAGGAGTCCTACTCCATATTGGTTTAGACGCACACAAGTTATATATATAAGTCCAGATAAAAGAAACTCTGCATCGTTCGGTAGTTAGAGAAAGACAGACAAAAAAAAATAGATGGACGAAAAAAAGTCTGAAATTTTTGCTAGGTGAATTCTCAGCGCGTTGCTGCGGAATTTTCTTAAAAATAAATCATTATATACATAGTATTACTATATGATATTCAGTCTATTATGTATGTATACATATGAATTTGACTTGCATGTATTTTATTGTATTAGATCTAGTAAAAAATTGCTAAACTAATAGGACAAAAACTAATATGTGGTTACATTATAGAGGAATTAATTGGTGATGAAACAAATAGCGTATGTACATGACTTGTATATTAATAGATTAAAGATTTAAAGTATTTCACATGATATAGATGATATGGTCATTTTTTTTTAATTAATATGGGATGACATGGACTTAGTGGGGAATGATGTGGACACCTTGCATGAAGAGATAGAATATTTAGTGGGTTACTTAGTAGAGAATGACGTGGACACCTTGCATGAAGAGAGAATTCATCTAGTGGGGTTTATCTCTATAAGAGTTATAGATTAGGTAATAGAGATTTAGATTTAGATTCGATAAGTTTTTTTCTCCTATTGCAACCATGGTCATTTTCGCTAGTAAATAGACAAAAGCACGAATACACAAGTTATTGACAAATAATAAGATCCATACATGCAAGTAAGTAAAGTTGAGCATGCAGCCCGCGAGTCAAAGACACGGCCTAAAGCATGGCGATTTGGTCCGGCCCAAGCACGGCACGACCCGAATCCCAATCGTGCCCGTGTCGGCCCAAAGCATGTAGCGGGCCGTGCTTGGGTCGACCCCTCGGCCGCCGGGCGGCATGGCCCGGCCCGCTTTTAACAGCAGGCACGGTGTCGGCCTGGTATCAGGGAACTAGTGAAACTTGAAGTATCAGGTTCGCTAACTTGTGAAACTTATGATTTTTGGCATGTGAAATATAATCTGTGAAGTATATTGTGTTATGTGAATTGTAAAATATCATGGTCTGTGATTTGAATGTGATTTACTTATGCTTTGTTGAATTCTGTATTAAATCTGGTGTTTTTCATATAGCAGGCTATGGGCCAGCCCGATGGACTATTGGGCCAAAAATTGGCCCACGTGTCGTGCCTGGGCTATCAGGTAGGCACGATGGCCTATGGAAGCACGGCTTGATGCCACGCGGGCTATACAGGCCCATGCCCTATCGGGCCGTGTCTAGCATAGGCTTGTGCCATGCCGGGCCGGCCCGACCCTTGCTCAACTTTACAAGTAAGGCCGTATGTCAGAGTCTTGTCGGTTCGTCGTCTCATTGACCGTCGAGGTCCACTCGACGACGGACTATGGAGCACTGATGACTCGGCCACCGGCGTCATGCGTCTCGGCAGATTGGGGGCAGCTGACGAAGACGAAGACTTGACTTCTCCTTCTGTTCGATCAACCACGTCCGGTTACTCCCTCCGTGGTTCGAGGCTGGTGCAGTTACTCCGTGTCGTCCGCTGTACGCAGCGAAAGCGTAGAAACTGATAGAGTGCTTCACATCTCTCTTTTTTTACAAATATAAAATTTATATTATGTATGTATGACTACGGAATCTAGGGTATTTTGTGGCCCACCTGGCATACTCTATGGGTCTGCCTCTGGTGTCATCTCAGCCCTGAACTCTCAAATCGCTCATTTTGGTTCTCAAACTTGTTTAGTTGTATTATCTAGGTCCCTAAACTTATAAATCACCCGTTTAGATCCTCAAACTTCTATAAGCATATATTGAATATATAATTTATAATTTTACAATATTTAGGGACCAGGATGACACACTGAACAAGTTTGAGGACTTAAATCAGTGATTTGTAAGCTTACGGACTTAGATGACATAGCTGAACAAATTTAAGGACCTAAATAAGCGATTTGTGAGTTTAGGGATAAGGATGATACAGATAAGAAAGTTTGAGAATATAATGGTAGATTTAGAAGTTGAGACCGGAATAACACAAATAAATTTGAGGAGCACAATAATCAACTTGCTTATATGGAAAATGGTAACTTGACAAGCTATAGTCTAATTTGTACTTGTCTTTTACAATACATCTCTTTGCTGTATCCAGATCAGCAGGTTGTTGACTCTTGAACCATGAGAAAGCATCACACATTCAGTATATGACTATAAAACCATTCAGAAAACCACTAGCAACAAGATTTAGTACCCATTAAAAGAACATCATCTGATGGAACTCATCAAGAAATACAGGTTTATCATCCTTCGCCACCAAAAGGGAGTGCCAGAGAAATCAAACATTGTCGTAGAATAAACTAAAAGAAGAGGTGAAACACAAAGAAAGATAATAAACTGCATCCGCTGATAAAAACACCAATTCCTAAGATCCTAAGAGGACCAACAAATCTGATAGAACATACTATCAATGGTCCATCTGTGGCACCAGATTGGACATTGTCAGGTAGGATGAAGCTGGAGAAACTTTATTCCAAGACACCATCATAACCATCAACTTTTTGATATGTTAGGAAATCAAATACTAAATAAAACAAGGACCATAGAGCGATTCTCACTTCTCTTACTACCAGCGATATCGCTAGTAGGGAGAGGTGAGGGGGACCGAGTCTGCAGAACGGAGGAGTCTCTGAGCAGTGGTTGCTAATGGGTGAGTGACTGTAGTTGTGCTAGTTGCACCATGCATTGTAGGCCTTTCTCTTCTTTCTCAGTTAAATATGTAAAGAAAGAGTGAAGGCAAATCAAAAGGTATATATTTATCAGTTTGGTCTTTATATGACAACATCATGATGTTGACACCAGAAAAGTTATTGGGGAGGTTCATATTTGAGTTGGGAATTCAGATATGCCAAAAAGAAATAAAATTAGAATACTGGTACGATTTTTAGTAAAAACTAGCCCAAGCTGGTTTGGACACCATTCAATGTCCGACACAGCTAAAATTGGCCCAGGCTGGTTTCTTAAGCCCGTTGCTACCATCCTGTAAAAAATGGCAAAGGCCAGTTGGAAACTGACTTGAGCTATTGGCTGTCCAATTCCAATTCGAACCTAATTCAATGCAAACTTCTTTAATTTTGTTGGAAACTTGCAGATTGTGTAGGATAAAGTTTTTTGTAGTGGAATAGATCACCCCTCTATATTTCAAGGGTAAGATTGATTTTTTGATTGATTGTGTATGGATGTGATAATATAAATGGAAGTGGTGATATTATAGTATGTTTGTAGACTTCGATGTAAACATTGGCCTAGTAAGAAAAAAAAGTTGTACCTCTTTCCTAGAGATTGATTTTTGTTATTGTATGTTTTTAAATCCTAAATCTTTTCTAAATTCATGTATGCTATTGTTCAAGAGTTTCAGAATGGATTGAAATGATTCTATCTAAAAGTTTGGATGGATACACCTCACTGGTGTATATGCTAAATTAGTACTAATCAAAATATGTAGCTTTACATTTAGAGCCCATATACAATATAGACAATCCCAATTTGTGCTAAACAAAATAGAACTACAATACACTTGAACGGAACAAGGATTCCTCTTTTAATTCCAACTAAAAGAGACACATTCTTCTTCACCAGTTCTTCATCCTTCGACTTCTTCTTATTCACCTTTCCATGCACAGGTGCACTCTCAACCTCTTAATGCAACCTTTTCAATTGAGCAACATAATCTTCCTCCCGATAGAATAATGGACATCCACAATACCATCTCATTTAAAGAACACCAAACATGAAAATGACTTTCTAATGAAAATCACAAGAAATGGCTAGAAATTGAAGAAAAACAACCACAAAACCTAACATTGTAATTCAGACACTTATAGAAGATGCAGCCATAATTGCCATTGTCTTGCTTCTTCACCTTGAACTCCAACTTAGTGTGGTGCCCACACTCGTTGCACTTAATAATGAGAGGGAGCTCCAGCCTCTAATGCTTACCATGTGCAGTGGAGCACCTAGATTGGGACGCCATCTACGATGAGTATCCTCAGCGGAGTCTCCTTGTTCGCCAAAACTAACGAAAACATGGGCAATGGCTGCTTGGCAGGTTGTGACAAGGATGAGAGATTGGAGATGAGTGGGCTAGGAATTAGTAAACCTTACATCTACAAAAATAAAGACATGGATTGGTTGTCACTGCTAGGTCAAGCAAACCGACAATTATACCAGATGTCACTACTGGGTGAAAGTAGAACTGGTAGTGATACTAAACTATTACTGCCGAATGACTGTAGACCCAACAATGAAACAAGAGCATCACTGTCGGGTCACAATAGACCTAGCTATGGTACAACAAGAGCATCATTGTTAGGTTATGTGTTGACATATAATGAAAATTTGATCCCTGTCCTCAGCTTTGTCCTCTTGCTAACATTTCATCTCCCTCGCACCACTGTCTGCATCTGCATCTACATGATGTGCCAAAGGAGTACCAGCCACCATCCCCAGCATGTGATGTCACCTCTATCCCTGGCCATGATCCACTTAACACTATACAAATGATTTATGAGGCACTACCCAATCATTAACCAAGACATTTGCAAAATCCAACCATCTTGGCTCATGCCTAGCAATTAACACAGGTGGTTGCTTTATTTATCGAGGCACCAAAAAATGACGTTCTCACAAAATTAATTTACAAAGGCGGTTGGAAAATGCACGCCTCCATAGATTTTCTCCAAAAATGATTTATTTTTGGGGTGGTGTCTTAAGGTGCCCGCCTTCTTAAATCCATAGCAAAACCCATTCTACTGGTTTCCTATATAAACTAGAGTTAGGGTTACCTCACCTCCCTCCTCTCCTAGCCACACACCTCCTCTCCCTCTCTAGTAGCGGCGTCAGCCTCCTCGCCTCCCTCACTCCTCTTCCTCACTGTAGCAGCACCGGGCTCCAGCCGTGCCCCGAACTCCTCTACTCTCTCACTCCTCTTCCTCTCACTCCAATAGAGATGGGCTCCTAGCCACGCCCCTCCTCCCCTTCCTCCATGTGTCCACCATGATGTGGATCTGGTGGGGAGGAGTCAGCTTCCTCCACAGTGGTGGTAGATTTGGTAGCATGGCTCCAGATCCAGCTTCGGGGAGCATGCATGCATGGCAGTGATGCAAGGTTTAGATCTAGGCCCGGTTATTAGGGTTGTGCTAGGGAATTTGTCTTTTTCCTTGCTTTTTGTTTGATTTACTGAGGTATACATTTGATTTGTCTTAGTAATGTGGCAGAACCTCCTGAATTAAATGGCCCACATGCACACATCATTGTCCCAAAGACTTCTGATCGACGTGCACGAGTTCCAAATGACTCAAGAAGTCTGTCGGGTGTCCTCGGGAAACCCGAATCATCCACGTAACAATCTTTTCAGGAATTCCCTCATCAAGCATCACAGTATTACAACATTTCATAGATAAGAGAAATCAGAGTAAAAGCGGAAAGGTTACATAACATAGATTGAAACTTAAGTTCATAGTTTACAAACCATAAGTATTTGATACATAAAGGCTTCGGAACTTTATTATTACATAAACCATAGATTCACACAACGACTTTTACTTGCCCAAGGTCACACATCAGAAACCTCATCGTCACTTTCCTCCACAAGAGTAAAGTAACCATGACCATCGAAAAGATAATCAAGAGATTCACCTGCAACATGGGTTAATAAAACCCTGAGTACGAAAGTACTCAACAAGACTTAACCGACTATAAAAGAGGTGAAGACTCAAGTATGCAGGCTATGGGGATTCAAGGTAAAGCTTTAACAAGATCAAGTATTTCTTTTGCATAAAAGCTTACTAAGATTAAAGCCTACTTTCAAGTTTTAACTCAAGATTATCACTTATAACTAGCCAAGATCATTATCCAACTTGCATAAACAACTCATCTCTTTCTTATACCAAAGATTCACTTATTACTACGATGATGGTACGAGGATTGAGGCTCCATATCCGAGGAAACACGGCGATTCGAATCGATTAAACCCAGCTGGGGATTCAGTACCACACGACATATGTAGAACTTAATCTTGCATATGTCAACCTTTTCTATAGATCCTCCCATACAAGAACGGGTCCAGCGTCACCCGAGAGTACAGTACACCACCATCCTACAGCCAATCTAGATGTTTCCCGGTCATCTCAGATCCGTAAGGTGGGTACACGCTACTCTCGCCATCTCTCCACTCCCAGTACGCGGTTAGCCGTTCTCAAGTATCGGAATAGCTATAGGTAAGGCTTACCGCCGCATGTGGGCTGTACTCAAAGGTCTCAATCACAACAGGCCAATCAACGGTACGGTCCTTAATCGACTCAGTTGGAGACACTACTTTAAGACTCCATTCTTAAAGCAAGTCCACCAACCGGTCTCAAGTTAAACATCATTAACCATAAAAGTATTCCACAACAACCCTTCAAACTTTCTCATTTGAAAAACTTATCTAATAAGCAGGGCTAAGCATACTAAACATTTTCATAAAGCAAGTACCAAGGTAGATATTGAAATCATCAAGGTAGATAATGCAGCAAATAGGATTTACTCAACTCCTATTCACCTAATGCATCATATTAACTCAAGTGATATAAATAACTTTATGAAAATACAAGGATAGGGTTTAATGTCCGGGGCTTGCCTTGGTCGGAGGGGACGTTCGGCAATTCAACAACACCCGAAGGATCCACAAACTCGGAAGAAACCCACTGGGGATCAGATTCTTCCGGAGCGTACTCTATACGTAAAAGTGCATATGCATGATTATGATATACTCATGGCATGATAAAGACAGGTTACATGTTCTTGGATGATAACAACAAAATATGATTATCTCGAGTACACTTTACCTTCATGGTAAAGAAACAAATTAATCTAGTTATCAAAGCATAACTCGCTACTAAACAAACTTTATGATTTTTATTAAGCAATACTGTGAATCTATCATACCATAAAGATTATTTATATGAAAATAAACCATAACCAGGGAGCATATCATGCTAAGTAACCATGGTTGTCAAACAATCCAAAATATCACCCAAATCCTAAAGGGATTAATTATTTCTATTTCTTTTATAAGCATTTTAAATAGCTTTATTAAGAAACAGAGCATACTTGATCAAACAGAGCTGAAATTAATCATGAAGCTAAATAACAGTAACACAAGCTCCCATATTAAATTTCATGATTTTTGGATATACCCATAATTTACTAAAAATCATGGAAGGTTTATTCATTAATAAACAAAGGCAATTTAAAGATATATACAAACTATCATAAAACAAAATTTAATATTTTTCCTACACTCTTTACATCATCTGGAACCCACACAAATATTTCCATGATTTTTGAATCATTAAACAATTTATAGCATAAATTCAAACATATATATCATAAATTGCATAAAAGAAAAAGAAATCAGCATTGCACAGTGGACGGCCCGGAAACTGGGCCGCAGGCCGGCCTGCCTGGACACGGCCCAAGTTGGCCCGCGCGCTGTTCTCCCGCGCGAACTGCGCGTGCTCCTCCTCACGCGGCCACTGACGGGCGGGTCCCACCCGTCAGAGGCGTCTTCCACCTCTCGCCCGTCGCTCCGATGAGCTCCGGTTCCGCGCCGGTGAGCTCCCGGCTCCCGCGGTGGGATGGGTTAGCATCTCCGGTCCCATGCGCACCTACCAAGGTATATAAAGCCCAAGCTACTCCCTCCTACTCCCCTTGCCTGCGTCCATGGCGGACGACGCGGCCTACGGTGCGGACACCGGCTACTGCGAACGGATAGAAAACAAACCAAAGGGCGCACGAGCTTAAGGGGCTCACCAAGACTTCAAAGGAGCAAGGAGAGGCAGTGGAGAGGGTCGGAGTGATGCTGGCCACGGTGGAGCTCGATCACGGCGGCGCTCGGTTGGATTTGGAAAAGAAAGAGAATCTCCGGCGCTGGAATGAGTTATACAGCGAGCTTGGGGATGCGTTGGGTTCGCAAGGAGGTAGCGAACATCGTGGATGGCTCAATTTGACGCGAGGAGGATCGAGCACGGCCAATTTCAAGGAGAAAGGTGTCGGGCTCCTTCGGCCGTGGTCGGTGAAAAAGACCGACGTCGTCCACGTTGGTGCTCAAGTGGAGGGAAGAGCGAGTCCCGAGCGCCCACGTCGCCTGGCGACTCTGGCAGCCAAGCAGCTGCGTGCCCTCACGCTCGCAGGCGGCGCTTCACGGACGGCGGCCGCGGTGGACAGGTCACCGAGGTCCACATCGGCCACTGTTGCCGACTCTATCCTTCCCCCCCTTTTTGTCTTTTGTGAAAACCAGCCAAAGTTTGAACTAAAGTCAAAAGTTCACCAAAATAAAAGTTGTACAAAATTTTGTGAGCTACAAAACATCTTTAATGACCAAAGACAGATTTGAAATGGAAAGGGATGAATTTGAGCCAAACAGTTTGAAATTCAAGTTTAATTCCAAATTTTTGAATTGGGGCAAAACAGAATTTCAGAAATTACTTTTGATTTTACACAACAACTTGAAAAACTTCCAACATGAAAGTTGTTCAACTTTTCAAGCTCTACAACTTTCATGTTGACAAGTTTTCAAAATTCCAAACAGATTTTGAATTGGAGATTTAAGTTTGAAAAGGGGACACTTTTCGGAAATCTGTATTTTAAAAATTACTTTGAATTTTGTACTGAAACTTCAAAAACTCAAAACACCAAAGTTGTACATCTTGACAAGATCTACAACTTTGCTTTTGAACTCAACTTCAAATTTTGCTTGGTTTTTGAATTACACAAAAGGGGGTAAATCTAGGGTTTTGCAAACTAGGGTTTTCCCCCCCTAAGCTTTTCGGAAAAACTTTCACCCAAGGTTTTTAAACTCCAAAACAAGCATCCATACATAAAATAAACACACTTAAATTCCTAAACACATTCATCCAAAATAAACTTATTTTAGGTTAATGCATTAGTGTGTGTTTAACATATTTTTGATGCAATGCTCATGATGACATGTCCCATTTTTAGTTCGCTTAACACGAGAGTGTTACAAGTAAATAATGATTAACCATGATCTTTAGACTGAGGCAAACATGATGCCCGCCTTGGTTAACTCATTTTTCCCACCTCGGTTAAAGTTTCTATTATAGTGATCACACTTTGTCCCTGCCCCTGGCCTGAAGAGCACCGACTCCTTGTCCCTAGCCCTAGCCTGAAGAGCAACATTGCCTCCATCCCTAGGCCCAGGCTATATAGCGTTGTCACCACCGTGCTTGGCTCCATCCGGCATGCTCCTATGCTTAGCCCTGGCCCAAGGTGTGTTGTGACCTCTATCCCTGGCCCTGACCCATAGAACATTGTGGCCTCCATCCCTGGCCCTGTCCACTGCTCGCCATCCCTAGACTCGGCTAAAAACAGCCTCATCGCTTTTGTCATCGGCCCTGTACGCCTCACATTTCCCCTATTCTTTTTGGTCGCTGGACACCTCTGCCACCTAGCCCAAGGAGTGTTGTCTCCTACATCCTCTCCTTCAACTTACAATGACCCGCCCAACCTACATTCTCCTTCAACTTAAAGTGAATTGCAATACATTAGTACAACCTACGATAGATTACATGAGCTTCAACTTTAGTGTGCATGATGAATCACTACAAGAAATAGTGCTTTACATGACGTTTTTTATGACCTTCTCAGCAATCATCACAAAATTATATTGTTTGTGCCAAGGGTGATACAATTATGACGATTGGATGTCACAGAGTATTTTGACAACGCAGTTGTGAATTTGTGACGCCCACCTTGAGTCACTAGGCTTTTACTCTAAATCTCTACCATTAGGGCTAGCTTTGGAGCGGATACAATTCTCATTTTTGCCCATAGTAAGTAATCTTATCTTACACTCAATTTGTTGTATTTTTTATTATCCTAACACACTTTTGGAATTTACCTAGATAAGTGAGGCGATTAGATGGCTCCAAGATACACTATGGTTTACCAAACATCAAATCAATATAGTGACAGCCAGCGTCCATGATGGAGAAGCATTTAGTTGTACTACCAATGTCAACATTTGTGCTAGATGGGGTGGGCCTAAAGACATGGTAGAAACTACCAAAATAGGAATGATACCACCCTATCAAAGAACTGCTAAGAAAATTACTATGACAGCATGTATGGAAGTTTTCTTAGCAGTTCTTTGATTTGATGAAGTTAGGAAATACATCATTCTCTCTCTCCATTCTTAACCAATCACATCACTTTATGTCTTGGTTCTTGTGTAGATATGATTTCTAACTTAGACCCGATTTCTGTGATTTTTGCTTTTTTTCTTCGATAACTACCTTGCCACATGAGCAAAACGCTTAGATGGCAGTACAATTAATGTTCATAGAGAAACTATGATAGTTTTTGCATTAGGAGTGCCCTTAATGAGTAGATTGCTCAGCACAACAAAATAGATGTGGCATAATCAAATTGGTGCTTAGAATGTGTGTGTATATGTATATATACAACAGTTTTCCATTCATGGTGTTTATATTCTATTTGTTGACACCATTTGCAGGTTCCGTATCATGATTCAATGAACACTGCATGTAGCTTCCAAGCTATTCTAACTTAGGCCATGGAAGCAACTCGGGTACCATTGTAATTACTATGTAGGTTCAAGGCCCACCTGATAAGGATTACAAGGTCATTTGCATTTCTGCTTTAGGTCCTAGCCGATTTGTAGTGCCTCTAGTTTATTTTAAAACTAATTTACATGGATGGTTAATTATAAGTTTTGAGAAGGCGGCATTCATATGAAAATTAAGAATTACATGAAATAGTGTCAGTCACAAGAGTTCAACTACTTCTCATAGCTTTTCCATAGAAAATTTTGTGAATTGAAATAATTTGTTTCCCTTAATTATGTATATGAAATTAAATCACATATCCTAATGGAGCCTTAATCCTCAACATCCACAGAATCATGCTACCTTTCAACATTATGTGGGTTAACAATTTAATTGAATTGGCAAGATAGTGTTACAAACTATATCAGCAGCATGTGCTTGTCATGAAAACAAAATTAATGTTCTGGTGCGATTACTCATAGACACTGCCGCACAATTCAATAAACTGTAAATAATGATTCATTGGCTCCCATAATGGCCTTCCCGAAGGAGTATCGATCTAATAAACTGTAAATAATTGCCCACAAACTGGAGTTTCTCGTAAACATTGCTACTGATGGTTTCAATATACTACATCAAAAGTGTCATCCTATTTCTTATAACGTGAACACAGAGGAGTCAAACTTTCATTCTGTGGAAATTCAATCACTGGAGACCTAGTAATTAAAAGTCTATATGCCAAGAATAATATATTAATTATCTAGAGTAATCAGGTATGTAATGGTAAACAAGCAACAATATCAGCAACCAATCACAAAACATTGTATTGTCACAAAAGATAATAGTACAATGCACAAAATATGTTATTGATGTTCATCCAGAAAACAAGATAAAATATCTTGTCATCCATAAAACCACAGCAGATATACTCCTTAGTCCATAAACCATACAACTGAATCTCAGGCTTCCTGCATAGTAGTTAAAAAAGATATTCAGAATTTCAGATGTCTAGGATAAGCTGCTCTATAATAATAGAAACAGCATGATATCAGTCATATGATATAAGAATAAGCTACCTTGTCAGGGTCATTTTAGGATGATAGTGCATCTATGTTTACTAATTCCCTTTTCTCCTTTGAATACAGCTGTGACAAAAGAAGGACACGATCTTTTGAGCAATGCACATGCTTGAACAACATCAGTGATGCCATAAACTCTATACAAGCTTATGGCAGTTATGGCATTGAGCTAAATCCACAGTGTCACAACAGCCTCCATGTTAAGCTTTTTGGCTAGCATGTCGTCACATATTAATTTCAACCTGTCCATGGCATATCTATTTGCAGCAACAAGAAGGTTAATAATCATTACACAATACTCATCTCCCTAAGGATCACACATGACAGGCAGCATGTCTGTATAGATAAAATGCAAAGGAGCCCTGAAAACCAAAGGATTCATGTTTTCCCCTATCACTGGTCCAGCTCGTATCTCTCTTGTCGTCAACCCATACTACTCCTCCATGAAGACGGGAGACCGTGCTGCAAGAATAGCCTTGTGTGCATGAAAGGTCTGACTGGCCACAACAAATGTGTCATCAGCTCCTTTCTTATCCTCTAGCACCTTGCCGAAGTGCGCCTTAATGTCAAATGATGGAACCAGGATTTTAGTCATTGACAGCCTGTTTTCAGACAAGGTGTATAGTCATATCACAGTGAGGTCACATACTCACATTGGATGGTTAGGTGGTTATTTTTAACAAACTGCTCCTCCAAACTGGTCCTCAAGTACCCCATGTGTCTTGGTGTATATTCACCTCCTATCATGAGACTATAGGACTTGAACATGCGCATTCCAGTCGGATACCATGTGTAATACCCGATTTTAAGGACAAAACCAGATATGCACCATATGTGAGTTTTAGAAACCAAATCTCACATATAGCTACAAATAAGGGGTAATATAAAAAGACAATACATAAATATATAACGTACTTAGTATAAAAGAGATAACCTTTGATAACAAACAGCGGATAGACAACTCCAAACTTCGGGTATTAACTTCTCTCCACAGGATCAAACTGACTGGTTGATCACAAGCCTAAAGCAACTCCTGAAGTGTGGGGGAAATTGCAAGAGTGAGCACATATCGTACTCAACAAGTATAACCAGGGGTTCATGAGGCTCAACAAGCTGACACTGGTTTGACTGCATTTAGCTTTTATACATAGATAGCATATTTATCATTGGATAGCAAATGTCAAGGTAGCATAATTAAATCCCATAACCACATGATCCAATGTATACAAGAATTATGAATAACACATATAAACAACATAATAAACCATCCTTTATTATCATTAATCATGTTCATCTGTGTCCATCTATTCCGTCAGTTTTCCGGGCCGCCCGTATCCATGGGCACGGCTAGTATACCAGATTTAACACTCTGCAGAGGTTGTACATCTTTACCCATGAGTCGTGATTTACCCTTTCGCCCGAGGTTGCAAGTCTCTTAACCCCCTTCCTAGGGAGGTCGGCAGGGATCACTATGAATCCTTTCAAAGGTTTCGTCTAACAAGTTAGGGCCATTAGATTCACTCGGCAGGCATATAGAGAGCCCCCTTCTATGGCACATAAACCGCAACCTATACACATGGACAGAGGCCACACTATACCCAATGTATCTAGCCATTCTTACGCCATTTAAGGTAACCGCTAACAAGCTAGAAAAAGGTCCTCATACTGAGCTAAAACCAGAGCCATGTAGCCCTCATGGTTGTACGAGTTGTCCCAGCTTTTGCCAAGGGATAAGTCCTTATGGAGGGTCAAGATCAATCCAGCAAAAGCTAAAGTTCTTTCCACCCTTTATGTTCAAGTTGCTGAAAAGCTTATTTTATTGTTTATTGTATATTCAATATTCATGTTACAAGATCATGGATTAATAATCAAGCACTAGCAAGAACTACCCAAATGCATATTCAAATAGGTAACAAGGAATCCAGGGTAACAATCATCTATGATTTTGCTAAGGTCATCAAGGTGGACACATGCATATGATAAATATTGTATTAGTTGTGTATAGGTAACAAGGATGATCCCAAGTTATACTTGCCTTAATCAAAGCCCTCCTGAGCCTGCTGCTGGTCATCAAAAACTTGGTCTTGATCACCAACGTATCGCTCACCGTCTATACCCAATCATCAATCAACAACACGCAATCCAATATAGACAATCATACACGAAGCAAACAAGCTATAATTAGAACAACACACCAAACAGTGGTAAAACAAATATAAAAGATTATCAAAATATTCTACACAGCGCTACGATCACATAAACGTAAAGTTCACGAAAATCGGAGTTAAAACGTAGAAGATATGAATTTTCCAAGATTTCCTATAGATAAATATTTAATTAAAAGCTACTGCGAAAATAAAAAGTTTCAAAACAAAGAAACAATACTTCTAACATGTGGAGCTCGTAAGTACGAATCTAACGAAACTTGAATGGACAAAAACGGAGTTAAAATGACCATTTTATGAGCAAAATAAATTCAATGGCAATTCTGTAATTTCTGGAAAGCGCATTTGAACTCAGCCACCGAGAATACGCTTTCAGACTTGAAACACGTAATTTCCTCCAGGGCGCCATGGACTGTGGGTCGTATTTCCAAATTCTGCAGGGTCGCTTTAGCAAAATCCGCAGTGAAGGGGTATCCTTGTTTCTGGGCCCTTGATCTTTCATCCAACGGTTGCTATCACACCAGAGGGGCACCAGGCGGCGGGCCGGCCGCCAGGGATGGCTCCGGTGCGGCGGCGCCATGGTTGCCGCCCCTGAGCTCGCCGGTTTTCACAAAACTCATGAAATATTGCGCTAGAAGAGAAACGGAGAGCACTAGGCGGAAGAGAAGCTCACCCCGAGCTCACCTGGGCGCTTGCCACAACCCGAGAGCGTGCGAGGATGGCTCGCCATGGTGGAGATAGGGCGCGGCCACGGTGAGATCCAAAACTCAATGCTTGAGGCGGCTAGGGCTTCCCGGGGTGCAATAGATGACAAAAGGGGGTCTAAGAGGTTGTTCGAGAGTTTTATAGGGGCATGACACGCGGATTGGCGAGGGATCCCGAGGAAACCGGGATTTCTCTGTCGTTCCTCGTTCGGTGGTCTCCTGTTCGGTTACGGTGGGGAAGAAAGGAAGGAGGAGAAGGAGTCGGCTGACGGGTGGGGCCGTGCTGTCGGTGGGAGAAGGGCGGGGCCCGGTCACCAGAGTCTGAGAGGGAGAGAGCGCGTGGCTTGGCCGCTGGGCTGTTCACGGGCCGAGAGAGGGAAGCTGGGCCGGGAAGGAAAGAGGGAAAGCTGGGCTTCGGCTGGTTTTCCAGGGGGTTTCCCCTTTTCCTTTTATTTTATTTCAAAGCCATTTTCAAAACCATTTTTTTAAAAAAAATCACTTTGAATTATTTTTGAACTTTAGTAAAACCAATCATCTCAATAAATCATATGCACGAGCATGAAGACACAACCATGTTACTAATCCTATGATAAGTTTTATTTTAACGAAAAGTATTATTTTTCTATGTTTCATGAGCACAAAAATACAAAATTAAATCATTTTTCACCTATTTCGAAAGTTGCAAAATTTTGGGTGTTACAGTTCTACCCCCCCTTAAGATGAATCTCGTCCTCGAGATTCGGAAGATGGTGATCAAAGAGATGTAGATATTCCGCTTTTGAACCTTATTCACTTCCTTGAGTAGCTCCTTCTTAGTAACCATTCTATTGCCTTTGTCACTCCGAACATCTCCATCAATGGTTCCCAAGAGTTCAACAATGTAATTCGTATAGATAAGGTTTTTCTTTTTACTCATAGCTTATCTGGGGTATATGTTCCTTGCCCATCCATTTAAAACCTGATGCATTTCCAACCATGATATACTCAACTTCCTCCTTATTACTTTCATCGTCCCATTTCACAATCCTTCTTCTCCTTCTTCCAAAGTGAGCCCTAATAATTACCAAATTTGTAGTGTTAGTAATATCACTCAACTTCCGCACACAAACCCTCAAATCTAGGTGTTGTCCAAACTTTTCCTAGCACACTCTTTATGCTAAGAGCTTTGGCATCGACATATACTTCTCCATAATTCCACCACTAGAGACAACCTATTCAATTAGAGAACTTAGTTCGCTCAAAACTTACTAGCCATGCATGGTGTAATAATAAGGTTTCATAACTCTCTGAAGAATCATCCGTAGATGTTCGATATCCCTTTCCAATATCATTAATGTCAACTTGTCTTGGGTATGTTGAAAGCTGAACCTCCATTTGATAATAGCTCAATGTGGAGACCAATCTTGACGAATACCTGAACTCATAGGTGCAAAGAGTAACCAATCTTGAGCAAAAATATTTGTGGTTGATAGAGACTTGTCCACCAAAGGAATAACAGTTCTTCCAAATAAAATACTTGAACACATAAAACCTTTGTCTTGCAACTTCTATATCTTGGCTACCCCCCTTAAGATGAGATCAGCTAGGGGATACCAAGGATGGCTTGAACATTCTTATGAGTAGGTTAACTACCATAAAAGAGCTTCTGATATCCAAGAGAACTCATGTACATAGACAAGAACAAGTAATCAGAAATTCCTCGCGAGATGAAAAAAACAACAACTTAGTAAACCAGCTACAACTCATGTTCCGTCAACCTGATAGAGTTATGGTCTATACTGCTGGAAATCTTATCAAATTCTCCACAACTTTCTTGTTGATCACTTCCCCATATTCGGACGTTAAAATAAGGTTTGATAATCTAACATAAAATCTCTCTAGGAAGTCTGACAACACAGACACAGCATCTTGAAACAGTCATATCATGAGCCATAGAAACCATATGATGACGATCCTTACAATGTTGAAAAGCTTATGAAATCCTCTGAAACTTTTATATACAACATTTTCTCAGATTATGAAGTTAATTTGGCTGAAATTAGGAAATACTAGGACTGTCCAGACTTTGAAACAGAACAGAAACATCCAAGTGTAAATATCATATCTCTGGTCCTACTTATCCGAATAAGTTCCAGCTTATACTCTTGGGAAGATTAGAAAATTGTCTATAACTTTTCTATAGAACACTTTTCCAAATTCTATAGTTATATTTGTCTAAAACAGTAAGCAACCGAAACTGGTCCAGATTCTTGACAGCCCATCTGTATCATATTGTGATTTTTGTAACTTCCAAACCATAATAGCTATGAGGGTGATTCTTGAGGTCAGAGAAAGATCTTGAAGTTTAGTTGTTCCCAGAAAAATTTGATAAACTTTGCACGATCCGAACTTGAGATACACCAAAATTATAGCAGACTGCTCCAGAAATCAGCAAGAGATAGAAACAGGATATAACCAAACCCAACTACTTATGTCATTACTCCTTATGCCTTAGGCCTATAAACTAAATGATATTGTGAAGAAATCCCAAAAAATCATTGCACTCATTACAAAGATCCAAATCAAGCATAAACATAATAACAAACCGATTAAGCATTGAAGGTTCACACTTCACTCAACTTGCGATACTATCGTTCTCTTCATAATAAGGGTAAGGATCCTAAGATTCTCTTTCAACTACGTAAGCAGGTGGTAAGAAAAGATTCTAACAGCCTATCAAGCAAGGAGTGAGGGTGAGAACAAGTCTTTAAAATAAGCAACAAGGTAGAGACAAATAGCAAGGATAGAGATATAGTATGGATGAAAATACCAAAGTTTATAGAGCAAGGATTTCATGACAATTCCAAAACCTTAAGACGACTGATTTCTAACTAGGCTTGCATCCTACAGTCAGCATTGCTCTGATACCACTTTGTAATACCCGATTTTAAGGACAAAACTAGATATGCACCATATGTGAGTTTTAGAAACCAAATCTCACATATAGCTACAAATAAGGGGTAATATAAAAAGACAATACATAAATATATAACGTACTTAGTATAAAAGAGATAACCTTTAATAACAAACAGCGGATAGACAACTCCAAACTTCGGGTATTAACTTCTCTCCACAGGATCAAACTGACTGGTTGATCACAAGCCTAAAGCAACTCCTGAAGTGTGGGGGAAATTGCAAGAGTGAGCACATATCGTACTCAACAAGTATAACCAGGGGTTCATGAGGCTCAACAAGCTGACACTGGTTTGACTGCATTTAGCTTTTATACGTAGATAGCATATTTATCATTGGATAGCAAATGTCAAGGTAGCATAATTAAATCCCATAACCACATGATCAAATGCATACAAGAATTATGAATAACACATATAAACAACATAATAAACAATCCTTTATTATCATTAATCATGTTCATCAGTGTCCATCTATTCCGTCAGTTTTCCGGGCCGCCCGTATCCGTGGGCACGGCTAGTATACCAGATTTAACACTCTGCAGAGGTTGTACATCTTTACCCATGAGTCGTGATTTACCCTTTCGCCCGAGGTTGCAAGTCTCTTAACCCCCTTCCTAGGGAGGTCGGCAGGGATCACTATGAAGCCTTTCAAAGGTTTCGTCTAACAAGTTAGGGCCATTAGATTCACTCGGCAGGCAGATATAGAGCCCCCCTTCCATGGCACATAACCCGCAGCCTATACACATGGAAAGAGGCCACACTATACCCAACGTGTCTAGCCATTCTTACGCCATTTAAGGTAACCGCTAACAAGCTAGAAAAAGGTCCTCATACTGAGCTAAAACCAGAGCCATGTAGCCCTCATGGTTGTACGAGTTGTCCCAGCTTTTGCCAAGGGATAAGTCCTTATGGAGGGTCAAGATCAATCCAGCAAAAGCTAGAGTTCTTTCCACCCTTTATGTTCAAGTTGCTGAAAAGCTTATTTTATTGTTTATTGCATATTCAATATTCATGTTACAAGACCATGGATTAATAACCAAGCACTAGCAAGAACTACCCAAATGCATATCCAAATAGGTAACAAGGAATCCAGGGTAACAATCATCTATGATTTTGCTAAGGTCATCAAGGTGGACACATGCATATGATAAATATTGTGTTAGTTGTGTATAGGTAACAAGGATGATCCCAAGTTATACTTGCCTTGATCAAAGCCCTCCTGAGCCTGCTGCTGGTCGTCAAAAACTTGGTCTTGATCACCAACGTATCGCTCACCGTCTATACCCGATCATCAATCAACAACACGCAATCTAATGTAGACAATCATACACGAAGCAAACAAGCTATAATTAGAAAAATACACCAAACAGTGGTAAAACAAATATAAAAGTTTATCAAAATATTCTACGCAGCGCTACGATCACATAAACGTAAAGTTCACAAAAATCAGAGTTAAAACGTAGAATATATGAATTTTCCAAGATTTCCTATAGATAAATATTTAATTAAAAGCTACTGCTAAAATAAAAAGTTTCAAAACATAGAAACAATACGTCTAACATGTGGATCTCATAAATACAAATCTAACAAAACTTGAATGGACAGAAACGGAGTTAAAATGACCATTTTATGAGCAAAACAAATTCAATGGCAATTCTGTAATTTCTAGAAAGCGCATTTGAAATCAGCCGCCGAGAATACGCTTTCAGACTTGAAACACGTAATTTCCTCCAGGGCGCCATGGACTGCGGGTCGTATTTCGAAATTCCGCAGGGTCTCTTTAGCAAAATCCGCAGTGAAGGGGTATCGTTGTTTCTGGGCCCTTGATCTTTCATCCAACGGTTGCTATCACACCAGAGGGGCACCAGGCGGCGGGCCGGCCGCCAGGGATGGCTCCGGTGCGGCGGCGCCATGGTTGTCGCCCCTGAGCTCGCCGGTTTTCACAAAACTCATGAAATATTGCGCTAGAAGAGAAACGGAGAGCACTAGGCGGAAGAGAAGCTCACCCCGAGCTCACCTGGGCGCTTGCCACGACCCGAGAGCGTGCGAGGATGGCTCGCCGCGGTGGAGATAGGGCGCGGCCACGGTGAGATCCAAAACTCAATGCTTGAGGCGGCTAGGGCTTCCCGGGGTGCAATTAGATGACAAAAGGGGGTCTACGAGGTTGTTCGAGAGCTTTATAGGGGCATGACACGCGGATTGGCAAGGGATCCCGAGGAAACCGGGATTTCTGTGTTGTTCCTCGTTCGGTGGTCTCCTGTTGGGTTACGGTGGGGAAGAAAGGAAGGAGGAGAAGGAGTCGGCTGACGGGTGGGGCCGTGCTGTCGGTGGGAGAAGGGCGGGGCCCGGTCACCAGAGTCTGAGAGGGAGAGAGCGCGCGGCTTGGCCGCTGGGCTGTTCACGGGCCGAGAGAGGGGAGCTAGGTCGCGAAGGAAAGAGGGAAAGCTGGGCTTCGGCTGGTTTTCCAGGGGATTTCCCCTTTTCCTTTTCTTTTATTTCAAAGCCATTTTCAAAACCATTTTTTTTTAAAAAAAATCACTTTGAATTATTTTTGAACTTTAGTAAAACCAATCATCTCAATAAATCATATGCACGAGCATGAAGACACAACCATGTTACTAATCCTATGATAAGTTTTATTTTAACGAAAAGTATTATTTTTCTATGTTTCATGAGCATAAAAATACAAAATTAAATCATTTTTCACCTATTTCAAAAGTTGCAAATTTTTGGGTGTTACAACATGATATCTTGCTGTCCGTCACAACATCATCCCCTCTAATGAACCGAATGTTGTAGTGCACCATGAGCTTGACATTGCTACTCATCAACTCCAAAAACACAATGATGTATTTCCTAGTAACAACATCATTGCCATTGGGTAGAAGCGGATGGACCAATCGAAGCCACCAACAGTGAAGGTGGATGACCCTTCTTTTCACTATAGTCATCGATCTCAAAGATGTGCGTGCCTGTATGGGCCTTAATGGTGCGACTTGATGCTGTTCTCTTCTAGGTATCCATGACATCCTTGAAGTACCTTCTCCTTGCATACTGCAACATTCAATGGAAGAACTAGGATTAAAACATTAGATGGACTCAACAGCATTACATGATTCTCGCTGTTTCCTAGACCAAAATACATAATATCCAAAAAAAATTCTAGACAACTACTCCGCATGTTCCGAATTGTAAGTCATTTTGGTTTTTCTTGGTACATAGTTTTTATATATAATACTCCTAGATATACATTTTTCGGATGTGTAGCATATGCATCTGGAGAAGTCAAAATAACATACAATTGGAAATGTTGGGAGTGATTCCTAAGCTAATATAGCCATGTAAAAATAAACCCATCATTTCAAATTACGTCCTTGACATAGAGAAGTATTTTCTATATACTGATGAGTTGATAAAAAAAATAGTGGATTCATTTGGATAATCGAGGATGGACATAGTAACAATAATGTTTAGAAGGATAGTAGGATGGATAACTACAAGAGGTGCTAATAAAAAGTATGATTCATTATTGAACGAACTTTCTTGGCTGAATATGCAAATACTACTTTTATCTACCGGCACATGAAGGTATGGATCAATCTAATATATTGTTGGCCAAGTGAAAATGGTCATGAATTGAATCAGGGCAATATGTGTATTACAGAAGATGATTGATGTATCGAGTTCGAAGAAAGCAAAACCTGAAATGCCCAAACTAAGTATAATAGTTTCCTTGGTAGCTCGCACACACAAACACAATAGAAGTATATATATATATATATATATATATATATATATATATATATATATATATATATATATATATATATATATATATATATATATATATATATATATTAAATTTTTTCTACTTCCTAGTTACTCCCTCCTCTTAACCACGTATAGGTGCGCCATGGGAACCTTCCCAGGTTATTTGGCGGGTTAAAAGCTGACCCGTTAATCAAATGGATATATATGTGTATAAGAAATAATCGAAACAGAACCCCTCCCAGCTCCTCGCTCCCGCCGCCGCCACCCTTCCACCTTCGGGCATCACGGGAGTTGCGAGCGCTAGCGGACCCCATGGCGGCACGGCCAGGGCAGCGCGCTCGGTGCCCCCAATGGCGGCGCGAACCCCGAATACTGCAGTGGTGCGACCGGTCGAGACACCCACCACCCTCGGCGCGACGGATCTGGATCGAGCGGACAGGCCTGTGAAGCTACGCCTCCTTTCTCCTCGCATCAACGGCAGATCCTGCTCGCGTGCCCCGGACAAGGTGGTTCCGTCCAAGATCCGCTCGGTGGATCTCTGTTTGGACGTCTGCGGAGAGCCCTCCCCATTTCCGATAGCGGCGGCGGCGGCGGACTCTCCCCACCTCCCTGTGACATTGATAGCTGCGGCGCAGGGCTTCCACTACGGCGAGCGTCAGGCATTCGGTGGTCGATCTGTAGAGCACTAGATGGGATCTGGTCGATCGTGGTTGTTGATTCGCAGGGGCTGGTGGCCGATCCACGTTTGGAGACGGTGTATCGATGTTGAATCTCGTGGATCGGTTGCTAAGCTTCTCGGTTGGTTTTGATTCAGGGTAATTTTTTTCCTCCATCTTGCATGTGCAGGGCAAGTCTGTTCTTCTCGGTTGTCATGCTGTTTCCATTTGTAAATAATTAATATACTTTGTTCTCGCGAGTTCCATAGACACGTATGGATGCATACTTTTGCTAAACATGTATATTCTTGCTTTTAACCATGTATGTATATGTACTCCAGGAAAACATGTATGCAGTATGTCTGCATACTCTTTCCACCATGTATCAGTTGATACTTAACTGATTAGAGTATCAGTTGATACTTTGCTAAACATGTATACTCTTTCCATTTAACCATGTATGTAGACTCTAGACATGTATGAAGTATGTGGCATACTCCTCTTGCCACCATGTATCAGTTGATACTTCACTGTATAGAATATCAGTTGATACTTCCTACCATTAAAATAACGGTTTTTCGATATGCTCCTATCGTGCGTATATACTTAGGCCTTGTTTAGATGCACGCAAACTTTACAAGATTCCTCATCACATCGAATCTTGCGGCATATACATGGAATATTAAATATAGATAAAAAAGATAACTAATTACACAGTTTACCTGTAAATCATGAGACAAATCTTTTAAGCCTAGTTACTCCATAATTGGACAATATTTGTCAAATAAAAACGAAAGTGCTACAATGTCAAAATTCAAAAAGTTTTGGGATCTAAACAAGGCCTTATACTATCTAAATCTTGGTGTATGTATGAACTTTCCACTTCAAAAAAGTATGTATAAGTACTCTATTCAGTTTTTCGATATGCTCCGATCGTGCCATTTAAGTATATACTTATATTATCTAAATCTTGGTGTACGTATGAACTTTCCACTTCAAAAAATATGTATAAGTACTCTATTCAAAAAGTATATGTATATTTTAAAGTATGTACACATACTCTAATCTGCCATACCGCTTTTTCTCGGTGGCATTCAAACCCTGCCATGCAGGAAGCCGATCTAGTGGGTGGCATTCAAACTCGCCATGCATGGAGCCTAGAATCCAGTAAGTCGACTGTCTTCTATTGGATTTCTTATGTACCCGTTAGGAGAAGGAAGTAACTACTCCCTATATATATATATATATATATATATACGGCAACGCTATTCTACACCCTAGGTGTAGAATATTATTCTACACCGCAAGTCAAAACTGAGCTGAAAAAATACTGAGCAGTACTGAGCAACGTTCAGTATCAACCAGTTGTACAACCAAGACCATAAAATACTGAAACATGAATACTGAACGATACTGAATTTTGCTCAGTATAACACTTTGGTGTAGAACTAGGTTAATACCCGTACGTTGTTACGGGTTTTAAAATCCACATGCTCTATGTTTCTTCATTGTTATTTTATTTTTTCTGTCTATATTCTTCCTTTTTCATTTCTTTTCAGTTTTTGTTTTTCGATTTTATTTTATTTTCTATCCTTTCCTTATTCTTTTCTTGTTTTAGTTTTACCTTTTATTTTCTTTTTCTTTTAGTTTTATTTTTATTGTTCTTCCTTGCTTCTATTTGTTTTTCTTTTTTCTTTTCAGATTTTCTATGTTTCTTTATTCTTATTTTATATTTTATTTCCTTTTAATCTTATTTTTATCTTTTATTTAAATTATTTATTAATTTTATTTGCTCTATTCACTTTTTATCATTTGTTAATTATGTTTGTTTTTATATTTTTTCTTAGTAATTTTATTTTTTTATTTTTATTTTCTATATATATGTGATATTTATGTAGTATATATTCAGTGTCCTATATTGTGTTATGTCATGTTTACGTAGTATACATGTGATGTTCTATGACGTTTCTTATAGTGTTCACTTAGTATACATGTAATCTATAAATAGATGTGATGTTCTATAATATATTTATTGATGTTCTATAATATATTTAGTGATGTTAATGTTTTATAAATATATTTACGATATTTGAAAATAACCCTTTGACATTATTTGAATTTTTTCTCCATTTTCTGTTTTTATTTTTTTCTTATGCTTTTTACTTTAGATTTTTTATTATTATTTTTATATATGTCATTTATTTATGTATTTTTATGTATATTGTAATATCAGTTTCATAAACCTAAAACCAAAATACTATTCTTCTAAGTCGATAACATTTTTTTACAAAGACAGAACATTGTGTGTTAAACCTAGAATATTGTCTCTACTAAATAAAAGAAAATATTTTATCTTTATAAGATAAATATTTATTAATAAAATTTTATCTAAATATATCCATATGTGATCTTGTTTTGAAGGATTTGTTATAAGAAATTTAATGGTGCAATCAGAATTTAATTTATATCTCTGGTTTAGGAGTTATGACTTTTTTTAATTCGCTAAAACAATTTTGCATTCATAGTTGAGTGGGGTCTAGGTTGATGGGATAGCGTGTCATCGTGCAGTAAAAAAGACCACCAAAGGGATGAGAGTTGTGAACGGATCCTCTCTATAATTTTTAGTTATAGAGATAAATATTCATTAATAAAATTTTATCTAAATATATTCATGTGTGATCTTGTTTTGAAGGATTTGTTATGAGAAATTTAATGGTGCAATCAGAATTTAATTTATATCTTTGGTTTAAAAGTTATGGCTTTTTTAAATTCGCTAAAACAATTTTGCATGCGTGAGTGATGGCTAGGTTGATAGGATATCATGGCTAAAAAGGATAGGAGTTGTGGCTTCACCATGAATGTGGTAGACGGATACTTTCTATAATTTTTAGTTGTAGAGATTATAGACTAATTAGACTCAAAAGATTCATCTCGCGATTTACAAGTAAACTGTGCAATTAGTTTTTATTTTCGTCTATATTTAATGTTCCATATGCCGCAAGATTGGAAGTGATGGGAAATCTTGAAATGTTTTTTATTTTTGAGTTGTGCTAAGTAGTGTACTGATGCGACACTGCGGCAGCGAGTCTGCATCTGCACGTGACCTTGCCATGCCGCTCTGCCTGCCTCCCTGCGTAGTAGTCTCTGACAATCCACTGTCTGGTGCCTGCGTACATGCGTACGGTGTTTGGGAGAGCGGGAGGTGATCTCGGGAGTTGAAGTTTGGGCACGTTGAAAAAGTATCTTGAAGTGGTGTTGACGTCCTCAGTATTAGCTTTTTAGAGATAGAGATAGTATTGTACACCTAAGGTGTAGAATAGTACTTTATATATATATATATATATATATATATATATATATATATATATATATATAATCGGATGGTGCCCTAAGGCAAGCACTCGATCATAATTCTTGACCACTGAAGACGGCAACTTATGTAAGTACATTATTAACATGGTTCTAGGCCATTCATACAATGATGACGACGAAAGCAGGTGATTGCTTGCTAGCTAATTGCTATATTTCAACCGTCAAACGACTGTCAGAGAGACAGCAGCTGCCCCACAGGCCACATGACACAACTCTTCCCCGATCACACGTGTCGTCGTATATTAATTTCAACCTGTCCATGGCATATCTATTTACAGCAACAAGCAGGTTAATAATCATTACACAATAGTCATCTCCCTGAGGATCACACATGATAGGCAGCATGTATAGATAAGATGCAAAGGAGCCCTGAAAACCAAAGGATTCATGTTCTCCCCTATCACTGGTCCAGCTCGTATCTCTCTAGTCGTCAACCCATACAACTCCTCCATGAAGATGGGAGACCGTGCTGCAAGAATAGCCTTGTGTGCATCAAAGCTCTGACTGGCCACAACAAATGTGTCATCAGCTCCTTTCTTATCCTCTAGCACCTTGCCGAAGTGCGCCTTAATGTCAAATGGTGGAACCAGGATTTAAGTCATCGACAGCCTGTTTTTAGACAAGGTGTATAGTCATATCACAGTGAGGTCACATACTCACATTGAATGGTTAGGTGGTTATTTTTTACAAACTGCTCCTCCAAACTGGTCCTCAAGTACCCCATGTGTCTTGGTGTATATTCACCTCCTATCATGAGACTGCAGGACTTGAACATGCGCATTCTAGTTGGATATATACCATGATATCTTGTTGTTCGTCACAACAACATCCCCTCTAATGAACCGAATGTTGTAGTGCACCATGAGCTTGACATTGCTACTCATCAACTCCAAGAACACAATGATGTATTTCCTAGTAACAACATCATTGCCATTGGGTAGAAGCGGATGGACCAATCGAAGCCACCAACAGTGAAGGTGGATGACCATAGGAATCTGCCAACATCTATGTTGTCCTTTTTTTCACTATAGTCATCGATCTCAAAGATGTGCGTGCCTGTATGGGCCTTAATGGTGCGACTTGATGCTGTTCTCTTCTAGGTATCCATGACATCCTTGAAGTACCTTCTCCTTGCATACTGCAACATTCAATGGAAGAACTAGGATTAAAACATTAGATGGACTCAACAGCATTACATGATTCTATCTGTTTCCTAGACCAAAATACATAATATCCAAAAAAAAATTCTAGGTAGCATTATTCATATATGCCATTAATAGACAACTACTCCGCATGTTCCAAATTGTAAGTCATTTTGGTTTTTCTTGGTACATAGTTTTTATATATAATACTCCTAGATATACATTTTTTTGGATTTGTAGCATATGCATCTGGAGAAGTCAAAATAACATACAATTTGAAACGTATGGAGTGATTCCTAAGCTAATATATCCATGTAAAAATAAACCCATCATTTCAAATTACGTCCTTGACATAGAGAAGTATTTTCTATATACTGATGAGTTGATACAAAAAAATAGTAGATTGATTTGGATAATCGAGGATGGACATAATAACAATAATGTTTAGAAGGATAGTATGACGGATAACTACAAGTGCTAATAAAAAGTATGATTCATTATTGAACGAACTTTCTTGGCTGAAGATGCAAAGACTACTTTTATCTACCTGCACATGAAGGTATGGATCAATCAAATATATTGTTGGCTAAGTGAAAATGGTCATGAATTGAGTCAGGGCGATATGTGTACTACAGAAGAAGATTGATGTATGGAGTCCGAAGAAAGCAAAACCTGAAATGCCCAAACTAAGTATAATAATTTCCTTGCTAGCTCGCGCACACAAACACAAATAGAAGTACATATATATATATATATATATATACTCGTGTAAACTGTACAAACTCTAATCTGGACAGCAGGATGTTGATCCAAGAGGCGCAGAGAGATTGGGTAATTTTACACTTAACCGCCCGCTCTTAATCACAGTTTTACAAATCCCTCGTTCCACCTCTCTCATGCGCCCCCTTGGATCAACATCTTGCGGTTCAGATTAGAGTTTATACAGTTTGCATAGGAGATGAATTTGCACTAGATCCGTTGCCTATATATATGCCCTAAGGCAAGCACTCGATCATAATTCTTGACCACTGAAGACGGCAACTTATGTAAGTACATTATTAACATGGTTCTAGGCCATTCATACAATGATGACGACGAAAGAAGGCGATTGCTTGCTAGCTAATTGCTATATTTCAACCGTCAAACGACTGTCAGAGAGACATCAGCTGCCCCACAGGCCACAGGACACAACTCTTCCTCCTTTCTACCCGCCGCTAAGCAAGTCCTCGATCACACGTGTCGTTGTTATTCCTAGCTGATGACGGCCACCAAGGCTCCAACCACCATGCATGCTTCCATTCCTATGTGCAGACGCAGGTGCTTCTCGTGTGAAGCGAGCGCCACCGCTACCACATGTGGCCTTGCATTGCTGTGAGCTCGAAGTTCATCGGAGACATTGCAAGGCTTGGTGTCCCCAGACCCCCAGAGTACGTGCCCAAGCACCGTACGCAGCAATCGGGGAGTGATGGCAACACGGGACCAGGAGAAGGCAAGCGCTGATTTGGGTGCGATTTGGCTGGTGGCAGTGAATGGCGGTGGCTGTTGCTGGGTCCTACATGGTGCTCCCGAATGGCGGAATCCCAGAGTCCAGAGACTCCGACGAGTGGACGTCATTGATCCATCGCATCCCCCAGAAGCATGGAGTCGCAAAAGTACTCTTTGCCACGGCGGCCAACTACACACAACATTACCTATCGAGAGCCCTTATGGATCCACCCGCTCCAGTGCCCGGAGGCCGGACAAGCTCATTCCCATGTCTACCGTCATGCCTCACCGTGACTCAGGATCAAAAGAGGGAAAGAGAAGAAAAGAGAAAGCGCATAACAAATTCATCTTGTCATGCAAAACTACGTTTGAATTTTAAAATTTAAAATTTAAAATTTTGAATTTTTCAAACGATCTCAGATGGGAAAACAAACCTAAATTAAAATTATAGACCTTGAAAAGTTATGAAACTTTATAGTTGATAACTTTTTTATTTAAGTTCATCTTGTCATGCAAAACTATGCTTGAATTTCAAACAATTAAAATTCGAATTTTTCAAACGACCTCGGATGGAGAAACAACCTAAATAAAAGTTGTAGATCTTGAAAAGTTATAAGACTTTATAGTTGATATCTTTTTAATTTGAAATCATCTTGTCAATGAAAACTATGTTTGAATTTTTGAAATTTGAAACTCAAATTTTGTAAACGACCTCGGATGGAGAAACTACCAAAATGAAAGTTGCAGATCTCAAAAGGTTATGAAATATTATAGTTGACAACTTTTTAATTTGAATTCTTTGAGGGCCTCAAAAGACAATTTACAGTGGGGAACCAAAAACGTACTCTAGACATATGTGATGATGTGGTACAGTGGTAGAGGGGGTTACACGTGAGAGAGAGGTTGGTGGCTCGATTCCAACCGGCTAGCAACCGATTAAAATATTTTTTTTGGGTTTTTTCGGAATTTTATTTTACCGGGTGTCTTTTGTCAGACACTAGACAATTTTGCCGAGTTTTGATAAAAGACACTCGGCAAAGAGCTCTTTGCTGACACCTTTTTTTTTACCGAATGGTCTACACTCGGCAAAGGGTTTGTCGAGTATTTTTGGGGCTTCGGGCATTCAGCAAAGCCGCCATTTCCAGTAGTGCTGCGTTGCCCAATGGGCGATACGCCATTGGCTATGGGGTCCAGTAGCCTGACTCATTTTAAATAGATAGGTGTTGTGTATACTTTTTGTGAGTTTAAGAAGGGTGAAAGGCACGCCACAATATGAACAAACTCAGGTGGCCATGCCATGATATATATGAGTGGTCCGACGCTGATAAAGGTTTTGCAGCTTCAAATTTAAAGCAAGAAAGATGAGAGTGAGGAGCGATCCAAAGAATAGAAGAGGAGTGAGTGAGTGACAGATGTATGGGAGAGAATGGAAGTCAAAAGAAAAGAAATTTTGTTGTTTAGTACATATAGACTACCAAATGTGCTCATGTATTGTAATAGAATGAATATGTTGGTAAGTAGTTAATGAATGAGGTGACTCAGTTACCCTAAAACTAGATGCACCATATTTACTTCTATTTATCCATAATGCTCTTTATCACCATCCATATAGCAGCATACAAACAGATAACAAGTATTGCACCGCAATGGTCAGTATAGTCCAAAAATAATATAGATGTAGATGTAAGCTTAATAGAATATTGTCATATTGTTGCCACTATCAGCTTATATTATGGATGTCGTAGTCATCAAAAAAATAAACTATAGCTTTAAAATTTTATAAAAGGAGTAAAACATAAATAGATATGCATCATTGCAGTTCCATTTTGAATGAATGTTTGACAATGTTTTTCCTCATGTTGCAATGCATAGGCATATTTTCTAGTACATACAAAATTTGAAAACATCATTTTCTTGTGAGAAGTTAAAACTGGTAGGGTCTTGAGCTGAGTTGTTGAGGTGGGTCATTTCTCTTTTGAGACAAGTGGGGTGGGAATCCTTTTGTAAGTAGCAGTGGTAGGCCATGACAATAGACAACAGGTGGCAATTGCTACCAGCTGAAGGCAATGTGAGGACTATTTGTGATGACAGGTTATCATTGGTGGGAATCCCACTTGACCAAGTTCTAGAGCCATTGTGCAAGACATAATGTAAATGAGTAGTGGGCAAATGAAGGACGGCACGAGAGTGATAGATATGGCTCCATTGTCCTCCAAGAACTAGCCACCCACAACATAGCTTTCCAACTCCGATCAAAAGCGCCTCATTGCACCAAAACAACTAACATTTATGTGAGACCAGCTGTTGTCTCAATATGCATGACACCATGGCAAAGTGCCACTGCAAGCCACCTTCTGGGTTCTGCTGCACCCAGCCTCTATGCCAACTTCATGGACGCCATTGCACGCAGTCATCTAGCAACTGCCAAATAAAAGCCACCCCTTAAAACACTACTCTACCAACACTAACATCTGCTCCTAAAGTCCACCACAGGAAATGGCAGAGCTTGATCAGAGAAGAAACATGGGCTGTTCTTTATAATTGAACATTCATCATTCATGAACAGTAAAAGAGTTATTGTTTAGCAAGTGAAAATCATAGTCAGCATGGGGCATCGAAGGAGACACCAACTACTATAATATTGTCCAAACACCTTCATTGATGTCACCTTCATTGCCACCATGCAACTAGCAGCAACTCCAATCGCCAGTAAAACATGGCACTATAGAACTGCGGTCACCAACGGCAATAACACCAACAACAATAACAATTGTAGCATTCCTTCTCACATGGCAACTGTCAAGATGCTTTCACACCAAAATCATAGTTGTTTAATTAGGCAATAAATAGTATCTATTAACCCTAAATACTAGATGTGGCTTTGATCACACCACATGCCCCCGTGCATGCCTGTAGTTCCTCTCTAGCCAGCAAATCAGGATTCTCTCTATAGTAGCACCACTCTTCACATGTCACAAATTTCTCGCTTCCATAGCCCATAGTTCCTCTCTAGCCAGCAAATCAGAATTCTCTGTAGTAGATTATTGTGACCAAGCTCTAGCCCCATATGACGTGTCCACCAAGGTAGTAGGACTGTCTGCTGTTTGTCTGTTATGCCTAGGGCCGCTCCAACCTAGCAAGGCAAACCCCTACGGCAGTGGCGAAGTGGGAGGGAGCGTAGATGAGATGTGGTGGTGCTAGGTTTTTTTGGACAGAATGGGGGGAGCCCATTCCTCCCCTTAGGAGCAACACAGGGGCATTGTCTAGTTGTGCTCTCATGTGGATTTATGGGCTACTCTTGTGAGAGAATTGATTAGGATCCTATAGACTATCAATAGTTTCTTTGTTTGCCATCGAAGCTCAATCCAATTGTCCTAGAAAAGGCATAGGTACATGCACTAAATTGGGCTTCTACTTTGCTTCCCGTGCTTCATCAACGCTAGTGCCATTGCAACATAGAATTAGTAGGCCCCTAGTTGTCAGCAATGAATCACAATAGCTAGAAGGAGCTTCTTCATGATGAAAGATCATGTTTATTACTACTAGATCCCGTCTTGCAACCTACCATCATCATAACCAATCTTTTTTTTCCCAACCTCGCCTAATGCCCAGTTCTCACTAGCAAGTAAGCACTATTACTAACATTGCAATGCACCGCCATATAGGTGTCCACCCTATCAATGTAGCCACCACCACCCTAAGCTTCCCTAATTAACACTGCAAGTGCATAACATTTACCAAAGACGGCAAGAAATGATTATTAGAGGCAGGCGCTGCTTCCACCTCTTGTCTACAATCACTTTTAATCACAAACTTCAGAGGTGGCTCCATTGCCTGCCTCTGTAAATCGAAGGAAAAAAATCACGAGCCCATCGGCTAGCCTGCCGTGGAGCCCATTGCAAATCCAGCCACAACTACCATCAAGCCACTTGCGGCATCACACCTACCACTGAGCCAATGGTGTTGCGCACCCGTCGCAGAGCACCTGCGTTGCTGAAACCGCATTATATTTGCCGCCGTCGCCTTTCCTTAGGTCACCCTTGTCCACTGCTGCCACCTCTCACTACAAGATTTGTGTTAATCTGCGACAGATTTTTAGTGACGTATTTAAAAACCGTCACAAACAATGTGCACCTCTCAATCAGTCTGCAAGCTACGGTAGTGGATATCCAACCCAAAGCCCATTACACGCTCACATATATTAAGGACCCCAAAACCTAACCCCAGACACCTGTTGCCTCCCTTCTCCACAACAGCCGCCGCCGCTCAGCCTAACCATCGTGAGTGCCTCCCTCTCTGCACTAGTGGTTGTCCTCACCCAGGACGTTGACGCGGTGGAGGTTGTGACGATGGCCGCCGGTAGCTCATGCGCCCACGCCGAGTGGCACTGTGGTGGCAGCATGGCTCGTTGCTAGATCCGGTGGTCTGGGCCTGCTGGGCGTTAAATCCCATGCGTTCGGTGCAGATCTGGTGGTGGCCGGCGAGGCCATGGTCGCTACGAACCCGATCTAGACAACCACGGCGCTGGGTCACCTGCTTCCTGGGTCACGGCAGCAGTTGGTTCAGGTGAGCCTGTCAGATTACCTCTCTCCTTAGACCTTAGTGTATGCAGATTGCAGACGATGGTTCAAGGGAGAAGTTTCGTTCCTACTCTTGGTACTATCTACTATCAAATTTTCCTTGTTCCTGGATCCCCCGTTCATCAAGAAATGAATTAGCCGATTAGTTTCCGTGTCTGTTATTGTTCTCTCTAATGGACAAGCGTAGGCTGCTTCCTCTTCTTGGTTGATTTCTTTTGAGAATACAAACATCAACCTTGCCCGAGATAAATTAGTTGGAAGTATGGGATAAATAATGAATGATGCCTGATCATGTCTGTCCAATGATGACTTTGTGCTGAACAAATACTAGAATTTTTATTTTTCAATAAAAATTGTGTACTTGTTCTGTGAAATGCAAATGCTTGCAATGATACATAAGTGCAGGGTTTCCTGACATGCTTCAGATTTTGCAGGCCGGTTCGCTAACATGCTTCAGATCGATTGATGATGCTTGCATTGTCTGTAGGTGCCCTGAAGTGCTTCCACTACAAGAAACCTCTTAATCCATATCTAGATATGTTTTTCTTTTCCTTCTCTGATAAGTGCATAGTGAGCTATCAGGTGTGTGCATTGCTCGATAGTTTCAAATGCTGCATTGCTATTCTATTGATTTCATTGCTGAGTAGTTATAGTATTTATTTATAAATGAAATACTTGCTAAAAAATTATATAATTTATCAAGACAGGGTGCTGGACATGTTTTATCTAAAGAGTAAACATTACCTCAAGTGTATACTTATGTAGCTCAAGTGTAATGTACAGATCTGCACACTAATTAAACTTGGGTTGTGCAAAAGGAACATTAATTAAACTTGGGTTCTGCAAACTGATTAGCTATCCTTAATCTTGTTTTTCATAGTTGCAGCTGTCTACTTGTTGTGTGAGTGTATTAATTATTCTCGGGTAAGTTAGCTTGTAATAGTGTGCATGTTAACTCTAGCTTGATGGTAGTTTTGCCTTTATTAGCCCTACCTTATTTTATTTTTCTTGAGTAAGTTAGCAGTCTCCTTGTAGCAGTCATTCTGTGCAGCCACTTATTTTTTTTGTCTTTGTTCATTTGCAGGTTGCAGGTTTGCAACAAGCAAGACAAGTGAGGGACATGGTAGCTTGGCCCTTCCTGACAGTTTTTTGCGAAGTGCAATTCAGCTTTGTGTTGAAAATTAGCATGAGACAAGCTACTAGAAGAGATGGTGATTTTGATTCCACTGATGATGTTGCTATCAATACCCTCGGTCCTTTGCTTTTTAGTGGAGCAGGGCATTCCTTAACTGTAGTTACATTAGAATGATTTAGACAAGTATTTTGGCATCAGACCATATGTTATTATGACCTGTGATTTAGTCCTGTGAGTACGTCATGCAGAGAGTATCCAATGGCACTATGTTGATTTTATCATCAATATAAACTGTATGTGTTATGTGGGTGGCCTATAATCTGTGTTGTGATGTTGTTTAATGCAAAATATGTGTTATGTGGGCTGAGATGTACATTGGCCCAAAATATATTACAAATGGGTATCATTCACGTAAGCATCCATGACGTGTGACAATTCAGCTGTGACGGTTTTTATTCGTCACAAGAAATGGGTTTGGGCTGGGCTAACTAGGCTTCGGGCTCTACCGTGACGGTTTAAGACCGTCACTGATTCTATTAATCTGTGACGGTTTTTTGTAAACCGTCACAGGGGTCAATCTATGACGCTTAATCCGTGACGATCTCAAAAACCATCACAAAATCTACATAGTGACGGTTTTTTGGTGATCTGTGACGGAAATTTTTCATCACGGATTAACAGGTTTCTTGTAGTGTCTGGTCACCCTTATCTACCTCCACCGCCTTGCCTTCTCCTATCTTGGGGAGACTGTCTCTAGGACATCCGCTTGTGGAACCTGCATGCAGCATCCGGAAGGAGGGAGGAGCCTGCACACGCGGCCAGGATGGGTGTGGGTAGCCCTCTCCCATTGCCGTCATTGGACATGAGAGAGAGAAGTGGGGTTGATGGGGTGACGGTTAAAGTTTGGATGGGCGGGAGGGAGAGAAGTGATTGAGTTAGGTTTTGTTCATTTTATATAGTCCGAGACTGAAAGTGGATGGGTTGAAATGGGCCATGTGTATTTGTAGCAAGCTCAGCCAGCTGCTAACATAGACAAACCTCTTAAGATGCCCAACTTTGCTAATTCATTTTGAGATACGGCTGTTTTTTACTGTCTCCATAAATAGGTAGACCATCTCAAAAAATTCTCTTACATATTAGGAGACATGCATACCTTTTCACCACCCATGTAAATCAAATCATCTGTCTTAAAATTCTTTATTTAATAGTGTAAGCGCATCCCTAGGTCCAAAACCTAGCTTAATGGAACTCAAGGAAGAAGGTAGCATCGATCGAATGAAAACCTAGTTTCAAGTTTTTTGTGTATGCAGCTAGCTAGCTTCTCTAGGTTATATTTGGGAAATGATGAAGGGTTGTTATAGATAGCTTAATCGGTAATGCTTCTACTTGAGTGCACATCCATCCATGCTCAAATATGTGTGTTCACATAGGGCACAAGTCATGCGCTTGCTCTGTAAGGCCAGTCTCAGTGGGGGTTTCACCAGGATGTCATGCACATTTATTAGAGCGCCATGTCAGCAAAACTGTACTTTTTGCATGAAACGAAGAGGAGAGAGAAGGAAGTAGTTTCACCATGGTGAAACTCCGCTAGCGTTGTCTCCCACGCGGTGAAACAGGATGAAATCCCCACTGAGGACTAAATCGTTTCACCATCTTACATGTGATCCAATCATTTTGCTGTAATTAAATGCTTTGCCCAGCCTAGGAAACATCAAGGTGAAACTCATGCATTGTGGAGGTTGTTTCATTGTTTGTTTCATTGATGCTCTGTCAGCAGATTTGTTTTGGAAACAGTGCATTGAAACGGGTCATTGAGACTGGCCTAAAGTGTTTGCAAATCTCTTTATGGCCAAGTTAGTAGATTCATTCCTTCACCCCTAGCCGAGTTTTGCTTAAAAACAAAATCTATTGTGAAATTTAATATCAATATTTAGGATATTGAATATTTTTAGTATTAATTTATAGCATTTCTTATGCAGTTAATTTGCTTTTTTTAATCTCATTGGACTAAAAGGTGCACATGCATTGGCTCATAAAACTTATCCTAGGCTCTACTTAACATGTCACACCAGATTAGGGTCTACGTTTTTGAGGGAATTAATTGGATTTGGGGTTTTGGAAAACATTTTAAACCATCAATCCTTCTAGGGGAGGTGGTTTTCTTGTTGCACTATGCAGGAATGATTTGTTTGTTGAAAAAAAAGATATTCTTCTCCTCTTTAGGTTATCTACTTGGTCGTTCATTGGGTTTGTACTTATATATGCTGTCCTTTAGAAGTCAGCTTCACAGGCTTCAGTTGCAACAGTTAATGCAAGTGGCCATGGCTAGCTATGCAGGATGGGGATTTAGTTTCATGATTGAAGGCCACTCTACATGTTTGGCCTTGTTCAATTTTATGCTGTGTGTTTTGCAGCAGAGTCGGCTGGAAGTGTTTAAAGACTGTTATATCAATACTCAATGCAACAGTCTTCAATGTAACAAATAAAATCCTTCATCCAGAAGAGTCAAAATTTTACTATGGGAATTCACTCACAGGACGCACTGCAAGTCTGCCAATGATTATGAATACACATCTGCTACATTAGTCTTGCAAAGAAAAAGATAATAAAACAAGCAGTTGTATCAACAATGGAACAAATAACATTGTGTTTTGTCATGAAAAGACAATAGTACAGAGAAGCACAATACACGTTAATGTTCATCTAGAAAATAACATGAAGTCTATTATTAACCAACAGACTACAGCAATTATACTCCCACGATACAGATGAATGCCAGGACACCTGCATAAGAAAAAAAGAAATCCAAATGTTCAGGACACACGGTATGAAATCAACATGACGATATTCATATGATATAAGAATAAGCTACCTTCTCAGGCGCACTTTAGGATGATAAGTGCATCCATCTAATTTTTCTTGATCCGCTTTATCCTGTCAAATACAGCTATCAGAAAAGAAGAATCAGAACTTTTGATCTTCCCGCATGTTCTGGTAAAATCCCTCTCAGATAGTGATGCCATAAACTCTATACATGCTTCTTTGAGCTTATGGCCACTATGGCGTTGAGCTATGTCCATAAATTCATCAACATTCTCGATGCTAAGCTTCTTCGCTAGTATGCTCTCACACATTAATTTCAACCTGTCCATGGCATATGTATCTGCAGCAACTAGTAGGTTCTTGATCATCTCTATGTAGTCATGTCCCAGAGGATCAAACGTCTCAAGCAACATGTCTGTATAGATAAAATGCAAAAGAGACTTGAAAACCAAGGGTTTCATATCTTCCACTATCACAGATCCAGTCTCTGTCTCTCTGGTCATCGACCCATAGAACTTCTCCATGAAGACAGGAGACCGGGCAGCCAGAACAGCCTTATGTGCATCAAAGTTCTGCCCCTCAACAACAAATGTGACATCTGCTCCCTTCTTATCCTCCAGCAACTTGCCAAAATGCATTGTGAAGTCAGATGGTGGAATTGAGATTTCAGTCTGTGCCATATTTTGAAACAAGGTGGGTTTTCGTATCACAGTGAGGTCACAGTGAATGGTTACGTGATCATTATGGACAAACCACTGCTCGAGGAGGTCCCTCAGCAAGTAACCCATGTGCCTTATTGGTAGATATGAACCATCTGAGAGGTCGCTGGAGCTGAACAGGCATGATGCTTCACTCGAAAGCCACGACAACTGGCTGTCCATCTTGGGGTACCTGCTGCCCATGAACTGGATGTTGTAGTGTGCACTCACCTCAGCATTGCTACTCATTAGCTCCAAGCAGACAGCCACGCTGTTCCTAAATAGCAGACAAGTGCTGTTGGGGTAGAAGCGGATGGCCCAGTTGACGCCACCAACATTGAAGGTGGTTGACCTCGTGAAATTGCCAACGCTTATTAAGTTCTTCGTTAGGTTGTAGTCATCAATCTCAAAGGTGTGCGTGCCTGTATCGGCCTCCACGGTGAATGTTGATTCTGTGCTCCTATGTCCCAATGACATGCTTGATGTACCTTCTCCTTGCATACTGCAACATTCAATGGCAGAAGATACAAGGATTAGAAGATTGTATATTATATGTATATGGAGTCCGTAAGATTGCATAAATTTATATATCTGATTCCTCAATCCTCATAGAAAATACATAATGGAATAATCCAACAAATTCTAGGTAAGCTAGTTATTTTTTTTTTCATGTGATGTGCCATTCAGCAACTAATTCGTAAACTACTAGCCAGCAAAATACTATGCCTGTTCCAATTCCAACTTCCAAATGTGTGGGGTGTCGTCCAACTGGAACAAAGAGGCACTCGGCCCTAGCTGGGGTGCTGCTACACCACTGAAGAAAGCTACTAGCTTCTGTGCATCAACCATGGATGTGATGTGAGTATGTGAGTCTGAGTCCTCGATGTGGTGCTTGCCAATGCAAGGTTAGCCAGCTCGTCGGGATAGGAAGTTTGGCAGTTTGGGATCAAGGTTTTAAATAGCAGGTTAAGGTGTTTAGCGGTTTATGTCTAAAACAGCTAATAGCAGAGCTAAATTAGGCTATAGCCGGATATAACGGCTATACATGAACACAAATAGCGGTACCTTGTCTCAAAAGTCTATAGCGGGAGATTTAAAACTATATGGTTGGGATTGGGACACCTGCAGGCTGCAGCTGCAGGACCTATATCTGATCCCCCAGGAGGCTTCGATCATCAGCTTCTGCCCCACAGGCCCAAACGCAATGCTGAACATGGATGCCCGAGCTGTTCAGTGGGGCACTGCTTGCAGATCTGCAGCAAGCGTAGTTTTGGGCTCGATCGAGCGCATCCAGGTTGGTGACGTTGATCTGATCGAATTGTGGTGGCTGATCAGTGGGGGATCTTGCTTCGGCCGGCACAGATCGATCCCCCCCTCGCGGCACAGGCTGCGCGTGCTTCATGCCGCAGCGGCGAGCACTGCGGCTGATCTCCACTTCGATCTAGCTACAGCGGCACTACGCGCGGCAGGGCTAGATCGATACCGCGCCGGCGTGAAAACCCGCGTATGGCTACGGCGTCGCAAAAGGTTCCGCCGCCGCTGCCAACGTACTACACTTCGACGGCTCCGACCGGAAGCATGAAAGCACGTCGTTCTTCAAATCCCCAGTACAACTTCAAACCGCGATCACTCAGCAGGATCCAAGTGGGAAGAGAAGAAAAAAAAAAGCGCACAGCCAGCAAAACCCGTAGCGTTAGGGATTGGATAGGATCGGATCAGAGAGAGCCAAAAACACGATTTGGGAGAGGGAGCGAGAATTCCAAAGTCCAAACCAGAGAGATCAGAGCAAACCTCAGCTTAGCAGAGGCGATCGGATCGCCGATTCGCAGCTTGCAGTGGCCGACGAACGAAGCGCGGCGGGGCGGGAGTGGCGGCTCTTGGAGACGACAACGCGGCAACGCCTCTGTGAGCCGCCGGCCAGCTGCCGAGTGACTGGAAAGTGGAAACAGACGGATGGAGACTACTAGTACTCTCGCTCTCTCACTTGAAGGCTTGAAGCCCTAGCTACCTCTGACATCGCGCCGTCGGCCTGGATGCCGTCCGTTGCATCCGACGGCTGGCGTGCGGGCGCAGCGCAGCAGCCAGCGACAGCGACACGGCGAGGAGATGCCAGCAAGCTGGGCGACGAAGCAAAAACGGGGTGAGGGGAACTGGGCATCAACAGCGGAGCGCAGTGAAAAACGTGCGCACAATTTTCAGCTACCTGACATTTTCTGCCTCGGGCCCACCTGTTATCTTCTCTCCTCCTCTCCTCTCTCTCTCCACTTCACACTCCCTTCCACACCTTCTCGCACCCTCTTCTTTGTCAAGCCTGGCAATCCACGATGGTTCAGAGGGGTGGTTCTAAGTAGATGCTGTCGGAGCAGGCTGCCGGAGTTCCCATGCAGCTGCGAGGTTGGCCGCGGCGGCCCCCCTGTCCCTTTCCCTTCGAGTCAGGAGGTGGCCATGGCAAGGCAACGGCCGGTGGCTGGCAAATAGCTTGTCCTCGGTGTCCTTCGGCGTTCCTGTGGCTCGATGGTTTGTGTTATAAAACATATTGCCAGCGGTTAGGATTTTTCTCTTTCCGTCTCTAATGATCAACATAGTGGATTGAAAGTAGAGAACAAATATACACAAGATAGATTCCTCCTTATTTTCTTCTAGGATTAAGTCTGTACAACAGTTTGGATCTATGTGGCAAGCGTGGCTGTGGTGGGTGTCGCCTAGATCCACTACCGCCATTGCTAGATCCGACGGCTCCTAAGCGGAGAATGTCATCAGATGTAAGGATAAAAATAGAAAAAATTGAAAAACTCATAGATTATTTTCTACTTTTATATTTGAAATACGAAAATAAAAACAAGAATGGTAAAGTCAGATATGAAAACGAACACGAACTTACGAAATATCGATAATTCCGAAAACAAATCAATTCAAGCAGATTTATGTCGAACATGATCGATATACTTAAACTCAATACGGAATACTGACCCATAGTACCAAATGTATGACTACGTACATGCACAGTCAAGTTCAAGTGCATATAATAATTAAAAGGTACATGATCCTTGGTCTTAGATATTTAATACAATAGCTCACACATAAATATAAGTCTAAAACAAGCAATTAATAACTAGCAGGATAATAGAAATTAAAATTAGATATAGCAACTAAAATACCATTTTAGAATCTGAACTAAAATTAGATGTTATAGAAACATAAACTCGAACTGAGTTAGGATAACTTTATTGATCTTTTTGGAATACATGTTGTATTTCATTTTAAATATTTATTCAACCCTTTTTTTTTTGAGTAACAAAGATTTATTCGGTTGAGGTAAAAACTATCAAACGATTAACTTCGCAGATGGGGGTTTTAAATCGATGACCTTGATGATGCAGGCTTCCTGCCATTTTGCAACACCTCGTGAGGTCAAGGGAGATGAGGTTGGGTGTCGTACATATAAGAGAGGACACTTGGCCACTAGTAGAAATAACACAGCTGCATAGTGAGCAGCATGTAATTGGATTGTGTGACCTATGTAGTTCGCCAAATTCGGTTTAAAACAAATTCTGAATTTGAAATATTTCAAATTAAAAGTAGAAAAGTAGAAAGCGGTCAAAATATGTCTAAACCGTTTTCTATTTTATATTTGAAATACAAAACATCTAAAATACGAAAGTGAAAACGGCAAAAGCGGACAAGAAAATATGAATTCAATCAGATTAAATATAGAAATGATGAGGTTCGTTTCAGAATATTTCCATTCTGTTTTTATCCTTAATCGGATCTGCCGAGGGCGGTGTTCTTTGTGTTGGCGGCTTGCTGTGGCGAACTTTACAAGCCATGGTGTTGCGTTTCATCAAGCTCTGTGATGGTGATGTGGTGTGTGGCAGTGGAAGGGCTGGCTGGAGCACGCAGGGCTCAACAACTCAGATGTTCGTGCGAGGAGTGTGATGGCTGGGCCTATAGGCAACACTACACGGAGATGACGACAAGCCGTCCATGGTGATGATGGTGGGTGCATGCGATGCATTAAGCTAGGGCAAGGCTTGGTTGCACGGAGGTGACAACAAGCTATCCTTGGTGATGACAGTGAGGTGGTGCAGTGGCTAGGCTAATGCAAGGTTGCGTGGTGGCGATGGTATGGTGACCATGAAGAGCACGCGTGGCAAAGATAGCGTGCGTGTGGTGGAGCTACAACATGCATCGTGTGTAGCGTCCGCTACTGTAGTGCATGGGAGCCCAAGTGGAAGCAGCGTGGCTCGACAAGAATGGATTTGTGCGACTCGAGGTGGAAGAGGCAGCAATGGCAGTAGTGATAAAGAAGGCGCTTGGGGTTGGAGGTCCCCTTGGTTGTGTGCTAGGCTTGTGGACATCCAGGGCGACGATAATTGTGTGATGATGGGAGTGGTGGTACAATGATGATGTGATTGCATATACAAAGGTGAGGCACTGCTACAGTGGTGGTACAATTGTGATGTGATTCCACGAGGGTGGGACCCGCTGGTGAGACAGTGCCTGTGTCAACGACGTGGGACACGAAGGTGGGACCAAGGCGCCACGTCATGAACATGGGACCCATTGGTGGGACCACAGCCCCTCCTCCTCGAGGTGGTACACTACAATCTATGATGATTTAGTTTCGATGATCAGTGACATTGTTTCCATTTTTGTCGCTGTTCTTCGAGCCAAAACTCTATCACTTGTTAACCATGACGAAGCTACTAATTTCATCATCAAATGAACTAGTTCTATGTCGAAAATAGTAAGTGTCATTAGTGATTCGTCATTGATGAACGCATTTCTAGTAGTGATGTTTATGCTTATATTTTTCATGCACTAAACTTCGATGTTATTTGTTATCTTCTGGGTGCACAGTGGTGTCCAAGTTTGATTTGATTAAACATATGCTATCTATGCCTAACTTAAATAGGAGAATTGGTAAGTGGATTCTTGCATTATCAGAATTTGATTTGAGGTATGAATCGGCTAAAGCAGTTAAGGGTCAAGCTATAGCTGACTTCATCACTCATTATTGAGAAGGGGAGATAAGATTGTAAGAATTAACTCCTTTGGCTTTTTTCTTTGATGGATCTACATGAAAGCAAGGAGGAGGTGTCGGTATTGTGTTAATTTCTCCACAGGGGATGAGCTTTGAATTAATATGCTATTCCTATAAAACCAACATCTACTAATAATCAAGCTGAGTATGAAGCTATCTTTAAAGGAACTCAACTTCTATGTACATGAAGTAAAGGCTGAGTTTGTTGAAATATTTGGTGATTCTCAATTGGTGATTAATCAATTACTCGGCCTATATGAATACAAAGATGATATACTAAGGAAATATTATGAAGAATACCGAGAGCTTCTTATTTTTTTTCTTCTGTTATTATGAAGCATATCCCCATAAATCAGAATCAGGAAGCTAATCAACTAGCTCAAAGTGCTTTTGAGTATCGGCAGATTATTAAAGTTTTAGCTGATGAAGTTGTTGATGGGGAAGATTGGAGGAGAGATATCATTGAATATTTGAAGGATCCATCACAACCAGTGTCCAGGAAATTAAGGTATAAAGCTCTTAAATTTGTTCTTCTTGATGATCAGCTATATCATAGAACAGTTGATCGTGTACTCCTAAAGTGTCTTAACCAAGAAGAGGCTAAGATTTTGATGGGAGAGATTCATGAAGGAGTTTGTGGTGCACATCAATCTGCTCATAAGATGAAGTGGATGATTAGAAGAGCAGGATATTTTTGGCCAACTATGTTGGAGGATTGTTTTAAGTATTATAAGGGATGTCAAGAGTGCCAAAGGTTTGGCAATATTCAGAAATCTCCAGCATCGGTTATGAATGCTTTTGTAAAGCCATGGTCATTCGTAGGATGAGGAATAGATTTGATTGACCAAATTTTCCCATCATCAAGTAAGGGGCATAAATTTGTATTGGTAGCTATAAATTATTTTACTAAGTGGGTGGAAGCTATTCTTTGAAAGTGGCCTCATCGACTAATGTGATTGAGTTTATTTGAGAGCATATTATTTATAGAGTTGGAGTTCCTCAATCCATTACAACTGATCAAGGGGAGATGTTTACATCTAAACACTACTGCATACGGAGGCTTTGCCGAGAGCCACAGACTCTCGGCAAAGGCAATCCTGCTCTCGGCAAAGCCTTTGCCGAGAGGGACTCTCGGCAAAGCCCTATCGGCACATCTCTTATCGGCAAAATGGTCTTTGCCGAGAGTCATTCATCGGGCTCTCGGCAAAGAGTTTGCCGAGAGGCAAACCGAGCTCTCGGCAAAGAAAAGTAGCCGTTACGGCTGTTGGCGGTTGACGGCAACTTTGCCGAGAGCTACCTGACCAAGCTCTCGGCAAAGAAATTTAATTTTTTTTCCTGGGAAAGGTCTTTGCCGAGAGCTGGCAGGAGTGCTCTCGGCAAAGTATTTAATTTTTTTTTGAAACCTCTTTGCCGAGAGCCTCCAGAGGGCTCTCGGCAAAGCTGGTTATTTTGGCCATGTAGGTGGGCTTCTTTGCCGAGAGCCCTGGAGCCGGCTCTCGGCAAATCGACCATTTTTCAGCTTTGCCGAGAGTCCCTCTCGGCAAATCGACCACTTTTTCTGCTTTGCCGAGAGCTGCTCTCGGCAAATGGACCAAAATATTTTTTTTTCTATTTTTTCATCCAATTTCTACTGAGAAGATCATATGACACATATATTTCCAGAAAATAATATATTTCACATCCAGGAGCCTATAGCTCACATAATCGACATCGATGACAATATATACCACATAAATGATTATTTCCATCACTTTGTCCATCGTAACAAGTTCAAATACTCCAAACTAAAGTCACATACATCCAAACTAACTCCAACATGTTCAATAACCACATTCCACAAAGTTCACATGTTTAAACAAAATAAATCCATCACCACATAGTCCACATACTCCAAACTAACTGCATCTCAAGCTAAGTCGACCTGACTCACTGTGAAGGCCCCCAATTGATACGAGGGACACCTTGGCCGCGTACCGCAGGAGAGCCATCATCTGGAGGTGTCGGCGAGATGGCAGGTGTTGGAGAAATGCCAGGTGCCGCATTTGAACCCGCTGACGGAGGCTGCACAAAGGACAACATAGTTTATTAGACAAGATGACGGCAATAACTAGTTTAGGACTTACTTGTGTCATTGAGTTTCCTCACAGGAGTATTAATAGGAGTAGTAAATACATGAGAGGGTGGCCGTGGAGCCAGTAGCGTAGCTGGAAGGGCTACACCCGTTTGGGCCCCAACCGACTGTAGGAACGCTATCATATCTGCCATCTGTTGCTGATGGGCAAGCTGGTCGGCCTCTCGCTGGCGCTCTTGAGCCTCCAACCGCTCAGCCATCCTTTGCTGCTCGGCCCTTGATGCTTCGAGCTCAGCCTACAACATTGGAAATCAAATGTTAGAGTAATGCAAAGGTAACAAAAGCAACGCGAAGTAGAACTATTGAAAAATGATGAACAACCTGGAGTGCGTCGACCCGGTGCTGTGCCGGCTCCGGCCGTGGGCGTACGGGTGGGCGGATGCTCACGCTCGTGGTCGATGCTCGGATCTGGGAGAGGGTGGGTGTAGTCGACCTGTCGATGACGCTGTTGCCAATCCAGTAGCGCCCATGCTTCTTGCCGCCTCCTATCCTCATGACAAGGTCTCCATCAATGTCATCGGTGGATGGATCGTAGTCCGGGCCATGGACCTGCCTTGCCGCCTGCGCGTAGGCGGTGACCTTGTCGTAGACGCCCGCGTTGGTGTACGCCTCGGGCGGGTCGTCCACGCTGAAGGAGACGTCAGACGACGCCAGGCCCTTGTGGGACATGCCATACGCGGCGAACAAGGAGCAAGGCTGTCCCCCGTGTGCCGCCGACTGCGAGAAAGATAGCAACAGGGTTACAAATGAGGCATAATTGAATGAATTGAAACATTACCACGTACCCATGCTTGTGCGTATCCAGAGAGGCTGCGGTTCCCCTGATGGTGTGCTACACCAGGCATACGTCGACGCCTTTCCTGGGCCGCCCTGTGCGCCTCACGAAACACGGGGTCCAGCCACTTGTCCACCATCGCCTCCCAGGCGTCAGGACAGTTAGCGCACCACCAGGCCCTCATCTTCACATTAAGTATGTTACATATAAGAATATGAAACAATGCACTGATAGAAGGCTAAGGAATCAATATGAGAATCTACCTCTTCATCCATGTACTGCTCACGGGTCAAATCTATTTCCCTTGCCTCCGCCTTGGTCTTCCTCTGTCCAAGCCTCGTCGCATAGTAGTTGATGACGGTCTGGACGCGCACGTCGTAGTGCATCTCACTGACGCGCGTCCTTGCAGACGCGGCAACCACGGTGTCGGCATAGTCCTGGTCAATTCCATCCTCTAGTTTGAAGTGGCGCTGCATATAGACATGGCATTATTGCAATGATAGACCAAAGATGCAATGTATTGAGACTTGTAGTGCGAGGAAGACTTACCCAGAACTCCTTGATAACCTTATTGGCCACATTGCCTTCTTGCGTGTCGGTGGCGGCCGCGTAGTGAGCAAACGTGTAGGCCGGCTCCTCCTTCCCCGCGAACTTGACAATTCCAGGGAAGTGTTCCCTGCACAAGAGACCTAGGATGCTGTTGACATGGCGAGTGCCACCACGTGCCCCTGACACAATAGTCCAGTTCCTGTAAAAGTCATTAAGAAAACATTTAAGTTTATATCTCCATGATCAACATACCATAGGAAGTAGTAATAGTATGTAAGTAACTTACTTAGTCCCCTCGGGACGAATCACAGCGCGTAGGGCTGGGTGTGGTGGCTGAGGGAGGGACGCGGGTCCTCGCAAGTAGACACTCGACGTAGTCGAGGAAGTGCTACCTGCAGTCCTGCCCTCTGCCCCTGCCTCCTCCTCCTCCTCCTCCTCCTCCTGCTCCTGCTCCTGCTCCTCCTGGACCCTCTCAGCACCTGCCTCCTCCTCCACCTCGTCGTCCTCCTCCTCCTCTACAGGAGGCGTCACAGGAGGAGGAGGCACCGGCTGGCGGCTCCTGCGTCCACGCCTCCTCTGAGACGGCTCCGGAACGTCCTCTTCAACTACAGGACGCGTCCTTCGAAAGAGCGACGCCACGCTCCTCTGACGGCCGCCCACCATCTTTGTTCAATGACCTGCAGTTCAAAGGAATAAAGAAGCAATTAGATATACATTCATAATAAATAAAGTATGACATGTATTACAAAATTATAAAGTATCTGCATGTACAACAAAATTAGAAAGTATTACATGTACCATCATAGCTCTCATTATCACTATCAACATTATCGAAGTAATCATCATTATCCGAAGGAGAAGTGTCGTCGTTGTCATTGCCTTCATGTAATCGATCAAGCATTTGTAAGTCCTTTGCATTTCGCACCTCATCAGCTGCATCATCATCATCAACCACAACCACATCCATTCCTATCGCTTCAGTTAAGTCTATCACCAACCTCCCTTCTAGCTCCTCTTCTTGAAAGAACTCTCCTTCATACGTGTTTGGGTTGAAGTTGTAATCTTCATCGTTCGGTATAGGTAGTCGGCCATGTGGCGATACCTTGTGCACAATGTACCAACCCTTGAGATCAACATTGGTTTGGCAAGCATAGGAGAGATAATAAACCTGTGTGGCCTGTGACGCCACAATATACACATCTTCTCCTAGATAGGCAGAATCCTGTCGAATTTCGACAAGGCCGAGATGAGGGGTCTTTCTTGTTACTGTAGGATCAAACCAATGGCATTTGAATATGACAGCACGAAGATTTGTGCGTCCATAGAATGAAATTTCAAACATTTCTTCAACTCTTCCATAATAGTCTAGGCCATCAGTGCCAGGCGTCAAAACTCCACTATTTGTGGTTCTTCGATTGGGCCGACTTCGCTCATATGCTGATGTGTGAAATCGATACCCATTGACATCATAACTAGTATATGACTTAACCTTAAAGGCTAGGCCGCCGGCAACCTGTCTGAGCTCATCACTCATAGACGCATCGGTGCGGGACTGCAAGTTCAAGCAGGATAGATCGCTCTATTAGTTGAACATACGAGGTACTGAATAAAAAGAGGTATTTTCAACAGTACCTTGGTTTTGAACCAACCAATGAAATCAGGGCTCCCTGGCCCCGCACCCTTTGAGAGAAGGGTATCTAATTCTTGCGGGGTAGGGTCCCTTGCTTGTTGCCAGTACTGATGAAGAAATTCCCTGTAACGAGAATCGAGGTTAGAAGGAGAATTCTAAGGAATTATTGAAACTAGTATGTTAAGAACTTACCCAATGTACGGGTCCACCTCGTCAAGGTTGGTCAAGACATATAGCATGATACAACGCCAGTCTTTCATCGTCAATTTCTTTGTGGTTGGTGCACTTGCCCTTCCAAGTTGCCCTCTGAAAAGGCTTAGGGTCGATTCATTTTCGTCTTCATTGTAACGAGGGGTTGGATTATGCACGCTTGGAAGCATCTCAGAATAGTACAATGTTGTGAAGTTTGAAACCTCCTCCAAAACGAATGCACTTGCAATGGAAGCCTCAATTTTGCCTTTGTTTCTGCATTTTTTGCGAACAGTCTTGAGTGTTCTCTCGACTGTATAGCACCAATGGCCCTGCACAGGCCCCCCCATTCGTGCCTCATACGGAAGGTGCAATATCAAATGTTGCATCGGATTGAAGAAGCTGGGTGGAAAGATCTTCTCTAGCTTACAAAGCAAGACAGGTGCCGCTTTTTCTAAGTCTTTAATCACGGTCCGAGATATTTCCTTAGCACAAAGCTGTCGGAAGAAGAAGCTCAACTCTGCCAACACTATCCATACACCCTCAGGGACAAAGCCTCGAACCATCGCCGGAAGAAGCCGCTCAATCCATACGTGAAAGTCATGACTCTTCATCCCGTTGACTTTTAGAGTACTTAAGTTCACTCCCCTCCTCACATTCGCTGCATACCCATCAGGGAACATTAGCGTCTGAATCCATTGAAGGACTTCCCTCCTTTGTTTGGCAGTCAAGACGTAATCAGCCTTAGGTCGTTTCCAATTCTTTCCGTTTGCAGGAGGCCGCATCACTTGAGTTGGCCTATCGCATAATGTTGCCAGGTCCACTCTAGCCTTAGGGTTGTCCTTTGACTTTTCAGTTTCCATCAGGGTTGCCCACAGTGCCTCGGCGACATTCTTTTCAGTGTGCATTACATCAATGTAATGTGGCATAAGAAGATCCTTATAATAGGGGAGCCTCGTCAAGCCCGATTTATGAGTCCACATATGATGCTCATTATACCCTTCGAAACGATCAACTCCTTCCTCAAGCATGAGAGCCTCTATCTGATCATAAACCTCAGCACCAGTGAACATTTGCGGCTGAGGATCTGTCACTACGACACCTTTCCTAAAGTTCTTAATGTCATGCCGAAATGGATGGTCAATAGGGAGGAATTGACGGTGTTGGTCAAATGACGAATACTTGCCACCCTTGTTGAGCCAGATGAACTTCACACGATCCTTGCATAATGGACATGGGAATTTACCGTGAACACACCAGCCACAGAATATACCGTACGCTAGGAAGTCATGTATGGAGTACTGGTACCAAACATGCATTTTGAAGGGCTTCTGTGTAGCCCGATCATATGTCCATACCCCTTCGTTCCAAGCACTGATTAATTCATCAATCACAGGCTCCATGAACACACCCATATGTTTCCCTGGGTGCCCAGGAATTATCAACGACAAGAATATGTGCTCACGTCGGAAGGCGACACCGGGGGGGAGATTGAGTGGGATAACAAACACAGGCCAACATGAGTATGGGGCAGCCATCAATCCATAGGGATTGAACCCATCTGTTGCCAGCGCAACACGCACATTACGAGCCTCTTCTGCTTTGTCATGGTGAATTTTATCAAAGTGGACCCATGCTTCACCATCAGCCGGATGCACCAGCTTATCAGGATTGTATCGTTTGCCCTCTTTATGCCACGTCATCTGTTTCGCATATGTCTCGCTCATGTATAGCCGTTGGATCCTCGGAACGAACAGGAGGTGGTGTAGGACTTTGACGGGGATCGCAAGTTGTTTCTTCTGGCCATCCCCAGAGTCAGCCTCTAGATATCTGGAGGAGTTGCACTTTGGACAGTATTTTGCATCCTTGTAATCTTTCCTAAATAGAACACATTTTTTTGGACAGACATGTATCTGCTCGTAGGGCATCTTAAGTCCAGCAAGGAGTTTCTGGCACTCGTACAAGTTCTTTGGCAGAACGTGGTCAGTTGGTAGCAGGCTACCAACCACAGTCAGCATTACATTGAAGAATTCTCGACTCATGTTAGCATCGGACTTAAACGCCATCAAGCGTCCGATGGCATCGAGCTGACAAATGTCAGTTTGACCGTGAAGAGGTTTCTGTGCTGAAGACAACATGTTGTAGAACGCCTTTGCACATTCCTCGGTCTCCTCATCTGCACGTCCATCAAAGAACTGTGCCTGCTGATAGTCATCTAACATGTCTGCGACCCCGGCATCATCATCAACATGCTCGATGCGTGGTCTGACGACCTCCTCTCTTGTCCGATGGGCTTCACCATGGTAGACCCACCGAGTATAGTTCGGCATAAATCCATTCTTCAAAAGGTGTTGACCCATTCTTATCTTGTCTTGCCATCTCCTATTTGCACATTTCATGCAGGGACACAACACTCTATTGCTTCCTTTCGTAGCCGGTCCAAATGCACTCTCCAAAAAAGCCTCAGTCTTCGTGAACCATTCATTGGTGAAATCAGTCTGACTTCTACGGCCCGTGTACATCCACTGACGATCATCCATCCTCTAACATATATAGCGACGAGTAATGTGACTTGCAGATAAAAGGTGTACCTAACATCTAATAGGATAGGATAGGTCCTAATCCCACCCGCGTATGCGTAGTAGGGTTAGTTTCCATAGTCTGCTCTGATCCGAGACAGAATTTCGGCAGCACCTCCCCGCTGTTCTCCAGATACACGTCCTACCATGGAGAGTGTGTATCCGAAGAACAACGTCGAGGTGATGCCGAAACTCTATGTCGGATATGAGCAAACCATGGAAACTAACCCTACTACGCATACGCGGGCTGTCCAAAGAACGTGGACAATCCGAAACTGATACGGTCAGAGAGATATGCAGTAATCTGCATACCTCCAACCGTACCTATTTCGGACGGGAGACGCCTAACTGGGTCACGTGATCTACGACAAGAAACCCTAAACCCTAAAAAAGAATGCAGGTAAAGTAGAAGATGCGGGACGAGAGGGTATACCTAGTGCGAAGGTGTAGCAGAGACACTCCGGGTCCGCTCCTATGCACACACCTCTCTGCAAAATGAAACACACATTTAAGGTCAAATTTTCGGCAGCACCTCCCCTGCGTGGAGAGGAACCCAAACAGAAAACTAGACAGCTTAAACCCCTCCTGTTTCATAAAAAAAACAGCCTACAGAAACTACTGGAATCAAAACAATGCTGGAACCTAGCCATTATATAATCCAACAAAGTATGTCGTATGCAGTGGCAGCAGGGAAGACTAGTGATAAAAGATGGTTGCCCTGACACCTAAAGGCCCAATCAACCAGCTCTGAGGACGTGCCCACTGCAGCAATACCTGCATTACAAACAATCTGATCTACTCCCACAGAAGCAATACCTGCATTACAAACAATATGATCTCCTAGGGTAGTATAATTGAGCTATCCCAGTGCAATACATGAGGATGAGATGTTCCTATACACCTATGGCAGCAACCTACAGAATCAATAAAACAACAGAACAGATTAATACAGAAGACAACACGAATCCGTTTTCATTTCTAGTTTCCAATCTTAGTTGCACAAGAAGCATGAAACTAGACCTGATTTTCAGACAGACCAACCAAGACCCTCGTGCTAGTCTCAGTAACTCGCTGACCCTGCCTATATGACGCCAACCCAACAACAAATCATTCAGTGTCGCAGAGCAGGGGTGGATCCAGAAAAGGGACATGGCCTACCCACTGGGTTGGAAGAGAGCCTGGGAAGGACCAATGCCGAGAGGGGGTAGGAAGGGAAGGGAGCAGCAGATGGGGATGGAAGGGAAGAGAACGAGTACCACGGGGACGCTCCTGTTTGAGCTCGTGGGCGGCGGGAGAGGGGACGGCGGCTGCGACGATGGGCGAGGGGTGGGGACGACGGCTGCTACGGCTCGGGCAAGTACGGCGACTGGCGAGCGCACGGCAGGGATGGCAGCCCAGACGGCGGCCGGAATCCGACGACGCGAGCCACGGTCGCGGCGGGGCGGGGCGGCCGGAATCGGACGGCGCAAGTCGCGCTCGGCGGGGCGGGGCGGAGTACGGCGCGGCGGGGCGGGGCGGAGTCCGGCGGGGCGGGGCGGAGTACGGCGCGGCGGGGCGGAGCGGAGTCCGGCGAGCCGCGCTCAGAAGCTGCCTTCGGCGCTCAGAAGCCGCGCTGAGAGATACGGGAGAGAGAGAGGTTCGGGAGAAGCCGCACAGGTGAGCTGCTCGGGGCTGTTCGGGAGAGTTCGGAGGACAACCATATACGACATGCTTTGCCGAGTGTGCAAGATCTGACACTCGGCAAACCTTTTTTTTTCAAAATCAGTTTAAAATTATTTAAAATGGTTATTCACTACTTCCTCTATTCCAAATTGTAAGTCATTCCAAGAATCTTAGAGAGTCAATTTAAAGCACTATTCATTTTTTATTTGTCGTGTATTAAATTCACTATACAAAAATTACTTAAAGTACTGTTCTTTTTTTATTTTTGAAATTAATTTGCCGAGAGCTTCTCTCTGACTCTCGGCAAAGAGAGTTCTTTGCCGAGAGCCTGGGCAAGGGCTCTCGGCAAATTTTTCTTTTTTTTTTGTATTTTAGCCACCAAATTTTTCTGTATGCTCCCTAGTTAGAGTTATCCAACGTATTCAAGTTTGGTGTAATTTTATCAATATTTGCTATATTTTATGGTTTTTGTTCATTTAATTGAATTTTTTAAAAAAATATAGGTTCGAACTGCGAGTGCATGAAATAACACGTTTCTTAGCATGAAATGTTGATATTCATGATACTAACCCTAATTCGAGGCTGCGTGCAAGAAAACACCCTAGTTCTCGCACGTTTTTTTCGCAAAACCTGACTTGTAAGATGGTGGCGAACATATTTTAAATTATACAAAATTCAAACGAGTTCAAAAAATCGTGAAACTTGGTGAAGTGTGAGGATATCACATGTGTAGTTTATGGTAAAATTTTGAGAAAGTTTCGTGCACGACGTCACGTCGGATGTTTAGAAACCACATATCTCCACATATGTTTTAAGATCTCACTAGAAGAGATGTGTGGTTTCTAAACATCCGACGTGACGCCGTGCACGAAACATTCTCAAATTTTTACCACAAGCTACACATGTGATATGATGACATCTTGTTCCGTTTCGTGATTTTTTGAACTCGTTTGGATTTTCCATAATTTAAAACCTATTCCGCACCGTCTCAAAAGTCAGAGTTCGCGAAGGAAACGTGCGAGAGATAGGATGTTTTCGTGCACAAGGCCTTGAATTAGCGTAAGTACTATGAATATCAACTTTTCGTGCATAGAAACACGTGATTTCATGCACTTGCAGTTCTAAATTAGATTTTTCAAGAAATTCACGGAAACGAAAAAAGCAAGAAATATAGCAAATATTGATAAAATTATACCAAATTTGAATATGTTGCATAACTTTAACTAGGGAGCATTTGAGAAAAGTTTGGTGGCCAAAAAAAATAAATAAAATAAATTTGCCGAGAGCCCATGCCGTAGCTCTTGGCAAAGAACCCTCTTTGCCGAGAGCTAAACCATGGCTCTCGGCAAAGACCTAGGTTTGCCGAGAGCCTAACGGGACTCTAGGCAAAGGAAACGGTGTTAGCGCCGTCAGACTCTTTGCCGAGAGCTCTAGATAGGCTCTCGGCAAAGAGCCCAATATGCCGAGAGTTTCCGTATGCCGAGAGTCTGGCTCTCGGCAAAGACATCTTTGCCGAGAGTCTTTATTCGCCGAGAGTGACCGTGGGCAAATTTTGAGTTTGCCGAGAGTCCAATAGAAAGCTCTCGGCAAACCTAAAAGCTCTAGGCAAATCTAGTGTTTCCCGTTGTGAAAGAGTTCAAAGATTTTGCTGCCCGTACAGGTTTTAAGTTGATTAATTCATCTCCTTATTATGCCCAAGCTAATGGACAAGTTGAAGCCTCTAATTAGATCCTCATTAAGATTATCAAGAAGAAGATTAAGGAATGTCCAAGGAAGTGGCATTTGATACTCATTGAAACTCTTTGGTCTTATAGGATGGCATGCCATGTGTCGACTAAATGTTCACCTTATGAATTAGTCTATATGGGCTTGAAGTTGTGTTGTTATAGGAGATTAGCTTAGAGCATCTCTAGCAGGCTACCTAAACTCACTACCTATCCTAAATTTGGGTAGTGGAGGTCAAAAAAACGTCTCCAACAGACTACCTAGTTTTGTTGGCCCAACAAATTTTCCCCCAACAAATTTTCCCTCCCACTACCTACATCTGTTGGGCCAACGAAAAAGACTACCTAAAATTCCCTTCGACCTTTTCCTCCCATAGCTACTCGAAAGCACCCGATGCCGCACGTTGCAAGGAGCACCTCTGGGGAGCCGCCACCGGTCCTCACCAGGGAGCCATCGTCGGATCCAACCGCCGCCGACGTGCTGCTTCTTCCTTGGACCTCCCCCACCATCTCCTCCCTATCTTCGGTGAGACCTCACACCACTATCTCCGGCGAGCCACACATCCCTGCCTTTCTCGGCCCCGATGCATGACGACACCCTTCTCGCCATGGCCATGAGGTTCCCGTGCGACTCCGGCAGTCCTCCCTGACTTTCTCTACCCCGATGCATGATGCGCCCCTCCCCTTTCCCTGCCTCGATGTATGACGCGCCCCTCCCCTCCCTGCCATGGACTAGTTCATCCATGACAGAAAGACAAGGAAGAGGAAGTTAGAGGATGACACATGGGACCACACGTCATTCTCTACTAGGATTAATCTAGGTAGTCTAATTTAGGTAGTGCTATTGGAGTTGAGAGCAAAATATAGGTAGTATAAAAATAGGTGGCTACCCAAATAGAGAAATATGTAGTATGTTTTAGGTAGTATTGCTGTAGATGCTCTTAGGGTCTCGGAGCAAGATAAGTTGATAGCCGATGATTATAGAAATCTTATATTGGATAATTTAGGTGATCTGAATTTTCATCGGCTAAAAGCTTTTGGAAAATATCAGAGCTAACAAGATTAAAATCGCCAATTTTTATAATCAGAAGGTACGAGAAAGGAAATTCAGTGAAGGTTAATTAGTTTGATAAATGATTTTGCCGATCGGATCTAAAGATAGCAGATTTTGTAAATGGTCGCCTAACTGGGAAGGGCCATATCGGATTACAAGTGTTGCTCCTAGGAATGCTTGCTTCTACGAAACTTTAGAGGGAGAAGAATATTCCAGAGCTGTCAATAGGAAATATTTTAAGAAGTATTACCCTAGTGTTTGAGTCGATCTACTCTGATTGATCAAGACGGTTAGGAAGAAAATTTTTCGATAGCCGATACAGTGAGTATCGCCTTTAGTACAAAATTCAGAAGTTTTGACGATTGAAATAGCTGATACGGTGAGTATCGCCTTCAGTGTAAAATTTAGAATTGTAACTGAATATAGCTGATACGATAAGTATCGCCTTTAGAGCAAAATCAAGAATAGAAAAGAAGTTTTTGTTGATTCAGAAACATATTAGATTGCCTCGATGGGCAATATCACAGGAATAAGAGAGAGTACTAAATCGGTCAAAGCAAACAGAGATTAAGTCTGATAAATTACAAGTGTGAAGCGAATACACTGAAATATTTGGATTACATGTTTTAAGGCAGACATAATAGAATTTAGAGTTGAAAGCCTAATGCTATCTACTTTGGCTATTTGTTGATGATCTTCTTCGGCTGATCCAGGAATCTTGGCTTTCTTTTCTGTCTTGATTTTGTCTAACTTGGTCTTTAAGCTTGCCATAATTCTCTTTTGATCGGCTAAGGATGCAGGAATCTTGGACACAGCTTCTTTCTGCTTAATTGTATCATCAACAATCTTCACTCTAGCTAACAGTTGTGATCTTTCTTCATTAAGAGTAGTTAATTCTTTGTTGATCTCAACAGGGTATTCTTTAAGAAGATCGATTGTTTTCTTAACTGATAATATTTCTTGGATGCATTGGCCTTCAGCAGCAGTTGAGTTTTTTTGGGCTCCCCCGGCTGCAAGTATGGATTGGGTACTGAAGAATTTGGGACCATTGCCTTCTAAGAATGCAGCCGGTTGGATCATCTCTTTCAGAAAAGAGGGAAGGTCATCTTTGATTTGATTAAAAATTTCCCTAATTGATCCTACATCTTGAATCAAGATTGAAATGTCCAGCTCAAGATGGGTGATCAACCTCTGCAATTGAGCTTTGATATCATCACGTATCATTGGAGGTGTATCTTCTGGGACTAGAACTATTTCTTCATCAATATATTCATCCAGGGAGAATGGCAGATAAGGTGAAGAAACTTGCTCCTGCGTAAAGATGAGTTAGTATTCATCAGAACATATCATTAATGAAATTAGATACTATAGCATACCTGATCTACTGAAACCATATCAAGACTGGGAATAGCTGATGAGGTTGCTTCACGGAGTTGAAGACCTGAGTTTATAAATGTAAGTTAGTATGTTTGAGAGAATAAAAGGATTTGTCCTATCGGCTGTTATTAATATTACCTGAAGAAATTTCTAGGGTAATGTCTGGGTTAGGGTTGACATCCTCATCACTACTAGAAAAGGATAGACCTGCCAATGGGTCAGACTCGGGTTCCCTTTCATCATCAGGCTTCTAAGCAGCATCCTAGAAAAGATCAAGAGTTAGTCGACGCATGGTTGTAATGTATAGTTATGAAGTTAGAAGAAGTTTATCTCAATAGCTGCATCAACTAAGATTTGAGTTGTTTAGAAGAAGTAACTTTGACCCTCTTTGAAGTTGTCTTCTGAGAAATAGTTGATTGCTTTCTTTTTAGTTTAGCAATCAGCTGATCATCAAGAAGATCTGATGCTGGTCTTTTCATCAAGGCTCTTAGGGAAGGTGCATTCCAGCCTAGCCTTGGATCAGGACACCATAAATCATAATTTACCAGTGGGGGAGTCAGGCTAGCAAGATCCTACAAGGAATTAAATTATATAGATATATCATGAAGTATAGGATTCTAAAGGTAACATATGTGAGATCACACCTCAAGTTCTACTTGAAAGTCTAGATCTAAAGAGAAACAGTAGACAGATACTGCTTCACTAAAGATGTGTTGACTCCATTCTTGCCACCAATGATCGAAAGCTGAGGAAGTAAAGGGAACACATTCCCATCCACTATAGCTTGTGGTAGTAGAGTTTGCTCAAAATGAAGAATCCTGTTGTACTCTATTGCATTGTTGATGGTTTCCCTCGGTTTCAGTTTGTCAGCAAAAAATAGACCTAGAGGCAGCTGACCAAAGCCCATCTGTCTGGCTACTATTGAAGGGCAGTAGAATTCATAAGAAGTTAGAGGTTTCTCCCTGCCATGTCTGATTTCAACTGGTAGTAGACTTGGCCTTACCAGGTGACATAGAATTTTGAGTTCTGTAGAGTCACTTTAAATAGTCTAGAATCTAAATGATGCTGGGAATTCAAATTCTGGAGTATATAGATATACAAACTAGTCCAATGCTGCCTCTGGGGAGTTTCTGTAGAAGAGTTTGAAGACATCAGTAGTTGATCCATTGATGGTAATTGCCGATGCTGCCTCACCAAATGACATGCATCGGCAAAATTTCTGACTTCTAGAAAGTTGCTCTTCTTGTTCCTCTGAGTATTCCAGGGAGGGGAAAGATAGATTAATCAGCTCTCGAGCCACTAACTTATAGAGATGTAAGTTGAGCCACAACTGCAGCAACCACCAAGGGCCTGTGCTTGTTGGGACAACCTCACTTTTCATCAGATGCTGAGAGACTCTGTTCAAAAGGTTGTATAGAGCTCCAAGAAGAAGTTTGCCAAGTGGGATTTCAGAGTTGATTGCTATCTTCTCTACTAGGGCAAGGTAATTAGATGTTGGAGCACAGGCCTATCCACAGAAGACATATCTATCTAGCCACATGTTTAAGAAAGCCATGTGCTCTCTGTCAGTCACAACCTTTTTGTCAGTCTTGAAAGCGTTGATGTAATGAGACCAACCCCTGATTCTCACACTTTCTAGTTTACTAGTGGGCTTTATCAGTAAACTAAAAGGGTTGATGTGCCCTGCAATGTTGAGACCTATGAGAATATGCACATCGGCTAATGTGGGGGACATTGGGTCTTGTCTGAAGAGGAAGGAATTATATGTGTTGGACCAGAAGAAGCAAGCAACTTTGAGCATAGGTTCATTCTTCTTGATATCAGAAAGAGATTGGGAGATGCATTGATTCAAGTTGCGGATTTCCCAATCTGTTTTGTTCTTCGCTGATACTTTGATCAACCAATCCCTCTAACCTGGGATAATTGATGGCCAGTTCCTTATGGAGGTCTTCTTGTCCCAGAGACTTGGAAGCATATTGGAGTGTTTGAAAGGGATCTTGTTGGTCTCGGCGACAATTGCTCTGCTTGGATCTGAATCGGCCATTGGATCTAGAAAAATCTTGTGCAAATTATCCTCAAGAGGGATGAATATTTGGTTCTGATTTCCTCAAAAAAAATATTTGGTTCTGGTGATCCTGGGGATAGAAAAAGAATGAAAAAAAATGAGTTGACAGAGCAAAAGAAATTAGAAGGAATAGAAGAAGAAGAATACCTAAGGAATATTGTCAACGAACGCCATTGGGGTAAAGGAATCGCCGAGTTGAAAACTTGATTGATGCTGTTGAATTGTGTTGAGGTCTTGTGGCTTGAGTGGGTTTCAAATTTTCGCGTGGGATCGCTTTGGAGGGAAACCCTAACTTTTAAGACCTACGAATAGGAGAACAGAGGAGGAGACAGAGTCATCAATATGTCTGTAATAGTTTTGATTTGGGATTGGATAATTGGCAATTTTGGAATAAAATCAATTTTATCCCAAAATTGGAGGGCATGTGTTAATCCTAAATTTTGGCAAGACAAGGAACTGCCTGTGGACCCGCTTTGTGGAAGAGAGGAACGACCGGATAGTGGATCGACTAAATAGAAGCCTAGGGAGATAGTCGATCAAGCCTGGAGGGGATAGTCGATTAGGGCATGTTGAAGTAAGGCAAGACGTGAGAAGACGTGTCGGGTTTCGTCACAGAGAAGGAATTGGAATCCGGATTACCTTTTGAGTAGACGTGTAGCATTAGGACACGTGACCAAGTTCCGGGACTATAAATATTAGGAAAATGATCCTTATAAGAATATACACAATCATAATACAAACTTTTTTAGCTCCGACCACCAACCTTAGGAGTAGGAGTAAAAGTAGATCTCGACAAGACCTTCGACAAATCGAGCTGCATCGGTTGATTTCGATCTTCGATTTGCTTGTAAGCACTGTCACAGTTCAAGTTTGGTTTATCATGGCTGCATTATCCGAACTCGTGTTAAGCTTAATTTGAGCTAGTTATCGACTTAGATCTTATTTGTAAGGCTGCATTGTTCTAATCTCTTACAAAGTTTGATTTAAGTTAGTTATTGACTCTATTAAATTGACAATTTAATAGATTCAACAAGTTATCGATATTGTTTAAAGATTAATATTTTATTTATTGTAACAATATCCTACCCAATCAAGATCAACGGATAGTTTGAGCTTAAAACTTAAACGCTTGCTATAAATCTTAATAGATAACGATCATTAAGCTAATTTGAGATAACTAATCTATTGATCTTGATTGTTACATGTTGTGCGTTCGAGATATTTACTTAATCATGATTAATATGGCAATTAAAACCAAAATTCAATTATGACAAAGTGAAGAGATCTTGTTCGTGTTTCATGGATCCTGTATCAGCTAAATAGCCGATCTAGCTAAGCTTTAACAAATAGCGCATGTGTGTGAATTTAGTTATGACATTAAATAAACTAGTAATATGTGTTAACTTCATTGAAGCCCGCTGGCTTTAGACCAGGTGAACATGAATTTAATATATTTATGAAAGTGATTTATTAAGACCGCATGCCTTTAGATCATTTTTAATAAGTTATTGTTTATTTAACAAATAAAAGGATGAGCATAAATAAACTATCTATTGCATACATACAGCGTATCGATTAAATAGTTGATCCGGTCATCTCCATTTGTAGATTCAGTTACTTATATCACATTTAAGAATAGTTTCAATGATTGGATGATAAATGTCATAATGCATTGTCATTACGTCATCTTTAGGAGTTGACTTTCTAGTCAATTTCCTTTGGTCAATGGCTATTTCGAGCCATATATTCTGGAACTGTTTGGCAGTAACCGACAAGTTCTATAATTTGACATTTATTTTCTTCCTTGACAATTGCAGGTCAAATTGACTGGCATGCCTCAGATTTAAGTCACCAAGCTAAGTTTGTGTGTTGAGGCTCAGAAGGTCTAGAACTTCAGCTTCTGCATACCCTCTGAGAGCCATCGAGATTGTTGTGCAAGAAGTAAATTTTTGCACCAACACTATGACTCACAATTGCCTACAGTCATGTGTTGGCAAAGGGGTGGTTTCAACTACACATTTTCTGTTGGCAATTGTTGAACCTTTTATTGTCATATAATATGTCGGCAATGATGTTGTTTGGCTACAAATCAATTGTCGGCTTTGCTCTGGAGACGCTAAAACTGTCGGCAAACATTTGTAGACATAATAAGTGTCGGCGTAGCTTAGCTAAGCCAACAGCTTAAGTGTTGGCGAAAGTGTGTACGGTACTAGTACACAGATGATTTTCAAATGACCTTGTATAAAAAAACACCAATATAAAAATTGTAGACCTTGAAAAGTTATAAAACTTTGTAGTTGGCAACTTTTTCATTTGAATTTATTCAGGGCCTCAAATAATCAATATATGCCCCATTTAGGATAATATGTAGGGAACTAAACTCTAATATAGATACAATTCAGTGATGGGTGGAGCGGTAGAGTAGGATACGCGCATGAGGTGGAGGTCATAGGTTCAAATCCCGCATGCTGTGCGTAGCACGCGATTTTACGCGAAAAAATACATCACTTGTGACTTCAATGTAGACGGGCAGGCGAGATTCTCTATGATTGATGAAATCTTTTTTTCCCAATTTTTACAACCCGATTTGTTTTGTGTACTAGTGGTCCTTCTGATTTTTTTCACCAAAAAGATATATACGCGGGAGTGAAAAAGGCTTTTCGCGCCATGTTTGTGGGCCAAATCCGTCCGTGGCGTGGACTGACCTATGAAAGGAAAAAAATCTCCCTCTAAAAAGGTCCAAACGTACTGTCGGCGTAGTTCCAAACTATCGGCAAAGGGTTCACTGTCTGTGAAAGTTCAACTATCGGCGTAGGTACACCATTTGGCTACAAAACATGTGTCGGCGATGCCTTTAACTGTCTGCAAAAGTTTCACCGACTACTCTACTGTGACTGTTTGTAAACTATCGGTAAAACCTTTCGTGAGATGTTGGCAAAGGTACCTTTTGCCGACAGTTGGAGGTGTCGGCAAAGTTATGTTGTGTTATAGTATCAATATGATGGCGTAGGTGGTGAGAATGGTGTTTTTGGCAAGGTAGCTTTATCATCTAGTGGCATTGTTGCATCATTGCAACCTGGGATTTGCTACTTGGAGTGGTAGTTCTTGTAGTTGCTTTTGAGTGGAGCACTAGGTGCTTTGTTGTTGTACAGTGCATGTTGAGGCCTCAGTTTAACCTGCCGGTGTTGATAGTTCATAGTTGCTTATAGTTATTAGTTTAGCTAGTGGTCTTTAATCATTGTTATTTCGATCCTTTCGGGTTATGGTTGCTCTGTTGTATTACACAGTCTGATTTGTTTTAAAAAATAGTAAACAGTTCAGTCACTTGCCGTTTAGCCATTGTTTGGGAAAAATATTTAAATGGGATCAAAGGCTGATCTAACAGAAACCGTTTACCACCATGGAGATTTTAAACCATGTGTAAACAGGATAATTGACCATGCATTGGCAAACAACAGTGCACATGGCCGTATGGTTAGGGACGGGCGTGATGGCATGGGCTTGTTGTCATTGTTGCACTGTTGGGCAAAGGAGATCCTAGCATAGGGAGTCTGGCAGTAGTCATCATGAAGCGGAGAGGAGAAAAAGATGATAGGTTGTCTTGAGAATAAAATTGTCTTTTATATACACTTCTCTCATTTCAAAATAACTAGTTTAGTATGGTTTGTTGCAGCCCAAACCACGCTTTTTTGTCGTGTTAGACACAATTGACTTTGGAATTGTGTTGTGTACAAAACCACACTTTCCTAGCGATCCCTAGACAAATTTCTCTGGAAAATTTGAGTCACTTTTTGCAAAATTTACCAGGTAATCAATCCCAAAGATAAGTGTTGGGTACCATAATAAGGGATACCCAAATCAGAGCAATAAAAAACGCAAAAAACATACTAACCACAATCACCGGGGTACGGGCCCCAGCTCCTTCAACTCGCCTCGCGGTCTCGGACGCGAGTTCTAACTCGCCCGACCCCTCAGGGGTCTCGGACGCGAGTTCCGACTCGCCCGACCCCTCAGGGCCTCGAACGCGAGCTCCAACTCGCCCGACCCCTCAGGGCCTCGAACGCGAGCTCCAACTCGCCCGACCCCTCAGGGCCTCGGATGCAAACTCCGACTCGCCCGACCCTTCAGGGCATCGGACGCAAGTTCCGATTCGCCCGATCCCCTTCCGGGGTCGGGCGCCGGATCCCTCTCCACCAGGTCAACAAGACTTCCACCATACGGCGCCCATACCCCCGAAGTGACAGACGCGATGGCTTCCATACCGCAGCAGGGCAAGGCGACAACTATTCCAACCACCTTGTGCACTGCAGCATCACCTTTTCCACTGTGTGCCCTTACCTCTTTCACTGTGGCGTACCGCCTCACAGTGGAAAGGGAATGGGGGAGGTTAATCAGCACCACTATTTGACATCTCTTCCCACTATTGACGTGATACGCAGCAGCACCGGCGACCCGACCCCCATGACTCCTACAGGGCTCAGTAAACCGCAACAGGAGCGACCATCCCTCCAGGACAAGACGAACAGGCTTCAACACGGTCGGAGCTGTAACTCTCCCACTGAGGGAAATCTACCCATGTAAATCCCAGTCTCCCCTTGAGGCTATAAAAGGGGAGCCAACGCAAGTTCAGAGGACATATACATTCACACGCACAACACTCTTTCATAGAGCAGCGATCACTACTCTCTCCTCCACTAAGCCGAGACCTAGGACATAGCCCTCTCTCGCAACCAGCTTGTACCCCCTACTACAAGCACCTTTGGGTGCAAGGTTATACAGGATCCCCGATCGCACTGGACGTAGGGCATCTTTGGCCCGAACCAGTATAAACCCTCTGTGTCTCACTTGCATCACCATCCAAGCTTGGTCAGTCACGCAGACGTATACTTGTTAGTGCCTAGACCACGAATCTAGACGCCGACAGTTGGCGCGCCAGGTAGGGGCCTTCTGCGTGACATCCACCTATCCCTACTGGGAAGATTTGGATGGCAGACGGATTTCGCCCGCTCCTCCACGGCACCATCATGATGTTTGGGAGTTTGGAGTTCATGTCCCTCGGTTCCGGCTACGACATGATCCTCCTCCCGCCACGTGGTAACGTCGAGCCTGCTCCCGAGCCGATCCCACCACAGTCCGTGCGTGGGAGCCATTCGGGACATCGTGCGAGGGGCGCTCGGCGGGGGCGTCAGAGATCTAGGATCTCCGACCCCACCACTGAGTCCAGGATCAGTCCGGTCCTCCCCCCGCATATTCCTCACCAGGTCACCCGCTCCTCCGGCACGACAGGCGCTAGAGGAAGGGCTCGCGGGGCATCAAGCTCCGCTCCCAGGACCAATAGAGGATCATCGCGGCCACCCGTCCCACCCCGTTCGAAGGGAAGGGCACGGCCCGCGCCCGTCCTCCTCCACCTACGGATGAAGGAGAAGCAGCGGCACCTCCCGAGTTACCTTTTGGGCTCAGGAATGCCGCCGCCACCTACGCCTCTTCCGTGAGCACTTCGTTAAGTGCGTACACGGAACTCCCAGGTCACCACTTGAAGTCTACGCTGGACCTCATCTCTACACCGCCCGTCTCGTCATACCCGGAGGATCCTACCTCAGGCGACGACGAGTGGGATGGTGCTGACTTCTCCGGGTGCGGCGACCCAGAGACCTTCATGCGCTTCTTGGAGGCCAGCAACTATTGTCTCGGCTACTCCGACTCCGACGACAGAAGCTACGACCCGTCACGAGAGTGCTTCAACTTAGAAGTCGGAGGCACGCCGCATAACGCCCAGGGGGACGCAGGGCCCTCCAGGCAAGAGAACGCAACTCCACCTCCCAATCCAACTCCCGGAACCAATCTCGGAGCCCGTGGGGTAGCATCTGCCCCCGCTGGGGGACACCGTCCTGACCTCGCACAGCTCGATGAGCTGGAGGCCAGGCTCGAAGAAGAACGCACACGCCTCCGCCAACTCCGTGAGGCCTTGGTCCGAGACCCGGCTGGTCCGAGACCCGGGAGCTTCGAGCCGGCAGAGGAGACCAAACTAGTTTTCCTCGACCCCGGGACCTCTGAAGGCAAGGTGTTGAGAATTAGCTCCAGCCTCGACCCCAAATAGGAAGTAGTGCTCGTCGACTTTCTCCGCGCAAACGCCGACATATTTGCGTGGAGTCCCTCGGACATGCCTGGAATACCGAGGGAAGTCGCCGAGCACTCCTTGGACATCCGAGCCGGCTCCAAACCCGTGAAACAACGCCTGCGCCGATTCGACGAGGAGAAGCGTCGGGCCATCGGGGAGGAGATCCACAAGCTGCTGACGGCCGGATTCATCAAGGAGGTCCTTGGGCCCCGAGGGGGGGAAGCTCCGCCTCATCGTCGAAGAAGGCGGCCAAGGCATCTCCAGGGACAGTCGCGGCGTCGTCAAGCCTCTGCACCTCCTCCTGGGCCTCTGTTTCGTCATCAGGGAGAACGTAGCCCTCACAAACTGCCGGCAAGTCAATGCCGGCATAGTGAGAGCTCAGCACCGCCAGGGCTTTCTTCACCCCGGTGTGGAGCGCCTCCCTCATCCTCTCCCTAGCCCGGGAGTAAAGGGCTTCGACCCGACTGCGCAGCGACGACCCCGACACCGATACCCCGAGCCCCTCACACGCCGAGGTGACCACAGCTTCAAGAGCCGAGCGGTCCGAAGCCTCGGTGTCAAGGGACTTTTGCAGGGCCTCGGCAGTAGAGGTCGCCTCGACCACCTTCACCTCCAATTCTGATTGAAAAATACAACAAGAAACAAGGAGTCAGGAAAGACTAATTCAAAAGTACAAAGGGGACCAAGGTAAAGGGCGCAAGACTTACCCTCGGCACGCTTCTCGTACTCCGCCGAGCTCTGATGCCAGCGGGCCACCTGGCTCAGAGCCCCGGCTAGGTCGGTCTGAGCTTGGTTCAAGGCGAGGTCTTTTTCGGCGAGCAAAGCTTCAAGCCGAGCAACCTCACCCTTGTACCCCTCAGCCGCCGCCTTCTGCACCTCGGTTTCCTGGGCGAGGACCCCAATCCTCTCCTCCAGAGGGGCGACCTTGTCCCGGGCCTCCCGAGCCACGGAAGCCAGCGCCGAGCACTTCTGCCGAAGCTCAGCAGAAATCTCGCACTCCTTCGCAAGCTCCCCCTCAGCCGCCTCCCTGGCGGCCCTCTCATTCTCAAAGGACGCCAAAGCATCTCTTTCCCGACGGAGAAATACCGACTTCTCCTGGGAGGTGGCCTTGAGTGCCTATAAGATCAGAGGTCACACAGGGAGTTGATACCGCAAAGTAAGGACAAAACTACTTCACAACACGGGTAAAAATCTTACCTGAGCCAGATTAAACATGTCACGGCCCACGAGCTGAGAAGCTCGGTTGAGGGCCTCGACACCGGCGCGCCCACACGCGTCCAGACCCTGCCAGAGGTAATTCTCTGACGGGTCATCCAGAACAAATCTGGCTCCCCCCTCGGCATCGCCGAGGTTGGGCCAGATTACGGGGCTCTTACCCCATCCGGCATCTCCCTCTCCCGCCGCGGGGGCCTCGGGCGCCGCGCTGGACGCCACGATGGCTCGGCCTTCCTCAGCATGCACAGGCCGGGCCGCACCTCCCAGGTCAGCATCCTCCGGTCCTTGGGGCTTCGGCGCCCCCGCGTCCTGCCCCTGGTAGCGCACTCCCTCCTCAAAGCCCGGCGGCGGCGGCGACGCAGGCCTAGCCGACCTAGGAGTCGACTGAGCCCCCCTCTTCACAGCCTTCAGGGGGCCAGCGCCACCGAAGGCGCCTTTTGCTTACGACTGGGGGAATAACTCTAGGTTAGAAGAAAGAGAAAAACAAAAAATCAGCAGAGGGATCAGAAATCTTGTACATACCTCGCTCGGGGAGCAGACTTCTTCTAGGAGCTTGGAGCTCCTTGGGGGCCTCTCGCAGCACCAAAGGCTGTCGGGCCGACCTCCGCCTCGCCCGCTGATGGCGCAGGAGGTACCACGACGGTCTCAGCCGGCGACGCCTCCACCGAGACGCCGGTCCCCGCCCCGGACGCTGGGGAGGGCTCGGCCAGAGCCTCTGGCACTACCGGTTGAGGTGGCGCCTCGGATCCGACCCCCGACGCCTTCTCCCCCTCTTGAGGACCCACGGGGGTTGAACCCTCACCAGGGGCGCCGTCCTCGTCATCCACGATGATGTGGAGGACGGCCTGTCCACCCTCCGGCGCCTGGATCCCCACGGGAGCCTCCGACCCCCCTCGGGCCTCTGACCCCTCCGGGGCCACGATCCCCCCGCCGGCAGGAGGGATCACGTCATCCTCCTCCGCCAGCTCGTCGAGCCAGTCGGCGTTGTCTCCTCCGCCCTCTATCTCCGAGACTGAAGTCTCAGGAGACGGAGGCGGGGCGACCCCTGCCTTCTCGGCTTCACGGCGGTTCTTGGAGGCGATCTCCCGCCTCTCCGCCTTCCGCGCCGCCTTGGCTTTCTTGTCTTCCTTGGCCTTCTTTTGCTCCTCGTTCCGGGCCCGATTCTTGGCCCGGATCTCTTTGTCCTCCGGGACAGGGGGCGGGGAATCCTTGACGGCCCCGATCCCCTGTGGAGCAAGCAGATCAACAGGGAATCAGGCGAAAGAAAAAACGAGAACAAGAGATTGAAATAAAGGACACCTTCTTACCAAGGAAATGTAGCCCTTTTCAGGGTGCATCGGCACCACCCGGGAGTTCTTCATCTCCGGGTGTGTGGTCTTCTCGACCCGGGCGGCGATGTCCGAAGCCGATATCGGCTCGGCTAACATCCTCGTCCCTGCCCATGGGACGTCCCGGGTCATCTCGAACATGGGCACCCGGCGCTGCGCCAGCGGAAGCAGGCTCCTCTTGTGGAACGCTGTTGCCACCGTGGCCGCAGTGACTCGGGCCTCTCGCAGCTTCTGAAGCCCCGCAAGAAGCGGGGCGAGCCTCTTCTGCTCCTCGGCCGGAGCGCCCCACACCCACTTCTGGGGGGCCTCCGTCACCATCTTCCTGGTATACTTCGGCAGAAGACCGCCGTCATTCCGGAGGTAGAACCACGCGCTCTGCCACCCCCGGTTTGACGACGGCATCGTGCTCCAGATGTATAATCCGGACCGTTGCTGGCGAAGCTGCAGCGTGCAGCCGCCGGCTCGCAGGGGGATCTTCTCTTTCCCCACGTAACGGGCCGACATGTCCCCCTTGAAGAGGTGAAGCCAGAGGTTCCAATTGACAGGAACCCCCAGGAACCCCTCGCAAACCGTGGCGAAGTCGGCGGCCTGCATCACCGAGTTTGGGTTTAGGTTGTGTAACTCCACCTCGTAGTAGTGGAGGATCGCCCTAATCAAACGGCCAGCCGGAATCCTGAACCCCCGGTCTAGGAACGACAGGAAGCAAACCACATAGCCCGGTGGCGGGTTTGGCTCCCTGTCATTCGCCGAGGGAACGATCCATTCCGGGAACTCGACATCCTTGAGAGGACGGAGAATCCCGGCCCTCACGCGCGCCTCCAGCGCGGACTTGGTTACGTTGCAGGGCGGCCACGCCTCAACGCCGGCCATGGCTTTGGGAAGAAGAGGAGTGTCTGCGCGGCGGAAGTGGAGGAGATGGCGGCAGAAGAAAGGGCAGGAGGCAAGGGCTTTGTGGCGCGGGAGCGAGAGGAAAGAAATCAAGCCCCTAGCAGCCGCTTTTATAGAAGTGGCGAGCCACGACCATGCCCCTGCGAGGAGGGCCAAACGGGAGAGAGAGCAACCGTCGCCCACTCAGGTGAAAAACTCGAAGCGCCAACTCCCTCCGACTCCCGCGCCCGCTGCACGCGCGCATTAATTTCGCAGGCGAAACGTCCCATCCAGCCAGGGCGAGACGGCACGGCCGTTTTGAGTCCCCACGCGCCACGCCTCAAAAGGAGCGCCCTGAAAAGTTATGTCAGGGCGGTTCCTTCCAGGGGACGCGGCGCCCGACCCCTCGCGGACCAAGCGTCGCAGGGAGGTCTCCGTCGAGCGCAAGATTCCGTCTCGCCCGACCCCGACACTAGAGAAACGAGTCTGAAAAAAGCCTTTCGAGGCCCAAAAATCCCCAGGCCATGGCCACCTACGTTCCAGAGGTTGCGAGACTGACCTGGAACACAGGTTCGAACAGTCGCCTCAGGATAACTGAGCGAGGGATGACTGAAGATGAGCACAATAGAGGCTAAGGTCCGAACCCTACAGGGAGTCGGCGCATCTTTGCAAGTCATATCCGAGACCCATGCGGGTGTCACGTGAGTGGGATCCCATCGAGGTTGGCATCGAGCCCTCGGAACCTAACGAACGGTTCTGACATGCACCGTGACTGCCCTCGGGTACTTTTTGAGATGTGCCCATAAGGCCACTAGCCGACCCCTATCGAACGGGACTCGGACATCCACTTGGATCTACCCACCTGCAGCTCCCGGGAAGTGTCTTCACTCGCCCATCGAGTGTAGTACGGCACGACCCACCCCTCCTCCGAGCGAAAGGAAGAATGATGGACGTAATTACAAGACGAGAAAGAACCTGATCGACCCTTGCGGGGAAAGGGCTCGGGGGCTTCCTCGCACCGTGGGAACAGGCACTACGTGTAAAGAACACGCAACCTATCCCTTAAAACACTCAAGACTATAGCTGTCAAGGGGTGAAAGCCTTTGAAGGAATAACACCATTCCTCCAAAAGGCTCGGGTGCTACACCCGGCGGGTGCGCTCGCGCGCACCCCCCGGAGAAAAGTAAAAGGCTCCTAGTCAACTACAGTCCCTGGGGAAAGAACCTCTAAAGAGGTGACTTCACCCCTTCAGAGGCTCGGGGCCTACTGTTGGGTACCATAATAAGGGATACCCAAATCAGAGCAATAAAAAACGCAAAAAACATACTAACCACAATCACCGGGGTACGGGCCCTAGCTCCTTCAACTCGCCTCGGGGTCTCGGACGCGAGTTCTGACTCGCCCGACCCCTCAGGGGTCTCGGACGCGAGTTCCGACTCGCCCGACCCCTCAGGGCCTCGAACGCGAGCTCCAACTCGCCCGACCCCTCAGGGCCTCGAACACGAGCTCCAACTCGCCCGACCCCTCAGGGCCTCGGACGCAAACTCCGACTCGCCCGACCCTTCAGGGCATCGGACGCAAGTTCCGATTCGCCCGATCCCCTTCCGGGGTCGGGCGCCGGATCCCTCTCCACCAGGTCAACAAGACTTCCACCATACAGCGCCCATACCCCCGAAGTGACAGACGCGATGGCTTCCATACCACAGCAGGGCAAGGCGACAACTATTCCAACCACCTTGTGCACTGCAGCATCACCTTTTCCACTGTGTGCCCTTACCTCTTTCACTGTGGCGTACCGCCTCACAGTGGAAAGGGAATGGGGGAGGTTAATCAGCACCACTATTTGACATCTCTTCCCACTATTGACGTGATACGCAGCAGCACCGGCGACCCGACCCCCATGACTCCTACAGGGCTCAGTAAACCGCAACAGGAGCGACCATCCCTCCAGGACAAGACGAACAGGCTTCAACAGGGTCGGAGCTGTAACTCTCCCACTGAGGGAAATCTACCCATGTAAATCCCAGTCTCCCCTTGAGGCTATAAAAGGGGAGCCAACGCAAGTTCAGAGGACATATACATTCACACGCACAACACTCTTTCATAGAGGAGCGATCACCACTCTCTCCTCCACTAAGCCGAGACCTGGGACTCAGCCCTCTCTCGCAACCAGCTTGTACCCCCTACTACAAGCACCTTTGGGTGCATGGTTATACAGGATCCCCGATCGCACTGGACGTAGGGCATCCTTGGCCCGAACCAGTATAAACCCTCTGTGTCTCACTTGCATCACCATCCAAGCTTGGTCAGTCACGCAGACTTATACTTGTTAGTGCCTAGACCACGAATCTAGACGCCAACAAAAAGTATGCCTCAGCAAAAGACCACTAATGTTAGTTCCTTGCTGAGTCCAAGGTTAGTGTAGCACCCACAATCATAAGTTCATATATAAGATGAATTAGTACTACAAATTATTTCATATATAAGATGCAATCATAACCAGAAGTTCATATATAAGACCACTTATTAAGATGCAATCATAAGTTCATATATAAGATGTACCGCTAATGTTAGTACTCTTTAACAACCACAATATTTAGACTTATTTCTTTCTATGTATATTTCGGTGCTTATATACCACAATTGTCCGAGATCAGGCAACAACTCAACATCCGAATTATTGGTCCACAGATCCAAAACCAGAAGTTATACTAAAATCTTTCTTTGTCCATAGATCCAAAACCAGAAGTTATACTAAAATCTCTTTCTCTCTCTCTCTCTCTCTCTCTCTCTCAACTCCTCTCCACTTCTCTTTAGTCCCTCTGCCACCATATCCATTCATACTCACTATACCACAATCAATGTGTAACGACCAAATGTAACACCCTAAAAATTTCACTTTTCCAAATAGGCTAATTGATTTAATTATTTAATGTGAGCACTGAGAAAGAGTAACAAAATAATTTTTGTTGAAATAAAATCCACTATAAGGTCTAGAAACATGTATGTGTGTTGATGCAAAACTGGTCTGCAAACACAAAGGGCTAATACCCGATTCAAACGTTAAGGCATGCCAGCCGATTTGACCTTGCTATCGGCAAAGGTGATAACTCGAATACTTTAGTCCTGACAACAGCGATGCGCCCGGATGTCACGGCTAAGAGGTACTCACGCGGAACTTGAGAACACGCCGAGCTTAAGTCGACGAATTCCTAAGAACTCGTAACAAAAGGAAAAAGTATGACGAAGTCGTCGAAAAGTAAATGCTGGAATATGAGTAAAAACGTGTGTTTGATTTCTTGATTGATTATTACAAGGCCCTAGGGTCTATATTTATACCCTGCTCAAAGAGCTACAACCAGACACGATTAGAATTCGAATTCCAAATTACACGGAATCCGTATACAAAACGATGCAAATAATTAAGGAAATAACAAAACTATCCCTCGTGACAAACCGAAACTCCTCCACATAATGACCGGCAGTTTCCAAACTCCTCCTTTGCATCATCGGCAGATCCTTTGCCATAGTCATCGGCAGACTTTCTTATCTAGCCATCGGCACCATATTACTGCCTGTGGACTTAGTCACATTCAACTTCTCCTTCATCGGCAACCATCCTCATCGGCAACCCGTTTTGTAAACATCGTACTGCCACCTTATTCTGCCATCCTAGACACGTGCCCAAAAACGGTGTCAACACATGCCCCCCAGTTTCGGAGTATAAAACTATTAATGCTCCGAAATTCTCTGCAGTAATGATGCCTTCTCCCGCAATTAATGCTCCTAATCTGGTAACCGACAACCTCAATCTGGACAACTCTGATCCTAATCCTCCGCAGATTCCTCGAAATCCCCAACTTCCTAAACGGGCATTTTTCTCAGTCGTACATCGGCAACAATACCGTTACAAAGATCTGCCGATGTTCTGACCAGGATATTCGCAAAAACGGTTACTTCCCCTCTATCCGCCCATCGGCAATATGACCGTTATAGAATATCGCCGATGGACCGACCAGGAGATCTCGCACAGTAAAATATCTTCAGATAATGACCGCTTTCCGTCAAATCACCTGCACAATCCCTGGATTACCGTGCGAACAGTTACCATATCCACCTGAGTACCCTCGGATTTCTCGGATGCGGCAAAGAGATAAGTCGGATTTGCCCTTGCCCATCTTGTCCTATAAATAGTTCCTTCTTGGGTACTCCTTCCCCATCACACCATTCTACTACCCAACTTTACTTTTCCAGCGGCGGCGCCACCAAAAACTCCTAAGGTCTCCGACAAGTACCCCTCTTCATCAACTCCGGCGCCTTCACACGCTTCCTTCGCAGCAAGATGGCCGTCGGGTTCGTCGTCCCTGAGGTCAAATCTCCACCCCGTCTTCTGTATTTTTCTTCATATCCCTGTTCACTCGCAATTCATTTTACTGAACATCTTCCTTTTCTTTCCTCTTTGTATTTCTTTTTACGCCCAAAATCACTAGGAATTGTCCAACAAAATTGTCATCCCCACCGATCAACCACACCTTCAATGCCTCGGCCCTCTAGGGGACCCAGATCCAACTGACCTTATCAACGCAGAAACCAACAGGATCCCCTTCAGAGCCGAAAATTTTTCCTTAGATCTGTGGAAGGACACCTTCCGCTCTTGGCCCAGCCCAACTGTAGGGTGGAAAGACTGGTTCTTGAGGGTCAGCAACTCTAATGAAGTTCAGTGGGGTGAAAGGAATCTAGCCCAATGCATTAGATTGTCCATTACCAATATGCATAGGAACGAGTCACTGCTGATAGCTGCATCCTACTTTTGGTCAGACACCCTCAATGCTTTTGCCTTTGGCCACGGCCCTGCTTCTCCTACTCTTGCCGATGTAGCCATGCTTACTGGTCTATATATCTTCTGCCGATAGCACCCACTTTTTTGATACTGCCCCTAGTGCCAAAGTGGAGACTCGCGCTATCGGCGGTTGGTCGGGGTACATTCAGAAGTACCGTGGGAAAGGATCTGTCACCATAAAGGAACAAACCACCTTTCTGAACATGTGGCTGGACAAGTTTGTATTCTGTGGTCGATCGGCAGGACCGACTTCTGTCTACCTATCGGCAGCAGAAAGACTGGCTAACGGTGGCCGATTCCCTCTCGGCCGATACTTGCTTGGCGCTGCTTACCACCTTCTCCATCGAGTAGCCCAGAAACTTCTGCTCGGCCAATCCATTGGCAACTTGGGAGGCCCCTGGTGGTTTGTCAACATGTGGCTCAATCTGCATCTGCACAAGCGTCTCAACTTCAACCTGTTCACACAGCGTTTCCCAAGAGATATAGCTGAAAACCATGTATTGGGTGAAGAAGAATCGGCAACACGCGCCCCCTTGAACTTTGGCGAAGCTGTCATAGTTCTGCCTGGTTCAGGGGGTAATCCAGATCAGATCGGCCGATTCTTCCAGACTCTGTATGAGGGTTTGACCAGAGACGAACGACCATGGTTGGCTTATGATGACCCAGATAGCATGCTCCCTCTGACCTTCAATCCATTTGATGAAGCTCTCGACAGGGACAATGAGGTGATGATGGCAATTGTGACTCCCAGAATCATTCCAGTGAATTTCTTTGGTAGCACAAAAACCTCCCCTCAAACTTACGAATTTTACAATCCATCGGCATTAGCTCGCCAGTTAGCTTTCGGCCAGTTGCCGATTGCACTTCCTTATGCCGATGTGATAAAACCCAGAGAAACTATCAACAACCTTCTTGAGTGGACACGAGCAGCCCAACTACCACCAAACGCCGATATAGATGTAAATCTGTCAGAATGGGTTCCGGCTGCTTTTATCACTCAGGCATACAAGTTATGGTGGGCAGAATGGAAAGAGCATCTATTCTGCAGATCGGCACTTTCATACCGCGGCATGATTGACTCCGAATACGAAGTTCCCGATGACACTGTAAGTAACTCAAACCAACGTTTCATTTTCTCAATATTACCCCCATCGGCAGCTTACCCTTGTATTCCTTTTGCAGGTTGACAATATTCCTCCATTGGTTAGCAGGAGTGGCAGGCCGATCGACTTGTTTCCATCAGGCCCGATTTCCTCAATCGGCCACAATGCTCCCACTCTAGCTTCCATCGTGCATCGGGGTGTACGCCTCAGGAAAGTCACCACCAGAAGAACTCAGACATCACCAACGGTTGCTGCTCCCACTCTTGCGCGGGCTTTCAAGGCAATTTGTCAAATCTTTTCCTTTATGCTGACTATCTTTATATCGGCTATATTTATGCTTATAAACCCTTGTTCATTATTGCAGCAAACCGGTGCATCGGCGAAAGCCAGGTGTGAGAGTACCGATGCCCCCCAGTCTAGCCAACCCAAGAGAAAGGGCACCACGGGTGCTAAGACTGGAACAAAGCGCCAGAAGGTAGCAACTCCCCCTCCTGCTCCGGTATCTCCAATTCCGGTGGAGTCTTCTCCTTCTTCTCCAGAAGCCCAGCCACAGCAAGCACCATCTCCCCCACCTATGCAGGAAGCACCACAGATAGAAGAACCCCAACAGGAAGGATCTCAAACAGAAGATACATCAGCTGACACGGGTGAACAAACAACTGGCCCGGTGGGTCCAGTTATACCATCGGCAGTTCTCCCGATTCAGACAACCGTTGTCCCTCCTCCAGGTAACATACTTTAACAATATCGCTACCGATGAACTTATTCTTATCTAGTCTCATAACTCCTTTTGTCTTCTTTCAGTTGATATCGTTCCATCGGCAATCTCAGCCGATCAACCTGTAGCTCCATCGGCATCTTTGGCCGATCAGCCTGCAGCTCCGTCAGCACTTCTCAGTCAAAGACAAGAGATCGCCTTGAAGCAAGTAAGTCACCGTTTACCGTTAGCACTATTTGCCGATTCTCTAAGTATGAGCTAATTTTGCTTTCCCTCCCAGGAACAAGATTCTACCGATAGCCTGTTCTCCTTCGCCATCGATCTCTCTGAAGAAGAAGGTGAAGAAGCAAGCACTTCTCAGACAGTCGGCATCACATCGGCAGAGGTCAGGGTCAGGCTGGAAGAATTGTCAGCTCTCCTTCACCAGGACACAGCGCAATTGGTTGATGATTCCGACCCTACCAAGACCCTGTTCAGAACTCTCAGAGGCCAAATCCCAGCCGATGTTGAAGAAATCCTGTTCCAAGCCGCTCATCTGGAGAGTCGCCAGCTGCAGTACCAAAGAGCTTCTCGGCGGCTTGCCGATAGAGCCGCTCAGACTCAACTCTCCGATGAAATGAGGAAAGAGAAGCTTTTGACCGATGAGAAGCACAAGAACATCGGTATCCTGAGATCTTCTGGAGACGCGCTGAAGCAAAAGATATCCGATCTATCGGCAAGAAAAGAGTCCCTGTTGGCGGAGCTCAAGGAAGTAGAGAACGCTCTGTCCCAAGCCCAACAGGAAGAGAGCCAATTGCCAGAGACCATCAGGCTTCTTGAGCGCGAGCGAAATGCTCATGGTCGCAAAGCACTCCAACTGAAGAAGAAGCTGAAGCCGATAGAAGGTTCTGCCGATGATGATATCAAGGAGATAGAAGCAGCCAACCAAATTCGGCTACGCGCTATATCGGCAATCCAGACGCTGCTTAACACATAGAGTTTCCATCGGCATTGTATCTGCGCTTTCCTGCTTCCTCAACTTTTAGTCTAGCCGATAGGACCGTTATCGGCGCCTAAACTTTTGAAACACCAAGTCTTGTCCCCAAGCATTTGGATCCAGCCGATAGGAGTGTTATCGGCACCTAAACTTCTATGCATCGACCCATATACTGGGGTAGTACTTCTTTAAATATTTGCCGTTTAATGCTCTGGGAAATTCAATTCCTTCGAGGGTTTCTAGAATGTAGGCATTACCAGGAGCCGATCAACTTATCCGATAAGGACCCTCCCAATTAGGAGACCACTTTCCAAACTTCGAACTTCTGGTCCCAATTGGTAAAATTAATTTCCATACCAAATCCCCATCGGCAAACTCTTTAGCCTTCACTTTCTTATCATACCATCTAGCAACTCTTTTCTTATTTTCTTCTATACTCATTAAAGCTTTTAACCGATGCCCTGCTAGATCGTCCAATTCATCGGTCATCAAAGTGGCATAACCATCGGAAGTTAATTGATCTTGAAAAGATAATCGCCTAGATCCAGCCTTAATTTCCCAAGGCAACACTGCATCATGTCCATACACCAATTGATAGGGTGATACCTTGGTCGATCCATGACAAGCCATCCGATAACACCACAATGCTTCATTTAATAATGTATGCCACCGCTTAGGATTTTCTTCAATCTTTCGTTTAATAAGCTTGATAATTCCTTTGTTAGACGCTTCGGCCTGCCCATTGGCTTGAGCATAATAAGGAGAAGAATTCAACACTTTAATTCCCATACCGATTGCGAATTCATCGAACTCCCCCGATGTGAACATGGTGCCCTGATCGGTAGTAATCGTTTGGGGAATCCCAAATCGGTAAATAATATGCTCCTTCACGAAATCAATCATATTGGCCGATGTGACTTTCTTCAAAGGAATAGCTTCAACCCACTTAGTGAAATAGTCAGTGGCAACTAGAATGAACTTATGCCCTTTGCTAGATGGTGGATAAATCTGGCCGATCAGATCGATGGCCCATCCCCGGAACGGCCAAGGCTTTATTATAGGATTCATAGCCGATGCGGGTGCTCTCTGGATATTACCAAACTTTTGACAACCTTGACATCCCTTGAAATATTTAAAACAATCTTCAAGTATGGTTGGCCAAAAATATCCATTCCTTCGAATCATCCACTTCATCTTAAAAGCTGACTGATGCGCTCCACACACTCCTTCATGGATTTCCCCCATCAAACTTCTAGCTTCATCATCACCCAAGCATCGGAGAAGAATTCCGTCGATAGTTCGATAATACAATTCATTTTAAAGGAGCACATACTTGGTTGCTTGAAATCGAACCCGTCTTTCAACTTTTTTGGATGGATCTTTTAGATAATCAATAATTTCTTTCCTCCAATCACCGGCACCGACTGCCGATGTCGCATTAATCATTGGCTGATATCCCGAGGCATGCTGAGCTAACCGATTAGCGTCTTCATTATGCAATCGGGGAACATGCTCCAATCGGAAATCCTTGAATTCCTTTAACAGTTGCATACTTCTCTCGAAATAAGTTATGAGAACTTCACTTCGGCATTCATAGCTTCCGGCCAATTGATTTATAACCAACATAGAATCCCCGAATATTTCAACAGCATCAGCACGAACTTCTCTTAACAACTCCAATCCCTTGATCAAAGCTTGATACTCAGCCTGATTATTTGTTGATGTGGCAACAATCGGCAAGGAAAACTCATACTTCCTCCCCTTAGGGGAAACTAATACAATGCCGATTTCTGCCCCCCGGTCACAGGTAGATCCATCAAAGAAGAGCGTCCAGGGTACAATTTCCAAGGTTTCCACTAGACCGCAATGCTGAGTCACAAAATCGGCCATAATCTGCCCTTTGACTGCCTTAGCCGATTCGTAACGCAAATCGAACTCCGACAGCGCTAAAATCCATTTACCGATCCTACCACTCATAATCGGCATAGATAGCATGTATCGGACCACGTCATCTTTGCAAACAACAGTGCATTCGGCCGATAACAGGTAATGTCTCAGCTTGATACATGAAAAATATAAGCATAAGCATAGTTTCTCAATGGCCGAATACCTGGTTTCAGCATCAATCAACCTCCTACTCAAATAATAAATTACCCTTTCTTTCCCTTCAAATTCTTGAACTAAAGCTGAACCGATAACCGATCCATCGGTAGATAAATACAATCTGTAGGGCTTCCCTTGTTGAGGTGGAACTAGAACTGGAGGATTTACTAGATATTTCTTGATTTCATCCAGAGCCAACTGTTGTTCTTCTCCCCAAATAAACTCTTGATCGGCTTTCAATTTAAGAAGAGGACTGAAAGCACGAATCCTACCAGACAAATTCGATATAAATCTCCTAATAAAATTTACCTTGCCGATCAAGGATTGGAGCTCGGTTTTGTTGGTAGGGGCCACTATTTTATTGATGGCATCAATAGATTTTCGACTAATTTCAATACCCCTCTGATGTACCATGAAACCAAGAAACTGCCCTGCCGATACACCAAATGCAAACTTGTTGGGATTCATCTTCAATCCATGCTTCCTTGTGCACTCTAACACTTTTTGTAAATCAGCAAGATGCTTTGAGAAATCTCCAGACTTAACCACCACATCATCAATATAAATCTCTACGAGCTTGCCGATGAACTCATGAAATATAAAATTCATAGCCCTTTGATAAGTAGCACCGGCATTCTTCAACCCAAAAGTCATGACTATCCATTCAAATAGCCCAACATGACCAGGACACCTGAATGCGGTTTTTTGAATATCCTCCTCCGCCATGAATATTTGATTGTAACCTGCATTACCATCCATGAAGCTGATGACCCGATGACCAGCCGCAGCATCAACCAGTAGATCGGCGACAGGCATTGGGTATCCATCCATCGGCGTAGCTTTATTGAGATTCCTGAAATCAATGCACACCCGAAGCTTCCCGTTCTTCTTGTAAACCGGAACAACATTGGAAATCCATTCGGCATACCGACACTGCCGAATAAACTTAGCTTCAATAAGTTTAGTGATTTCGGCCTTAATATCAGGTAGAATGTTAGGATTACATCGGCGGGCTGGTTGCTGATGTGGCCGAAATCCAGACTTGATGGGTAGCCGATGTTCAACAATTGATCGGTCTAAACCAGGCATCTCTGTATAATCCCAAGCAAAGCAATCTTTATATTCCTCTAACAAACTAGTCAATTGTCGCTTACTCTCAGGATCTAATTTAGCACTAATAAAAGTAGGCCTAGGCTTATCACCACTACCTATATCTACTTCTACCAAATCATCGGCCGATGTGAATCCCTGGCCTAATTTTCCATCATCGGCGAATCTATCCATTAAAAACCGTCGTCAGAACCGACTGCTTGGATCGGTGGAATCTCATAATCGGCAACTTTGAGAAAATCTTTCTCCCAAACTTCTCCTGAAATGCACCTGGTCCTTTCGTAAGTATCCGCTTCTGCCGATGCGATAACATAAGAAGAATCTCCTGGGACAATCTCAATCTTGTCACCTACCCACTGAACCAAGCACTGATGCATTGTAGATGGGATACAACAATTGGCATGAATCCAATCTCTTCCCAATAATAAGTTGTAAGCACCTTTTCCGCTGATCACGAAAAAAGTTGTCGGCAAGGTTTTGCTGCCGATGGTCAACTCTGCACATATCGCCCCCTTGACTGGAGACACGTTTCCTTCAAAGTCTTTGAGCATCATATCGGTCTTGGTCAAATCTTGATCCCCTTTCCCAAGCTTCCGATATACTGCATACGGCATAATATTAATAGCAGCTCCACCATCAACTAGGATCTTGGTCATTGGCTGCCCATCAACCCTTCCTTTGAGGAACAGAGCTTTAAGATGCTGCCTCTCGTCATCGGCAGGTTTCTCAAAGATAGCCGTGATCGGATCCAGAGCCAACTGAGCTATCTGATCAGAAAATTCCAACTCATCATCACTGGCTGGTGCAAGAAACTCCATCGGCAACATGAAGACCATGTTGACGCCTGCCGATGGACCTTCCCTCTTAGTGTCTGACGGCTGCCGACTTCCAGAGTTCTCTCCCTTGTTTAGCTCTTCTTGCCTTTCACGTTGCAATCTCCTTTTCTGTGTCTTGGTTAATCCTCCAGGGCACCATGGAGGAAGTGGCCTTTGCCTTGCCGTCGGGCGTCGGTTCTCCCTTGACTCCATACGATGCGTGTTAGCATCCCTGCAAAATATGAATTCATCGGGAACCCGCGCATCAGCCATTCCCTCGAGCTCTTCTTGGTTCCTTGGAAAATACTGGACACGGTCCCTAAGTCTGTCGTGCCCACTACATCTGCCCCCCAACCGGTCATGAACTGACACCCTTCCTCTGATCGGCCCATTAAATCGCCGTTCATCATTATGATAATGCCGATCGATCCTATCGTACCGATCATAACCGTTGCACTCAGGGCAGTCTCTGACAGTAGGAAGCTTGATATTTTCCTCCCAATAATGGATGAAGAATGGACAATTCCAATGATCCCTGTGCCGATTCCACTCCTGTCGGCGTCTTTCTTCTTCCCGTCGATAATCTTCCTGCTGGCGCCGATACCGATCTTCCCGTTGTTGCCATTTTTCTCGAGGCCTTCTATGAGTTATGACGATACCAGATCGAGGAAGCCTTCCTGAGCTAGTTCCTTCCTGGACCAAGCCCTTACTTCTTGCATCGGCAGTAGTAACTTGATGCTGAGGATCTACCGATGCACTCTTCTCAGCTGTCTCCGATGTTAAGACCTTAGCCTTCCCCTTAGCATCCAACATGTTTGTCGGGAAAGGATGTTGGTCTATCTTCATCGGCTTGTGGGCTTTGGAACTGTCAAACTTGATTCTCCCTGACTCTATAGCCGATTGCAGCTGCTGTCTGAATACTTTGCACTCGTTGGTGTCATGGGAAGTTGCATTATGCCACTTGCAATATCTCATCCTCTTCAACTCTTCTGCCGATGGGATCACATGGTTAGGTGACAGTTTGATCTGACCTTCCTGAAGTAGAAAGTCAAATATCCTATCAGCCTTAGCGGTGTCAAAAGCAAACTTCTCTGGTTCCTTCTGCCCAAAAGGACAAGACATCGGCTTCTTGTTTTTTACCCACTCTGCCAAACCGATTACTGGTTCTTCATCAGAATCTGAGCTTGTTGCTTCATCAACAAATGACACTTTCTTATTCCATGCCCTCTTAGGCTCGAAAGGCTTGATGTCTTGATCAGAAATCCTCTGCACCAAATGACTTAAACTTTCGAACTCTTGAGAGGCATACTTATCCCTGATATGTGGCAACAAACCCTGGAAAGCCAAATCGGCTAGCTGCCGATCATCCAGAACCAGGCTATAGCATTTGTTCTTGACCTCTCGTATCCTCTGCACAAATCCCTCAACCGACTCATCATTACGTTGCCTCAACTTGACCAAGTCGGTGATCTTCTTCTCATGAACCCCCGAGAAGAAGTATTTGTGGAATTGCTTCTCTAGATCGGCCCAAGTAATTACTGAGTTGGGAGGTAATGATATGAACCAAGTAAAGGCCGATCCAGACAATGATGATGAAAATAGACGAACCCTCAATTCGTCCCTGTTACCAGCCTCTCCACATTGAATGATGAACCTGTTGACATGCTCCATGGTTGACGTGTCGTCCTGTCCGGAAAACTTTGTAAAATCCGGTACCTTGTACCGATGTGGAAGCGGGATCAAATCATACGCGGGAGGATACGGTGTCCGATAAGAATAAGTGTTGACTTTGGGTTTTATCCCAAATTGTTCCCTCATTACTTCAGCAATCTTATCGGCCCAATATGCATCGGCATCTTGCCGATGAGGCGGCTGCGGATCTGGCACTTGGTGGCGAACCTCCACGTGTCTGTTCGGGACGTGATCTGCACGGAACATTGTATTGATCGCCTGTCCTCCAATCTGCGGACCACCAAACTGCTGTCCACCGATTGGCTGTCCTCCGAGTTGCTGTCCAAAATTCATTGGCTGGTTGGGAATCCCCTGACCTTGGAACCCGGGATAGCCCTACCCTTGCTGGAACCCTGTAGTCTGGTAACTCTGCTGGGGCGATTGTGGAAAGGCTTGCTGTCCAAGCCATCCATTATTAGCGTTCATCGGCATAGGTGCTGCCGATGATTGGTAATTGGGTACCGTCGTTGAATTGACATACCCCGACTGGGCCATAGGCCTCTGTTGCATCAGCATTGACTCTGCCGATGCGTTGGGCATCTGGAACATTGAATCTTGAGGATTTCCAGTGTGAGGCCTTGCAGTAGTAGTTGTGGTATACCGAGGACTCTGGTTCACCGGCGCATTGGGAGGTGCCGATGTCATAGGAGTTTTGCCCCTCATGTCAGTTATTTGTGATGTTCCCGGCGTCAACTCTGGAGGCATACCGTAACCCCACCAGTTGGGAGGAAGAGTCAACCCTGACATTGCCGATGCCAACATATCTGTTGTCAGTTTATGCTGCCCAACTGAAATTTGTGGGTTGGTTGCCATCGGCATAGATAGTGCACCAGTAGTCCCCGATGTACTTGGAGGGATGGCAGATTGTGCACTTGCATTCGTCAAGGCAGCCGATGGAGCCGTGACCTCTGGTGCCGTTGGCTGATGATGGGAGGGGCCCACATAATCTGGTGGGATTTGTCCTTCCTTGAAAGTTCTTGCCACGGCATTGAAAACCGTATTAGACAGTACACCAGCTTGGTTAATCAACGCTCGATTGATGGCATTGTCAACCATATCTTGAAGCTTGCCAGGATTGGCGTCAAAGGTAACCTGCCGTGGTGCCGGCAGTGCATCTTTCTGGACCACTTCGCCGCTCCTGTTTATGCTGAAAGACCTCAGGCATTGCTGCTTGAACTCTTCCATGGCTTGGGCAATAGCTTGCTTCTGCTCATCCTTGAGGTTGGCCTCCGTCACGGGGATGACGTTCTCTTGATCGAGGTCAGAGATCGACATGTTGATCTTGATCTTGAATCTTGTCCCACTGGGCGTGCCAAAAGATGTGTTGATGCAAAACTGGTCTGCAAACACAAAGGGCTAATACCCGATTCAAACGTTAAGGCGTGCCAGCCGATTTGACCTTGCTATCGGCAAAGGTGATAACTCGAATACTTTAGTCCTGACAACAGCGATGCGCCCGGATGTCACGGCTAAGAGGTACTCACGCGGAACTTGAGAACACGCCGAGCTTAAGTCGACGAATTCCTAAGAACTCGTAACAAAAGGAAAAAGTATGACGAAGTCGTCGAAAAGTAAATGCTGGAATATGAGTAAAAACGTGTGTTTGATTTCTTGATTGATTATTACAAGGCCCTAGGGTCTATATTTATACCCTGCTCAAAGAGCTACAACCAGACACGATTAGAATTCGAATTCCAAATTATACGGAATCCGTATACAAAACGATGCAAATAATTAAGGAAATAACAAAACTATCCCTCATGACAAACCGAAACTCCTCCACATAACGACCGGCAGTTTCCAAACTCCTCCTTTGCATCATCGGCAGATCCTTTGCCATAGTCATCGGCAGACTTTCTTATCTAGCCATCGGCACCATATTACTGCCTGTGGACTTAGTCACATTCAACTTCTCCCTCATCGGCAACCATCCTCATCGGCAACCCGCTTTGTAAACATCGTACTGCCACCTTATTCTGCAATCCTAGACACGTGCCCAAAAACGGTGTCAACAATGTGCATTCATGCTGCTGCATATATTTTGATTGAGTGGAGTTCTTTCTATTTAAAGTGGTTTTGGAATTTTCTTTTCAAAGGATTTGAGCAAAACATAAATTTGGAAAATGGAAAAGGAAATTCCCTTCTCCCTCCCTGACTTGGGCTTGGCCCAACCTCTCCCCCGCGGCCTGCCTATTTCCCTCCCTCCCCCTGTCTTTCACGCCACGGCCCAACCAGCGCCAGCACAGCCCATCTCGCGGCCCAGAGGGACAGCCGCGCCGCGCGCATCCCCCCCCTCCTCGTTTCAGCGGCTGACAGAGCGGCCCCGTTCTCCACATCACCGCTAGGTGGGACCCACCTGTCGGGCTCGTCTTCAACCTTGTGTCCGAGCCGGACACGAGCCGCACCTCAACCGCGCGCGTGTTTCGCGCGGAGCAGTCCGGATTCTGCCCAATTGCTGCCCTTTAAATACCGACCCGAAGCTCCGCTAGCCCCTCAATCCATCCCGAGCCGCAGCCACCGCGCCGAGTTCGCCAAAGCCGCCGCCGAGATCCGCCGCATCCTCAATCCGCCTTCGCAGCGCTTTCGAGCCTCCGCAAGCAACGTGCTACGCTTCGTATACGTCGTGCGAAGTCGCAGAGACTTTCCCTTCGCGCTTTACTATTTTGTACCCCTCGCTAACCCTCGCCGAACTTTCTTCCAGGGCCACCGTCCGCCGTTCTCCGTTGCGGGCGTACTCCGACCACCCCGTGACCCCGTGCTTGCATTAGGTGAGTTCGCAGTGAGCTCCACTACGCCCCGGTGCTTTCGGTTCTTTTTCTCATGCCCTAAAGCGCGCACACCGCGAACGCCGGCCAACTCCGGCCATGGAGCCGCCGCGCCTGCTCAACTCCGGCGGCCGGTTCTCCCCTCCCCCACCCTGTTCTAATCGTGACCACCCAATCGAGATCCAACGGCCGAGATCGAGGGATACCCCTTCGGCCGGCTATTTTGCAGAAAAACCCCTGAGCTATTTAATGTTATAACCCGCGGTCCGTTTACGCTTTCCTGTTTTACGGTTTCTAAGTTGGAAAACGTATTCCAGCCGCGCAGTTCAAAAGAAGTTTCTCAGATTTACAGTTTTGCCATCGAAACTATTTTGCTCATAAAAACTTCGTTTTAACTCCGATTTAATCCGTTCAAGTTGCGTTAGATTCGTTTTCGCGTAATCTATAGTCTCATGCTACTGTAGTACAAGTTTTCAACTTTTTAAATCTGAGTTTAGATTTAATCTATTATTTATTTAAAGGAAATCTTAGGAAAATCATAACTTCTTCGTTATAACTCCGATTTTCGTGATCTTTACGTCTGTGTGATCGTAGAGCGATGTAGATTCGTTTTATAAACTTTTTATCTTTATTTGTTACTGTTGGTGTACTTTTCTAATAATAGGCTTATTTGCTTTGTATGATTGCCTTTGGATGATTGCTGTTGATGTGGTGGATACGAGTAGACGGTGAGCAGTTCGTGGGTGAACAAGAGTACTTCTACGAGCAGGATCAGCAGGAACAGTGTGATCAAGGCAAGTATAGCATGGGATCATCCTTGTTTCCTAATAACTTTAATCACTTAATTCATATTGCATGTGTCCCCTTGATAAGGATTTCCTAGTATTGATCTTATACCTTGTCACCTATGGTTATGCATTGGGTAGCTTATGCTAGTGCTCCACTAAACCATGATCTTGTAATTTGACTAAAGAAATATGCAATGAACATTAAAAGATGACTTTTTAGCAACTTTGGATAAGAGGGCTGGAGCATTGGGCTATTTCATGGTGCTCTAGTTTCTCTCCACAAGGACTTATCTGTATCTGACCATCCGGGACATACAGTACAACTGTGAGGGCTATATGGCTCTGGCTTTAGCTCAGTATGAGGACCTTTTCTAGCTTGTTAGTGGTTACCCTTGTGGCGCAAGTGGGGGATAGCAGACCGTGGATTCCTGCGGGTGAGTCACACGGACTGACTAACGAAACCTAGCGGCCCTAACTTGTTAGACGAACCTTTGAAAGGCTTCATAGTGAACCCTGCCGGTCTTCCTTGGGAGTGGGCTAAGGGGCTGATCACCTCGGGTGAAAGGGTAAATCACAACTCACAGTGAAAGTGTACAACCTCTGCAGAGTGTAAAACTGATATATCAGCCGTGCTCACGGTCACGAGCGGCCTTGGACCAATACAGAATAAATGAACACTAATGGCAATTCATTAATGGTATTATTGTTAACATGTTGTTTATGCTATTCTTTATTCACTTTACCTGATCATGAGTTTATTATGGGTCTTGACAACTTGATGCTACTCTTATGCTAAAATTGTGACAACAAAAAGCTACATGCAGTTGAACCAGTGTCTAGCCTTTGAGCCTCATGAACCCCCTGTTATACTTGTTAAGTATGAGGTGTAATTACACTTGTTTATTTTCTTTATTTGGATAAAAATCCTAGATGGGTAACAGATGGCTTGGGTAGTGACTACTATCAGTACTTCCCTGAGGATTTCTAGACTTGTGGTCAATCAGTTGACGTGCCTGTGTGATGTAGCTTCCATGCAAGAGTTATCTTTTATTTTCCGCTATATTTGTGTAAAGACTCTGAGTTATATCGTTATGTAATAAACACTTGTGATGATACTCCCTATAATTTGTCGGCTTATGTGTGATTGATCTCTGGGCACACATAAGGTTTTGCATTCAATTTTATCCTTAAAATTGGGTGTGACAAATTGGTATCAGAGCCGTGTTGACTGTAGGACGCAAGCCTAGATAGAAATGGTCGTTTTAGTAGTCTTTTCTTCTCTATATTCATGCTTACCATCTTGCTCTTGTTATTTTCTAAAAACATTATGCTTCTATCATCTTATTCTATTATGAAATTATTGATTCTAATCTAACCTCTCTCCGGTCCATTCTATAGATGGTTCGTGCCAACAAGACCGCTCGTATCTCCACTGGAGGGTACCATCCACCTCGTTACCAATACGTGCCTATGGAGCCACAAGAGGAGAGTTCACCGGAGCATGAGGAGACCCCACCACCTTCAGAGCAAGCATCTGGGCCAGAGCTATCACAAGTGGAGTCTGAACCAGAGGAGGAGCCCCAGGAGTTCATACTTATTTCCGATGATGAAGAAGAAGGTGCTCCCGGAGGAGGTCAACCCCCATCAGCGCCACAAGATGGACCTGCTGAAGATGATGAGTCCCCTCCCATAGGGTGGACTAGGAAGGTGTATCACAAGGCTTCGTGCAACTCCCCGTCGCATCACCGGCTGGTGGGAATGTTGGAGAATTACTTCTCTGACTGGGATGCAGTAGTGGAGTATTCCTGCATTGAGTACACACACCCCCTGGAGAACACCTACTGGAAGTCCAAGGTCCTGATCTTTCCCAAAGATGTGGAGAAAGATGCCTACTTGAAGGACAGGGGCTACCGTCATGATGGACATAGAGCTACCATGGAAGAGAGCATGGAGGAAGCAGCTTTCACAGCATGTTTGTTCCTCCGTGAGCAGCGTTTCGGTAACATGCGGTGGGACATACACCGTTATCTACCCCGCCTGGACCCGGAACAAGGATGGGGAATGCTGGAGCCAACAGATTTGGACCCAGTCTCCCGAGTGATGGTGTACTTCGCTCATGAGATGGTGGAAAAGCATTTGAAATTGCAAGACATGGTGATAGCACAAGGGAAGGCTCTCAAGAGGTGCTACAAGATGATTGACGATCATCGTGAGAGGGAAGGTTATGATCGTTTTACTGAACTGCTGGCACTGGACTCACTCAGGAAGTTTTCAGAAATTCAAACTTGTACTTGGAAGTCTATATTTTGGGAGATTCTAAAGTTTTGCATGTATGACAGATGCCGCCAAGAGGTAGAGGACGTGGAAGGCGTGTTCCACAAAACCCACCCGCCACCATTGAACAGCTACTAGCAGTCCAGACGCAGCTTATGGAAGCCCTGGTGAACAACCAACAGGATCATCCAATCGGAGGAGCACCACCGCGTGATAAGCGGGGTGAATTTTTGAAAGGTCATCCCCCTGTGTTCACACATGCTACTGACCCACTGGAGGCAGATGACTGGCTTCGAGCAGTGGAGAAGCAACTCAACATAGCACAGTGTGATGATAGGCAGAAGGTGTTGTTCGCATCTGGACAACTTCAAGGAGAAGCTCAGACATGATGGGAGTCGTTTGAGTATGGACGACCTCCAAATGCACCTGCTATCACATGGCTGGAGTTCAAGGAGAACTTTAGGTCCTATCACATACCAGAAGGGTTAATAGAACTGAAGGCAGAGGAGTTCCGGAATTTGAAACAGGGATATATGACAGTTCCAGAGTACAGGGACAAGTTTGCTCAGTTGTCGCGCTATGCCCCAAGTGAGGTGGCTAATGATGCTGATAAACAACGCCTCTTTTTGAAGGGATTGTATGATGGGCTCCAACTCCAGCTGATGTCCAATGAATACCCCAACTATCAGACGCTTGTGAACCGTGCTATCATGGTGGATAACAAGCGTAAGGAGATGGATGCTAAAAGGAAGAGGATGCAGGGACAAGCCTCTGGAAGCAATACTCGTCCTCGCACCAACCAGCAGCAAGGCTCGCAGCAAAGGTACCAGGGACCACCTTCACAGTGGAATCGTGGTCAGTACCCCCAGCGCAATCAGTTCCAGCAGCGCCCGCAGTATCAGCAGAATCAGCAGCAGGGCAATCAGCAGACGTCACGCCAGGGTACGCCCAGCAACACTCCAATGAAGACTAGTGCCCCTAACACCCCCAACAAGTGTTTCCGATGTGGTAAAGAGGGTCACCTGTCACATCACTGCCCTGAAGAGCAAAATCAGCAGACCCCCCAGAAGCAAAATAGCAACCAGAAGTCAGCTCCCAATACTGGAAGGGTGAACCATGTCTTCTGAGACAGCACAGCAGGAACCGGAAGTTATGCTCGGTACGTTCGAAGTCAACTCTATCCCCGCATCTGTTCTTTTTGATTCTGGAGCTTCGCATACTTTCATATCACAAGCATTTGTTAGAATACATAGCTTACCCTTATGTGCCATGAAGAATCCCATATTAGTAAATTCACCGGGGGGAAGTATGCAAGCTGCTTATAGTTGCCTCCCACTTACTTTAAACCTAAGGGGGGGTAGAGTTCAAGATAAGTCCAATTGTGTTGAGAGCATCTGGAATAGATGTGATTCTGGGAATCGATTGGATCAAACAACAAGATGCATCAATTCAGTGTAAAGGAAAGGCAGTTGCACTAACGACACCAAAAGGGGACAGGATCTGTGTGGAAGTTGCAGTTCAGCCTCAGCCGACAGCTACAGTGAATCAGCTGGATAACAATGTCAATCAGGAAGGCCTGGTTGTTGATGAGTTCCCAGACGTGTTCCCCGATGATTTGCCAGGTATGCCACCCGACCGTGACATTGAGTTTATTATTGAATTATTACCTAGCACTACACCTATAGCTAAACGTCCATATAGAATGGGGGTTAAAGAATTAGAAGAACTTAAGAAACAAATAAAGGAGTTGCAGGAAAAAGGTTTCATTCGTCCTAGCTCTTCACCTTGGGGGGCACCAGTGATTTTTGTCGATAAGAAAGATGGTACATAGAGGATGTGTGTAGATTACCGGTCACTTAATGAGGTCACAATCAAGAATAAATATCCATTGCCTAGAATTGATGATCTGTTTGATCAATTGAGAGGTGCTTGTGTGTTTTCCAAGATTGATCTTCGTTCTGGGTATCATCAGCTGAAGATTCGTGCCACTGACATACCAAAGACAGCATTCACGACCCGGTATGGTTTGTATGAGTACACAGTGATGTCTTTCGGTCTGACCAATGCTCCTGCTTACTTTATGTACCTGATGAATAAGGTGTTCATGGAATTTCTTGATAAGTTTGTGGTGGTGTTTATTGACGACATATTGGTATTCTCCAAGACTGAGCGAGAGCACGCTGAGCATCTGAGGTTAGTCTTGCAGAAGCTTCGGGAACACAAGTTATATGCTAAACGGAGTAAGTGTGAGTTTTGGTTGAAGGAAGTTTCCTTTCTAGGCCATGTTGTCTCTAATGGAGGAATAGCGGTGGATCCAAGCAAGGTGAAGGATGTGCTCGATTGGAAACCACCTACAGATGTGAGTGGAATCCGCAGTTTCTTGGGATTGGCTGGTTACTACCGAAGGTTCATTGAGGGATTCTCCAAGCTTGCCAAACCGATGACAGCCCTGCTTGAGAAAAACGCCAAGTTTGTGTGGTCTGATAAGTGTCAAGAAAATTTCGAGGAGTTGAAGAAGAGGTTGACTACAGCTCCAGTGTTAGTACTGCCAGATCTGAGCAAGAATTTCTCCATATATTGTGATGCATCCCGTCAAGGACTTGGGTGTGTTCTTATGCAAGAAGGAAGAGTAGTGGCATATGCATCCCGACAGTTGAGGAAGCATGAGTTGAATTATCCTACTCATGACTTGGAGTTAGCCGCAGTGGTTCACGCCTTGAAGATCTAGAGACACTATCTTATCGGTCATAAGAGTGACATATACACGGACCATAAGAGTTTGAAGTATATATTCACACAGTCAGATCTAAATTTGAGACAACGTCGGTGGTTAGAGCTAATCAAGGACTATGATTTGGAAGTACACTACCATCCGGGGAAAGCAAATGTGGTTGCTGACGCTCTAAGCAGGAAGAGCTATGCCAACGAGGTGCAAATAGCCTCTATGGCTGAAGAGTTGTGTGCTGAAATTTCACATCTGAACTTGGGTTTTGTTATTAATGCAGTGGAGTTAGTAATAGAACCTACCTTGGAGCAGGAGATACGAAAGGGTCAGTTACAGGATGAAAAGCTGAAGGAGATAGCTGAAAACATAGTGATCGGAAAGGCACCAGGTTTCCGAATGGATGATAATGGGACACTATGGTTTGGGAAAAGACTATGTGTGCCGGGAGGATCGGTCTATTAGAGAGGCAATTCTGCGGGAGGCACACGAGTCTGCTTATTCTATACACCCTGGCAGCACTAAGATGTACCTAGACCTAAAAGAGAAGTATTGGTGGTATGGCCTGAAGAGAGATGTTGCTGAGTATGTCGCTTTGTGTGACACTTGCCAGAGGGTCAAAGCAGAACATCAGAGACCGACAGGATTGTTGCAACCAATGAAGATCCCTGAGTGGAAGTGGGAAGAAGTTGGTATGGACTTCATAGTGGGATTACCCCGCACTCAGAAAGGTTATGACTCTATATGGGTAATAGTAGATCGGTTAACAAAGGTCGCTCATTTTATCCCGGTCAAGACCAAATATAGTGGACCAAAATTGGCTGAGTTGTACATGGAAAGAATAGTGTGTTTGCATGGGGTCCCCAGGAAGATAGTATCTGATCGAGGTACCCAGTTTACATCTCACTTTTGGCAGAAAGTGCATGAGTCTCTGGGGACTAAGCTGAATTTCAGTACGGCATACCATCCCCAGACTGATGGGCAGACTGAAAGGACTAATCAAATTTTGGAAGATATGCTGAGGGCATGTGCTTTGCAGTATGGGACGAGTTGGGATAAGAGTTTGCCATATGCAGAGTTTTCATACAACAACAGCTACCAGAAAAGTCTCCAGATGGCACCATTTGAAGCCTTGTATGGTCGGAAGTGTAGAACCCCGTTGTTTTGGAATCAAGCAGGAGAAACACAAGTGTTTGGACCAGATGTGTTACGGGATGCGGAACAGCAAGTGAGAATAATTAGAGAGAACTTGAGAGCAGCACAGTCCCGACAAAAGAGTTATGCTGATACACGAAGAAGAGAGTTGGCTTTTGAAATAGGGGACTATGTGTATCTGAAGGTGTCTCCTATGCGAAGCGTGAGAAGGTTTAACATGAAAGGGAAGTTAGCACCAAGGTATATTGGGCCTTTCAGAGTGTTGGAAAGGTGAGGCGAAGTGGCATACCAGTTGGAACTGCCTGAGAGTTTAAAAGGAGTGCATGATGTCTTCCACGTGTCACAGCTTAAGAAGTGCTTGCGGGTGCCAGAGGAGCAGATACCGATAGAGGAATTAACTGTTAAAGGGGATCTTACTTATGAAGAATATCCGGTCCAAATTTTGGAAACAGCAGAAAGAGTCACTAGGAGTCGGGTTATCAGAATGTGCAGAGTGCAGTGGAATAGATATACCGAGGAAGAGGCTACGTGGGAAAGAGAAGAAGATTTAAGAAAATCATACCCTCAGTTGTTTGAGTAAGCACCAACCGAATCTCGAGGACGAGATTCATCTTAAGAGGGGTAGAATTGTAACACCCTAAAAATTTCACTTTTCCAAATAGGCTAATTGATTTAATTATTTAATGTGAGCACTGAGAAATAATAAGAAAATAATTTTTGTTGAAATAAAATCCACTATAAGGTCTAGAAACATGTATGTGCATTCATGCTGCTGCATATATTTTGATTGAGTGGAGTTCTTTCTATTTAAAGTGGTTTTGGAATTTTCTTTTCAAAGGATTTGAGCAAAACATAAATTTGGAAAATGGAAAAGGAAATTCCCTTCTCCCTCCCTGACTTGGGCTTGGCCCAACCTCTCCCCCGCGGCCTGCCTATTTCCCTCCCTCCCCCTGTCTTTCACGCCACGGCCCAGCCAGCGCCAGCACAGCCCATCTCGCGGCCCAGAGGGACAACCGCGCCGCGCGCATCCCCCCTCCTCGTTTCAGCGGCTGACAGAGCGGCCCCGCTCTCCGCGTCACCGCCAGGTGGGACCCACCTGTCGGGCTCGTCTTCAACCTTGTGTCCGAGCCGGACACGAGCCGCACCTCAACCGCGCGCGTGTTTCGCGCGGAGTAGTCCGGATTCCGCCCGATTGCTGCCCTTTAAATACCGACCCGAAGCTCCGCTAGCCCCTCAATCCATCCCGAGCCGCAGCCACCGCGCCAAGTTTGCCAAACCCGCCGCCGAGATCCGCCGCATCCTCAATCCGCCTTCGCAGCGCTTTCGAGCCTCCGCAAGCGACGTGCCGGGCTTCGTATTCGTCGTGCGAAGTCGCAGAGACTTTCCCTTCGTGCTTTACTGTTTTGTACCCCTCGCTAACCCTCGCCGAACTTTCTTCCAGGGCCACCGTCCGCTGTTCTCCGTTGCGGGCGTACTCCGACCACCCCGTGACCCCGTGCTTGCATTAGGTGAGTTCGCAGTGAGCTCCACTACGCCCCGGTGCTTTCGGTTCTTTTTCTCATGCCCTAAAGCGCGCACACCGCGAACATCGGCCAACTCCGGCCATGGAGCCGCCGCGCCTGCTCAACTCCGGCTGCCGGTTCTCCCCTCCCCCACCCTGTTCTAATCGTGACCACCCAATCGAGATCCAACGGCCGAGATCGAGGGATACCCCTTCGGCCAGCTATTTTGCAGAAAAACCCCTGAGCTATTTGAAGTTATAACCCGCGGTCCGTTTACGCTTTCCCGTTTTACGCTTTCTAAGTTGGAAAACGTATTCCAGCCGCGCAGTTCAAAAGAAGTTTCTCAGATTTACAGTTTTGCCATCGAATCTATTTTGCTCATAAAAACTTCGTTTTAACTCCGATTTAATCCGTTCAAGTTGCGTTAGATTCGTTTTCGCGTAATCTATAGTCTCATGCTACTGTAGTACAAGTTTTCAACTTTTTAAATCTGAGTTTAGATTTAATCTATTATTTATTTAAAGGAAACCTTAGGAAAATCATAACTTCTTCGTTATAACTCCGATTTTCGTGATCTTTACGTCTGTGTGATCGTAGAGCGATGTAGATTCGTTTTATAAACTTTTTATCTTTATTCGTTACTGTTGGTGTACTGTTCTAATAATAGGCTTGTTTGCTTTGTATGATTGCCTTTGGATGATTGCTGTTGATGTGGTGGATACGAGTAGACGGTGAGCAGTTCGTGGGTGAACAAGAGTACTTCTACGAGCAGGATCAGCAGGACCAGTGTGATCAAGGCAAGTATAGCATGGGATCATCCTTGTTTCCTAATAACTTTAATCACTTAATTCATATTGCATGTGTCCCCTTGATAAGGATTTCCTAGTATTGATCTTATACCTTGTCACCTATGGTTATGCATTGGGTAGCTTATGCTAGTGCTCCAATAAACCATGATCTTGTAATTTGACTAAAGAAATATGCAATGAACATTAAAAGATGATTTTTTAGCAACTTTGGATAAGAGGGCTGGAGCATTGGGCTATTTCATGGTGCTCTAGTTTCTCTCCACAAGGACTTATCTGTATTTGACCATCCGGGACATACAGTACAACTGTGAGGGCTATATGGCTCTGGCTTTAGCTCAGTATGAGGACCTTTTCTAGCTTGTTAGTGGTTACCCTTGTGGCGCAAGTGGGGGATAGCAGACCGTGGATTCCTGCGGGTGAGTCACACGGACTGACTAACGAAACCTAGCGGCCCTAACTTGTTAGACGAACCTTTGAAAGGCTTCATAGTGAACCCTGCCGGTCTTCCTTGGGAGTGGGCTAAGGGGCTGATCACCTCGGGCGAAAGGGTAAATCACGACTCACTGAAAGTGTACAACCTCTGCAGAGTGTAGAACTGATATATCAGCCGTGCTCACGGTCACGAGCGGCCTTGGACCAATACAGAATAAATGAACACTAATGGCAATTCATTAATGGTATTATTGTTAACATGTTGTTTATGCTATTCTTTATTCACTTTACCTGATCATGAGTTTATTATGGGTCTTGACAACTTGATGCTACTCTTATGCTAAAATTGTGACAACTAAAAGCTACATGCAGTTGAACCAGTGTCTAGCCTTTGAGCCTCATGAACCCCCTGTTATACTTGTTAAGTACGAGGTGTACTTACACTTGTTTATTTTCTTTATTTGGATAAAAATCCCGGATGGGTAACAGATGGCTTGGGTAGTGACTACTATCAGTACTTCCCTGAGGATTTCTAGACTTGTGGTCAATCAGTTGATGTGCCTGTGTGATGGAGCTTCCATGCAAGAGTTATCTTTTATTTTCCGCTATATTTGTGTAAAGACTCTGAGTTATATCGTTATGTAATAAACACTTGTGATGATACTCCCTATAATTTGTCGGCTTATGTGTGATTGATCTCTGGGCACACATAAGGTTTTGCATTCAATTTTATCCTTGAAATTGGGTGTGACACCAAACAAGAGTCCTAAGTCATTGTAGCGATTGATAATAGGTTCCTATAATGTTATACCAACCAATGCTAACAATTGTAGTAAGTGGTGTCAGTATAAACCTATATCGAGTGGCAAGGTTTGTATGACAAATAACTGGATGTTGATATTATTTATACTGACCAATGATCTATTACAAGTTTTAGCGACCAATGGTTGGAGGATACAAATCTTTTTACCAAATAACAATTTATCACAATGAACTGACACAATTATATATATATTATAAATTTTGTATTAATCACATAATTTCAAACCTAATCAAGATCAATAGCATGTCAAATTACTCATCAACCACATACATAATTACTCCATAGTAGCCCACATAATTCATCAACCACCCTATTAGATAAGGATATCTCAAGTTTTTATTGAAGCCAACATTTAGCAATACATCAAGTTCTATCATCTGATCCATGATAGTACATCATTACAAAAGGAAAAGAACACTGTTGATGCAAAACTGATCTGCAAACACAAAGGGCTAATACCCGATTCAAACGTTAAGGCGTGCCAGCCGATTTGACCTTGCTATCGGCAAAGGTGATAACTCGAATACTTTAGTCCTGACAACAGCGATGCGCCCGGATGTCACGGCTAAGAGGTACTCACGCGGAACTCGAGAACACGCCGAGCTTAAGTCGACGAATTCCTAAGAACTCGTAATAAAAAGAGAAAAAAGTATGACGAAGTCGTCGAAAAGTATATACTGGAATATGAGTAAAAACGTGTGTTTGATTGATTTCTTGATTGATTATTACAAGGTCCTAGGGTTTATATTTATACCCTGCTCAAAGAGCTACAACCAGACACGATTAGCATTCGAATTCCAAATTACACGGAATCCGTATACAAAACGATGCAAATAACTAAGGAAATAATAAAACTATCCTTCGTGACAAACCGAAACTCCTCCACATGACAACTGGCAGCTTCCGGACTCCTCCTTCGCATCATCGGCAATCCCCTTGCCATAGTCATCGGCAGACCTTTTTATCCAGCCATCGGCACCATATTACTGCCTGTGGACTTAGTCACATTCAACCTCTCCCTCATCGGCAACCATCCTCATCAGCAACCCGCATCGTACTGCCACCCTATCCTGCCATCCTAGACACGTGCCCAAAAATGGTGTCAACACATGCCCCCCAGTTTCGGAGTATAAAACTATTAATGCTCCGAAATTCTCTGCAGTAATGATGCCTTCTCCGCAATTAATGCTCCTAATCTGGTAACCGACAACCTCAATCTGGACAACTCTGATCCGAATCCTCCGCAGATTCCTCGAAATCCCCAACTTCCTAAACGGGCATCTTTCTTGGTCGTACATCGGCAACAATACCGTTACAAAGATCTGCCGATGCTCTGACCAGGATATTCGCAAAAACGGTTACCTCCCCTCTATCCGCCCATCGGCAAGATGACCGTTATAGAATATCGCCGATGGACCGACCAGGAGATCTCGCACAGTAAAATATCTTTAGATAATGACTGCTTCCCGTCAAATCACCTGCACAATCCCTGGATTACCGTGCGAACAGTTACCATATCCACCTAAGTACCCTCGGGCTTCTCGGATGCGGCAAAGAGATAAGTCGGATTTGCCCTTGCCCATCTTGTCCTATAAATAGTTCCTTCTTGGGTACTCCTCCCCCATTACACCATTCTACTATCCAACTTTGCTTTTCCAGCGGCGGCGCCATTTACAACCTTCAAGATCTCTGACAAGCACTCCTCTTCATCAACTCTGGTGCCCTCCAACGTCCTCTTCACGACAAGATGGCCATTGGCTTCGTCGTCCCTGAGGTCAGACTTCCATCTCATCTTCTGTGTATATTCCTATTCATCCGCGATTCATCTTACTGAATATTCCCCTTTTCCTTTTTCTTTGTATTTTTATTCCCCCAAAATCACTAGGAGTTGTCCAATAAAATTGTCATCCCCACCGATCAACCACACCTTCAATGTCTCGGTCCTCTAGGGGATTCAGATCCAACCAATCTTATCAACGCAGAAACCAATAGAATCCCCTTTAGGGCTGAAAAATTTTCTGTAGATCTATGGAAAGACACTTTTCGTTCTTGGCCTAGCCCTACTGTAGGGTGGAAAGACTGGTTCTTGAGGGTCAGCAATTCTTATGAAGTCCAGTGGGGTGAGAGGAAGCTAGCTCAATGCATTAGGCTATCCATTGCCGATATGCACAGGAACGAGTCACTGCTGATAGCTGCATCCTACTTTTGGTCAGACACTCTCAATGCTTTTGTTTTTGGCCACGGCCCTGCTTCTCCTACCCTTGCCGATGTAGCCATGCTCACTGGGCTAGATATATCTTCTGCCGATAGCACCCACTTTTTTGATACTGCCCCCAGTGCCAAAGTGGAGACTCGCGCTATCGGCGGTTGGTCAGGGTACATCCAGAAGTACCGCGGGAGAGGGCCTGTCACCATAAAGGAGCAAACCACCTTTCTAAACATGTGGCTGGACAAGTTTGTATTCTGTGGTCGATCGGCAGGACCAACTTCTGTCTATCTATCGGCAGCAGAAAGACTGGCTAGCGGTGGCCAATTTCCTCTCGGCCAATATTTGCTCAGCGCTGTTTACCACCTTCTTCATCAGGTAGCCCAGAAACTCCTGCTTGGCCAATCCATCGGCAACTTGGGAGGCCCCTGGTGGTTTATTAATATGTGGCTCAATCTGCACCTGCATAAGCGCCTTGATTTCAACTTGTTCTCACAGCACTTCCCAAGAGATATAGCCGAAAATCATGTGTTGGGTGAAGAGGAATCGGCAACGCGTGCCCCCTTGAACTTTGGCGAAGCCGTTATAGTCTTACCCGGTTTAGGGAACAATCCGGATCAGATCGGCCGATTCTTCGAGACTCTGTATGAGGGATTGGCCAGAGATGAACGACCATGGTTGGCCTATGATGACCCAGACAGCATGCTCCCTCTAACCTTCAATCCATTTGATGAAGCTCTTGACAGGGATAATGAGGTGATGATGGCAATTGTGACTCCCAGAGCCATACCAATGAATTTCTTCGGTAGCACAAAAACCTCTCCCCAAACCTATGAATTTTACAATCCATCGGCATTAGCTCGCCAGCTAGCTTTCGGCCAGTTGCCGATTGCACTTCCTTATGCCGATGTGATAAAGCCCAGAGAACCCATCACCAACCTTCTCGAGTGGACTCGAGTAGCCCAGCTACCACCAAATGCCGATACAGATGTAGATCTGTCAGAATGGGTTCCAGCTGCCTTTATCACTCAGGCATACAAGCTATGGTGGGCAGAATGGAAAGAGAATCTATTCTGCAGATCGGCCCTCTCATACCGCGGCATGATCGACCCCGAATACGAAGTCCCTGATGACACTGTAAGTATTTTAAACCGATGTCTCATTTTCCAATACTATTTCCATCGGTAACTTACCCCTGTATTCCTTTTGCAGGTTGACAACACCCCCCCATCGGTTAGCAGGAGTGGCAAGCCGATCGACTTGTTCCCCTCAGGCCCGATCTCCTCAATCGGCCACAATGCTCCCACTCTGGCTTCCATCATGCATCGGGGTGCGCGCCTCAAGAAAGTTACCACCAGGAAAACTCAGACATCGCCAACGGTAGCTGCTTCCACTCTGGCGCAAGCTTTCAAGGTAATTTGTCAAACCCTTTTCATTTATGCTGACTATCTTTGTATCGGCTATCTGTGCTCGTAAACTCCTTTTTGTTGTTGCAGCAAACTGGTGCATCGGCAAAAGCCAAACGCCAAGGTACCGATGCCCCCCAGTCTAGCCAGCCAAAGAGGAAGGGCACCCAAGGTGCTAAGGCTGGAACAAAGCGCCAGAAAGTGGCAACTCCCCCTCCTCCTCCGGTGTCTCCAATCCCGGTGGAATCTTCCCCTTCTTCTCCAGAAGTCCAGACACAGCAAGCACCATCTCCCCAACCAATGCAGGAAGCACCACAGATGGAAGAACCCCAGCAGGAAGAACCTCAAACAGAAGGTACATCAGCTGACGTGGGTGAACAAACAACTGGCCCGGCAGGTCCAGTTATATCATCGGCGGTTTCCCCGATTCAGACAACTGTTGTTCCTCCTTCGGGTAACATATTTCAACAATACTTCCGCCGATAAACTTATTCTCATTTAGTCTCATAACCCTTCCTGTCTTCTTTCAGTCGATATCGTTGCATCGGCAACATTTGCCGATCAACCTGTAGCTCCATCGGTATCTTTGAGTCAAAGGCAAGAAATTGCCCTGAAACAAGTAAGTCATCCAATTTTTCCACCAGTATCGTCTGCCGAAGCTTTGACCATAAAAATGACTTATTTCATTCTCATTTTCAGGAACAAGATTCTCCCGATAGCTTATTCTCCTTCGCCATTGATATCTTCGAAGAAGAAGGTGAGGAAGCAAGCTCCTCTCGGGCAATTGGGACTGTATCGGCAGAAACCAGGGCTAAGCTGGAGGAGCTATCGGCCATACTTCATCAAGACACAGCTCAACTGGTCAACGATTCTGACCCAGCCAAGGCCCTGTTCAAAACCCTTAGAGGCCAAATTCCTGCCGATGCTGAAGAAACCCTCTTCCATGCTGCACACCTAGAAAGCCGCCAGCTACAGTACCAGAGAGCCACTCGACGCCTTGCCGATAGAGCTGCTCAAATCCAGCTTTCTGAGGAGATGATGAAAGAAAAACTCTTAGCCGATGAGAAACATAAGAACATCGGCACCTTAAAGTCCTCAGGTGATGCACTGAAGCAGAAAGTATCTCATCTATCGGCAAAAAGAGAAGCTCTACTGGCCGAACTCAAGCAAGTAGAGGATGCTCTGTCCCAAGCCCAGCAAGAAGAGAGTCAACTGCCGGAGACCATCAAGCACCTTGAACAAGAACGAAACGTCCACGGTCGCAAAGCGCTGCAGTTGAAGAGGAAGCTGAAGCCGATAGAAGGTTCTGCCGATGATGATATCAAAGAGATAGAGACAGCCAATCAGATCCGGCTGCGCGCCATATCGGCAATCCAAGCGCTGCTGAACATCTGAAGCTTTCATCGGCAACACACCTTTGTTTTCCCGCTTTTAGCTTTTAGTCTAGCCGATAAGACTGTTATCGGCATCTTTTGAAACATTAAGTCTGCCCCCAAACATTTAAATCCAGCCGATAGGAGTGTTATCGGCACTTAAACTTTTATGCATCGACCCATATGCTGGGGTAGTACTTCTTTAAATATTTGCCATTTAATGCTCTGGGAAATTCAACTCCTTCGAGAGTTTCTAGAATATAGGCATTACCAGGAGCCGAGTGTCTTATCCGATAAGGACCTTCCCAATTAGGAGACCACTTCCCAAACTTCGAACTTTTAGTCCCGACTGGCAAAATCAACTTCCATACCAAATCCCCATCGGCAAACTCCTTAGCCTTTACTTTCTTATCATACCATCTAGCAACTCTCTTCTTATTTTCTTCTATACTCATTAAAGCCTTTAACCGATGCCCTGCTAAATCATCTAACTCATCGGTCATCAAAGTGGCATAATCATCGGCAGCCAATTGATCTTGAAAAGATAATCGCCTAGATCCAGCCTTAATCTCCCAAGGCAACACTGCATCATGTCCATACACCAATTGATAGGGTGACACCTTGGTTGATCCATGACAAGCCATCCGATAAGACCATAGTGCTTCATTTAACAATGTATGCCACCGCCTAGGATTTTCTTCAATCTTTCGTTTAATAAGCTTGATAATTCCTTTGTTAGACGCTTCGGCCTGCCCATTGGCTTGAGCATAGTAAGGAGAAGAATTCAACACTTTAATTCTCATACCGATTGCGAATTCATCGAACTCCCCTGACGTGAACATGGTGCCCTGATCGGTAGTAATCGTTTGGGGAATCCCAAATCGGTAAATAATATGCTCCTTCACAAAATCAATCATATTGGCCGATGTGACTTTCTTCAAAGGAATAGCTTCGACCCACTTAGTGAAATAGTCAGTGGCAACTAGAATGAACTTATGCCCTTTGCTAGATGGTGGATAAATCTGGCCGATCAGATCGATGGCCCATCCCCGGAACGGCCAAGGTTTTATTATAGGATTCATAGCCAATGCGGGTGCTCTCTGGATATTACCGAACTTTTGACAACCTTGACATCCCTTGAAATATTTAAAACAATCTTCAAGTATGGTTGGCCAAAAATATCCATTCCTTCGAATCATCCACTTCATCTTAAAAGCTGACTGATGCGCTCCACACACTCCTTCATGGATTTCCCCCATCAAACTTCTGGCTTCATCATCACCCAAGCATCGGAGAAGAATTCCGTCGACAGTTCGATAATACAATTCATTTTCAAGGAGCACATACTTGGTTGCCTGAAATCGAACCCGTCTTTCAACTTTTTTGGATGGATCTTTTAGATAATCAACAATTTCTTTCCTCCAATCACCGGCACCGACTGCCGATGTCGCATTAATCATTGGCTGATATCCCGAGGCATGCTGAGCTAACCGATTAGCGTCTTCATTATACAATCGGGGAACATGCTCCAATCGGAAGTCCTTGAATTCCTTTAATAGTTGCATACTTCTCTCGAAATAGGTTATGAGAACTTCACTTCGGCATTCATAGCTTCCGGCCAATTGATTTATAACCAACATAGAATCCCTGAATATTTCAACAGCATCAGCACGAACTTCTCTTAACAACTCCAATCCCTTGATCAGAGCTTGATACTCAGCCTGATTATTTGTTGATGTAGCAACAATCGGCAAGGAAAACTCATACTTCCTCCCCTTAGGAGAAACTAATACAATGCCGATTCCTGCCCCCCGGTCACAGGTAGATCCATCAAAGAAGAGCGTCCAGGGTGCAATTTCCAAGGTTTCCACTAGACCGCAATGCTGAGTCACAAAATCGGCCATAATCTGCCCTTTGACTGCCTTAGCCGATTCGTAACGCAAATCGAACTCCGACAGCGCTAAAATCCATTTACCGATCCTACCACTCATAATCGGCATAGATAGCATGTATCGGACCACGTCATCTTTGCAAACAACAGCACATTCGGCCGATAACAGGTAATGTCTCAGCTTGATACATGAAAAATATAAGCATAAGCACAGTTTCTCAATGGCCGAATACCTGGTTTCAGCATCAATCAACCTCCTACTCAAATAATAAATTACTCTCTCTTTCCCTTCAAATTCTTGAACTAAAGCTGAACCGATAACCGATCCATCGGTAGATAAATACAATTTGAAGGGCTTCCCTTGTTGAGGTGGAACTAAAACTGGAGGATTTACTAGATACTTCTTGATTTCATCCAGAGCCAACTGCTGTTCTTCTCCCCAAACAAACTCTTGATCGGCTTTCAATTTAAGAAGAGGACTGAAAGCACGAATCCTCCCAGATAAATCCGATATAAATCTTCTGATAAAATTCACCTTGCCAATCAAGGATTGGAGCTCGGTTTTATTGGTAGGGGCCACTATTTTATTGATGGCATCAATAGATCTTCGACTAATTTCAATACCCCTCTGATGTACCATGAAACCAAGAAACTGCCCTGCCGATACGCCAAATGCACACTTGTTGGGATTCATCTTCAATCCATGCTTCCTTGTGCACTCCAACACTTTTCGTAAATCGGCAAGATGCTTTGAGAAATCTCCAGACTTAACCACCACATCATCAATATAAATCTCTACGAGCTTGCCGATGAACTCATGAAATATAAAATTCATAGCCCTTTGATAAGTAGCACCAGCATTCTTTAACCCAAAAGTCATGACTATCCATTCAAATAGTCCAACATGACCAGGACACCTGAATGCGGTTTTTGGAATATCCTCCTCTGCCATGAATATTTGATTGTAACCTGCATTACCATCCATGAAGCTGATGACCCGATGGCCAGCCGCAGCATCAACCAGTAGATCGGCGACAGGCATTGGGTATCCATCCATCGGCGTAGCTTTATTGAGATTCCTGAAATCAATGCACACCCGAAGCTTCCCGTTCTTCTTGTAAACCGGAACAACATTGGAAATCCATTCGGCATACCGACACTGCCGAATAAACTTAGCTTCAATAAGTTTAGTGATTTCGGCCTTAATATCAGGTAGAATGTTAGGATTACATCGGCGGGCTGGTTGCTGATGTGGCCGAAATCCAGACTTGATGGGTAACCGATGTTCGACAATTGATCGGTCTAAACCAGGCATCTCTGTATAATCTCAAGCAAAGCAATCTTTATATTCCTTTAACAAACTAATCAATTGTCGCTTACACTCAGGATCTAATTTAGCACTAATAAAAGTAGGTCTAGGCTTATCACCACTACCTATATCTACTTCTACCAAATCATCGGCCGATGTGAATCCCTGGCCTAATTTTCCATCATCGGCGAATCTATCCATTAAAAACCGTCGTCAGAATCGACTGCTTGGATCGGTGGAATCTCATAATCGGCAACTTTGAGAAAATCTTTCTCCCAAACTTCTCCTGAAATGCATCTGGTCCTTTTGTAAGTATCCGCTTCTGCCGATGCGATAACATAAGAAGAATCTCCTGGGACGATCTCAATCTTGTCACCTACCCACTGAACCAAGCACTAATGCATTGTAGATGGGACACAACAATTGGCATGAATCCAATCTCTCCCCAATAATAAATTGTAGGCACCTTTTCCGCTGATCACGAAAAAAGTTGTCGGCAAGGTTTTGCTGCCGATGGTCAACTCTGCACATATCGCCCCCTTGACTGGGGACACGTTTCCTTCAAAGTCTTTGAGCATCATATCGGTCTTGGTCAAATCTTGATCCCCTTTCCCAAGCTTCTGATATACTGCATACGGCATAATATTAATAGCAGCTCCACCATCAACTAGGATCTTAGTCATTGGCTGCCCATCAACCCTTCCTTTGAGGAACAAAGCTTTAAGATGCTGCCTCTCGTCATCGGCAGGTTTCTCAAAGATAGCCGTCATCGGATCCAGAGCCAACTGAGCTATCTGATCAGAAAATTCCAAGTCATCGTCACTGGCTGGTGCAAGAAACTCCATCGGCAACATGAAGACCATGTTGACGCCTGCCGATGGACCTTCCCTCTTAGTGTCTGACGGCTGCCGACTTCCAGAGTTCTCTCCCTTGTTTAGCTCCTCTTGCCTTTCTCGTTGCAATCTCCTTTTCTGTGTCTTGGTTAATCCTCGAGGGCACCATGGAGGAAGTGGCCTTTGCCTTGCCGTCGGGCGTCGGTTCTCCCTTGACTCCATGCGATGCGTGTTAGCATCCCTGCAAAATATGAATTCATCGGGAACCTGCGCATCAGCCATTCCTTCAAGCTCCTCTTGGTTCCTGGGAAAATACTGGACACGGTCACTAAGTCTGTTGTGCCCACTGAACCTGCCCCCCAGCCGGTCACGAACTGACACCCTTCCTCTGATCGGCCCATTAGCTCGCCGTTCATCATCATGATAACGCCGATCGTTCCTATCGTACCGATCATAACCGTTGCATTCAGGGCAGTCTCTGACAGTCGGAAGCTTGATATTTTCCTCCCAACAATGGATGAAGAATGGGCAATTCCAATGATCCCTGTGCCGATTCCACTCCTGTCGGCGTCTTTCTTCTTCCCGTTGATAATCTTCCTGCTGGCGTCGATACCGATCTTCCCGTTGTTGCCATTTTTCTCGAGGCCTCCTATGAGTTATGACGATGCCAGATCGAGGAAGCCTTCCTGAGCTAGTTCCTTCCTGGACCAAGCCCTTACTTCTTGCATCGGCAGTAGTAACTTGATGCTGAGGATCTACCGATGCACTCTTCTCAGCTGTCTCCGACGTTAAGACCTTAGCCTTCCCCTTAGCATCCAACATGTTTGTCGGGAAAGGATGTTGGTCTATCTTCATCGGCTTCTGGGCTTTGGAACTGTCAAACTTGATTCTCCCGGACTCTATAGCCGATTGCAGCTGCTGTCTGAATACTTTGCACTCGTTGGTGTCATGTGAAGTTGCATTATGCCACTTGCAATATCTCTTCCTCTTCAACTCTTCTGCCGATGGGATCACATGGTTAGGTGACAGTTTGATTTGACCTTCCTGAAGTAGAAAGTCAAATATCCTATCGGCCTTGGCGGTGTCAAAGGCAAACTTCTCTGGTTCCTTCTGCCCAAAAGGACAAGACATCGGCTTCTTGTTTTTTACCCACTCTGCCAAACCGATTACTGGTTCCTCATCGGAATCTGAGCTTGTTGCTTCATCAACAAATGACACTTTCTTATTCCATGCCCTGTTAGGCTCGAAAGGCTTGATGTCTTGATCAGATATCCTCTGCACCAAATGACTTAAACTTTCGAACTCCTGAGAGGCATACTTATCCCTGATATGTGGCAACAAACCCTGGAACGCCAAATCGGCTAGCTGCCGATCATCCAGAACCAGGCTATAGCATTTATTCTTGACCTCTCGTATCCTCTGCACAAATCCCTCAACCGACTCATCATTACGTTGCCTCAACTTGACCAAGTCGGTGATCTTCTTCTCATGAACCCCCGAGAAGAAGTATTTGTGGAATTGCTTCTCTAGATCGGCCCAAGTAATTACTGAGTTGGGAGGTAATGATAGGAACCAAGTAAAGGCCGATCCAGACAATGATGATGAAAATAGACGAACCCTCAATTCGTCCCTGTTACCAGCCTCTCCACATTGAATAATGAACCTGTTGACATGCTCCATGGTTGACGTGTCGTCCTGTCCGGAAAACTTTGTAAAATCCGGTACCTTGTACCGATGTGGAAGCGGGATCAAATCATACGCTGGAGGATACGGTGTCCGATAAGAATAAGTGTTGACTTTGGGTTTTATCCCAAATTGTTCCCTCATTACTTCAGCAATCTTATCGGCCCAATACGCATCGGCATCTTGCCGATGAGGCGACTGCGGATCTGGCACTTGGTGGCGAACCTCCACGTGTCTGTTCGGGACGTGACCTGCATGGAACATTGTATTGGTCACCTGTCCTCCAATCTGCGGACTACCAAACTGCTGTCCACCGATTGGCTGTCCTCCGAGTTGCTGTCCAAAATTTATTGGCTGGTTGGGAATCCCCTGACCTTGGAACCCGGGATAGACCTGCCCTTGCTGGAACCCTGTAGTCTGATAACCCTGCTGGGGCGATTGTGGAAAGGCTTGTTGTCCAAGCCATCCATTATTAGCGTTCATCGGCATAGGTGCTGCCGATGATTGGTAATTGGGTACCGTCGTTGAATTGACATACCCCGACTGGGCCATAGGCCTCTGTTGCATCAGCATTGACTCTGCCGATGCGTTGGGCATCTGAAACATTGAATCTTGAGGATTCCCAGTGTGAGGCCTTGCAGTAGTAGTTGTGGTATACCGAGGACTCTGGTTCACCGGCGCATTGGGAGGCGCCGATGTCATAGGAGTTTTGCCCCTCATGTCAGTTATTTGTGATGTTCCCGGCGTCAACTCTGGAGGCATACCATAACCCCACCAGTTGGGAGGAAGAGTTAACCCTGACATTGCCGATGCCAACATATCTGTTGTCAGTTTATGCTGCCCAACTGAAATTTGTGGGTTGGTTGCCATCGGCATAGATAGTGCACCAGTAGTCCCCAATGTACTTGGAGGGACGGCAGACTGTGCACTTGCATTCGTCAAGGCAGCCGATGGAGCCGTGACCTCTGGTGCCGTTGGCTGATGATGGGAGGGCCCCACATAATCTGGCGGGATTTGTCCTTCCTTGAAAGTTCTTGCCACGGCGTTGAAAACCGTATTAGACAGTACACCAGCTTGGTTAATCAACGCTCGATTGATGGCATTGTCAACCATATCTTGAAGCTTGCCGGGATTGGCGTCAAAGGTGACCTGCCGTGGTGCCGGCAGTGCATCTTTCTGGACCACTTCGCCGCTCCTGTTTATGCTGAAAGACCTCAGGCATTGCTGCTTGAACTCTTCCATGGCTTGGGCAATAGCTTGCTTTTGCTCATCCTTGAGGTTGGCCTCCGTCACGGGGATGACGTTCTCTTGATCGAGGTCAGAGATCGACATGTTGATCTTGATCTTGAATCTGTCCCACCAGGCGTGCCAAAAGATGTGTTGATGCAAAACTGATCTGCAAACACAAAGGGCTAATACCCGATTCAAACGTTAAGGCGTGCCAGCCGATTTGACCTTGCTATCGGCAAAGGTGATAACTCGAATACTTTAGTCCTGACAACAGCGATGCGCCCGGATGTCACGGCTAAGAGGTACTCACGCGGAACTCGAGAACACGCCGAGCTTAAGTCGACGAATTCCTAAGAACTCGTAATAAAAAGAGAAAAAAGTATGACGAAGTCGTCGAAAAGTATATGCTGGAATATGAGTAAAAACGTGTGTTTGATTGATTTCTTGATTGATTATTACAAGGTCCTAGGGTTTATATTTATACCCTGCTCAAAGAGCTACAACCAGACACGATTAGAATTCGAATTCTAAATTACACGGAATCCGTATACAAAACGATGCAAATAACTAAGGAAATAATAAAACTATCCTTCGTGACAAACCGAAACTCCTCCACATGACAACTGGCAGCTTCCGGACTCCTCCTTCGCATCATTGGCAATCCCCTTGCCATAGTCATCGGCAGACCTTTTTATCCAGCCATCGGCACCATATTACTGCCTGTGGACTTAGTCACATTCAACCTCTCCCTCATCGGCAACCATCCTCATCAGCAACCCGCATCGTACTGCCACCCTATCCTGCCATCCTAGACACGTGCCCAAAAATGGTGTCAACAAACACATACAACCATATCTGCGTCAAATGGTAGGCACAAGCCATATGTGTTTGCTTGCACAATCTAACTAGATTCACTGCAAAATTCCTCATGACCAAGTAATCAAAAAGAAAATGTCATATGTTGGTTTCCTGTATGTACACCTCTAAGGCCTTCCTCCCACCTGAACATGAAACAACACAGTAGACACATCAACCACTCTGGCAAATTTTGATTGTTTTGGCGAGATCGGGTTCTGCTCATGTGCCCTCGTAACCTTCCAAATGACTTCAATAAGCAACTAAGCAAGGGGTTTTGCCTCCCACATGGTGGAAGCGGGATTTAGTGTCCCTGGCCCTGTGGATGAACCCATCCCACATGTGGCGGAAAATACTTGTGGGTAACTTACACTTACAGCCAAAAGAGGCTTAAAACAAAATCTGTGAACTCGTAGAGAACAGACTTTCGGTTTGCATCAGTTTTGGCTTTAGTCCCGGCCATATTTGGGCCTGGGACTTAAGAGATGATTAGTCCCGAATAGAGCCACCAACCGGGACTGGAGTCACCAACCTGGACCAAACTCCCCTGCCACCAAGTCCTTCCTGATAGTAAATATAATGCCTGGTTTGGTCTGCTGATTAACTGTACTAACTATTTATTGGAGATGCACCAAAAACCTGATTAGTGATTAACATATAAATGAGCTTGCCAAAAACTCTGCAAAGAGTAGACATAAACAGAAAATAATCGTTTGTCTGATAATAATACATATGTTAAGCCTATCCTGTGACATTGGATTATTGTCCTTCCTAGAGTTGCATCTCTGCATAAAAGGCCCCAATGTGTGGAGACATGAGCTGGTGCCAGGCACGCTGAACAGCTATACTTTTGTGCCTAAGGATTAGGGATGAAAATGGATCGGATACGGACGGATATCACTGATATCATATTTGTTTTCATATTTCTGGTTGGATTCGGATTCGAATACGGCTAGTATCAACCATGTCAGGTAAGATATGATTGGATGTCGACATCACAAATATACAATTTAAGTATTCGGATACGGATATGGTATCGGATGTTGAATATTCGAACTCGGATACGGATAGATCTAAACCCCTTTAAACAGATTCGGTCTCGAATACGGTCGGAAAATATCTGTACCGTTTTCATCCTTACTAAGGATACTAGGAATATGTATTCAATTTGACATCCTTATGAGAGCTGAAAATCTAATGTGCTCGGTGCTTTGCTTATTTCAGATTTCGGATTCAATATATGCTATTGCAAATGCTCCTTCATTCAATCTATAATCATTATATTAAAAGAAACAATCGTGCTGTTTTGTAATATGCCAAGCAGTCACCTGAAAAAATGATGTTTCCTATGATACGCACACCAAATGAATGAGATACAAGAAATGTATTTTTTATTTTTTTATTAGTTTTTTATCTAGGCTCAACCACTAAGGCGACATAGGTCGTTTAGCTGTGAACTTGTTTCACTTGCAGGGCCGTTTCATACACACATCACAACAGCAAGGTGTACAGTGGTGACGTTGGTTGGCAGTATCACGGGCAGGTTGGGGCATTCAGTCCCAACCACTCTATACACAGCAGTTTAACCCTTCAAAAGTTCGGGACCAGCAGTGCCATAAGATGAGTGGAGCAGATAGGCTTACCTGAGGACTTTTTTGGATGCTCATGTATCCAAACCACTCAAACGCATATGGATTGATGTGCATACATGAGCATCCAAACAAGTCTTGTGAGGGAGCAAACTAGGCAGATCGGATCTTTAGGCTGTGGGGGCGGTGGCCCGGACAACCGTGGGTCAGGGTCGGCTGCACTATATCGGCGAGAACAGCGGTCGTGGCGTTGAGGATGGCCATGGCAGCGACGAAGACGGTGGCCGAGAAGGCAAGGACGGCAGCTGCCGCACCAGCAGTGCCCCAGCGACACACACTGGCGTTGGAGATTTGGAGAAAGACTCCGTGAGTTTTTTTCTGAAGAACGTTGAGCCTGTGATGGCGACTACTAGGTTGGCTCATGGGTGTGCTCTAGATAGGGTTTTGGGTGTTAAGTCTGACAGGTAGACCACGAAAACTACTTTGCATGTGAGATGGCTGGACCGAGCATGCCAAAATAAAACTAGGCCATAATGACCTACTCAATCCATCTCAAATTATAAGACGTTTGACTTTTTGACACCAAGTTTGACCATTCGTCTTATTAAAAAATTTGTGCAAAATATCACTTCTTTTGTTGTGGCTTGGTTTATTAATAAAAGTTCTTCAGGAATGACTTAAATTTGACTATGTTTGCATAAATTTTTTGAATAAGACGAGTGGTCAAAGTTGAGATAAAAAAGTCAAACGTCTTATAATTTGGGATGGAGGGAGTATTATTTTATTAATTCTAACATATTTTTTTACTGACTGATGTCCCTTGAAGCAACACTACTAGAGAACAGACCTTTCGTCGATGTGCCAAATGAGCTTTAGTCCCGGCAATTTTGGCGCCCGAGACAAAAGAAATCTTTAGTCCCGGTTGGTAAAGCCAACCGGGACTAACGGTCCCTCGCCAACGGCTCTGGTGTCAGGCGCTGTCGGAGAGAGACCTTTAGTCCCGGTTGGTGTTACCAACCGGGAGTAAACCTTTAGCCCCGGTTTGTGACACTAACCGGGACTAAATCTTTTGTCCCGGTCGTTGGCACTAACCGGGGCTAAAGGTAGGTATTTACTCCCGGTTGGTAACACCAACCGGGACTAAACCCTCCCCGCTATAAATTGAATCTCCCTCCTCCCATCTTCCTCTCCCTGCCCGAGGTCGAGGTGCTTTGTTCTTGCTTGTTCTTCCATTGTTCTTGCTTGTTAGTGCTCTCATCTCCCACGATTGATCTATTTCAACGCTTCTACGCCGTCGTCGATTTGTTTGAAAGGTTGTTAGCTTCATCCTCCTATGTTTCTCACCGCCATATGTAATTTCATATTGGACATATGTCTATTTTGATTAATTCATGTTGCCATCTGAGCAATCATCGTCTTCTCATGTTTGAATTTTTTTGAACGATGGTAAGTGCGTGCCCGCTAAAAACTAGTATACACAAATCATTACTACTATGTATACACGAATCATGTTAAGTTCTATTATAGATATTATAGGATATTTTGTACTTTAATATGTTTATGTTCTTATTTTAAAATATTAATAATATAATTTTTGTTTTAATTGTTAAATAAATTTTTTTTCACTTTAAAAATTATTGAAATTAATTTTCTTTACTAATAAAATTATAGCTTTTAATAGAAAAATTACAATTCCATGATAATGCAGATAATGGCACGCCATTGGATGTACAATGCTGATCGCCGCTCCAACGAGTTCATTGAGGGCGTGAGAGAATTTCGCAGAGTGGCGGAGCAAAATAAGCGGGATGGTTTTATGTGCTGCCCATGTGCCGTTTGTAAGAATTTGAAGGAATTTTCAAACTCAAGAGAAATTCACTTGCACTTGTTCACGAATGGTTTCATGCCAAACTATATTTGTTGGACCAAACACGGAGAGTCTGGGGTTATGATGGAAGAAGGTGAAGAAGAGCAAGCGTACCCTGACGATGTTTTTGCTCAATACTGCGACTTCGCAGTAGAGGACGAAGGTGATGAAGACGGGGATGCAGGAAACAGTATCGTTGATGATGACGATGCTCTTGGTGATGTCATTCGCGACGTACAGAGAGATTGCGAAAGTGCAAAGGAGAAGGCTAAATTTGACCAAATGCTAGAGGATCACAAGAAGCTACTCTACCTGTCGGCCGAAGAGGGACAGAAAAAGCTAGGAACGACACTGGAGTTGTTACAGTGGAAGGCAGAGAATGGTATTTCTGACAAGGCATTTGGAAAATTACTGAAGATCCAAAAAAAGATGCTTCCGAAGCCTAATGAGTTACCCACCACTACATACGAAGCAAAAAAGATCGTCTGCCCTTTGGGATTACAAATCGAGAAGATACATGCATGCCCTAATGACTGCATCCTGTACCGTGGCGAGCACGAGAAATTAGATGAATGCCCTGTTTGCCATGCGTCACGGTACAAGATCTTGCGAGATGACCCTGGCGATGTTGAGGATGAAGAACGTCCGAGAAAGAGAATCCCTGCCAAGGTTATGTGGTATGCTCCAATAATTCCACGCCTAAAACGTTTGTTCAGAAATAAGGAGCATGCAAAGTTGTTGCGATGGCACAAAGAAGACCGTAAGGTGGACAACATGTTGAGACACCCTGCAGATGGTTCTCAGTGGAGAGGAATTGATAGAGAATTCCCGGAATTTGCAGAGGACGCAAGAAACCTAAGGTTCGCATTGAGTACGGATGGATTTAATCCTTTTGGGGACCAGAGCTCTAGTCATAGCACTTGGCCCGTTACTCTATGTATCTACAACCTTCCTCCGTGGTTATGCATGAAGCATAAGTTCATTATGATGCCGGTGCTCATCCAAGGTCCGAAGCAACCTGGCAACGACATCGATGTTTACCTAAGGCCATTGGTTGAGGAACTCCAGCTTCTATGGAGCAAACCAGGTGTGTGTATGTGGGATGAGTACAAACAGGAAGCATTCGACCTACGAGCATTGTTGTTCGTGACAATCAATGATTGGCCAGCTCTAAGCAATCTTTCAGGATAGACAAACAAGGGATATAATACTTGCACCCATTGCTTTGGTGACCTTCAAGCTATCTATTTGAAAAAATGCCGAAAGGTCGTGTACCTTGGCCATCGTCGATTTCTTGCTAAGAACCACCAGTTGAGAAAGAAAGGCAAACATTTTAAAGGTACGACAGAACACCGCTCCAAGCCAGGCAACCGAGATTGGGCAGAGGTATTCGAGATGGTCAAAGATTTGAAAGTAGTGTTTGGAAAGGGAGAAGGCAGTGAACCTGTTCCGAAAGACGCTTCGGGGCGTGCCCCAATGTGGAAGAAAAAGTCAATATTTTGGGAGCTACCATATTGGAAACACCTTGAGGTCCGCCACTCCATCGACGTGATGCACCTGACCAAGAATCTTTGTGTCAATCTCCTAGGGTTTATGGGTGTGTTTGGAAAGCCTAAGGATACCCTTGAGGCTCGAGAGGACTTAAAGCGCATGAAAGAACGAGACAACCTGCATCCAGAGCAGACAGATGATGGACGCCAGTATTTAAGACCTGCTAGCTACACTCTTAGCAATGAGGAGAAGGAAATCATGTTTGAGTGCCTAAGCAGCATCAAGGTCCCATCTGGGTTCTCCTCCAACATAAAGCGTATAATAAATGTGCCAGAGAAAAAATTTGTCAACTTAAAATCGCACGACTGCCACGTGATTATGACACAACTGCTTCGAGTTGCCTTAAGAGAAATTCTACCTCCACATGTACGTCTGGCCACCGTGAAGTTGTGTGCATTCCTCAATGCAATTTCTCAGAAGGCAATCAATCCTCTTGATCTAGCTACTCTACAGAACGATGTGGTTCAATGTCTTGTTAGCTTTGAGTTGGTGTTTCCTCCATCTTTCTTTGATATCATGACACATCTCCTAGTTCATCTGGTCAAAGAGATTCATATTCTGGGTCCTGTCTTCCTACACAACATGTTTCCCTTAGAGAGATTTATGGGTGTACTGAAAAAATATGTTCACCAGCGGGGTCGGCCAGAAGGAAGCATCATCAAGGGATACGGGACAGAGGAGGTCATTGAGTTCTGTGTGGACTTTATTCCTGATCTTGACCCGATTGGTCTTCCTGAATCAAGGTATGAGGGGAGACTCGGTGGAAAGGGTACACTAGGAAAGAAAACATATATCAGCCAGGGTGATGATTTATTCAATAAAGCGCACTACACAGTCCTTCGAAACTCCATTGTGGTGGAACCCTATATTGAGGAACACATGGATTTTGTACGATCCGAGAATCCTGGAAAGAATGAGACTTGGGTTACGCATCATCACATGGAAACATTCAGTGACTGGTTGCGAAAAAAATGCCAGGGTGATAAAGATATTGGAGATGAACTTTATTTGTTGGCTAGGCAACCAGCGTGGCACGTCCTCACATACAAAGGGTACGAGATAAATGGAAATACATTTTACACCGTATCACAAGATAAAAAGAGTACCAACCAAAACAGTGGTGTCCGTGTGGATGCCACGGACACGAATGGGGACAGGCACACATATTATGGTCATATAGAGGAGATTTGGGAACTAGACTATGCACATAATTTTGAAGTCCCTTTATTCCGATGCCAATGGGTGAAGATGAAAGGAGGGGTATCAGTCGATAAGGAGTACGGAATGACAACAGTGGACCTCAACAATATTGGATATACAAACGATCCATTCGTCCTCGGTACTAAGGTGAATCAGGTGTTCTATGTGAAAGACATGTCTACAAAATCTAAGAGAGGGAAACAAGACGAGAAAAACACCAACGAGCCAAAGCGACACATCGTTCTTACAGGGAAAAGAAACATCGTGGGAATTGAAGACGAGTCAGACGTGTCAGAGGATTATGAAAAGGATGAACGGATCCCACCCTTCTGTGTGGCCAAAGACCCAAGCATCATGCTCGCTGCAGAGGACACTCCATGGTTACGGAATGATCATAACCAAGGGCATTATGTTAAGAAAAAGTTTACCACTGTGCTAGCTTGATAATGGTAGTGATTTGTACTTGAAATCTTGTGTAATATAATTGTAACATCTCGATGTGGATTTTGAACTATTGGTTGTTAGAGCTCATCAATATCCAAACTTTTTATAGAGACCATTTTTCCATTTGGGAAAGTTTATGTAGACAATACTCAGCAAATCTTGAATCTCACACAAACTTTATGAAACTATACGTGGGAAGTGTGGATTTTGAACTACACTTTGCCAACACTTTGTCAAATACAAAAATGGTCTATATATGAAATGTAGATCTTGATGAGTGGAGCAATATTGGTATTCATGAGTTTTCCATTTGAGGCCATCCATGGTTCTGAAAATTAGCGTTTCGCTATGAATTCATTCAAATTTCAAAATTGAGTGGTCTAAACTTTTTCAAATGAAAATGTGACCACTAGAGAAAATGTAGGTCTTGATGAGTGGAACAAACTTTGTATTCATGAGTTTTCCATTTGAGGCCATCCAGGGCTTGGTCAAAGTGTGTGTTTGTGAAATCCACTATTTTGACTTTGGTCAAACTTGGTCAAATGACCCACCTGAGTACTTCAAATGGAAAACTTTTGAATGCCAAGTTGTTAGGTCTCATCAAGACCTACATTTCATATATGGATAATATTTTCATCCGGATAATTTTGATCGAGTCCGAGGCACGTGTTTTCAAATTCGAAGACGGGCTTTGGTCAAACGACGGAGAAAATGTCTTGGAATGGATATCTTTTGAATACCAAGTTGTTAGAGCTCATCAATATCCAAACTTTTTATATAGACCATTTTTCCATTTGGGAAAGTTTATGTAGACAATACTCAGCAAATCTTGAATCTCACACAAACTTTATGAAACTATACGAGGGAAGTGTGGATTTTGAACTACACTTTGCCAACACTTTGTCAAATGCAAAAATGATCTATATATGAAATGTAGATCTTGATGAGTGGAGCAATATTGATATTCATGAGTTTTCCATTTGAGGCCATCCATGGTTCTGAAAATTAGCGTTTCGCTATGAATTCATTCAAATTTCCAAATTGAGTGGTCTAAACTTTTTCAAATGAAAATGTGACCACTAGAGAAAATGTAGGTCTTGATGAGTGGAACAAACTTTGTATTCATGAGTTTTCCATTTGAGGCCATCCAGGGCTCGGTCAAAGTGTGTGTTTGTGAAATCCACTATTTTGACTTTGGTCAATCTTGGTCAAATGACCCACCTGAGTACTTCAAATGGAAAACTTTTGAATGCCAAGTTGTTAGGTCTCATCAAGACCTACATTTCATATATGGATAATATTTTCATCCGGATAATTTTGATCGAGTCTGAGGCACGTGTTTTCAAATTCGAAGACGGGCTTTGGTCAAACTTGGTCAAACGACGGAGAAAATGACTTGGAATGGAAATCTTTTGAATACCAAGTTGTTAGAGCTCATCAATATCCAAACTTTTTATATAGACCATTTTTCCATTTGGGAAAGTTTATGTAGACAATACTCAGCAAATCTTGAATCTCACACAAACTTTATGAAACTATACGAGGGAAGTGTGGATTTTGAACTACACTTTGCCAACACTTTGTCAAATGCAAAAATGGTCTATATATGAAATGTAGATCTTGATGAGTGGAGCAATATTGATATTCATGAGTTTTCCATTTGAGGCCATCCATGGTTCTGAAAATTAGCGTTTCGCTATGAATTCATTCAAATTTCAAAATTGAGTGGTCTAAACTTTTTCAAATGAAAATGTGACCACTAGAGAAAATGTAGGTCTTGATGAGTGGAACAAACTTTGTATTCATGAGTTTTCCATTTGAGGCCATCCAGGGTTCCCAAATACATCTTATAACTTTTGAAAATTTAAATTTCAAATTTATACAATCAATGTCGCGCATTTGTATAATTATTACTAAAGAAACAAAAGTTTAACGTCCAAATGACCCAAAAACAAAGTATCTGTCTAAATCCAACAATTTTTTAAAATTTAATTGGTCATTATATTTTTGCATTAACAAAATATTCATTAGCAATAACATTTATTTTGATTAATATGAAATATTTAAAAAGCAATTGTGTTAAAAATTTTTATACTCAAGAGTAGAGCAGAATAAAATTAATGTGTATTTTTTAAAAATTTTATCAAATTTATTTAATTTATCATGCATTTAACAATGTAAAGTGAAAATAAAAAAGGGAAAACCAAATTATGGCGCCTGAACTGGCGCCATAATTTGGTGAAAAACCTTTAGTCCCGGTCGTGCCACCGCCCGGGACTAAAGGTGCCCTGCCCTATAAAGGGCAGAGCCTTTTCTTCTTCTTCCCCACCGCGCCCGAGCCCTAACCGCTGCCGTTCTTCTCTTCGTCTACGACGCCGTCGTTGCCGCCGCCGCTCCGAGCGCCCCCTCCGTCGTACGCCGCGCCCCCGCCTCGCCCCCTCCGTCGTACGCCGCGCCCCCGCCGCCACTCTCTCTATTTCTCTCTCGCGCGCGCCCGCCGCCCCGCGATCGAGCAGAGAGCGCTCGCCGGTCGGCCTGCGCTGCAGCCACGGGCGGCCGCGCCCTCTGCGCCCTCAATGGCGCAGGCAGGACACCGTCGGCCGCGCGGCCACGCGCGCCCACCGGCGGCCGAGCCCGGCCCTCACCGGCGGCCGAGCCGAGCCATGTTTAGGGCCTTGTTTAGTTGTGAAAAAAATTCGGATTTCAATACTGTAGCATTTTCATTTTAATTTGAAAAGTATTGTCTAATCATGAACTAACTAGGATCAAAAGTTTCGTCTCGCAATTTACAAACAAACCGTGTAATTAGTTTTTATTTTCGTATATATTTAATGCTTCATACATGTGTCGTAAGATTCGATGTGACGAAGAATCTTGAAAATTTTTTGGATTTTGGGGTGAACTAAACAAGGCCTTAGTTTCTCAAAAATTTTGTAAAATTTTTTAGATTCCCCGTCACATCGAATCTTTAGACGTATGCATGGAGTATTAAATATAGATAAAAACTAGGTGAATTCCCCGCGCGTTGCCACGGGAATTTCTTAAAAATAAATCATTATATATATTATATATATACATAACTTGTATGGTAATAGATTAAAGATTTAAAGTATTTCACATGATATAGATGTCATGGTCATTTTTTGTAATTAATATAGGATGATCGACATGGACTTAGTGAGTAATGATGTGGACACCTTATATGAAGAGATAAAATATTTAGTGGGTTACTTAGTGGGGAATGATGTAGCGGGGTTTAGCTTTATAAGAGTTATAGATAACAACTAATTGCACAGTTAGTCCATAATTAGGCCTTGTTAAGTTCCAAAATGCTACTATTCCAATAAGTTTAGTTCCAAAAAAATAATTAGGCGTTGTTTAGTTCCAAAAAATTTTGTATTTCACACTATAGCATTTTGGTACTGTAGCATTTCGTTTCTTTCTATATTTAGTGCTTCATGCAAGTGGCACAATATGTAAATGTGATATAATATTTGTTCCCTATTTCTTCCTTCTTTCAGATCGACGTCTCTCTGCCGTCGTCACCGAAGTCCCCGTCGAGTCTCTGCACCGACCGCCGTCTCTCCGCCGTCTCACCGCCTTCAAACTACAGGTATGTCGAGATGGATTTATTAGTGGTACAATTATTAGTGCTATAATTAGTGGTACAATTAATGGCTAAGCCGTAAACCCCAAAGCCTTAGTTGAAACCTAAGTTGTAAACCCTAGTTTTATATATTGTTTCCTTGTCAGGTATACACAGTAGTGCTAGTAGTCATGTGTCACCAATTTCTTATAAATCTAGAATATTGCCTCTGCTCAAATTCATATATAATTAATTATTTTCATGTATATTATAGTACCAATTTCTTATTTATTTTCACGTAATATATATACGGTGTTCTTTAATGTAGTGATGTTCTATGGTGTATTTAGTTTTTTTCACGTAATATATATTTGACGTATTTAGTGATGTTCTATAGTGTTCTGTGATGTATTTAGTGATGTTCTAAGCCCTAAGCCCTAAACCCTAAACCCTAGTTTTATATATTGTTTCCTTGTCAAGTATACACAGTAGTGCTAGTAGTGATGTGTCACATATTTCTGTAGAAATGGCCGATCCGAGAGAACACGAAGAGGAAATGATGAACCTGATCTGCGGTCCCACTGAAAAAGTTTATCACGATGATCGCGAAGGCGACCAAAACCCTGAGGGACTCGATGACTGCTCTCAGTATTTGGTCGACCCGAATGAGCAAGACAATGCTGGCCAGCAGGTCTGTAATATGACAGTCTCCTTTGTTTCTACAGATATAATTCGAAATAATATCTTGTATTAAATTGTCTTTTTTCTTTCTACATAGCCCTCTGGCTCGACGACAACCACGGGGACCAGCCGGAGAGTACGAGGCCCAAAGAAGCCTATGGAGGGCCGGTTAGTAATTCAGAATTCGAGGAAGCAACAGGCAAGCCACTTGGACCCCATTCAAGGGCCTTCATGAACCACTTAGGTACCTTGTCTGGGATAGGATCCCAATCAGTGTCCGTGAATGGAAGGAGAACAAGAAACACCTAGAAATCAGTTATGTCTCTATACGTGACAAGGAGCTACTCTGGGGTGATGTCTTGCAACATTTTACACTGGAGACAAACGATGAACAGTTGAAGGAAAGAGTCCGAGACTGGTCTACGAAGAAGATGGCACCAATGTTCCAGGGCTATAAGAAGCGTCTATATCAAGACTACATCAAGAAAAACATGACTCCAGATTTCAACTCTCCAAACTATGCGAAGCTACAGCCGTTTTGGGACGACTTTGTACGGTTCAAGATGTCCGAAGAGGCTCAGGAACGGGTCAGAAAGAACCAAGAGAATGCCCAACGCAAGACCTACCACCACACGATGGGATCAGGTGGCTACCAAACCGCAGTTCCTAAGTGGGAAAAAGCCGAAAAAGAGTTAATCGACAGGGGGTTGGTGCCCGAATCCCTCGAGTGGCCTGAGCGCGCGAAGCACTGGTTTTTCGCTCACGGAGGCTCACTAGACCTTGAGACCGGAAAGGTCGTGTATGGGGAACACATCCAAGCTGTTGCGGAAAGGTTCCATCTAGCCCGCTCCATCACTGAAAGTGGAGAATGGCAGCCGAATAGAGATAAAGATGAATTGACATTCGCCCTGGGGAACCCTGAGCACGGTGGACGGACGAGAGGCTATGGCACCGTGTCATGGGAACATGCCTTCCCTGCTGATAGGGAAACTTATAGAAGCCGCCAGAGAAAGAAGGAAGAGGACAGGGAACGGATACGCAGATTGGAGGAAGGACTCATAAAGACCCAAGAAGTGGCTCAACGGGCCCTTGAGCGGGAGCAAGCGCTGAAGGCCACAATGGATGAGAAAATCCAAAAGGCCGTGGAGGAAGCTGTAACTTCCCGCCTCCAAAGCTTATCACAGCCACCGGCCGCCAACATCAGCCCTTGCTCAGCTCATCTAAAGAGCAATTGTGCTTCTACGGAGGCGCCTACGAGGCAAGTTGATGACGTAGGGCTGCGATTCCCGGTGGATGACGTCACCGCTCCGTTGACGTCTTGTGAGCTCCATATTCCGGAGGGCGATGGCACAGTAAAGGTGGCTACCGGTGTCGTATCTCCTATCGACCCCACCAAGACACCAACAATCCACTCTGTCCCAATACCAGCCGGATATGCTTGTGTCTCGGTGGATAGAGTGGTCAGAGGCCGTGAAAATGTGCCTCTCGATAGCGAAGGCGGTGATGGGGAGAAGACACTTGGTGAAGCGGAGAAGACATTCATATGTTGGAGGAAACGGTACATCATTATTCCTGGGGTGCCGCCGCCACAACCGAACCCTAGCAGGTGCGTATTATTGTGGACGCTACTGCTTTTTCTATAATTATATAATGTATCAAATTACATTTAGTCATGTATACATATACCTTATTTGTTTTCTTCAAATCCAGGGCCTCCCCCCACCGAAGTCCGTCTGTCCATTCACCGCATGACCATAGTGCCGTGGGACACGACGACGACGACGTCGTACAAGAGAAGGCCGCATCCCCACCACCGGCCGTCGCATCTCCTCCACGAAGGAATCCAACGCCGCCCGCGGTCGAATCTCCTCCACAACAACAAGCTCCACCTGCGCCACTGCCTCCGCCAATGCCGACGACAATGGCCGCCGCCTCATCGGCACCGGCTGGTGCTACATCGAGGAGGAAGAGGTCGTCCGCCGAGACACAGAGATCACTCCAACCACCTGCGGCAAAGAGGAAAGCTTTGAACACGAAGATCCCGAAGACGACCAAGCTTCCATATGAGAAGACCGATGAGGAAGTGCTTGCTGTAAGCAAAGCGGAAGTCAAAGCATTCTTTGAAAAATGCAAAGCTGACAGAAAAGCAGAGCAAGAGCCGCCATACCTAATGTATCCTCGTTCAAAGCTACGTCAAGTGGTGCAGAAAATGACAGACGCGAACCGTGCTGCGAGTAAACAACCAGGGTCAACAATATCAGACTACGACCGTACTGTCCTAAAGAAAATCAAGGCAGACAAAAGAATAGTCCAGCAAAAAGTTGCACAGCTCGGCGAACAAGCGCAACAATCAGTTCAGCCACTAGTGGTTGCGAATGAGTACGGTTCAAATGCCAACTTGCTGGCAATGACTATACCTGCAAATGTGGACTTAGATGAGCTCGGGAATTGGATGGAAGAAACTGAGCTGCCCCTAGAAGCACTTCTAGGGCGTACCGATGCGCCAATCCACGGAGGTGTCGATGAATATCAGAGTCGGTACATTTACGGCAGGAGTATGTGCCACCCTGAGAAGGTACGAGGACTTGGTACGCAAATATACAAGCTGCACGAGTACTACTTGAGAGTCAGCTCAGTACATAAACAAGAAGAATTGATTGCCGTCCGAGTCTGCGACCGACACTACTTCCGTGGAGAAGACGTCATATGGATAGATTTTAGTGAAGTACACCAACTTCTCCATATGAATGCTCTTGACAAATCTCTCATGAGCTGCTACTGTCTGTGTAAGTGATTCTTCCTTTCAATCATTAATCCCATTACAGCATATGTATGTATTCGTAATAACTACGCTCACGATGTGCAGACACATGATGAGAGAACAAATATTGAAAAAAGACAATCGAATTGGTTTCATCGATCCATATGTCGTGTACAAGGACACTAAAACTAAAGATCCATTGAATCTGAAGCCTAAGGAAATGGAGAAGAACCTCCGGAGGTTCTTTTATAACCAAAGGCATACGGAGAAGATACTCTTCCCTTACAATATGGGATAAGTGTTGTGTTATATCATGTCTTAGTTAATCTGGCATTAAGATATACATATATAAGTTGACTCTAAACAAATGCAGAGATCATTGGATACTTATTGAGATTAAGATCACGGAACAAAGAATACATGTGTGGGACTCAATGAAAAAAGACCTGGCACTCTATCAAGACATAATAGACATAATCCAGAGGTAAGTATATACCATACTTTAAATATCGATGCGTGCTCCTTTACTTTATTATGCTAGCTATACCTAATCAACGAGCGTCTTATTGGGCAGGGCTTGGGCTTGGCTACAACAAAAATATCGTACGGATCTTAATGTGTCACTTCCTCCTCCTGTTCTACTCCCTTGGGTGCCCACGCAGCCGTTTGGAACGAATCTATGTGGATACTATGTTTGTGAATTTATGCGGTGCACCCTATTTAAACCTGCTCAAAGTGTTCTAAAAGTAAGTAACATGCATGTGTATACAGTAAATTCATATCTTATTTATTTGTTGAAACTAAATATATTTTATGTATATTAATATCTTTTCTAACTAATGCAAATGGAAGGAGTGGAATATGAAAGATAAAGTGTTCGAGTACACATTACTCCTTGGAGTCCAGGAGACGATCGCCGGATTTATCAACGATCATGTCATTCCGGAAGACGGCGAGTTCCACTTATACCCGCAGGGCTTCAAGCCCATTCCAAACAAGGACGAACACTTGTATGAGCTTTGAGTGGGCGGGCAAACATTATGTAATCATTAACCGGTGGCAGCACACTTGATTATTACTTGTACATAATATTATTATTGTAAATGTAATGTGTATGTACGTATGTATATAGCTATATAATATATATAGATATATATATTATACGGATAATATATATGTAGTTTCATATTTTATTTGAGTGCAATAATAATGACGCTCTCGTATAGGTGCAATGTATACGGATAATTGCGGCGTATACGATTAAATTGGAGAACATATACAATTGAAAACCAAAATCAACAAAGAAATGAAAAGGAAAAAGAAAAAAAACAAAAACAAAAAACACCTTTAGTCCCGGTTGGTAATATCAACCGGGACTAAAAGGGGTGGCCAGGGGTGGCGCCACGTCACTGCCGGGTGCCCCCTTAGTCCCGGTTGGTGTTACCAACCGGGACAAAAGGTCCCCATTTAGTCCCGGGTCTGGGAGCCGGGACTAAAGGTTGGACTTTTAGTCCCGATCCCTTAGTCCCAGCTCGCCATCCGGGAATACAAGTGGTTTTCGACCGGGACTAAAGGCCTATCCTGTACCAGTGCAACTAAATATATGCACCTACCGATTTATAGTCCCTACAAGGACAAATGATCCATTAGAAATTTGTACCAGCCAAATGTTGGTCGCTAAAATTCAATTTTAGCGATTCTTGTCGAATACTATAAATTAGTTGTGGCATAATGACTCACGCTCCCCCCAACCTCTATAGTTGCCCTCCTGATTGCCTGCCATGTGGTACAAATATGGTTTGCCAACATACACCACAATCACTGCTAATATCTAAACTTTTCACACTCCTCCCACTTTCTTTGACATTACATTGGGCAGTACTCAATCCCCTTCTCCTACCTCCACCCAACCTACACCCGCACCGGTCAACTCCGATGACGCCCCTACCGCTAGAGCCATCTCCCAAGGCCACTTCAGTGCTCACAACATCTAGGTTGTTCACTACTACTACCTCTAGTGGCAAATGGTTGTCCACCTCCACCAATGTCCTGCAGCGCCCCCTCAGCCTAGCTCACCATCTCGACCACCACCACTATTAGCTAGCATTTTGGCTTAACTTGGTCCGCCATCTAAGGTTGCCAACTACAGTTACCTCCTCCTCCCAACGCACCATAGACACCCAGAACCATATGAACCATGAACCCCAACCACAGTAGAGTTGTCTAAGAGGTTAGGTAAGACACCCAAGTGAGGTTATTATTATCTTTTGTCCTTTTATAAGCCATACAATGATAGTACCACCTAAATAATTATTTTGGACCTAATTCTTATGGAATGGTTACTTTTATAAGTTTTGAGAATAGGAAAAACGGAAAATGTTTTTGCTCCCTCAAAGAAGATGCACTACTGGAATCGCACGCTTTGCCTAGTGTCTAGGACACTCGGCAAACGGCCAAAAACACTCGGCAAACAGTTTGCCGAGTGCCACACTCGGCAAAGCGGAGACGGCAAAAAGAGTAACGGCAAAGCAGGCTTTGCCGAGTGTCCTTTTTCGGGCACTCGGCAAAGCCTTTACCGAGTGCCTGTTTGAAACAAAAGTAGCCGTCACGGCCAACCTAACGAAAGATCATGGTTTGACACTCGGCAAAGACATTTTTTTTAAAAAAAAATAATTTTTTGGTTTGCCGAGTGTCTTCCTTAGGACACTAGGCAAAGTACCAAGTTTGCCTAGTGCCTTGGACACGACACTCGGCAAAGCCATCAGGTTTGCCTAGTGTCCTAGCCTGGACACTCGGCAAAGCCATCAGGTTTGGCTAGTGTCCTGGCATGGACACTCGGCAAAGCCATCAGGTTTGCCTAGTGTCCTGGCATGGACACTAGCCAAACCACTTTCTGCAGGTGTCCAGTGCGTCCTTTGCCGAGTGTTATGGCCAAAACACTCGGCAAAGAGACCAGAAATATTTTTTTAATCGTTTTTATCCGTTCCATCCAGACAAACAAAAAATATGCATAGCAGACATCACTGACATGATATATATATCACAGACATCACATACATATCACAGACATCACATACATATCACAAACATCAAATAAGTCACAGTATATCACAATAAGTTCACAAGTAATCCCATTGCTCCATCATTCACCATAAGAAGTGCAAATAAAAGTACCATTAACAACTACAAGTATCATCACGGACAACGAGACTGATTTGGTGAAGGATTTGTAGCATGAGGCACTTCATTCGATGCCGCCGATTGATTCTGTAGAAAGGAGAAGAGATTACATATGTGAGACAAACCCAAGGGCTGGTTTGCCGAGTGTCAACGTTTGCCTAGTGTTTGGCACTAGGCAAACTATCGATTTACCGTGTGCTTCGGTTTGCCGAGGGAGACACTCGGCAAACAACTCCTTTGCCGAGTGTCCGATAAATTGCACTAGGCAAAGTGTGCGACACTAGGCAAAGAACGAATCTCCGGTAGTGATGACATCCTTTTTAAGATCCATATGTAAATTAAGAATTAGAATTTTTTGTCAATTGAAATAATGTGTTTCCCATAGGAATCTGAAACTAAACCGCATATCCTAATGGAGCCCTAAGCCTTAACGCATCCAATATGATGGAAGAATCCATAGCATTACTGTTCATATTCATAGAATACATAATAATCGTATATACTCTTTTCTTGGACGGATAAAAAGAAAACATGCATCCTACCTTTCATCGTTATGTGGGTTAACATTTAAACTGCATTGGCAAGATGGGGTTAATTACAAACTGTATCAGCAGCATGTTTTTTTCATGAAACCAGAATTAATAAAGTTCTGGTACCAGTCTCATAGACACCGTCTCACAATTCAAGAGGAAAATAATGATTCCTTGGCTCCCATAATGGGCTTCCCAAAAGAACATCGATCTGATAAAACCTGTAGATGATTTCTGGCTCAAAAGTGTAAATAATTGCCCACAAACCGGAGTTTCCCCGAAATATTGCTACTACTAGTGTGATGGTTGCAATACACTTTGTCAAAAGTATCATCCTGTTTCTTATGTGAACCCAGAGTCAAAATTTATGGTCTCCGGAAACTCACTCACAGGATACTCAGTACAACAAAGAATTTATGCAAATTAAAAGTCGTTCCAAGAATAGTATACCAAATATCTATTAGCACTATGTAAAAAAGAGTCATATCTACTACCGGCGCCCCCTACAGATGCCATAGGAACACGCGTCTGTAACACTGCTACTAGTGTGATGGTTGCGATACACTTTTGTGCGTCTGTAATACTACAGACTGATGTTTCTAAATGCGCGTTTGAACGGTTAATTTTTTATATAGTATAGAGTAATCAAGTAAATATAATGGTAAAACAAGCGACAATATGAGCGACAACGCACATAACATTACATTGTCACACAAAAGATATAATAGTTTCAAATTCACAAAACAAGTTATTAATGTTCATCCAAAAACAACATGAAATGTCTTATCATTCATAAGACTACAGCAGATATACTCCTTAGTCCTCAAACCATACAATTAATAGAATCCCAGGCTTCCTCTGCGTAGAAGTTAAAAAAAAGATATTCAGAATTTTATCTCTAGCTAGGATAAGCTGCTATATAGTATATATAAACCAGCAAGGTAGTCATATGATATAAGAATAAGATACCTTGTCAAGGGTCACTTTAGGATGATCACCGCATCTTTGTTTACTAACTCCAGTTTCTCCTTTCTAGTTAATACAGCTGTAACAAAGGAAGGACACGATCTTTTGAGCAATGTGCATGCTTGAACAACATCCCTCTCACACTGTGATGCCATAAACTCTATACAATCTTCTTTAAGCTTATGCAAGCTATGGCTTTGAGCTATATCCAGAGTAGTCCCAGCAGCCTCCTTGTTAAGCATCTTGGCGAGGATGTCTTCACACATTAATTTCAACCTATCCATGGCATATCTATTTGCAGCAACAAGCAGGTAAATGATCCTTACACAATAGTCAACTCCTTGAGGATCGCACATGAAAGCCAGCGTGTCTGTATAGATAAAATGCAAAAGATCCCTAAAAACCAAAGGGTTCATGTTTTCCACTATCATAGGTCCAGCCCCTATGTCTCTGGTCGTCAACCCATACAACTCCTCCATGAAGACAGGAGACCGTGCTGCGAGAATAGCCTTGTGTGCATCAAAGGTCTGACAGCCCACAACAAATGTAACATCGGCTCCCTTCTTATCCTCTAGCAACTTGCCAAAGTGCACCTTGATGTCAGACGGTGGAACCGGGATTTCAGTGATCGGCACCCTATTTTCAGACAAGCTGTATAGTCGTATCACAGTGAGGTCACATTGAATGGTTAGGCGGTTATTTTTGACAAACTCCTCCTCCAAATTGTCCCTCATCAAGTACCCCATGTGTCTTGGTCTATATTCACCTCCTTTCGACTTGAACAGATGCATTCCTCCTGTCGAATACCATGATATCATGCTGTCCTTCTTCGCACCATCATCCCCTCCAATGAATTGAATGTTGTAGTGCGCCCTCAGCTTGACATCGCTACTCATCAACTCCAAGAAGACAATGATGTCATCCTTACTGTTTTCATCAATGCCATTGGGGTAGAAGCGGATGGACCAATCGAAGCCACCAACAGTGAAGGTGGATGACCTTATGAATTCACCAACATTTGTCTCCTTCTTTTGACTATAGTCATCGATCTCGAAGACGTGCGTGCTAGTATGGGCCTTAATGTTGTGACTTGATGCTGTTCTTCTAGGTGTCTGTGACATCCTTGAAGTACCTTCTCCTTGCATACTGTAACATTCAAGGGCAGAAAAAGGATTAGAACATTATATGGACTTTGCAGCATTACATGGTTCTATCTTACTCCTCCACGAAAATACATAATATCCAACAAAATTTAGGTACCATTATTCATATATGCCATTATACAACTACCCTCAATTCTAACTGTAGGCTATTATGGTTTTTCTTAGTACATAGTTTTTTACTACACCTAGATATATATATATATATATATTATGTTCAGATTTGTAGAAAAAATTATGCATCTAGAATTGTCAAAGCAACATATAATTTGGACCGTAGGGAGTAAGTCCTAAGCTAATCTGTCCATGTGAAAATACTCTCGTCGTTATTTCAGATTACGTCCTTGACATATGGAGAAGTATCCTCTCAATGGAATTGAGTTGATAGAAAAAACAATGATCCATTTGGATAATCAGGCATGTACATAATAATAATAACACCTAGATACTAATAAAGTACGAGATGTGACAACCACAAGAGGTGCTAATAAAAAATAATGTTGCATCGTTATTCAAATCTTCTTGGCAGAAGATACAAATACTATTATTTTTCTACCTGAACATGAAGATATGGATCAATCAAATATAATGTTTGACAAGTAAAAATGGTGAAGATGAATTGAATCAGGGTGCAGTGGTACGGAAGATGAATGATGTATCAAAGCAAGCAAATATGAAACTAAAAACTCCGGTCCCAAATGAAATTATTGACCACTGAAGAGGGCAACTTCTGTGCATTAACATGATTAGGCTATTCATACAATAAAATGAAAAACTAATCCCAACCCATAGTTCTAGTTATAGATTTAGAAGAAAACCAATCTCTCCGATCCCTAATTAAAAACATTAAATTGGCCATTGAAATGAAGATTTGGCTGCTAAATTACGGTAGAATCTTATTCTCCTGCTAAATTTACCCTAGCACCTTCAAAATTTTGATATAAATGCAATCATAAATGCCTCAACCACCATGAAAGAGAGAGAATATCAATCAAAAACCTAATTTACTCACTAATCTACCACTAAAACTACAAAAGAGGCTTGGAATAGCATGTACTTACCTTCTAAAGCCTCCTCCACCAAATGAATCAAAACGAAAACCTCCCCCCCCCCCTAGATTTGCAATTTTTTGGAGGCATCCCAAGGCCTTCGATTCCCTCCCTTCCACCATAGATTACAGTATATTTTCTAAGGTGTAAGAAGTGGGGCTGCAACTTATACACTAGACTATTTGTAAGGCGGTTATATACAGCGCTGCCTCAACAAATTAAATTCAGACATGGCTCCAACAACACCAGTCACTTCTGAAGATGCATTTGTAGAGGGGCTGGAGCCTGGAGTTGGAGTACCTCTAAATATGCATCTTCAGAGGTGACTTTCGGTTTACAAGGTACTATAGAGGGAGCTCCTGATTGAGCTGCCTCTATATATGCAAACATACTCCCGTTGTTGGAAATCATTTTTACAGTAGTGCATCAAACAATGCAGCCATTTCAATGTTGGTCTGAATGTGTGTAGGGCTGTTGTACGTTATCCAACTATTTAAGACAAAGTGGCACTCCGGCCTGGGGTGTCATCTGCACTGCTGCAGTGGCTCTCTTAGCCTCTTACCACTGAATTAAGACTTAAGAGAGCTACGTACGTAGCGGCCAGACTCTGTGCATTAACATGGATCGATGTGAGTCCTCGAAGGGATGCTTGCCAACGCAAGGTCAGCCAGCAGCCCAGCACCAAATTAAAGGCACGCCTCGTATCGGTGAGCTTCTGGTTGGGAACTTGAGATTGGAGTGACCTCGTTGGGATTGTTGGGACCGCAGCTCCGGCGAGGAGCCCGGCGAGGCGGAACACCGGCGAGTGGTGACCGCGTCAACTAAAACTACTACGGCGGCGAGCGAGCGATACACGAGAGAGAGAGCACCGTTTCAGTTTACTGCGAACGCGCAGCTTTGTTTGTGCATTCAACTCGGCCTTGTAGGCCTGGATCGCCTCCCTCCGCCACGGTTGGGCGCTGCACGGTGCGCCGTCATTTTCGGTGCCCGTGCGACATGCACGGCGTGCCAGCCATGGCGGAGATGGCCCTGAAGACGCGGTCCTGGCGAGTGCGTGTGCAATCGCCACACACCCAGGATTCTACGCTAATTACAAACATGCTGAACATAAAAATGTAACACCTAATGCACACCTAAATGACTGACACGATTACAGACTCTGGGTTCAACATTTCACCCCCTTAATCGTGACACATGTTCCCAACTCCCAGCTGCTGACGCATTTCAACGAATTTGATCCTTCCCAAAGGCTTCGTTAAGATATCTGCAAGCTGTCTGTCGGTGCCAACATGGTCCACCTCTGCAATCCCATCAGCGACACACTCTCTGATGAAGTGGTAGCGTGTGTCAATGTGTTTGCTCCTTTCATGATACACTGGATTCTTGCTCAGCTCAATCGCAGATTTGCTGTCCATGAGAAGCTTGAACTTCTGAAGATTCTGACCAGTGAGATCTGCAATGAGTCTGACCAGCCAAACACCCTGACAGGCTGCTGCAGCTGCAGCAACATACTCTGCCTCACAACTCGACAATGTCACTGGCCTTTGTTTCTGTGAGGTCCAGGTTATCACATTTCCATTCAAGAAAAATACTACACCTGATGTGCTCTTCCTCTTCTCTAAATCACCAGCATGGTCACTGTCTGAGTACCCCAGCAGTTTCAGGTTCAACAGTGATTTGCAAGTATACTTGCAGCCATACTGAGTAGTCCCTGCAACATACCTGACAATCCTTTTCAGAGCTGCCCAATGTTCAGAGGTAGGTGACTCCATGAACCTACTGACCATTGCAACAGAGTAGGCAATGTCAGGTCTAGTGTTCACTAAGTACCTCAAACTTCCCACAATGCTTCTGAACTTTGTCACATCTCTGGCTAGTTCAGGCCTCCCAGGTATTAACTTGCAATTTTGCTCCATGGGAGTATCCACAGGATTGCAACCAGTCATTCCACACTGCTCTACTATTTTTGCTGCATATGCTCTTTGACAAATGGTTATTTCACCAGGCTTCTGCCTCACCTCCATTCCCAGATAATAGCTCAGCAGTCCCAAGTCACTCATGCTGAAAGTCTTGCTCATTTGTTGCTTGAATTCATGAATTCTATTCTGGTCAGGCCCACAGATGACTAGATCATCAACATACACTCCTAGAAGCAGCAAGTTAATCCCACTTCCTCTTTTGTAGACTGCATGTTCTTCACTGCTTCTGCAAAACCCCAGCTTGACAAGTTCTTGATCCAGCTTGGCATTCCAAGCCCTGGGTGCTTGTTTCAGGCCATAAAGTGCCTTTGACAGTTTCAAAACTTTTCCAGGCTGCTTGGAATTCTGAAAACCAGGAGGCTGTTGTACATATACCTCTTCCTGTAGCTCACCATTAAGAAAAGCAGACTTCACATCCATGTGATGCACCTCCCATCTTCCACTTGCAGCAAGTGCCAACATGAGTCTGACAGTTTCAAGCCTAGCTACAGGAGCAAAAACCTCCTCATAATCCACTCCATATTTTTGAGCATAGCCTTTTGCAACAAGTCTAGCTTTGTGCTTGACTATATTACCCTCTGGATCCCTTTTCACCTTGTAAACCCATTTCAAACCTATGGCTCTGTGACCCTTTGGCAGATTAGTATAGCACCAAGTGTTGTTTTCTTCTATGGACCTCAATTCACTGTTCATTGCTTCAACCCAGCATTTTTCTTCCAATGCTTCATCCACACTGACTGGCTCATCTGCTGCCAGTAAGCATACTCCACTATACTCATATTCCTCCAACTCTTCTGTATTGTCGAAAATATCATCGAGTCTTCTGAATCTGAGTGGTCCACCATAGGTGTCAGCAAAATGGTGTTGTGGAAAGGAGAAATCAATCAGTGGTGGAAATGGCAAGGTGTCTGTTGAAAGCCATGAGGGTTCCATCAGTGTTTTGGGGTGAAGCTGTCAGAACAGCTGTATATTTGCTAAATAGGTGTCCTACTAAGGCCCTAAGTGGAAAAACATCTTCTGAATGTTGGCTTGGTGGAGTTGCATACTGCATAGTTGGTGCTGCATTGGATCCTGGAGCATTTGGGGAGTTAGGTGAGTGATTGTGGCTCACGTTACTCCCTTGATCTGCTGGTGCCTCACCCCCTTGAGCTGTAACTGGAGTACCAGCATTTTCTGCATTTTGGCCTGTTGTCAGATTTTGGTCAGACAACTCGTAGTGAACAACAAATGAATCTGTCACTTGCTGATCTGTGCTGCATTGTGGATTATTCCAGTCCCAGGGTACATTTTCTTCAAATAAGACATCCCTGCTCACCACCAACCTGTTGGAGGAAGGATCAAATAATCTGTACCCTTTAGTACCTGATTCATAGCCTATCATGACCATCTTGCTAGATCTATCAGATAGCTTATTTACACCAGGTCCAACTTTCTTTACATTTGCAACACAACCAAATACTTTCAAGTGACTCACTACTGGTTTCTTTCCATGCCAAACTTCAAAAGGTGTTTTTCCACTTAGGGCCTTAGTAGGACACCTATTTAGCAAATATACAGCTGTTCTGACAGCTTCACCCCAAAACACTGATGGAACCCTCATGGCTTTCAACAGACACCTTGCCATTTCCACCACTGATTGATTTCTCCTTTCCACAACACCATTTTGCTGTGGTGTATATGGGGCTGTGGTGTAATGCTTGATTCCACCATTGTTGCAGAAAACTGAGAACATGTTTGAGGTGAATTCACCACCTCTGTCTGTTCTCAGGGCTTTTAATTTTTCACCAGACTCACTCTCAGCTCTTAGCATGATCTTCTTGAAACACTCAAAGGCTTGGTCCTTGGACTTAAGCATTTCAATCCACATATATCTGCTGTGGTCATCCACCACCAACAGAAAATAGGAGGCTCCCCCAATGCTCTCTGGTGTTATTTTCCCACATAGGTTTGCATGAACTAATTCTAGCCCTTTTCCTGCTCTGAAGTTTGACACTTGTGGGAATGGCTTTCTATGCTGTTTACCTAGGACACATCCATCACATACCTTCTCCACCTCCTTGACACATGGCATCCCAACAACCATTGACTTAGCACCCAACATGTTTAATGATCTAAAGTTCAGGTGTCCAAAACGGGCATGCCAAAGCCAAGACAAATTTTCAGACTGTGCAAGCAGACAAACTGGAGGTGTCAAACTGAACTTAGCCAGATACAGTCTATTTTCAATTCTAGGTGCAGAGATTAACAAGGTACGATCCTGATCATAAACACATAGTTTCCCATTTTCTCCCACATATCTGAACCCTTTTTCTTCCAACTGGCCCAAGCTAACAATGTTGCTTTTCAATTCAGGTATGTAGTATACTTCAGTAAGAACTTTGTGATTCTGATTTCGATCTTGCATAATTACTGAACCCATACCTTTGATTCTGATGGTGGAGCCATCTCCAAACTTGACTGTCCCTTGAACGCTGCTGTCAAGCTGTGACAGTGCTGACAGCGATCCTGTCATGTGGTTGCTCGCCCCAGTGTCGAGCACCCAGACACCAGTAGGGACGTCCACCGGTACAACCTTCTCCTCCATCAGGTGAACACACTGTGATGACCTGTGCACGACGTCGCACATGGCCAACATTAGTGCACCCACCTGATCACCGCCGCCGACAGCGACGTTGGCCTCCGGCGGAGCCTGCTCCTTTTTCTTGTCTTTTCTCGGGCGCTTGCAGTCTTGGTCCCAGTGGCCATAGATGCCACAGTTCCGGCACCGACCTTTGCGACGTGGCGTGCCCTCGGAGGTCAACTTGACCGGCTTCGAGGCGCCGCCATCAGATCGCGCGCGCCGCCTTGTTCTTAGAGGTACTGCCACCCGCGCCGCCCCCTCCGGGCTTAGACCCCGTGAGGAAGCGATGCTTGTTCTTCTCGATCCAGTCCTCCTCAGCGAGCAGAAGGCGCCCCATCTTGTCGGTGACCTTGTCGGTCTTGTCGTCCAGGCGCTCCTCCGCCGCGCGCAGTCGTCCGATGAGATCCTCAATGGTGAGATTCTTCAAATCACAAAACATCTCAATTGAGACTACCACTTGAGCGAATCTCGCGGGCACCACACGGAGAAACTTCTTCACCACGCGCACGTCTTCGATCGTCTCGCCCAGCGTCTTGAGGTTGCCGACGAGGTTGGTGATCCGCATACCGAAGTCGTCGATCGACTCGCCCTCCTTGAAGGCGATGTTCTCGAATTCCTGCAACAGCTTCTGGGCGTTCACCTCCTTCACCCGATCGGCACCGACTCGCATTGTCCTCACCGCCTCCCACGCCTCCTTGACGGTCTTCTGCCGGCCGAGCGTTTGCCAGATCTCCTTGGGAACAGAACGCAGGAGTGCGCTCATGGCTTGACGATCCTGCGACCGTTTGGGGTTGGTACCTGGGTCGATCACCCCCCAGATCTCCAACGCCTCGTAGTTGCATTGCATCAGCATCTCCCACTCGGTGTAGTTGTCACGCGTCAGCATGGGCCACATCAAGGAACTTTCCTTGACGCCGCCGGAGGAGCTTCCTTGGTCGCCCATGGCGATCGGTGGTGGCGATTTCTTGAGAACGACGAACTTCTTGTGCGGTGGCTCTCTCGGTGGGCTTACGCTGCCGTCGTATTGCATAAACCACGCTCTGGTACCAGAATGTTGGGACCGCAGCTCCGGCGAGGAGCCCGGCGAGGCGGAACACCGGCGAGTGGTGACCGCGTCAACTAAAACTACTACGGCGGCGAGCGAGCGATACACGAGAGAGAGAGCACCGTTTCAGTTTACTGCGAACGCGCAGCTTTGTTTGTGCATTCAACTCGGCCTTGTAGGCCTGGATCGCCTCCCTCCGCCACGGTTGGGCGCTGCACGGTGCGCCGTCATTTTCGGTGCCCGTGCGACATGCACGGCGTGCCAGCCATGGCGGAGATGGCCCTGAAGACGCGGTCCTGGCGAGTGCGTGTGCAATCGCCACACACCCAGGATTCTACGCTAATTACAAACATGCTGAACATAAAAATGTAACACCTAATGCACACCTAAATGACTGACACGATTACAGACTCTGGGTTCAACAGGGATTAATTGGCTGCTGGTCAGGATGGTAGAAGAGGAACAGCTAGCTACAGCTACAGCTTGGTTCGGCTGGCGCTGTCACTGGCATCGTCACGCCAAAGCGGCGGGCGGCGATGAAGCGACCGCGCGCGGCTCTGGTGTCTGGTCTTCGTTCCCCCCAGCAGAAGGCTCCGTCGCCGATGCCAAATACACCACACCACACACGATCGATTACCGCTGATCCTGATCCACACCCCGGCGCATGAAGGGAATGAACAGCTCGTGTCCGCACGGCACCTCGATCGATGGCTCCAAACCACCCCGGCCGTCTCTAGTACCTACCGTACGTGCCACCGCGCGCTACTCAGCAGCATCCATCCAAGACCAAGAGTGGAACGAAAGAGAAGAAAGAAATAAGCGCACAGCCAACAAAAACCTGAGTTACTGTAGGGGATCGGCGGGATCACTCACAGAGGGGGAAAAAAATCGATTTTTGGGAGGAGTGTGGAGTCCTCCGACTCGAGAGATCGGGGCAAACCTGAGTTGCAGTGGGGATCGGTCGTCGGATTGGGTCGCCGCTCGCGGTGTTCGCGCGACCAACCAAGTGCGGCGCGGTGGGGAGTGGGGACTGCTTGGAGACGACGACGACGCCTCTGTGAGTCTCGCGACGACTGCCGGCCGAGTGACTGGAATTAACGGACGGATGGAGAGAGGCCCTCTCCTGATCCCTCTCATCACTTGAAAGTTGAAACCCTAGCTACCTCTGACGTCCGTCGCGCGCGCGGCAGGCGGCCTGGATGCCGTCCGTTGCATCCGACGGCTGGCGGGCCGACGCACCGCAACAGCCAGCGACAGCACGAGAAGATCGATGTGTGCCAGCTAGCTAGCTGGGCGACGAAACGAAACCAGCGCAAGGGAAAGAGCTAGCGGAGCGCAGTGGCAATGGCAAGCACGAAATTAAGACACTCAGAATTTAAAACATGCGCACAAGTTTTAAGCTATCTGACACCTATGCACAGAAAGAAGGAGCCCTGCACTAAAACCTAGGGTCCCATATTATGTTTCTTGCAGATCCAATATAATGTGGTGAGCACTATCCTACATCCTAAGCAGAGGCAGGCCCAGGCCTATGGCCAGTAGGGCCATGGCCCTAGTCGTGGCACAAAAAATTTAAAAGCAACTCTTTAGATTTGACCAAAAATAGAAGTCCATTAAAGAAAAGAACTAGGACAGACAGGGAGAGAACTCATACCCTCACTCACCTGAGCGTGGCGTGGCCGTGGCCCGTGGGCGCCTGCTGCAGCGTAGACAAGCAGATGCAGCGCAGCCGAGCAGGCTCACTGGCGCCAGCTCGCGGCTGCGGCGGCCAGCCGACCACCAAAGGCGCAGCGCGCAAGTAGGCAGCGCCGCAGGAGCCACGAGGCAGGGCCGTAGGGACGCAGGCGTGCAGCGCAGGGCGTGGCCTAGCCGGCTGCCCGGCTGACCCCCTCGGCAGTGATCGAGTGAAGGTAGTTCTTTAATATTTTAGTAGTTCAGTAGTTTTTTTTTCTCTTGATTTTTCAGTAGTGATTGAGCGAATTCAATAAATCTTCACTAGACAATAGGTATTTATTTTTCAATGTTCATTGATATTTCTTAGCTATTGTATCGTATTATTAATTATATAGTTCAAGAATTTATCTGAATTTGCAAACTTTGTATATATATGGTCCTATAAACTATACTATAGGTTGTAGCTTTTGGATTTTCGCCACTAGGATTTGACTCTAGTCTTGGTCGAATCCTGGGTCCGCCACTGATCCTAGGAAAGCTAAGCTAAAAAACCTTACCCAATACTGTATTAATCTCACGAATAAGGTAGGCTACCGATGGATGTCATTAGAGCTTCACAATAATGTGCCTTGCTAGATGTGTCATATAGATCTCTCTAACAACTTATTAGGAAACAAGCCCAACAAGAAGATGCCATATCCACTCTCCGCAAGCTCGAGGGTGAGCCTCAGTGCCTTCACAGTGGCTGACAAATTGGTCTAACAACATTTTCAAGATAGTCCTGTACAGAGAATTATAGCAGTTTTTTTTTTGTCTAAAACACTCGATCGAAAGGTCCATGCATGACTACCTCAAGTATGGTCTGAGTGACCAACCAGAACCTACAAAAAATTGAGTATTTGTCGAGAACTCATAGACAGTCAGGGACACATGCACTGAACGGTCTATACAACAATTGTTTTTTTTTTAGAAACTTAGAGCCCCAGCCCTGATCCTACGGACTGTATGCGTATGTTCTTGGTCGGTCCACAACATATAGTCCAAAGCAGACTATAGACAGGCTCATTTTTGTCCTGATTGGATGGATGCACTGCTACACGATCGGCTTAGTCCCGGCCGGGAAGGGGCTTTAGCCCCGGATCTCGAGCCGGGACTACGCTTCCGAGACCGTCTTTAGTCACGGCGCACGGCACAGGGGCTAAAGCCCCGCCTTTAGTCCCGGTTGGTATTACCAGCGGGGACTAATATAGGGTGCTGCCAGTATTTCCACACAGTAGCACCCTTCAGTCCCGGCTGGTAATACCAGTCGGGACTAAACGGTCCTCTGGTTTTTTTTTTCTTTTTTTCAGTTCTGTTTTTAGTTTTATTTATTTATTTAATAGGTTTTCCAATATGTATTCTTTGCTGCTAATATATATATATATATATATATATATATATATATATATATATATATACGCGTTTCTTTTACACGTGCGTGTAGTTACTCTCATCTATGTATGTGTATATGACCGGACGAAATGTATATAGACAAAGTATATGATCATACTAGACCATCTAGAGTGATATGTATGTTAAGTATGCATACATACATAGAGTATATGGTTATACTTATTGTATGTAATATAGTAGTGGTATTTTAGTAATATATTTAAAATATAATTTTTTTTGAACAATTTTCGCGTGGTAAGATCTAGAGTATCTTAATATGAGTATATAAACATACTCAAACTGATAAACAAGTATGAATACATACACAATGTAGTTTATTGAAGATGAGAGTAACTACACGTACGTGTATAAAGTAATTTCCCTATATATATATATATATATATATATATATATATATATATATATATATATATATATTACTTTGTACTCTCAAGAGTAGTTACTCTCATATCTATATCTCTAGATTTAGGGTGTATATGACCGAACGAGATGTATGTAGATGAAGTATATGATCATACTAGACCATCTAAGGTGATATGTATGTTAAGGCCTTGTTTAGTTTCCAAAAAATTTTGCAAAATTTTTCAGATTCTCCGTCACATCGAATCTTTTGACGTATGTATGGAGTAATAAATATAGTCGAAAACAAAAACTAATTGCCCAGTTTGGTCGAAATTGACGAGACGAATCTTTTGAGCCTAGTTAGTCCATGATTGGACAATATTTGCCAAATACAAACAAAAGTGCTACAGTGTCGATTTCTCAATTTTTTTTGGAACTAAACAAGGCCTAAGTATGTATGCATACATGGAGTATGTGGTTATACTTATTATATATAGTACAGTAGTGGTATTTTAGTAATATATTAAAAAATATGGATTCCTTCAAAAAAATTTATATGGTAAAAACTTATCTTTCTCTCTCTTTCCAAGCATGGAAACACCATTCATGGAAACTACTACATATATATTTCTTGGATTCACTAATTAGAGAAGGAAACATAAAAAAGAAGAGAGGAGAGACATCATCTAACCATCTTAAGCAACCTCATTTGAGCAAATATAGACCATACCTAGCTATTCTATTCTCTCCCTCTCATGGTGAAACCCTAGATCCAAAAAGTAGCTCAAATTGAGTAAGAGGGCACAAAAAGAGGCATTTGAGGCATCAACTAACCTTTCTTAGCCACCTCCTTCCAAGAAATGAAGTTCAAAACCTCTCCCTTGTATTTTGGAAAATCTGGACCTCCAAGATGGGCTACAATGGAAGGTGGCTGCGAGCTACAGTTCTGCCCGAGAAGGAAGAAGGGGGTGGGGGTATTTATAGGAAGATAAAGCACAGGCGGTTCAGTTATGTGAACCGCCTGTGTAAATATATTAACACAGGCGCTTCACATAACTGAACCGCCTGTGTAAATGAACCATTTACACAGGCGGTTTTCTTACAATAACCGCCTGTACTGAGCCTTTTATACAGGTGGTTTTTAATTCTGGCCGTACAAATTTACAACACAGACGCATTATAATTAAAACCGCCTATGCAAATTTTTTACCCCCGCCGGCTTAAAGCATCTATGTACTAGTGATCTTAATATGAGTATATAAACATACTCAAACCGATAAACAAATATGAACACATACGTAATATGGTTTATTGAAGACAGGAGTAACTACTCCTAGGAGTACGAAAAATGCATCCTATATATTGTACTGCACGAAATCATTCCAAAAGGGTCTCAGCTTGACATACGCCTTAGTGTTGAAATCCGGCGTCTTGTTCTTCTTGATAAACTTGTTGTACAAGTTCTTCTTTGGAAAAGTGTTGCCATCTTCTTCATTATCCACTCCTAGATTCTCCTCTTCAGCTCCTCATCGTTCGTGTCAAACATGAAATGCTCTCTGATGTCAGTCCATACTGCCTCCTTATCACGATCGGAGACAAAACTGATGTGTGGAGCACTTGGCTTCTTTTTCTATTCTCGAGCACTGATCAGTATCCTGTCTCTCACAAGATAACCCCAATGACCGACATATTTCTGTGCATGTGGTCCTAGTGGTTGGTCTATAGGCTCGTCGAATTCAGAGATTACGTGAAGGCCCTCCAACGGCTTCCTCGGCCCTCGTCCCGGTCGTAGATGTCGATCCAGAGGGCTATATATGTAAAGACACGAAGATAAAATTAATACAAGATGCAATAGACCATAGAGTCTAAATCCTAAACCCTAACCCTGATCCCTCATAAGCATGTAATATACCTCGCCAGTATTGGCTTGCTCGACAATTTGTTGCTCATCAAGCGGCGGGGGGGATCCCTGCATGATCTCTTCGTAATCTGCCCGCAAGTACTTACTCCCGTCATCATCACCCTCGATTTATTTATCACCACCAGCGATGAGATTCATCATGATGGCCTCATCATCCATTTGTTGATCCCTCGGGTTGGCCATTCTCTATATATATAAAAGCTATATAAAAAACTATATACTAGTCAAGTATGGCCTTGTTTAGTTCACCCAAAAACCAAAAACCTTTTAAGATTCTCCGTCACATTGAATCTTGCGGCACATGTATGGAGCATTAAATATAGATAAAAACAAAGACTAATTGCCTAGTTTGCTTGTAAATCGCGAGACGAATCTTTTAAGTCTAGTTACTCCATGATTGGACAATGTTTATCAAATAAAAACGAAAGTGCTACAGTGTCAAAATCCAAAAACTTTTTGATCTAAACAAGGCCTATATATAAAAAGCTATATATAGAAAAGTCTATACTAATCAAATTATAAGACTATATATTAAAAAAGGCATTTTAACATTGACAATATAATCTATATATAAACTTTTGATAATTTATATATAAGCTATTTAACATAGACATTTAACATGGACAATATATATAAACTTTTGAAAAAAAATACATTTAACATAGACAATATAAGCTATATCTAAATTCTTATATATACTTGTGAGTCTATAATTAATATATATACACTAATTATTTCTCAATGCTCATATATATAGATATACAATAATCAATTTTTCAATGCTCATATATATATACACTTGCGATGGTAGTCGGAGGATGCGCGTGCGGCGGTGGCCGGTGAAGACGGGGGCGTAGTGTAGATCGACGACAGCGGTGTCATGACGGCGTGTCCGCCGAGGAGCGCGCGCGGTGGGGGCGGCGGTGCCCAAGAGCTCGAGGCGCGTGGCCAGAGAAGATGGGGGCTCACAGCCGGAGAAGACAGGGGCACGTGGCCAGAGAAGACAGGGGCGCGTGGCGGTGCTCGAGCTCGAGGTGCGCAGCAACGGCGGCAGACAGAGAAGATGAGGGGACTTAGGCGTGTGAGGCTGATCTTGGGGGCGATGGGAAGACAAACTTTTTATAGTGATGGGGTTTTAGTCCCAAACGGTGGCTAGCACCGGGACTAAAGACCCTTTAGTCTCAGCTGGTTTTAGTCCCAGGCCGATCCACCAGCTGGGACTAAAGATCCCCCACGCGCGGGATATGGAAAAAGTTGGGGCCTTTAGTTCCGCCCCGATCCACCAGTCGGGACTAAAGGTCCCCCACGTGCGGGCTGTGAACAATTTTAGAGCCTTTAGTCCCGGGCCTTACCACGGCCCAGGACTAAAGACTTGAAATTTTCCAGAACCCGCCGGTTACATTAGTTTTAGGTTTTTAAATTAGTTTCTTTTTATTTAAGGCTAAAACTTTGTTAAATGTACATAAAATTAAATACTTAAAGTTATTTCTTTAAAAAATAATATGTGTTTACTTTTGCTTTAATTTACACAGTAAAAATTTTAACTTAAAATCTCTTTGTTTTTTTGAAAATATTAAACACAAATGTCTCTAATATTAAGTATTTTATTAATGCAAATATATATTGTTCAACTATAATTCAAACAATTGTTGGTTTGTAACAGAAAATTTATTTCCATATTATTTGAAAGTTAATCTTTTATTTATAACCTAGAGGACCACATAAATCAATGATCACTACTGAACATATATTAATTTAAATCCATTGTCAAACAAAGTCTCAATTAATTAATTATTACATAATATCTTTACAACCCACTATCATGCGGGCACAACAGTGAACTTCTTCTTGACATATGACCTTTGGTTATGATCATCCCTTAACCATGGAGTGTTCTCATTGTTTAACAAAATGATTGGGTCTTTGTTCACTTTGAATGGCATAATTCGATCATCCCTTTCATAATCACCTAACATGTCTGACTTGTCCGTAATTCCGACAATGTTTCTTTTTTCGAGAAGAATTAAGTGGCACTTTGGCTCATGGTTGACTTTCGAGTTGTCATCATTTTTTCCTCTTTTTAGTTTTGTAGACATGTCTTTCACATAGAACACCGAACTCACATCCGCAGCAAGGACGAAGGTTCATCTTTGTACCCTAAGGTCCACGGTTATCATCCCGTACTCCTTGTCGACTATTACCCAACCTCCGGTCATCTTTACCCATTTACACCGGAACAAAGGAACTTTAAAATTTGCTGCGTAGTCTAGTTCCCATATGTCATGTATTTGGCCATAATATGTTTGTTTGTTCCCATTTGGATCTATGGCATCTACTCGTACACCATTGTTTTGGTTGGTGCTCCTTTTATCTTGGGCTACTGTGTAAAATGTATTCTCATTGATCTCGTACCCTTTGTACATGCTGATATGCCATGATGGCTGCCTGGCCAACAAATAAAGTTGCTCATCTATGTTTTCATCACAGTGACATTCTTTTCGCAACCAATCACCGAAGGTTTCCATCGTCTAATCCAAGCTTCATTCTTCCGAGGCCACTCAGATCGAGTGAAAGCCTTATGTACCTCGATATACGGATCCACCAGTGATGAGTTCTACAGAACTATGTAGTGTGCTTTATTGAAGTATTCGCTCTTCGTACCGATATATGTTTTCTTCTCTAGTGTCCTCTTGCCACTGAGTCTACCCCCGTGTCGTGATTTAAGAACAGCAATCGGGTCAAGGTCTAGAATAAAGTCAACACAGAACTCTATGACCTCCTCCATGCCGTAGCCTGGGCGATGCTTCCTTTTGGCTGAGAGCGGTTGTGACAATATATTTTTCACAACACCCATGAACCTCTCAAAGGGGAACATGGTGTGTAGGACACACAAGACCGAGAATTATAATCTCTTTGACCAGGTGAACTAGGAGGTGTGTCATGATATCAAAGAAGGATGGAGGGAACACCAACTCAAAGCTGACAAGACATTAAACAACATCATTCTGTAGAGTAGCAAGTTCATGTGGATTGGTTGCCTTCTGAGAAATTGCATTGAGGCAGTGGCGAAGCTAGAGCAAATTAGAGGGGGGTGCACTTAGCTTATGGGTGCATAGACATTTTCCATAGGGGTGCATATATGGTGAAATTTTGGATCTAATCACTGTTTTTACAAATTTTGGGGGGTGCATTTGCACCCCCTAAGTAACAGCTAGCTTCGCCCCTGCATTGAGGAATGCACATAACTTCATGGTGGCTAGACGTACATACGGAGGTAGAATTCCTCTTAAAGCATCATGAAGCAGTTGCGTCATAAGCACGTGGCAGTCATGGGACTTCAAGTTTAGGAACTTCTTCTCTTGAACATTAATTATTCTCTTTATATTGGAGGAGAATCTAGATGGGACCTTAATATTGTTCAGGCATTCAAACATGCTTTCCTTCTCTTCTTTGCTCAGAGTGTGGCTAGCAGGGCTTAAGTACTTGCGCCCGTCATCTGTCTTCTCTAGATGCAGGTTGTGTCGTTCTTTCATTTCTTGCAAGTCCTGTCGTGCTTCAAGTGAATCTGTAGGCTTCCTGTACACACCCATGAATCTAGGAAGGTTCGCATGGAGATTCTTTGTCATGTGCATCACGTCGATCACATGGCGGACCTCTAGGACATGCCAGTAGGGTAGCTCCTAGAGTATGGACCTCTTTTTTCACAGGGATGCTTGTCCCTGAGTGTCTTTGGGAACAGTTTGCTGCCCTGTCCCTTACCAAATACTACTTATGTATCCTTCACCATTTTGAATATATCATCCCCGTTTCGGTTACGAGGCCTGGTTCGGTGGTCTGCCTTGCCTTTAAAATGTTTCCCTTTCTTTCTTACTGGGTGGCCCACATGAAGAAACTGATGGTGGCCTATGTACATGATCTTTTGACATTTTTTAAAAATATACTATCAAGGTCTTTGAAACAGTGTGTGCATGCATTGTATCCCTTGTTTGTCTGGCCTGAAAGATTATTTAGAGCAGGTCAGTCATTGATTGTGACGAACAATAATGCTTGTAGGTTAAAGTGTTCCTGTTTGTACTCGTCCCACATGCGTACACCTAGCTTGCTCCATAGAAGAAGAAGTTCCTCAACTAATGGCTTTAGGTAGACATCGATGTCATTGCCAGGTTGCTTCAACCCTCGGATGAGCACAGGCATCATAATAAACTTCCGCTTCATGCATAACCATGGAGGAAGGTTGTAGATACATAGAGTGACTGGCCAAGTGCTATGACTGCTGCTCTGCTCCCCAAAAGGATTAAAACCATCCGTACTTAAAGCGAACCTCAAGTTTCTAGCCACATCTGTAAACTCTAGGAATTCTCTGTCATCGCTCTCCACTAGGCTCCATCAGCAGGGTGCCTCAGCATATTGTCTACCTTATGGTCTTCTTTATGCCACCACAACAACTTTGCATTGTCTTTATTTCTAAACAAACATTTCAAGTGAGGTATTATAGGAGCATACCACATGACCTTGGCAGGGATTTCCTTCCTGCTGGGACATTCTTCACCCTCAACGTTGCCAGGATCATCTCGCGTGATCTTATACCGCGATGCTTTGCATACGGAGCATGCATCCAAATTCTCGTATTCCTCCCTACGGTACAGGATGCAGACATTAGGACATGCGTGTATCTTTTGGATTTCTAATCCTAAGGGCTAGACAACCTGGTTTGCTTCATACGTAGTGGTGGGCAATTCCTTTGCTCTCGGAAGTATCTTTTCATGATCTTTAATAACTGCCTACATGCCTTGTCGAATGTACCATTCTTTGCCTTCCATTGCAGCAGTTCTAGTGTTGTACGTAGCTTTTTTTGCCCATCTTCAGCAGTCAGATAAAGCAATTTCCTTTAATCCTCTAGCATGCGCTCGAACTTGGCATTCTCCTTTTCACTTTTACACTCTCTTTGTGCATCGCGAATGGTATCACCAAGAGCATCAGCATCAGCTGCCATGTCTTCTGCTGCTGCCGCATCTTCTTCATCATCTCCCTCCATTGCATCATCATCAAAGACACCGTACCGGGCAATAATATCAGTGTGGTCCAATTCTTCATCTTCTTCATCATTATCCATTACAACCCTCCTTTCTCCGTGCTTCATCCAATAAATATAGCTGGGTACGAAACACAACTTTAACAAGTGTGGATGGAGTCTTTGAGCATGAATATTCCTTCAAATTCTTATAGACGGCGCATAGGCAGCACATGAAACCATTCTGCTTGTTTGTCTCAGCCACACCTAAGGAATAGTGCACGCCAGCAATGAACTCTTTGGAGCGGTGATCGATATTATACATCAAATTATGTGACAACATCTGTATTAAATATTACAACCATGCACTTAGTTCCTCATGTTATTACACAACACGCATGACATCACAAGATTGATTAATTCAAGCAAGCCTGACTACAACAAACACAACCGCAACTAGCAATAAAAAAAGTAGAACTAAAATGCACTTAAGCAATATAATTAGTTCTCATGCTATCCCAACTAAAACAGACAGCTGCACATCCACTAGATCAATATCGATGGACTTCTTCCGCTGGCTCACTGCCTCATCACCTTCAGCAGCAATCTCCTGTGTAATAGAATTTTGTATGTGTTGAACGTACTCTTCCTCTCAGTACCAACCTTTACATCCGCTGGTGCCCTCCCACTGCAATTAGAACAAAGAATAAGGAATTTAAATAACATCATCAAGCAAAACCAGTACAAATTAACCATATTAATCAAATGCGGGGAAATAATAACCCACCTCACGGTCCGGACACTTGTAGAATATACGATCTTTGTTGATTTCCTCTTTTTTCACTCGGTACTCCTTCACAATCTTTTGCTTACACTCACCGCAAGCAATGAGAGAAAGATACAGCCGCAGACGCTTTGGATCCCGGAGATGAGAGACTGAGGACCTGGTCACGGTTGTCATCTACTATATCCATACTCATTTCTTTAAACTATGCATGATTTTATTTTAATTTTTTCTATTATCTATATTTATTGTTGAAAACTACTATAAACACAATATTTTCTAAAGAAAAGTAACTAAAAAGACATTAATAATAAAATTCTATACTTGTCTTGTTTTAAGCATGAAAAAATATAATGGATACTATCTAGCCCAAAGAGTCGATGGGAGGATGAATGGGAGGATAAAAACAACATGAAGATAGTTACCTCTAAAAACAACATGAAAATGACATGGGAGGATGAAGCTAGTTACCTCTAAACACGAAGAGTCGATGGCGGAGTCGAAGAAGATCACCAATGGGTGTCGGCGATGTCGATCAAACTATAACCATTGATTTTGAGCTTAAAATGGAGGAGAAATCACAAAAACAAAAAAATCACATCAAAAAGATAAGAGCGAATGAAGTTAGTTACCCCTAGACCCGAGGAAATGATGATGGCGTTGAAGAAGATCACCAATGGGCACCAGAGATGAAGAACAAGCAAGAAAAAACAAGAACAAGCAATGGCAAGCAAGAAGAGAGGGAACAAACTCACTGAATTTTGAATGGGCTCGGTCTCAGGGAGGAAGAAGGGAGAAAGATATAATCCGTGCAACTTTAGTCCTCGCTGGAAGTAAAAACGGGGACTAAAAAGGGTTATTTTAGTCCCGGAGCAAGTCACCAACCGGATATAATCCGTGCACCTTTAGTCCTCACTGGAAGTAAAAACAGGGACTAAAAAGGATCATTTTAGTCTTGGGGCAAGCCACCAACCAGGCCTAAATCTTTAGTTCCGGCTGGTGGCACCAACCGGGAATAGAGGGCCCTGTTTAGATTGGGATGAAAATTTTTTGGGTGTCATATCGGATGTGTCAGAAGGATATCAGGAGGGGTTTTTAGAAACTAATAAAAAAACAAATTACATAGCTCGTCAGAAAACTGCAAGACAAATCTATTAAGTATAATTAATCCATCATTAGCACATATGGGTTACTGTAGCACTTAAGGCTAATCATGGAGTAACTAGGCTTAAAAGATTCGTCTCGCGATTTTCAACCAAACTGTGTAATTAGTTTATTTTTTATCTACATTTAATGTTTCATGCATGTGTCCAAAGATTCGATGGGATGGACGAAAAATTTTTAGGTAGGAAACTAAACAGGGCCTAGTCCCGGCCCGTAACACGAGCCGGGACTATAGGGTCCCTGCCCTGACAATTCTTCGCAGCAGCCATTGGGCGGGACCCTTTAGTCCTGGAACGGGACTAAAAGGGTCTTTAGTCCTGAGGACCAAAACTGCCGAGACTATTAGCGATTTTGGCAATCGTCCAAAGACCTTATCTATTGTAGTGACGACCCCCGGTACATCACTTGGATAGTTCCTAGAATAGCATGCACAATTGTCACCATCTTTGGATAGCACTAACTAGAAGCAGAACACATATGGACGGTTTCCTACGTACATATGCCTTGACAGATTGTCCGAGTAGGCTCTAACCTTCTAGATAGTGTTGAGGTGCACCTCATGCTCATGAGGTCTACTCTCTATATATGTCTACTCTCACAGATATATTGAAAGGAGATCAATCTCGGGTGTACTCTCATGCAGGTAATGTGCACCTCAAGTGTCCTGTGTGCTCCTCTTAAGTCATTGGTTTATTAATGATGTGCTTAGCGGCTGCTTTCTCAAACTAGGACAACTCAACGTTACAGAAAATAAGAGAATGTTACCTGAGCAAACCGACAGAAGGGACTTTATTCACAGCTACATAAGAACATCTCCAATATGAGTTTGGTATAATTTACTTACTAAACTAATCAATTTAGCAAGTTAACAAAAAAAATAGCAATCTTAATTTTTAGGGCTCACATTTAATTATTTTTGGTTTATTATGTTGTTTACAAAAATAAAAGAAAATTGCATCTTGACGCGAGCACCAGCTGTGTACGGTCAGCAAGGCATGTCTAGCCTCCATGCCTTCCGGTCAATGCAAGCTATGAGCATATATGAAGATAGTAGGCCATGCACAAGTGAAGACAGCATGCCATACTTTCGAACCAAAGATCAATAAATGCCCGCAGAGACAAGCACGGAGAGACAACGTTGACCCATAGGACAGCGGCAATGGAGGCTGGTACATACCAGCAGCGGCTGGACCCGAGGGCCATGCGAGAAGTGCCGTGAAAATAGGTCCAAGAAAGAGAGATAGGGAGTTCTATCGAGTTTGAAAATTTATGAGTTGAAGAGGATATTTGACAACTTTCTATTTTTAAGGGACTCCCTTTTACCAAACTATTGGAGGAGTTTTTTTCTCCTTTTGCTAAAATATTAAAATAGGAAGTTGTTTTGCCAAACTCGTAGGGATGCTCTAAATGATTTTCAGAGATGACTATGTTTTTTCCAGAGACAGCTCTATTAAGAATCGTCTCTAATTTTTTTCCTCTGAGATGGTCCACCTCTATCAATATATTTTAGAGGTGGTTGGTGTTTAGCTACCTCTAAAAATAGGTTCAATAGAAAAAATTCACAGCTGTTTGAAATCAAGCTGCAAGACAAACTTGGCACCTATTCGCCAAAAAGAAGGAAGACAAACTCTGCACCAAAGTTGTACAATTTGAAGAGATCTACAATTTTGTAGTTGACAACCTTTTCATATCAAATCATTTGTAGTCCCAAATTGTGTTTTAAGTTCTTACATTTTCAAATTTACATTATTTATCTTTTTAAACGGATGTAGTGCTCAGTGACATCTAAAACTTTCCATATTAAAAATTTTACCATTTGAAATCGTTATTAGGGGCCAAACTATTCAATACAAAATTCATGAAAGTTTATACAAAAATAATTGCATACTATACTTGATCACAAGTCACTTTGAGGAGGCCTGACCTAAGTTCAGGCCCCCAAAACTACACATGTATGAAAATCGTGCGACTTATGACTTTGTGACACATATTATCTGATGGGCTTGACCTTTTTCCTTTTTTTTCTTTTTTACCTTATTTGTGAATTCTGTAAAATGATTTATAGAGTCAAACCACCTTGTTGACATCCTCTATAAATTAAATTCTAGAGGTAATCCAGCCTCCCATATAGAAATTAATTTCTAGATACGTCTAGATATCCGCCTCTACAGATCGATGATTTCTAAATACACTTGACTAGAGGTGGTTTTTCGAGCCGCTTCTGCAAATCATTTTGACTACCTCCAAAAAAATTAATATTTTCTGCAGTGGTTATTTATGGAATTAAATGTTAGTAGCTTAAGCTAAGCCTATCACTAGCAGCATTGCTGCATTATAGACTGCTAGGAAGGAAGTATGGGACACACTGTCGAGTGATTTTACTTTGCTTTCTCAACTGGGATTTACCATAGGTGGGTATTGAGAGACTTGTCATTGGTGTATAATATTAAGGTTAAAATAAAGAGCATCTTTGTGTAGTTTGTGCTAGTGAATGGAAACCCACGCTACTTCTATGAATTTCCCCAACTTTTTTAAAAAACTTCCCCAAGGTCTGCCACAGGGTGTATCCAAGTTGAAATACATAAGCAGCTGAACAAGCAGTCCTTTACTGCAATGTATTATTAAACACAAAATTGGCATTATTTCCAAAAATAAATTGCGATAGAGCATGTTGACTAGTGTCTACATGTTGAACTTGATTTTACTAAAATTTAAACCACAACCATTTATGCTCTGGATAGATTATTTTATCTTTTGTGCATATGCAATTTATAAAGCACAAGCCAAAATTGGTGAAATCAAGGGGCATTACTTGAATGTTATTGCAGATACAAGCGAAGAAATAATTAAGAGAGATGTGTTTGCAAGGAAATTTGGAGTTACTATTGTAATGCATGACTACTTCATTAATATGATAATTCACCGCAAATACCACAATATGCGGTGACAAAAGACTACTTCTTGACATTCACCTACTGGTGCATGCATTTATTGATAGATAGACAAAATTCATATACATTTCCATGTATTAGCTAAAGTATTGTGTTGCGTATGTTGGCTGAGATTATATGCACACAACCTAGGGTTTAATAGTTTCCCCTGAATAGGCCTTGATCCAAGGTTATGAATCTGATGTATTAATTGGAAAAGTGGCTTTTCGAATTAAGAACTACATCCATCTACTGCTATTGAATCTGAATACAGGGCTACAACTATGTAACTGATTTATTTCCTTCATTCATTGTGGACATAGCATCACCGGGTACAGAGCATTGTTGGTTATCATTTCTTTGTCTTGATTTAATTTGTCATGTTGTCATAGTCATAGTGGTCGACAGGGAAGAAATAACTTCCCTTTGTCCACACACCTCATCATGTGGATTGGCAGATTTCTAATAGTTTGTTGTTGCTGCACATGCATCCATTTTTATGGTTACCAACTACATGATGTAATGATCTATTAGATTGTGTCCTTATTAGACGCTGTGAAGCAATCATATTCCACTTTAACTGGGTATGTATGTTTCTAGGTTCTCATTGTTTTACGCTTTTAGCTTGTACACTCATAATGATACCATTAGTGCTTTAGGCCATAGCCAAGATATGTTTTTGGATACAACCGATCTTTGCACATTCAGTGAAGGGCATCTGCATCATGGACCACACATGGAAATTTTCTTTACACATTCTTTTGAGCAAGGTTTAATGAAAAAATTGGCACAAATGACAGTTTTAACATAATTAGCTATTGTCAGGAGACACAAAAAAAAGAGTAACGCTGAAAACCTATATAAAAAGAATATAATCCTAAAACAGTTTATGGGTGAAACAATTGTCTAATACTTGTTCCCTATTATATATTGAGTTAGTGTCAATATATCTGCTCCCCCACCAATGTACAAAGAACATAAACACCAGTGCTTCCAAAAATGTGTATGCTTCCTGCTGTAGAACTCAGAAAATTGTGTAGTTTGAGAATAAGTTCACAAGATTGTCTAATGCTTCAGGGTAAAATTTCCTTGCAAACAAGTAGCATGGTCTCTTAAGTCCATTCCACAGGCAAGGCTTCTGCAAGAGCTCTTTCTGCAGTCAACATCAAGAATATAAGCATTATTGGACGTCCAGTGTTTCTCCCAATATTTAAGTTGACATCAAAGAAAACACAATTACTCCACACAGCCACACAGGTTGCAACTGAAAAGAGAACGTGGGCTGAAGATTTTCTTAAACCATACACAAAAGGAAAAAATGGGAGAACAGATCACTCTCACTAGGAATCAAAATAAAAGTATGACACCTGAACTTGAGGCAATGATGAGTGTGCACTTTGCTTGATTTGCAACTTGACGGAACTGATAGGACTATACGCTTAGAACCTAATAGTATATATATTATATTGTACCCCGACTTATCATGTGCAAATAATGCAACATATATGATAAATCAACATGGTAGTATAATTAATTCAGTAAATAAATGCAATTTTCAGGCTTGTCTTTCAAATAAATCATCAATGGTTAAATTAATTCAGATAGCTTGGGAGGAAGAGACCTTCTCATCACTGGTGATGTGGTAGCTCACATCAATCGACTGCAGCAAGATGGAAGTTAGAGACATAAAAGGATCATATGTATCATGTTAAGATGACACAAAATAAAGGTAAACGTACAGTCATATTCTTCAGGCGTTCATAAGTGACATCATTAGCTCGGAAAGATCTGGGATGCCACTTTCCTTCAGACCAATCAACGTAGGTGACAGACCAGTTAGCAATGCCAGCAGGGTCCATCATCTGTTCAATACATATGAGAGCCTTGACATCAGTACCTAGAAGACATTATTGACAATCAGATTCTCTTAAAATATATAGTAACATTATGTGATCGTTACTAACGTGGAATAGTGTTGGCAGATAATGCTCATCTGCATAGCAATTGCGACCTTCTTCCATTCCGGGCTGCGAAGGGCACAAAGCACATGCGAAGGGCACAAAGCACAACCAAAGACACAAATTATTCAGCAAGGTAGTGCTATCAACGTAACAGAATGAAATCAAACAATAGTGGAAATCAAGCAATAGGACCTACAAGAGAAGTTCCTTGTTTCGAGCAATTTTCGCTGATTTATTTAGGAGACACTAACAGAGTGATGTTCACAAGTGCAAAGAACAGATGGAAAAATGTGCACGAATAGCAGTAGTGGTAAAGTGGAGGATCTAGATTTTGGGAGAAACAGTTAATCAGTTGACAGAAGAGTGAACTGAAAGCTAGAACGCGTAGTGCATGCTGTCTATGACTACAAGACGACACCAAAATTATACTATGCTAGTGTTCAAGTATACAGTATATGCATGGAAGGCCATGAAATTTAGATTTGATTACCCTGCAGTAAAGCCTGAATTTTGAGTAATAAAGACTGTCTGCAATCACCACCATTGCATGTTGTCGCTTCATTGAGAACCACTGCAATGTTCAAAGAATAGTATTGTAGACACATTTCAGTACTTGGAGTCCATACAAACCTCATAAATTCAATGTATTTGGGGAAATAAATATTGATATTTAAAATAAAGTAGATTATCTGCAACAAAAAAGATGATTCTTATAGATTGATAATGATTTCTAGCGTTCTAGCACATAGATTACTTAATATCCACAATTTGTGAACTTGAAAGAGGCAAAGGTCACCTGAGAACCTTTCCTGAATTCTGACTCCCAAACTTCAGGTAACATATTCTTTGAGTATCTGTAAACTCCATGTGGCCCGGGGTCATGAAAACTAGCCAATAAATACACAAGAATGTGAATGGCTGAAAAAAAATGTGGCAAGTGTATATAAAGAACTACGGCATTGAAGATCTGTGCAATGCTCTAGGCTATGGCTTAACGATATGAATGAATGCAACATAGTTCAGACAGAGCATTGTCTCACCAGTCCAGAAAACTGTGTCTTGATCCCATGAGGAAGTCGTACACATAGTCAAAATTGTGAAGAGGAACACAGCTGAATTCATTGTATGAGGAATGGTTACATAGTGAGAGAGTTCGTCATGCTAGAAAGTATTTTCGAATATGGAGATCACCTGTCTGAAAGCAATACAAAATGCTGGTTGTCTATATCTTCTAGAGCTTTTGCCAACAGCCTCCTCTCTGCATCAACCATTGAAATCATACCCCATCCTACCTGCTAGGAAATAGCCAATATCAGAATCCTACGGAACACGTACAGGTATATAGTCAATGTGCAGCAAACATTAATTATCTACTCACTAACTGGCTATACTTCTTAGACAGAACCAAATCTGTCAAATTGAATTATCTGCAGATATATGAATACAGATAATATTAGAAAACAATCTGTAGATAATTTCTACTTCCAGCTCAAACATACGTGCATGTTATATGTGCATCAAGTTATTTTTAAGAAAATTGGAACTGTGGTCACCATAATTTTTTCACCATAAATGTGCATATATTCTGAAACTGCATCCTGTGCCTTTATTCCTATACACCGTAAGTAAGTACTATTTAAGTGTTTCAATATGCATACCTAGATAAGAACAATGGTGAAGTAAAATTGATTGTCACTGGAAACTCTGAAGAACTAGAATCCATTTCATCAGAAGTCAAGCAGAAAAGGTGTTGGCATATAAGACATCTTAGTAAATCAAAACAGATTACTACCTTATGATCTTATAAACACACATGCTTTACATGCTCAGCATGGCTTCATCCTAAATAGCATTACCTTCTCACTGTGTATGTCTCGACCGACAAATATGGGACTGACATGTTCGTGCTTCTCCCGTGAAGCATGAACATATATAGTGTATCTCCCCTCATGTCCCTAGAGAGATAAGCATGGAAAACACAAATGAAGTAAGATATATCCCTTGGTCTTTTGATTCAAATGGTGCCACAAAGACAGTAAAGAGAAAAATAGGTTCAGAACAAAGTACAGTTGTGGTTTGGTATTAGGGGCAAATCCGTTAATATAACAAAATCTGATTCTGGTTTAGATCTAAGCACATTTAAATAAAAAAATGGCCAATAAAAAACACATTTCATGAAATGAAAGATAGAAAGATATGATGCAGCCTATGAACAACTAATGTTCTTTTGATCTTAGTTATGACTGGTGAATTACTGTACATCTTATTGGATGGGAGATATGGAAACACCGCAATGATTGTGTCTTCAACAATGCTGTCCTAAGTGTTTCCTTGATTGTGAGGATGGTAGAAGAGGAGGACATCCTATGGTGTTTTTGGCTCCAGTGTTTGTGACCTTTTATATGTTTCTCTTTTGGTCATTTATTGTCGTTTTCAGGTGGGGCTGTTTTACCCTCACTTTTTATCTCTTTTTCTCGCTTAATGAAATGACATGTAGCTCTCCATTGTCCTTCAAGAAAAAAAATGTGATCATTTGCTTTGTTTGAAGCCGGTGTGTTTGCTTTTTATGATCTAGTGCATTGGGTTGTTGTCTGGTGTCTTGGTGTTGTGCATTTTGTACTCATTTTCTTAATGAAATGAAAGCATCTCTCTTGCATAGTTCTAGAAAAGAAAATTACTGCACAGTAACCATCTGTACTTTAAATGGGAGTAATGTATTTGTATTTTATTAAGTCATCCTTTAGGACCCACAAACAGTATCTGGAGACAGCAAATCCAAAGTCTGTAACAAAATTAATATCATGTGTAAAGTTGCTAAGTATGCATCAATATACACAAGGGAAAGTGGCAATGGATACCTTAAAGAACAACTCCCACAATTTTTCGAATGGAAGTTTTCCTGGGGTCAGGAACATAAAGGCAATTTTTGGGTTCCTTGGTATGAAAGCAGGCGTCGAGAGGATCTGTCTGAAGACAACACGTGCAGCAGTCTCTGCATCAGTAAGTTCCCGGGTTGGTTCTGAGGGAAACCAGTCCCTAACAGGATAGGTATAATCCTGGGGTGGGTAAAGATAAGCCCATAACACAGTGATGGTGACAAATATTACAACCACTGATATCCATATGCGTCTTCTTGGACTTGCTCTTGTGCGAGGAACTGTAACACTCTTCATATCGTCGAAGCCCAATTTCCACACCTGATACCACTTCATTTCTTTTGGCTACTCGCATTGATATGCCCCGCCTTCATTACTCTCTTCTTGAATAAAGAAAAAGTGTCTTAATGGAGCTTCCAAAAATGTGAAAATTGAAAAAACAATTGTCTTCTGCTTCTATATGTGCTTCTGCAAAATAACAGAGAAAAGGGGAAGTAATCAACCTGCTCTCTTTTCTAGAACTACACAGGAGAGCCGTGTATCATTTCATTGAGGTAGAAAAAGATAGTACAACAGGCTGTGGAAAGACCCAACCTCTCAATACAAAATAATTGAAAGAAAATTAACTTACAATAAGAATTGAATTGATTTTGGAAGGCGAAATACAATTTATTCCGATCTACAAGCAAGAAAGCAATCTCCACTGTTATGTTGCTTGTTGCTAAAATAATGTGCACTAGCCTTCTGCATATTTGCACTACATAATTTAATACCACAAAAGAATCAAATGGTAAAAGCTAATATTTGGAATCCTTTTACTATTTACAAATCAAAAAGGGGCAATTTCATTCTAATATGTATTTTCCTTATTCAATATATCTAAAGTTTTTATTACCTTAAAGATTAGTATACTCTGAAACATATCCAAACACATGTATGTGCATCATAATCAATTAAGATGATCTGACAAGCCAAGGGTTCTAAAGTGCACATGCCAAAAACTCCTCGACACTGCCACACTGGCACTGAAATAAAAGGATGGCAATACAATATTATGACAGTAGAATAAAAGCCACAAGCATTGATTTTAAAGGAACAATCATAAACAATCATTTTGTTTGCCACAGAACAAAACAAATGTGATTGCCTTCCTGCTCAATCAGAAGAATGGAGACCCCATGGATTCATGACCAGCCTTCTCGATCCCATTGTACTTATGTTCTTAGAAACATTATGCTGTCAGCATGAGAGGCATTGGTGATATATACCTCAACGGCCTAGTTTGCATTTTCTTTGATGTGCTTGACTGCATTGAGAATGTAGTGAGTTTATTGAATCTTCACATCTCTAGTAGAAGTTTGTGAATTTAACTCTACAAAATATTCTTTTAACCACCTCCTTGTTGCATAATAATAAATAAATGCAAGTGAGTTTGCAAAGCCAACAGATTCCAAAAACAGAGCCTGAACATTATTTTAGTAAGCACATCGTTGCATGCAGGACCAATACTTGTGGCTCTAAGGTTGCACAACATGGAGCATCTACATTCGAGAATCATTTTTTTAGAACATACGATGCGTGTGTTTCATTAAGAGGTTAAGATATAGTCTAGCATGCAAAGTGCCTCGATGAGAAGAAAACAGACCCAACTAAAAAAGATAGGAGAGAAAAGAAACTACCAAACACACATCCAATCAAGCACACACGCAAGCGCCCCGAGCGAGCCACACACTTGAGGCCTTGTTTGGATGTTGTCGGATTCATCTCGATCCACATGTGTTGGAGTGGATTGGGGTGGAATTTAGTTCAAGATCCACTCCAATCCACCCCAACACATGTGGATTTATGCGAATCCAACTACATCCAAACAAGGCCTGAAACTATTGTAATACGATAGGCAAAATGATTAACTTGGCTTGCAACCATCAACCAGCTTCCTCTTTAATATCTTGGCCAACTATATAGGATGAAGCAATTGTCATCTGAACAACCGAGCATTGTGTTCCTTCCAGATCCTCCAAGAGGTTAGGATGACTTAGGAATCAAACATTCGATGCCCCGAGGCTCTGGAAGGACTTTCCCTATTTGGAGCCATAAGTCTGTCCAGGAAGATTATGAGGATGGCAGCCAGTCATAGGATTGTTATTCAAAGGATATGAGGGCTCTGAACCAAGTCTCCCAATTAAAGACATAGTTAAGCAACAAGGGCTAATAGTGTCTTAGACTTTTGTGAACAAATTGTACAAATCCTTCTATTAGGCAACCCATGCATTTGCATCCTCTCCGACAAAGAGTAAGGAGACCAACCACATCAAGAATTTGCAATTGTTTGGCAACTTAACATAGTTGCTTTGCGTCGAGGATTACTGTTTGCCCCACAAAATGGGATCTGTTGATGTCCAGTATGGGCATCACCTCTCCACTTTCACAAGAAATCACCTGGAATCTCTAAGAAGGTTGGGCGGGCTTTCCACCAAGTCCCAGATATATATGCTAATAATCCAAAATTCCTCAAACAAAAATTAATTACACTAGAGATGGAAATGTCTCGGACTAGTCGATGATTGGAGAGCCCCTCCTTGACTGTGCTAGAGTTTCAAATCCATGTGCTGACTAGAGCATTAAGGCTAGCCGGCTAGGTGCAGTGCAATATCCAAATGGAGCGACCCTCAATCCATTTATCTCTCCAAAACAGTGTGTAGTGCCCATTACCAACACTTATTGACCAAAGAAGCCCCAACCCATGCATAGCCGTCTTGTCAAAGTGTGACCAGAACCCCTATAGGCCTTTGTTGAGTCAGTGCATCAGATCCATTCCCTACGCATCTGAAATGTTAATCAAGGGAGTTTCATGTCATGGAGGCCGAGTCCCTCCCAACCCTGGAGGTCTAGAAGATTTTGTCCATGCCACCAGACAATGCCCACAATTATTCACTGCATCTATGTCACACATAAGGAATGCTTTGCAGATCGTGTCGACGGCATGTATAGTCCAAGGTTGCAGCTTGACCAGAATGGAAATATGGACTAATATGGCAATGAGCTAGTCTTGGCGAGGATGAGATGACCCTACCTTTTTAGGAACTTGTCTTTCCAAAGCGGCAAACGGTCTGCATCCTTGTCCACCAACTACAGAATAGCTGACATTGGTAAACACATGACTAATAGAAGAGCGAGTCCCCAGGTACAGGCATGAGAGGTCACTGATAGGACAACATAAAAAATTCTAAATGGTCTACCTCGTCTAGGACACAACAAATCATAGTGACATGACACTTGGAAAGGTTGGTGAATAGCCCCCTCAAAGCATAAAAGGTAGATAGGAACATCACAATGTCCCGAGGCGACCAGTGCAAAGAACAGAATAAGATCATCCATATAAAAGCAATGTCATGTATGTGATGGACCAGAGACCCAATGTTTGAAGTAGGTCTTGTATCCACATGTTGTAGAGAGTAGAGACCCAATGAACATGAAGACCATCGGGGATAGATGACCCTCCTATCAAAGTCACATGGCATGGTAGGTCATTTTCTCTTAGATGCTATTAATCAAGACCTTGGTACTGTTGTAGAGAGGAGCACTGAGATCTAGTTAGTCCAAACTCTAGAGAACCCAAGATGTTACAAGGAATCAATCAAGAACGGCTAAGTGCCCATTTAAGACTGCTCTCCTCCACTTTTCTATCTCAGCTGGATCTATCCATTCCTTACATCAGCTCACCGGAGAAATGCGGTGGTGGCTATAGAATAGGCGACAACAATGGTACTGTTCGGAGGAAAGGGAACGGTGCCATTGAGAATTATCGGTGGTAGGCAGAGATGCTACAGAAAAGAAATGAAGGGGGGTATGAACTATTATGTGTGTATTGGGTGGTAGTGGTGTAATTTTTCACCAACTCCATAAGAAGATACAAAACTTCAATTTCTAGAGTAAACCTTGAGGAGATCTAGAAAAAACATGAAGTTGGCCTTCAATTCCACATTTTTCTTGGAGCAGAGTTCTTGAAGTTAGACCTATTTGACTCAACAAGTTTGGAGCAGAGTTAGAAAAGCTGGAGTGGAGCGGTGCCAAACATGCCCTAAAGACACTGAGTCAAAGCTTTGGTAATGTTGATCTTGAAGAGAATGCAACGTTGTTTGTTCACATGCATTGCCTTAGCAACCCCAGTGATGTAACAAAATTGTTAGATATTTTACGACCTTTCATGAAAGTGCTCAGTTTGGCAAAATCATCGACAAGGGCCATTGAAACCAATTTCCTGAATCTGCTGATGAGACGGGATGGTAATTCCCAATCCCATTTAGTTCTGATCTGAGGATTTAGTAGGAGTACTAGAGTTCATCATTCATGAGATAAAATTTCCACGCTTCAAAATTTTGACATGACTGCAAAACATACATCACATCAAGTTTGATATACCCAAGCGAGGTTATAGAAGTGATCAATAAAGCCATGGCTAGGGGTCTTGTCTAATGGTATCTCATGAATGATCCCAAAATATCATCCAAAGTGAAAGGGGCATATTGAGCTTAGCGATGTCAAGCTAGTGATGGGAGTAGTGTTGGACAATAATCTCGTGGCTTGCTGGACTTGACTCAATTTTGTCTTTTGGTTCGCCTCAGCTCGTTTATGTTTTCTAACTAGCTAACAGTTTAGCACAAATATATCTATATCTATATCTATATCTATATCTATATCTATATCTATTATCTTATATTTTCAATCCCTACTAGTATTCTATCTCGCTATACAAGTTGTCCACATCAGCATCCACTAGCGCGTAACTATGGCCTTGTTTAGTTCACGAAAAGAAAATTTTTGAGTGTCACATCGGATGTGTCCGAAGGATGTCCGGAAATATTTTCAGATACTAATAAAAAACAAATTACATAGCCCGCCTGAAAACTAAGACGAATTTATTAGCCTAACTAAGCCGTCATTAGCACATGTGGGTTACTATAGCAAATATGGCTAATCATGGACTAATTTGGTTTAAAAGATTCGTCTCATGATTTACAACCAAACTGTGCAATTAGTTTTTTTTTGTCTACACATAATGCTCCATGCATGTGTCTAAAGATTTGATGAAATGGACGAAAAGTTTTTGGATGGGGAACTAAAGAGGGCCATGATAGCACACTATCACATCACATACAAATTGTCCACATCAGCATCCACTAACACATAATTATGATAGCACACTAGCATATCACATGCTATTATATCTTCATTTAAGCAATTTACATCAACAATCTATTACATACATTTAGTTATCCATATTAGCATGCTACATCATCGACTTATATATATAAGTAAACATAAGTTGTATAATTTTATTTTAACGTTATTCGGTCGTGCTAGCGCCTAGACGTTCGGTGCGCGAGTGCGTCCGAACGCTGGTGCTTTAGGTAGCCCCGCTCGCCCCAATCAAAAAGAAGAAAGGAACATGCCAGCCCTGCTCGCTCCACATGGGAAGTTTGAACCCACCCGGCCCCCACTCGCCCCGCACGGGAGGAGAAAGCCCTTCCTTCGAACCCGTCCTGCCCTCACTCGCCCCGCACGTGGGCTGGAAATTCCTCCAGACCCATCCCACTCCCCGCCACGCACGGAATCTGCCCGCCTCCAGCCTTGTTGGCCCCCCATCACATCCACCTATTGCCAAGTCGCCACAATAGCTCCCCTCCCCCGCCTGTACACTACAACATAAAGGTGAAGATGCTGAAACACCATAAATGTGATATTACAACAACTCTCGATGAACTACTGCAATAATAAATTGTAGCAGTTGAAACACCATGAACGTATAAAAGTGTAACAACAAAAAAAAAGACAACAGTTCTAACACTGGGATGATGAAGTTGAAACACCTTGAACATATTATTGCAACAAACAAGAAAAAATAGCTGAAACATAATGAACAGACAACAACAACACCCGACAACTGCTGCAACAACAGACAACAAACTACTGCAACATGTAGATTGAAGAAACTGAAACAACATAAAAAACAGTACTCCAACAATGACTGAAACCCGTTGCAACATCTAGAGAGAACTATTGCAACAATGGTGAAATTTGAACCCGAGAGCTTGCCAGAAGCTTAGCCTACTGAAACAACAAGTGAAAACATACTGCAATATCTGGAGAACACCATTACAACACACGGGAGAGCTGAACCTCGAGAGCTCACCGAAACCCTAGCCACCACCACATCCCTTAGATCTAGAGGAGGAGGAGGAGGAGAAGGAGGAGGAGAAAGAAGAAGAGGAGGGCCTAGATCAGATCCAGGACAGGAGGAAGGGGGAGGAAGACCTCAGATCTAGATCCCTCCGCCACCTACCTCGTTGGAGCCACCGCCATCGTCCTCGTCTTCGGTTCCATGGAGGTCGCGAAGCGGTAGACGGAGGAAAGACGCAGCGCATCGGATGCCGTATCCCTCCTCTCTGATGATATGGAGGTTGCGAAAGGGGGAGGGAGGGAGGGAGGGAGGAAGGGGGCTCACCGGGAAGTCGTCCATGTCACCCTCCTCTCCGGTGGCTTGTAGGTCACGGAGAGAGGGGAGGCATGGCAGTGCACAAGTAGAGCGAGGGAGTGGAGGAGGAGAGGGCGAGGAGAGCGTCACGAGCGCTGCAGGAGTGCGACTCGAGGAAAGGGACAACGGAGATAGGTGCGTTGGTTTGGCAACATCATTTTATTGGGCCACAGGCCTGGGTGCGCGGCACCCGGACTAGATGGACGTCCGCACAGTATCATTACCGTTATTTTAAAGCCTGTGATTTCTGCAGCAATGTGCGGGCTACTGTTCTAGTTTAGTTAATGCCCAAGCTCGCGCTCACGAGCCTAATGAGCTGAACATTCTAAAAGGGCCACCAACATCACCTCAGAACAGCCCCACACAAAGCATACATCTCACTAGTCTTCCTTTTGTGCCCTCTTAATGTTTAGTAGAGATTAGGAGGCCGCTTGGTTTCTTTGCCCAACGTTGTTTGACCCTACCGAGTTTGGTTTCCTTACCTGATCATGTTGAAGACGGTGCCAGCCTCAAAATCAACTCTCCCGCATGAGAGAGACGATTTGGCTCGCTTGGACCAGCGAGCACCTCGTCGCTCGTGCCGATGCAGCGAGTGCAGGCGAGCTCGAGTTTGTTCGTTTATCTAAAAATCTATAGTTGAAATTACTGTTCGTTGATTTGTTGTGAGAACAAAATACTTCTGAATGATTGACAGATTCGACGATAAGCTCAAGCGAACAGGACAAGACATACTGGTTTCAACCAAGTAGCCCCTAGTTTTTTTGGGCACTCCAGAGCCGAGCAGAACCATCTTATCGACATGCTTGCATCTTATCAACTTTGATTGAAACGCGTTGGGGACGTAGTGGTTGGTCCATGCACGCAGGATATATAGAGCATTTTTTTTCAAACGTTGCGACTTTGACTCCCCTACGTATATCATATTTTCTCTAGTCGTTTTTCCCACGCACGTGCAAGCGCACGGCTGCAGCGGTAGTTCCGCACAGGCACAGCCACGGTCGCGATTCCTGCGCCATTGAGAAGCTGCGGCGCTGCAGGACAACCGGCGAGAGCCAAAGCTAGCGGCGCTGCGGGAGAGGAAACCAGCAACGGCGAGAGTGTGTTCCCGTTCCCAGGTTGCTCACCTCTGCAATATTGTCTATTATATTACACCCAAAAAATAAAATGATTCCGGATCATAAGTTTTGAATTTGCATGTTTACAACGTGTCGAGCAATTTGTTACGAGCAGGCAAAAGGGACCATTATTCTGATCTCCGGGAATGTCGATCACACGTACTGCCTATGAAATTGAGGGACGAGAAGAAGGAGCGTCGTATATGGTCAATAATTCGCCCACACTGCACGGAAACACGAAATTTACCCAAATTTCACACCCAGTGATCTGACGCAGCGCAAAGACAGAGCAACACGAAGATCAAGAGCAATGCCAATATATAATCCTCCTCTCCCTGTCTCCCAACCCTAAACTAACGTACGCGGTCAATCCTCCAGTGCAATCCCAAAGCAAATCGATCGATCGTCACAATGCGCATGAAGTCTGCCCCCACAAGAAAACAGAAACGGGAAATGCTCGTACCTGGGGCTGCAGGTCGGGAAGGAAAGCCGGCAAGGGCGGGTGCGGCGGCGATCCAAGAAAGCACCAGGAACCCAGCTGGGAAAACGCATGCGATGCGATGCGATGAAACCGGGCAGGATTATTTGTGCGGGAGCGATGGATCGAGAGCGATGGGGATTGGAGATCGAGGGCCTGGTGGTGGCACGGGGGCGTTGGTGGGAGAAGGGGCTGGGCACGAGAAAGCAGGCAATAATTGCAATGGAGAAATGCATGTTTCTGCATGCGTGTGGCCTTTGCTTTGTGTTCGGCGGAGAAGACGGGGGAGGAAATGGAACAGCTAGCTCCTCGCTCTCCCTCCCCAAACACACACATACAGTGCTTTAATTTCGTCTTGGAGGGGAGACGAAAGGTGGCAATGGCAAATACTACGGGGCTGTTTGGTACAGCTCACAACAGCTTCATGAGCTGTTGTGAGCTGTTTTTTTAGCTAAACACTTATTTTCAAAACAGCTTCATGGGTTAATCTGTTTTTCCTCTTCTCTCACAAATACATAAGTTGGGATGAAGCTGAAAAAAGTAGCTTATTGCAGCTTTCTCTCTCATTTCTCTCTCTCAACTATGCATGAAGTAGTTGGTGAAACTATTTTGCCAAACATTTTTTCCAAAACAGCTCAACTTCATCTAGAAAGTCACTCATGAAGCTATTTTCTAAAAAAACAGATTTACTAGTGATGTTGAGCTGTGCCAAACAAGCCCTACTACTCTCTACAGATCACTGCTAGGTCAGTAACGTACATAAATTACCCTCTCGTAGCTGTATCTTGCACCACACACGTCACGCAATGACACAAATCTCAGCCTGTTCGCTTGAGCTTATCAGCCGAATCTCTCAGCCAATCACTAGTATTTTTTTCTCACGATAAATTAGCCAACAGTACTTTCTATCATGTCTTTATGATTTTAAGTCAAACTGTTTTTAAGATTTGGTTGCATGTTCCTTTTTGTGCATTCAATTCGTGTATTTGAAAATGATATAATGGATTCGTTGCTTCATTCTTTTCAATATTTACTAAAATTAACTACCAAAGGATTATATTTGTGGAGTCTCCACACTATATCTATGTCCAAAATGTGATTTGCTTGTGATTAGAGAAATCATATCTTAAACCGTAGTATTCCTAAAGATAGAATATGTCCACGCTGGTTTAATTACTCAACTTGATGTGGATACTCATATTGTTTTAGATTTATTTTTGGATTTAACGATGTTGTGTGGCTATCAACAACGAGACGACATCAATGGTAACTTTATAAATCTCAAGATTTTATCGATTCAATCTTGGTCTTTCCAGAGGTGCTCATGGAAATAGTATGTGTGTGCACGTATTCATAGTCATGACTCGTAAAAACACTTTGAAGTGTTGTATAGATAAAGTTAGGAGTGGAGTAGGGTATAATCAACACTTGTAACTTTATTAAATGTGTCCATGTGATTAATTCTATAAGCATAGCTAAATGGTAAGATCTTCTAGATACTTACTCTATACTGAAATATAAGGTATCTAAATGATTTTAGGATCAAATAAGGAGTCTAGAAAAAAGACTAACTTGTTCTTCATTAATTAGTTATTTTAGTTGTTAACGTACATGCTTATTTTCTATTAAGCCATAGTTTAAAAAGACATGTATACATGTCAATGATTTTGGCTACCAATCATATGAGTTTTTGTGGGCAAGTTGGTATTTAAACGGCATCTGCAGACACATTATATATGGATGGGGTTTGAAAGGAAGGCATGCATAGATAGGGTTGGGCAACTCAGAATCTATACCTAATAATAAAGAGGCAAAACTTCTCACCCCTGATTTTGGTCCAGCCCACTCCGTATCACCAATACTCACTATGCCAAAACAGCACAAAGGAGACACCTTATTCAGTGACTCGAAATTGAAACACGTCACTAATGTAAGAGCAGTGACGCAGATAAACTGAACAAGTCACTAGTTGGGAGTCGTCCGTGGCCAACAGAGAAAATGTGTGACGCGTTCACAACAACACGTGTCGCTAGTAAAACAGGATTGTCGGCAGTGACGCGGTTCAGCAACACGAGTCTCATGTCGCCCTTCACGGACCCAAAAAAATGATGAAATCCTGTTAAATGGAAAGTGAAATCCGACACCCCTTCCCTTCCCTGTGTTTCTTCTCGGGCCATCACCCTTTCTGCCTTCTCTCAGCTCTGCGAGATTCATCCACCGCCGCTGCCGCCGCCGCTGCTGCCCTCCTCTGCCGTCGCCATTGCCACCGCCCTCCTCGTCCTCCTCCTCCCCCCCGCCATTTCCCTTCCCCTAACCTGGATTTCCGCACACATGTACCACTCATCTCTTCCAAACCCTACCTCCCTGCTCGTTGCGGATCTAGCGGCGCGGCCTGCGGGGGGAGTGGGTTGTGTCCCCATCGTGGGTGCCATGGCCAGCATGGGGAGCCTCCATGGATTTGGGCGACATCAAGGTGTCCCCCGCTCTTTGCCCCATCTCCTCAGATCGGCTTCCTGTACAGGCGGAGAGGTCGAGCACGGTGTCAGGCGCTTGTGGTGACGAGGTTCCTTCTCCATCTGTATCGCCAAGGGCCGCTTAGCATCTTCGGTAAGCTCGGCAGGCTCGCCAAGCCATGCATCCTCTCTCTTACGGTGAGTGCTCCCCTCTCTCTCCTCGCCTCACTTCTGCTTCAATTTGCTGGGTTGTCCTCTGTAGATGCTGGGCAGAGGAATTAACTCTTGGATCGTATAGCCTTGAAGAATTGAACAAATTAAGTCTAGCAAATTGTCAGTAATGTAACATAGTCATGGCTGCCTTTTTTTTTGTTTCTGCCCATATCTGTACTGCTAATTCAGAGTTAAAGCATAATGTAACTAGTCATGGTTGTTTTTTTGTTTCTGGCCATATCCGTACTAATTTAGAGTTAAAGGATACCAAAGAGAGGTTTGCCAAGATTATAACAGGGGCAAAAGGAATAAAAATTCTCTGCTGATATTTATCTGTTCTTCATCCATGATTACTTAGTTGCAACTGTAATTTCTTTTTTGTCTATATCTAGCGATGTGGCGAGATCAGAGATCTCAATTAGGGCCTTGCTTTTCGACCAGTTGTCCCAGGTTCTCCATCCTCTTTTTACTTTTTGTTTCTTATGTATAACTGCTAAATAAATATTTCATGTGTTGTGAGGATATGAATCAGTGCATTTTAAATTCCCTGGAACCTTTTCTCTATGAAACCAGTCACCAAATAAATGTCTTTTGCTGTGATGGTTTGGTTGTGGTCCATCCTCATTGCATTTCCATTGGACATGTCTGATACTATACTTAGATAGATTAGATGTAATGCTTGTTGTCGCTGTGTGAGAGGATACTGAAGGAAGAGTGCATTTGACTTTGTTGCTCTATACCTATCTCTATTTCAAGGTAATGCTTTCTCCTGTAAGAGACAGTTACAATAAATGGGTCATTCAGTCCTGTCCTGTTTTTTTAACACGAAGGTGATCTATAATAAACAAACAGTAGTGATATATATTGGAGATATACAAAAGCCGCTCTCAAAAATACTAGAAGTGTTCGCCCATGCTTTGCTTCTTTTTTTCCCAGATGTTTCAATAAAGTATTTAATAGTTCAGGTGACATGCTAGATGTGGTTATAGGGAAAATATTTTTGCTCAGGGTATACTCCTCGCATGCTTGCATGAAGTTTTGGTACTGTTGACTGCCTACATTATTGAGATGGGAGTGCCCAATGTATTTTCCAGCAGATTTTATAGATTATAAGAATCTGAATTCTTATGCAGCAGTTCATTATACTGTGAGTTATGTGAGTCTTATTGGTGTGCAGGTTGATAGCAGCATGTTTCCGGTTTTGAATATTCTTTGGCTGCATGACTCTCAGTTGCCTGTATTTTAGGCATAGGTCTGTTAGTCCTTGATTCACAGCTAGACACAAGGCTAACCCATTTATGTCACAGCTAGATAAATGGTTGCGTGCATGTTTTCTCTCTCGCTTCTATAGCAAATGCATATTGTCATGCCTAGCTAATACACTGATAACTATTACAGGTCTTAATATGCGAGTATGCTGTCTGTGGGGAGATGGTCATCCATCCATGCTCAGGTATCTTGAGTAACTATTTCCATGCCAGTATTGTGAGTGACAAATGATGTTCAGTTGTGTTCCTACTTTCAGTTTCAGTAATGGTGGTTGTGGTTGCATTTCTGTTTGTGTTTGGTTGGATGATGGTTCATTTGGTAGAGCTGCTCTCTCTTGCTGCTTTGTAGTATATAAGTAGTATGAGCTAATTCTTGGCGAACTTTGTTTTTTTACAGATATGCACACGTCGGACCATGCAGATTTGCAATGGACCTACATAATTGGGTGAGCATATCTTTTTATTTGGTATTGCACTGTAGTTAAGTCAGAGATCTGATTGCTTCTGAGAGTTTGTTAGTAAAAGTTGTTACTTTAGAGAACAGATTTAGTTTTATTTGGTAGTTACAGATGGGTATGGTACTTATATGATACATTTTCCTACCAATCACCAATGGTCTGATTAACTTAAGAATTCACAACTATATGACACAGGCATAGAAATAATTTCCTAGATACATGGACCATCACAGTTATCTACAGAGTACACTGCTTCCTCCATTTTGCTGTGGTATAAGATTGTCTTAGGTGTTGTATGTATCAGTCTGTATAAGGGGACATAAACACTCTTGAAGGGATATGGCTGTCAAGAGATCATTAAGTGAAGGGATATGGCTGTCAAGAGATCATTATTAAGTGGGTTATCAATCTATCTAACATAGATAGTTGCATTTTATCCTCATGGTGGTTATGTGTGGCAGGGGTTCCTACTTTTTGGCACTGTCTTGCTTGATCTCCTGAGTGGAAAGCACATTCCATCAAGTCATGTTAAGTTTTCCTACTCTATGTGTGCCTTTAACATATTCTACAATTATAATAGAAATAAATAAATTTTGCACTGACCATTTGTCTCCATTATTTGTGTGTTGATATTTAGTTTAACTACTTTTTGCCGTTGGTCTATTTTTCAGCCTGTAAAATTACAATTACTAAACCATAAATAAATAGTCGGGGTTGTCATGAATGTTAAATATCATATTATAGTGTTCTACATAACCCTTTAATCAGCTAGTGATTGCTACATTCTTCCTTATATGCTCAATATTGCTCCTCTTACTAAGGACCAAAACTTCTAAATCACAATCAATAGTTGGGTTGTCTTAGTAGCAATACTACCGAAGGTGCTATTTTCGTATTCATTGACAATAGGTTTACATACTAGGAAGTACATTTGCCATTGGAGATCATTCACTATGTATGATATGCACCTCTAGATAGGGACCTGCTGTTTTGTAGAAAACAATTTAGCAGAATGACATTTCTTACATTTATCTCTTTAATTAACTATCTGTTGTTTTGTTGTAGCCTAGGAGCTGTTGACCTACATTGAGCTGAGAGGAAAGGAAGTAGCTAGGAGGTATATGTATAGCCATTTATTCTATAAAGCAACCATTACTTTGTAGTTCTGGTGGATACTCTATGTAATCACTTTCAGTTCAATATTGTTGTGTATTATAATCATGAGAACTTACTGTATATACTGTGAGTGTGAACTATGTATGTACTGCCGTGAAAGGTATCATATTGTGAAACATGGGATTCAGAAATGTACACCGTGGATCTAGATTTCTTTTTTTTTGTTTTTGCAAATTGTTATCAGAGACGCGTTTTGGCTATACGTGTCACTAATGGCGGGACATTAGTGACCCATATTCTTAACACACGTCACTGCTATCTCATATAAGTGACGCGTCTTCTTAATGCGCGTCGCAGGTATCTCACATCAGTGACGCGTCTTCTCAGTACGCGTCGCAGCTGTCTCACATCAGTGACGCATCTTCTCAGTACGCGTCGCAGCAATCTCACACCAGTGACGCGTCTTCTTAATATGTGTCGCTGCTATCTCCACATCAGTGACGTATAAAGACGCGTCACTAATATCTTCACATCAGAGACGCAATAAAAGTGACTCGTTTTTCTGCGTCACTAATAAGTATTTGTGGCATAGTGACTTTTACAGTCTAAACCTGCTCGGACTCACATTCGAACCAAACCTGTCCAAACTCACGCACGGCTTACAACTCACTTCTCTCTAATCCGTTCACATTGTCACTTGCCCCCAACGTGCAGCACCGCTCGTACTCACTCAATACACTGTCTACAGGCATCGTCGCCTCAGCTTTCCTCCATCCACACGCATTGTCGCCCATGCTTCCCTCCATCCACATGCAACGCCGCTTGTCTTCGGTAGGATGGAGGACTGACTAACGGGCATCAGATCTAGGCACCCAAATTTGATGGTTCTCTCGCTCCCTGTTTCCCTGCTTCTTGATAGTGGCCTAATAACAAGACAGACATGGTAGTACTACAAGGTACCTTACGACCAGCACGAGAAAGAGCAAAGTCCATCCAAACATTGGCACGGGCGCAGTAAACCAGTTTTCAAGTCCTATGGATGTTGCTAAATCCTGACATTGGTCTCCTTTGTGATTTTCTATGGTGGGACCCTGATAAGAGACTGATGGGTGGGGTGAGAATGGTAGGGGTGTTTCCTATACCTTTGGAGCTAACATAGTTGCTGAGTTTCTTCAGAAACATGATCTATATTTGATCTACAGAGACTAGGTATTCACTATCTTGTACACCTTTCTTGTAAATAAGAACAGTTCTTCATGTTTGTGTATTTTTAGTTAATATTATCCTAATAAGTATCTATCATGCTGAAAATAGATAGCCACCAACTTTCAATCAAAAAATGAAATCCATTTGTGTGACCCTTTTTAGTTGATATTATTTTAATGGAGTACGCTACTCATGAGAGGTTGGTGGGTTGAGCCTCAAACCTAGCAGGTGGACAATTTCTAGATTGGCAGAATGAGAGGTGGCATAGCACATGGCATCATCATGAGGCTTGTGTTATGGCAAAGCTAACTCATGAAAGGCATGTGGTTGTCAGATCAGCAACCATCTAAGTTGGGTGATAATACCCTTTAATAGGTGGTTCGCTCTAGTGTATCAGTATCGGTAAATAAGAGGGGGCTGCCCGAACAACCTTTGACCTCGATCTCTCTACGTTTTCATTTTTAGAACTTCTCCCTCTCTCATTCTAGGGTTTGCTTGTGAGGTCCACGAATGATTTTGTTTGTGTTTATGATTGTGTAATCCGAATTCATAAACCTATGTTGTGGGAATGGAGGCCCTTACCTCCTCTTGTCCTTCGGGATTCAAGATTGAGGTATGTTCATGTGAGTCACGATTTGTGTTTTTCGGTTCTTGTTTTCTTCTCTCCCATTTTGCTTTGATTCGTTATTTTGGGGTTATTTGGAGTTGAACTGATTGTTCTAACATGAGACAGGACGTGTTTTGATCCTTTCCACTGAAGGAGTTTTTCTAAATCCTCACAAGCTCATAGATCGGGGCACAATTCAAGTTTTGAGGAGGAAAAACCGGTGTTCATCGCATGATTTAAGATTCGTGTTAATTGGCTAAACTTTGAGTGATGATCTTTTAGAGATAGCTCACCTACTATCTTGTGATCATCTAGTCAAAATTTGATGGCAGTTGGTTTTAATTTGGACATTACTGCAGGCTGGTTCTTTGCCGAGTGTCTGAAGCACTCGGCAAAGGCAAAACTGCACTCGGCAAAGCCTTTGCCGAGTGCAACACTCGGCAAAGAATTACGGCGAAGATGTTAACGGTAAAGCCGGCTTTACCGAATGCCAAAATATGGGCTCTCGGCAAAGGAGTTACCGAGTGCCATGGTGACGCTCGGTAAAGATTTAACGTCGTCTACCAGGCAGGTCACACCGTTTTTTCTTTGCTGAGTGCAACACTCGGCAAAGAGTTTTATTTTTTAAAATTAAAAACTTTCTTTGCCGAGTCCAACACTCGGCAAAGACTTGTTTTAATATTTTTCAGTATTTTCTTTGTCGAGTGCCCTATCTCAGCACTCAGCAAAGACATGTTTTAATATTATTTCGGTATTTTTTTTGCCGAGCGCAATGGTCATGGCACTCGGCAAAGACATTTTTAATATTATTTCGGTTTTTAATATTATTTCGGTATTTTCTTTGTCGAGTGCCATGACCATTGCACTCGGCAAAGCCACCTCTGAATTTTTTTTGTTTTACCCCATCTAGACAACAATGCATATATATATATATACACACCAGAAACCACGATTCAACAGCAAATAATCACAAACGGCTCACAGTCCATAGTCCACAAGTTCAATAGTTCACAAGTTCAACAGCAAACAAACCACAACTCATAGTCCACAAGTTCATAAATTGAATACATAAAAAAGAATTCGCAAGCGGCTCACGGCGACTGTGAGGGATGGGACGCCCCAACGTGCGATCCCGGAGATGGTCCGGGTGGGGACGGGCCGACTTGCGATGTCAGCGACTCTCCGCAATGGTTTGACACTGCAGCCGATTGATGTTGCACAAAAGAGAATAGATTGCATGTGAGTCAGAAGAAAAAATGTAAATAGTTCAAACAAAAGTTAAAAATTTCAGCAGCACCTCCCTGTACGGGGAGGTTCCCAAAACCTGCAACAAAAACGTCGGCACGAAGGCTGACAAACACATTTTCAGCACGTAGCCCGACATATGAACAAATCCAGCACGAAGGCCCACACATCAACAAATCCGCCATCACTAAGTTTGACACTAAGCATGAGCATAGAAAGTAACATATTCGTACTCGTACTCACCGTAGTAGAATCTACATGATGTGTTGGTCGTGGTGGTGCGAGTAGGTTTTCTAGGATCTGCCAACCTTGCTGCTGCCCAATTTGTTGCACCCACTTGAGCAAACCTTCTTGCTGGGCCTCCAAAGCTTGTATTCTCTTACGCTCGGCAACCCGCACAGCCAGCTCGGCCTCCTACTGGGCCCGAAGTTGTTATACCTCGACCTACAACAATTTGACCCCAAGGTTTGAATAATGCAAAGCTAAAGAATATAAAAGCCAAAGAACGACGAATGAAACTAGAATACTTACTTGGAGTGTCGCAACTGTTGTTGGTCGTTTGCTTATGGGCACGCTAGAGCTCGTGCTCGCTGTTCGGAGGCGGTTGAGAGGAAAAGTAGAGGTCGTGTTGAGGACACCGTCGCCTATCCAGAACCGCCCATGCTTCTTACCTTCTCCCACCCTCATCACAAGCTCAGGATCAAGGCGCTCCTCGGTCCTAGGATCGTAGTCCGGCCCGTGGACTGACCTTGCTGCCTCTGTGTACGAAGTGAGGCGGGTGTGGACGCTGGAGTTCGTGTACGCCTCTAGGCCCGCATCCGGGTTGTACTCGATGTTGGACTTTGCCGGACCCATGTGGGCTAGAGCATACGCCGTGAGTTGGCCAATTTGTTGGCCACCGTGCGTCGCCGACTGCGAGAGAAACAACATGTGATTAGAAGAGAGGTAGAATTGAGCATGGTTAGATTAGAGAACTGGTGGAGACTTACATATGTCTTTGCGTATTTGCTGAGGCTGGCGGTGTCCTGATGGTGAGGTACACCTGGCATCATCATACAGTGGTCGCTCTTCTCTTGGTGCATCTTCTGCCATTCCGTGTCCAATCATTTGTCCACTATAGCAGCCCAGCAATCGCGGTGGATGGCATACCACCTTGGAATCACCTACAAGACTCCAGAAGATCAAATTAGGCATAGTTAATTGCAAAAGAAATCAATAGGAGGTTTTCTATTTACCTTTAGGTACTGCTCCCTTGTCAGTATCTCTGTCTCTCTTCTTGCCTGTGTTTTCTTGATTCTTCTGTTGCAGAACTTGGCGTTATAGTCAACGTGTGCCTCGACGCGGGCCTTGTAATACAAGTCTGTGACACGCCTTTTACAGGAAGCGTAAGCCACCTGATACGCCCTTTCCTCCTGTCCTGGCTGGCATCCAATGAAGTCCTACACAAAGACACAAGTTTCCATTATTTTATTTCAAGAATGTGCAATGAATACAAATAATTGAGGGCCATATTGCGAGAAAAAGGCTTACCCACAACTCCATAATCACCCGATCCGCCGCCAAGTTTCTGTGAACATCATCGGCGACAAGGGCGTACTGGTCGAACGAGGGTACCTCTGGGTCCCCATCCTCTGATGGCCACACCAGGCCAGGGAAATGTTCCCTGCACAAAAGTCCTAGGATCCCATTGACATTGCGAGCCGGGACCCCCTCCTCTACAAGCATCGAGTTCCTCCACAAGTGGTTCACACTAGTCATTATTAGCTCTTATTATTATTTTTCAAATATTAAATGAAGAATATATCAAGTTACTTATCTCCCTCGGGTGCAATCAGTGGGCGACGCTCAACAGGAATCGGTCACTTTGGGAGATGGCTGGGACCTCACAAGTAGGGTTTCGAGGCTGCAGAGGAAGTCGACCCCCCTGCCCCCTCCTCGGACGTGTGTGGAACCTCCCCCTCGGACGTGTGTGGAACCGCCCCCTCGGACATGTGCGCAACGACAACGTCGTACATCTGTGGAATCGCCTCCTCACCCACCGTGGGTAGAGGGACGATGTCGTCCCTACAAGAGCGCGAGGAGCCGCGCTCGTGGTCAGTCGATGGCTCTCGCCTGGGCTTGCCCCTCGGCCTCCTCTGCCTCTCTGACGGCTCTGCCTCCGTCTCCTCAGCCGGTGGCGTGTCCCTCGGTCTCGAGTAAGTCGAGTGACAACTCCTCCTAGTGGGCCCCATCACCTGCAATTAAAAAGAATAAACCAGTATTAGTCCAGATAAACGAGAAGTAATTAGCAAGGGATGAAAAAAATATAATGCAATTACAAAATAACATAGTATTACATGTATTTCTAATATTCTTCATGATTGGGATTATCTAGGTGATAGGTATCGTCGTCACTATCAAGAGCCTCCAAATCGTCATCCACCTCATCCTCATCGCTGTCATTGCCTAGTTCTAGTCCGTCAAGCATTTTCAAGTCCCTCGGATCACGCACCTCATCTGCAGCTTCCTCGTCAACAACCCAGACATCCTCGTCTACTTCCATTTCAATCTCACTGGTTAAGTCTATCTCAAACATCCCTGGTAGCCCCTTGTCTTGTTGATAGAACTCTTCGTCATGCGTGGGTGGGTTCAAGTTGTAATCATCATCGTTTGGGCGAGGTAATTTACCATGTGGTGATACCTTGTGCACAATATACCAACCCTGAAGACGTGGGTCAGTTTTGCATGCATATGGACAATAATAAACTTGTCTAGCTTGTTGAGCCACAATATAGACATCATCTCCTGGATAGAAGGAATCCGGTCTAGTTTTGACTATCCCAAGTTTAGGGGACTTTCTCGACACTACAGGATTAAACCACTGGCATTTGAATATGACTGGCTTAGGTGCTTTTTCACCATAGTATTCGAGCTCATATATTTCTTTAACTATGCCATAATAGTCCTCTTGCTCAGCGCCGGGCGTAACTACTCCGAGAGTAAATACTCTCTTATTCATGGTCTTTGCATTGGGTCAACCCTTGTCGTAGCTTGTTGTGTGAAAGCGAAATCCATTCACATCATAAGCGCTAAATGATGAGACCTTATAGTCAAAGCCTCTGCCCACTTGTCGTAATTCGGAACTTATAGACAAATCACTTTGGCACTGCAAGCGCAAGCAGGAGAGAAATGAAATTAGACAACTAGGTGGCCTTGACGAGACCTTATAGTCAGTTAGAAGGTACCTTTCTTTGGAACCATGTAATGAAATCAGGCGAACCATGTTGAAGAAGAGTCTCTCGTTCATGATCAGAAGGTGGCCTTGAATGATGCCAGTATGTATCAAAAAATTCCCTGCACCGAGAAGCATCAAGGTTGTTGGATGGAGAAAATTTACGGAGTATGTAACAAGTTCGTTACGAACATACCCCTGGTACTTGTCGACTTCATCAAGGTTCATCAACACGTAGAGCATGATCTTGCGCCACTCTTCATTGGTCAAGCACTTTTTGGCCGCTCCGCTTGATCTCTCGCGTTGCCCTTTGAATAGGCTGAGGGTCGATTCATTTTCATCATCGTTGTAACGAGGGAGTGGATTATGCACGCTAGAAAGGTTCTCACTATAGTATGACGTTGTGAAGTTTGACACCTCCTCACGAATGAATGCCTCTGCTATGGAAGCCTCAATCCTGCCTTTGTTTCCACATTTGTCGAAAACAGTCTTTAGACATCTCTCAATTGGAAAGCACCAATGGTTCTGCACGGGACCCCACAATCATACCTCATTCGGGAGGTGCAAAATCAAATATTGCATTGACAAGAAAAGGCCAGGTGGAAAGATCTTCTCCAACTTACAGAGCAACTCGGGTGCCATTTTTTCCAACTCGTCAACCACTTTTAGAGATATCTCCTTAGCACAAAGCTGGTGAAAGAAAAAGCTCAGCTCTGCCAACACCTTCCAGATATGCTCGGGGACGTAGCCTTGAACCGTCGATGGAAGAAGCCGCTCAATCCACTCTTCATCCCTAAGACTTTGCCAGTTTCTGGCTTCGCTCACCTCCTCAAATTCGCTGCAAACCCATTAGGGAAACTTAATGTTTGTATCCATTGTATCACTTCTGTCCTGTGCTTTTTTTTCCAATATGTAATCGGCCTTAGGCCTTTTCCAGGGTTTGGCATCTCTTGGAGGCAGCATCTATAGCTTTGGTCTATTGCATAGTGTTGCCATGTCTACTCTGGCCTTAAGGTTGTCCTTTGTCTTGTTAGGAATGTCCATGAGTGTTGCCCAAAGTGCTTCAGCAATATTCTTCTCAGTGTGCATTACATCTATATTATGTGGAAAGAGAAGGTCATCAAAATAGGAAAGCCTCTCCAATCTCGACTTATGAGTCCACATATGTTCCACACCATAGCCTTCAAAGCGATCTTTGTTTGGCTTATCTTTGATTGGATTACCTTTCTTTCTTTTACCCTTGTTCGAGATATCTTTCTGTGCTGGGAGCACGAGAGCATCTATCTGAGCATGAACCTGGGCACTAGTCATCATCTGAGGCACAGGGTTGGTCACCCTGACACCTTTTGTGAAGTTCTTTGTGTCTTCTCTGAATGCATTGTCAAGAGGGAGGAACTGTTGATGCTTGTCGAATGACGAGAACTTGCCACCCTTCTTCAACCAAATGAATTGTATTCTTGTCTTGCATATCGGGCATGGAAACTTCCCATGGACACACCAACCGACAAATATCCCATACGTCAAGAAGTCATGCATGGAGTACTGGTACCAAACATACATTCTAAAGTTCTTCTTTGTAGCTCGGTCGTAAGTCCATACGCCTTCATTCCAAGCCTTGATCAATTCATCATAAACAGGCTCCTTGTACACACCCATTTTGTTTCCCGGGTGTCCAGGAATTATCAGCGTCAAGAATATATTTTGTCGTTGAAGTAGGACCCCAGGAGGGAGATTGAGGGGAATAGTGAACACGGGCCAACAAGTGTATGGGCCAGCCATCATTCCATAAGGATTGAACCCATCTGTTGCTAGTGCCACACGTACATTATGGGCCTCTTCATCTTTGCCATGATGGTTGCCATTAAAGCTTTTCCATGCTTCACCATCTGCTGGATGTACCATCTTGTCAGGATTGTATCGAACGCCATTCTTGTGCCACCTCATCTGTTTCGTGGACTCCTCGGACATGAATAGCCGTTGGAGCATTGGTATGATCGGAAGGTGTCGTAGGACTTTCATAGGGATGCCCTCATTCTGCTCCTTCTTTCCATCACCTTTGTCTACCTCCACATACCTAGAGGATTTACACTTTGGGCAGTACTTTGCATCCTTGTGTTCTTTTCTAAATAGGACGCAGACCTTCGGACAACAATGTATCTACTCATATGGCATCTTCAGTGCTCGAAGGAGTCTCGTTGACTCGTACAAGCTGCCCGACAGATGATGACCCTCCGGAAGCAGCCCCCCAATAATTGACATCATAGCATCAAAGCAGGCTCGAGTCATATTGTGTTGGGACTTCAACCTGAGTAGGCGGCCAATGGCATCTAGTTGAGAAACTATTGTCTTCTCATGTAGGTGCTTTTGTGCTGACTCCAACATGGCGAAGAACGCCTTAGCGCTTGGCTCTGGCTCCTCCTCATCCTCATCCTCCGTAGGTCTTTCAACGAATGTCGCATCCGCATAGTCACCTAACCATCCCGCTACCCCGCCATCACCATCAAATGCCTCCAACTGTTGAATCATGGCCTCCTCTCTAGGACGATATGCTTCACCATGGTACACCCATCGGGTATAGTTCGGCATAAATCCATACTTGCAAAGATGCTGCACCATGACTTGTCTTGTTTTTCTGTTCTTGTTTTCACAGTCGCTGCAGGGACAAAACATGTCTCTCACTCCCTTAGCTTCCTTAAATGCATGGTCTAAGAATTTCTCGGTCTTATCCATCCATTCGCGGGTGATTTGAGCTTGACTTGGGCGTCCCGTGTACATCCAGTCACGGTTTTCCATCCTCTAGCATATACATATAACAGAGTAATATAACCATCACTTGCATCTGCACGGCGTGCCTACTATCTAATAGGTGAGGATAGGTCCTAATCTCACCCGCAGATGCGTAGATGAGGTTAGTTTCTATGCTCTACTCCGATCCGAGACAGAATTTCGGCAGCACCTCCCCGCTATTCTCCCGATACACGTCCTTAAAAGGAGAGTGTGTATCCAGAGAACAACAGGGAGGTGGTCCCGAAACTCTGTCTCAGATCCGAGTAGAGCATAAAAACTAACCCATCTACGCATCCGTGGGTTGTCCAAAAAACGTGAACAATCCAAAATAGATACGGTCAGAGATATGCAAAGATCTGCATACCTCCAACCGTATATGTTTCGGACGGGAGACGCCTAACTGAGTTACACCGATCTACGTACGACAACGGTAAGGAAAAAAGGTTAATTATACCTAGGGTGGTGGTGGAGATAGGCTAGCGGCACAGTGGCGAGTCGGTGCAGTGGCGATCGAGTTGGCGCTGTGCAGGCAGGACCGCAGAACCAACGAAGACGGTCAGGATAGCCGAGGTGGTCTGAGTCACCTTCGACGAGTCCTACTCTATAAAAGAAACACAACACTATAATTTCAAAATTTTGGCAGAACCTTCCCTGTACGGGGAGGTTTCCAGAACCTGCAAGAAAAAGCTGGCACGATGGCCAATGTCCACATACAGGCACGATGGCCCACACATTCACAATTGTGGATTAGAACTAGGACGTTTGAAAGCCTAATTTTGGTTTTGGTAATTAATGACACCAAGTTGCTAATGTCTTTTGTTTAAAGTAATTTGAGTTAGGCATAGCAACACATGTGATGAAGGAGCAAGGTGGCATGGAAAGGTGGCCACATGATCACAAAGAGATGTAGCATGATGTGAAGATCATGGTGATAGACAAGGAGCAAAGGTATCAAGGCAAAGGTATAAACATAGGGTTTTACTTTTGCCGGTCTAAGATGAGTAGAGAAGTGATTGACCGGGTTTACGATAAATAGCCAACTATCAAGAGGAGAAATCACGGTCATCTCTCAAATCAAGTGTTACTAGGTCCATATCTTGAGAATATGCATTAGGATCTAGTAAAGTGCTAACTTAACTCCTTTGGTGAAAATGTTTGTGAAAAGCTAAAACACATGCACTTTGGTGGTGAACACTTGATGGTGTTAGCACATTTGCAAAGGAGGTGGAGTTCCTAGGGTTGAGAGGGGTGTGGGTTCCTCTCTCCCTTCCGCCGAGCTTGCACGGCGGGATTCGGCGCTTTTGAAAAAATTAAGTGTATATTTTCTGTTGCGCCGATGGGAAATTTGGAGAAGTCGCCGGACGCAGTGCGCGGAGGCACCGGACGCTGGCCTTTAGCGTCCGGTGTACTGTCGGGTGCAACAGAGTGCACCGCATGCACCGGAGTGAGTCCGGTGTTTAGCGTCCGGTGTGCGGGCGTTTTGCGAACCTCTCTGGGTATGAGTCCGGTGAGCACTGGACGGTCCGGTGCTCAGCGTCCAGTGACCCCGAAAGTTTGCATACCTTCCTGAGTTTTAGTCCGGTGTGCATCGGACGCGTCCGGTGTTTTGCAGGTAGCCGTTAGAAACTGACACGCGAGATCCAAGACGGACACGTGGCCTACCCCTGAGCACCGGACGCTGGGGTTCGAGCGTCTGGTGATCACTTAGTAGCGTCCGGTGCCCCTGTTTTCAGCCCAGTGAAAGTGGCCAACGACTAGTTCTTTGAGGGAGCTTATCAGTAGTTGGTGGCCGGCTTTGGGGGGTTCCCTCTTGGACATTTGATTACTTGAGACATACTTTGAGCTAGAGAAAACTCCCTCCACTCATCTCCTTGCTTGATTGCTAATCCTAGTGAGATTTAGTGAGATTCAAGTGCATTGCTTTGAGAGTTGCATTTAGTGGCACTTGATATTTGAGTTTGCTGCGGATTTCTTGTTACTCTTGGGTGTTTCCCGACGCCCTAGACGGCTTGGAGCAGCGGTGGTGTTGAGCTCGTGCTTGGAGATTGTTTCGAGCCTCACCAAGTGATTTGTGAGGGGTTCTTGAGCCTTCCCCGCGGGAGATCGCAATTGGCTACTCTAGTGGATTGCTCGTGGCTTGGAGGATCCCCATCTTGTGAGTGGATGTGCGGCACCCGCTGAGGGTTTGGCTTTGGATTGCCAATTAGCTCGTGATCCATCAAGTGGGTGTATCGCCACAACGAGGACTAGCTTGCCGGGAAGCAAGTGAACCTCAGTAAAAAATCTTGTGTCATATCTTGCCGAGGATTCTCTTGTGATTGTGAGTGATTGCTTGGATATATCTCTACTCTACAACGTTAGTATAATAATCACTCTCCACTCCTTACTTACTTTTATATCTTGCTAGTTGTTTAGCTTGTTTAGTTTAGTCTTCTTGTTTAGGAGTGTAACTAACCTTCTCTTGTTGTTGTGCTTTAGTGTTTAGTCTTGTACTAGTTTGTATAGGTGGCTTGCATAGCTTAGTTGAGCTAGTGCTAGAATCGCTTCGCTATTTGTTTTACTAACTCACTTGCTTAGTGAAGTTTGTAGAAATTTTAAATAGGCTATTCACCCTCCTCTAGCCATTTGGACCTTTCAACGTTGAATTAGAAACATGCTAGACTAAAAAGCTAACATGTTTTGAATAAACAATTACCCAAAAGCACGAATGAGTTTCAAGAATGAGCTAATGTATCATCATATAGGACAATTTAATGTGCATGCTAGGCTGCTGCCCTCATCTTTCAGCAACCAAAAAAAAGATGCGCTTACTGTACAGCAATAATTTCAAATCTGACTACAAGAAAGTTTACTTGGTTTTAATTTGCATATTGCTGTCAGGTAGTAAAAAATATCAAGCTCATGCAAGAATAATTAAGGTTGGACTAGCCACAAATAAATAATTCATTCTAGCAGTATACTGCTGCTTTGATCCTAGCAATTGACCACGCCACTACTTCCAGAAGGGAAAAGATGCAAAGTAGAAAGCCAAATTGATGCATTCATCGCATCCTAGTGAAATACGCTTTCTTAACTCATTTCCTATCTTTTGAAAATCACTTCTATTACAGCGGCCCAGCACCAAAGCAAAATTGGCGACACGCAAGCAAGGCAGGGCAACTGGGCAAGGTCTAGAAGAATTGCAACTTGCTACAGACAAAACAAAGAATCGCTACGCTAGCTGGTTGTTGCGACTCGGAACCGTGGCTAGCTTACTTGCAATCACAATCACACACAAAATTGACGGGGAAATTAAATCATCGTCGTCAGTTTGTAGATTATACACCAGTTGCCCACAAATCATGGAATTTACAGGACCAGATCGAGCGAGAAAGAGAGAGGCGAATCCAGGTCAGTACCTGGACACCAGGCGGCGTCGGCTGCCGGCAGCTACGATGGCGCGGCGGGGCGGCCTGGACGGCGGCGGCGCCGCTAGCCGGGGGCGGGCGCGCATGCGGCCTGGGCACGGCCGGAGGCGGGCGCGCGTGCGTCCTGGGCGCGACCGGAGGCGGGCGCGCGTGCGGCGGACCTCCGGCGTCTGCTGCCCGGCAGCTACGACGGCGCGGCGGGGACGGCCTGGACAGCAGCAGCTTGGCCGGGGGTGGCCTGGACGGGGGCGGTGCGGCCTGGTCTGGGGCGGCGCGGCGGCAGAGATCGGGCGGAGGTGGTGGCGGCGGCGGGGATCGGCTGGAGGCGTCGTGAACGGGAAGGGTGTGGAGGATTTTTTTTTTACAGAAACAAGCGGTGGGTGTTTTGTTGGGCCGCGCTTTAGGGTTAGCTCTTCGCCGAGTGCCGTCTCAGGCACTCGGCAAAGAAAATGATTTTTTAATTAACAGAAAAATTGTTTCTAATTATAAAAAAAATGGTTGTTTGTAATCTTTAAAAAAAATGAATGTCTTTTCTTCTCATTATTTATAACTCTATTTTCAAATATTAAAACTTGTTCGAGTTTGCTTTCTAAATTTTTTAATTTATTTTGTTTCCTTACATTATTTTTGAAAAAGTTAATTTGAATTGAAGGTGCTTGAAATAATGAAATTTAGTGTTTTAAAAAAATGATATTCATATTTTTAAGTGTATTTTGAGGCCGTATTTATGAACTCGCACAAAATTTTAAACATCTTGTTCATGTAACATGACCATCGACTTGTGGTCTAAATGTTTTAATTATATAAAATGTGAATGAAGTCCGTAAAACATAAAACTTGACAAAGTCTCATGTTATCACATGTAGAAGCTATGATAAAAATTTAAGACGATTTGGAGAACGTTGTCACGTCGAGTACCTGAAACCTAAACATGACCATACATATGGTGAGTGTGATCACACGTAATCATGTATGGGTTTTAGACATCCTACATCACAACTTAGTCGAAACCTTCTCAATTTTTTATTATAGCCTCTACATGCAATAACATGACGCATCAACAAGTTTCGTGATTTTTGGACTTCGATCGGATTTTATATAATTTAATAACACTTTCCTCGCAAATACCTCGTCATGTTAGGTCAACAAGATGCTTGACATTTCATATGAGGTCCTGGAAACAACCTCAGCATAAACCAAAAATCATGAATATTATTTTTATAACGATCAAATTTGATTATTCCATAAACATACAGTTCAAATTTAAAATATTCCAAAAAATTCAACAGGAGGAAAAAATAAAGAAATATATTTAAAAAAAACTCAAAATTGTCTCAAATTTGAACATAGAGTTTTAAATAATGTGGTAAGGCCTCACAAAAAACATGGGTAAAAAAACAAAAAAACTTCACCGAGTGCTAGGCCGTGGCACTCGGCAAAGAGGGCTCTTCGCCGAGTGCTAAGCAGTGCACATCCCGGCTCTCGGCAAAGCAAGCGTCTTCGCTGAGTGCTTATGCCGGCTCTCGGCAAATACATATTTTTTAACAGCGTACGCGGGGGCGGCCGTCACGTTACTTTTGTTTTGCTGGGTGCCCTTCTTTGCCGAGTGTTGCACTCGGCAAAGAATACCTTTGCTGAGAGCAGCTCTTTGCCGAGTGTCATGCTCTTTTTGACGCTCGGCAAAATCACTCTTTGTCCAGTGCAAATCTTTGCTGAGTGCAACACTCGGCAAAGAGAGGCTTTGCCGAGTGCCTGTAACATCCCTGATGTTACGGTTACTAAAAACGGATCATGTCATCATGAGCATTGCAAATCATAATTGTTAAAGCACATTAGTATGCATCAATTTAAAATAAGTTTACTTTGAGTGCTTGTGCTTAGGGAATTAAAGTGTGCTTACATTGTGTTTGGATGCTTGTGTTGGATGCTAAAACCCTAGGGTGAAAGATTTCCGAAGAGCTAAGGGGGGAAAACCCTGATTTTTGAACCCTAGAACTGCCCCCTTTTGTGTAATTCAAAAACTAAGCAAAATTTGAGGTTGAGTTCAAAAGCAAAGTTGTAGATCCTGGCAAGATGTACAACTTTGGTGTTTTGAGTTTTTGAAGTTTCAATACAAAATTCAAAGTAATTTTGAAAATACAGATTTCCAGAAAGTGTCCCCTTTTCCAACTTAAACCCCCAATTCAAAATCCATTTGGAATTTTGAAAAATGGTCAACATGAAAGTTGTAGAGCACAAAAAGTTGAACAACTTTCATGTTGGGAGTTTTTCAAGTTGTTATACAAAATCAAAAGTAATTTTGGAAATTCTGTTTTGCCCCAATTCAAAAATTTGGAATTTCTTTGATTTGAGTTTGATTTTCAAACTGTTTGGCCAAATTCACCCTGTTACACTCAAAATTAGTTCTGGACTCTTAAATAGGTTTTGTAGCTTATAAAATTTGGAACAACTTTTGTTTTGACACAAATTTGACTCCAGTTCAAATTTCGGCTGAATTTCACAAAATCCAGAAAAGAGGGGATAAGGGTTGCTACAGTGACCCGATAGGGATCACCGGCTCCCTGTCCAGCGCGGCCGCCGTGCGCGCAGCGCCGCGTGCGCGCGCGCAGGCACGCAGCTGCTTGCTGCCAGGGTCGCCAGGCGACGTGGACGCCTCGGGCTCGCCTTCCCCTCCACTTGAGCACCGACGTGGACGACGCCGTCCGTTTCCACTGTCCACGGCCGGAGAAAACTCGACGTCCCTCTCCCTGAAATTCACCGTACCCAGTTCCCCTCGAGCCAAATTGAGCAACCCAGCGTCTTCGTCACCTTCGTGCGGACCCAGTGCACCCCCAAGCTCCCTCTCTAACCCACCCAGTCGCCAGAACCTCTCTGCTCTTCTCCAACTCCGGCCGAGACCGCCGCCGCGGAGCTCTTCCCGTGGCCACGGTGTTCCAGTGAGTATCACACCCCGCTGGCGACTGTTTCAAGTCCCTTCCGTGCCCCGGTTGCTCATGCTCTCGCTCCTTCTCCTTGAATGTGAGCAGGATCGCCGGAACAAGCTTGCCGGAGCCAGAGCTCCCGCCCGACGACACTGCTTCCGTCGCCAGCGGCTTCAGCTGCTTCTCCGAGCCTTGCAGCGTGAGCACCACCCTCCCCAACCCCTATGGAAGCTCGCTCGGCCGTTGGCTTACACTCTATCGGGCCCTAGCGGCCGGCCGAGGGTCGGCCATGGTGGCTGCCCGCCCTTCTCGTGACCGAGGTAGAAAGAGTAGGGTAGAGCGTGGGTAGGGGGTGTCCACAGGGTCGCGGAGTTGAAGCGAAGCTGATGCGCACGCGCACTCCGGCCGAGACCCTCGCCAACGGCGGCCGGAGCCGTGGCCGAACCGCCGTGCGCGGGGAGGACGCAGCTGACGGGTGGGGTCGCCCCGTCAGCGTCCCGCAGAGAGAGGGCCTGACGAGCGGGACCCGCTCGTCAGTGACCGCTCAGAGAGAAGGGGCGGCGCGCGCAGCGCGGGTGCGGGCCGAGCGCGTGTGGGCCGGCCTGCGGCCCAGTTCCCAGACAGCCCACTGCACAGTGTTGCTTTTCTTTTTCCTTTTTGATTAAAATTACTTGATGTTTGAAATTGTGCAATAAATCAGGTGCTAATCCAAAAATGATGAAAGTTTTTGTATAGGTTCCATAAGGTGGGTAGAACACAAGAAAAATAGTGGATTCTGTTTTCTGGTAGTTTGCATGTTTGTAAAATTTTGCTCTTTTAATTAATGAATAAAACTTCTAGGAATTTTAATAATTTATTTGTATGTCCAAAAATCACCAAAAATTGTGGGGAGCCTCTGAATATTATTCCCTGGCTCCACACAAAATTTGATGACATTTGGATAATGTTTGATTAGAATACTAATAAACCCTTATTTAGTACTTAAGTAATAATTCCAAAACCATTAAATAATAATTAATTAAATTCTCATGATTAGGGTTGAGTGATTTTGGGATTGTGTGATGACCTGAGGTCATTAACCCTAATGACCCTTGGCATTTAATTATTATTTAGCCTTAATGCTTAATTACTGTCATTAGTAATTAATTAAGAATTAATTAAGGTAAATAGGTTTAATAATTACTTAATGTAAGATAATTATGAATTAAGTAAAGTCTTAGTTTACAGATGAAACCTCTTGGGTAAAAATATTAAGTTATTAAACAACTTTATTTAGTGACAATTCTGTATTGCATTAAATAGGCAAATCGTACTTAATTCGGTCCATCTTGCATAATTGCCATACGCATATCATAAGCATTCATCATTTTGCGTATAGTGTCCGTGACCGAAGGAGCGCCCGTTGAACCGAACCCTGAGGTCAGTGCTCCGTTCGAGGAAGTCGGATCCGAGACTTGGGAAGTCTCCGAGGGTCCCTCTCTGCCCTGCAACCAAGGCAAGCCCCGGATGCATTAACCCCTCCTTGGATGTTTTAAATCTTTTATCACTTATGAATTGAAAATGCTGCATTAAGTAGATGAGAATTGGGTTAACCTACTTGCTGCATTTACTACCTTAACATCTGTATCCTGTCCTTGACACCTGTTTTATTTTAAAACCGCGTAGCGATGCTTAGCCCTGCTACTAGATAGGTTTTTAAACAAGAAAGTTTGAAGGGTTGTTGTGGGATACACTTACTGTCAATGATGTTTCAATTTGAGACCGGTCGGTGGACTTGCTTTAAGAATGGAGTCTTAAAGTAGTGTCTCCAACTGTGTCGGTTAAGGACCGGTCCGTTGATGGCCTGCTGGGTTGAGAATTTATAGTACTAGCCACCTGCCTACGGTAAGCCCAGTCTTGTGATCCCTCGACGCGAACAGCTACTCGCGCACTGGGAGTGGAAAGATGGCGAGAGTAGTGTGTACCCACCTTACGGATCTGAGATGACCGGAAAACATCTAGATCGGCTGTAGGATGGTGGAGTACTGTGCTCTCGGGTGCCGCGAACCTGGTCAAATTTGGGGAGAGCTTGATTTGGGTTGATATATGCAAGATTTGGTTCTACATATGTCGGGTGGTTAGGAACTCCAGCTGGATTGCTAAGCGATTCGAATCGTCGTTGCTCCCCGATTGGGAGACTCAATTCCTTCGACCCTCATCGTAGTTAAATATGCAACTAAGTGATAAAATGAGAAAAGGAAAAATGTCTCATGAGGTTCGGATCCCAATTCCTGGACTTATAGCGACATGAAGCTATGACCATCAATAAATAATACTTAATGATAGGGTTAGGAACTCACGGATTCGTCTGTGGGGAACAACTAGTTAGACTATCCTCGAATTCTTCTGCCTCCGCGAGGGAGGAATTCAGGGTAAAACTTGAAAATAAGGATGCACTACTAGTAAGCTTTTCCGCAAAACACTTTGGCTCCTTGCTCAGCCACCCCTTGTCTACCCTAAGCCTGCATCCCTAAATTCTCCTCTTTTCCCGTCGGATAAGTCTTGTTGAGTACTCCCGTACTCAGGGTTTCAATACCCCTGTTGCAGGTGAAGCTCAGGAGCCGACTTGTTTCGGACCCTGTTGTGTGACCGTCGTCGAGGTTGACGACGAAGAAGAGTGAGCGTGACCCATGGGCAGGGTCTGTAAATTTATTCTGTCTGTACTAAAGTTTCAGTTGCTCCGCTGGACCAGGCTTGTAATAACACTCTACTATTTGGAAGAACTCCTTTTGTAAATTATGTTATGTAATACTTCCGCTGTTTCGCTCTGAAATACTATTTTGGTCTTGTGTCGTTGAGTTACTGCTTTATCTTCGCAACGAATGATCCTGGTGTTAAGGTGGCCACTTGCTACCCTGTAAGGGCGAGAAGAAACAGTTCTCGTTGTTTGACCATTATCAGTGGTCAGGATGAGTCAGCTTGGTACGCCACAGGTAGCAGTGGAATGAGCGCACAGTAAGGCTCATCGGACTTCTAAAGTGGGAGGACTCCCGGCATCACCGTCAGAGGTCCTTAGGACAATGGCAGGTGCCGGTGGGCCCAAACACTTAGGGGGTTCTGCCACAGCTGGTATCAGAGCATTCGTTGCTAAGATGACTGCTGAAACTTTGAAAAACTTCAAAAATTCGTTTGGAACTAATATTATGAACTTGCCTATTTTGAGTCCAAGTGCTTAGTCCTAATCTACCCCTGTCTATAGGCTTTCTTAGAATTTTTGAAGTGGTTTGGAGGAGCAACCTAAAGTATTGCCCTATGTTGTAAAAGTTTAAAGTAATATCGTTACGAATTGTTAGTAGGAATCGTAAGTTCGTGCATGCATCATAATGTATTAACTGGTTAAGTTCCTTCCTCCTTGTTGGGTTGGGCGAATAGAATCAATCCTATTCTTGCTAACCTTTAAGGTCTCTCTTACTAATCTAAACTTACCCTCTACAGGATGGCTCGTCAGAAGCAGACCCCGCGTAAGCGGACCGGTCCAAAAGGAGTTCCCCGACATCAGCTAGCTCCACGCAGTGATCAAGCCAGTAGTAGCCGTACCCCGCCTCAGCAGGAGGTGGACAGGTTGTCCGCCGAGTTGACTGAGGTGATGAGAGAGAGAATGTACAATGTTATGGAGATTGGCAAACTCAAAGCTCAACTGGCCAAAGAAAAACAAGCTACAGAAAATTGTGAAGCTATGTTGTCCCGGATGGTGGAGGAGCGGAATGCAGCCATTGCCCGAGAGGAAGAAGCTAGGAGCACCCATAGGCATGAGCTAACTAGGATGAACGCAAAGTTGGGCAAGGCAAAGTATCTCAAGGATTTGTATGTGAAGATGGCGGCCACGGTCACCGCACAACGGGATGTTGCGTGGCAACGAGAGGACCAGCTCCAGCTGGAGAAACTGGAGCTGGCATATCACTTAGATACAGTCAATGATCTGGCTATGCAATATCGTGATATTGCATTTGATCTGTATCATCAACTCCACCCACCTCCCGGCGAAGGAGAAATGGATACGGATGGCGAGTTGGCAGACGATGGAGAACCCGATCCCGGCCTCAGTGGTGGAGAGGAGTCCGACCCCGATGATCACAACCCAGGGGGTAATCAAGATGATGGCAACGACGACCCGGGCTACAGCTCTGGCCACACCGATTAGTTCGGTGAAACCGAGGGCAACGTCGTTGTAGGGGTCTTAGCTTGCCGTAGTGGGGTTCGGGTTTGTAATATAAGTTTTCTTTCGGTTTGAGAAGTTGAACTTGTTTACTCTTGGTGTGTATCTAACTAATGTTTAATAAGTGAATGTAAGATATGTTCTGTGTTATGAATTCTACGTGGTAACAGGTATCTACGATTCTTGTAACAGATGCCGATGCGTACTCGCGGATCCGATGGAGCTGGGACATCCCAGGGAGGGGATGATATCCCCAACCCTCCACCTGCTCCACCTTCTTTGGCTGACGCCATTGCTGTCCTGCTAAGTGCCACTACTGACAATGCTCGCTTGCTGCGCGAGCTAGCCCAGCGTCAAACACACCCTGCTTCAAACTTCAGGGCACCGCGCAACGGGGACGGAGAGGCTCGGTATGTAGATTTTACCGAGACCAGGCCCCCGGTGTTCACTAAGGCCGATGAGCCTTTAGAAGCGGATGACTGGCTCCGAACTATGGAGCATAAGTTCAGTTTAATTCAGTGTTCAGAAACTCAGAAACCCTTATTTGCAGCCCAGCAGCTTCGGGGAGCTGCAGGTGCCTGGTGGGAGAACTTCTTAGCTATTCAAGCTCCCGGACACCAAGTTACCTGGACTGAGTTTAGGGACGCGTTCCGCGCCCACTACATCCCCGAAGGGCTCATGGCCATGAAGGCCGAAGAGTTTCTCGCCTTGCAGCAAGGCGACAAAAGTGTTATGGAATACGTGGCAAGGTTTAATCATCTTTCTCAATATGCCACGGATCATGTGAACACTGACAGAAAGAGGAAAGCCTGTTTCATGCGTGGTCTAAATACTAAACTTCAGACTATGATGACCACTTGCCAAAATGCTACTTTCTATGAGGCGGTAAATATTGCTATCGCCTCAGAGGAAAAGAATAGGAAACATAAGGAAGCCAAGAAGAAGGCTGCTTCCTCTTCCTTCTCTGGTCGCGGTCAAAAGCGCCAGAGGGTCATTTATCATCCACAGGGCCATGGACGTTTCCAAACGCCGATACCTTATCGTGGTCCTTTCTCCCCTCCACAGTACAGACCTGGGCAGCAGGTATATTCTCGACCTACTGCCATCGCTTTTGCACCACGCCAGCCGAACGCCCCGGGTGTTCGCCCTACTGCTCCGCCCAGCCACAATTACCCTTGCTTCAATTGTGGTAAACCTGGGCATTTCTCTAAAGAGTACCCTTTTCCTCGTCAAACCAACCCTACCTTTCCAAGGCCACCTATGGGCCAACCCCAGTCGGGTCAGTTCAGAACTGGAGCTCAAAAAGGGCAACAGGTACAGAAAGGTAGACCGGTAAAGAAGACAGGGCAAGTCTTCCATACCGAAGTGGAGGCAATTCCAGAGGGTGAACCAGTGATGATGGGTACGTTTCCTGTTGCGAAGCATCCTGCTTTAATGCTCTTTGATTCTGGTGCATCCCATACATTTATCAATCGCACCTTTGTGTTAAAGCATGGCATACCCATTGGGGAAACACAAGATCATTTTTATATACAGTCGCCAGGAGGACGGCTGATGTCTAAAGAAATGGTTCACCAAGTACCCATCGAATTTGGTGGGCACAATTTTCCTACTAGTATGATTGTTCTTAAGGACCAAGAAATTGATGTTATCTTAGGCATGAACTGGATGGCGCAACGAGGGGTTGTGCTAGACACTTTGCACCGAACCATTAAAATCCCATTGCCCAATGAGAATTCTTACTTGCTAATCCAATTAGTTACTCCCAAACGGACAATTGGGCAAGTTCATGCCGCTAATGTGTCTGAAGTTAAAGATATCCCGGTAGTTCGAGATTTCCCGGATGTATTTCCTGAAGACTTACCAGGTCTGCCTCCGGACCGGGATGTACAATTCAGTATAGAATTGAAACCAGGGACGGCCCCAATATCTCGAAGGGCCTACAGAATGGCACCAAAAGAGCTGGCCGAATTAAAAACCCAATTACAAGAGTTGCTGCAGAAGGGTTTTATTCAGCCTAGTTCTTCTCCATGGGGTTGCCCAGCCTTGTTCGTGAAAAAGAAAGATCACACGTTAAGGCTGTGTGTTGATTATCGTCCTCTAAATGAGGTAACGATTAAAAACAAGTACCCATTGCCCCGCATTGACTTACTGTTTGACCAGCTAGCTGGGGCCAAGGTGTTCTCAAAGATTGATTTGAGATCAGGGTACCACCAAATTAAAATTAGGCCGGAAGATGTGCCCAAGACTGCTTTCACAACCCGTTACGGGTTGTATGAATACTTGGTGATGTCCTTTGGGTTGACTAACGCACCGGCCCATTTTATGTACCTGATGAACTCTGTCTTCATGCCAGAACTAGACAAATTTGTGGTCGTCTTCATTGATGACATCTTGATTTACTCCAAAACTAAGAAGGAACATGCTGAACACTTGAGAATCGTGCTGACCCGTCTTAGGGAGCACCAGCTATATGCCAAGTTCAGCAAATGTGAGTTCTGGCTGGACAAAGTTCATTTCCTGGGTCATGTATTATCAGCGGAAGGAGTCGCTGTAGACCCAGGCAAGGTAGAAGATGTGTTGAAGTGGAAACCCCCGACTACGGTACATGAGGTCCGTAGTTTTCTGGGCATGGCGGGATATTACCGTCGTTTTATCCCAGACTTTTCCAGAGTCGCCAAACCAATCACAACCTTGCTCAAAAGTCAAACAAAATTTGTTTGGTCACCCCAATGTGAGCAAGCTTTTCAGACTCTGAAAAGGTTGTTGACAACTGCACCTGTCTTAGCCCAGCCAGATATTGAAAAACCCTTTGATGTATATTGTGACGCATCAGGAATCGGGTTAGGCTGTGTGCTGATGCAGGAGGGTCGCGTAATTGCATATGCTTCCAGGCAACTCAAACCTCATGAAGAGAATTACCCGACCCATGATCTCGAACTAGCCGCCGTGGTACATGCATTAAAGATCTGGCGTCATTATTTGTTGGGAAACACATGTCATCTATATACAGATCACAAAAGCTTGAAGTATATCTTTACTCAAGCTGAGCTTAATATGCGCCAGCGAAGGTGGCTAGAACTAATTAAAGATTACGACCTTGAGGTGCATTATCACCCTGGCAAGGCAAATGTAGTAGCGGATGCCCTCAGTCGTAAGGCTCACTGTAATTGCTTAACAGTGAAGCCTAGGGATATAACTCTGTGCCAAGAGCTAGAGAACTTGGGAATAGAAATGATTTCCCAAGGAAGCCTTTCCAATTTAAAGATTGATTTCAATCTCGAGGCTCAAATCATAAAGGCACAAAAAGAAAACAAAGGCATGAGACATCTTAAAGAGAAGATTTCTAATAGAGCACTCACAGACTTTAAGGTGGATGAGGCGGGAGTAATCTGGTTCAAGAACCGGTTAGTGGTTCCCAAGGTACCTGAGCTACGTCAGCAAATCCTGGATGAAGCTCATACCACGAGGTATTCTATTCATCCGGGAAGCAATAAGATGTATCAGGACCTGAAGCAAAGGTTTTGGTGGACAAAAATGAAGATAGAAATAGCTCGCTATGTGGCCCAGTGTGACACCTGTCGAAAAGTCAAAGCCATTCATCTCAAATCCGCTGGGGAGTTGCAACCTTTGCCTATCCCCGCATGGAAATGGGATGACATAAGTATGGATTTCATAGTAGGATTGCCCAAAACGGCCAAGGGCTTTGATTCCATTTGGGTCATAGTAGATCGTCTCACCAAAACAGCACATTTTCTGCCGGTAAAGTTATTGTATCCTGCCTCCACCTATGCTAAGATTTATTTCGACCGTATCCTAAGTCTGCATGGAGTGCCAAAGACAATAGTGTCAGATAGAGGCACACAATTTGTCTCCCAATTCTGGAAATGTTTACATGAGTCCTTGGGCACTAAGCTTTTATACAGCACAGCCTACCACCCTCAAACTGGTGGGCAAACGGAAAGGGTAAATCAAACCCTAGAAGATCTATTAAGATCTTGTGCCCTGAATTTTCCAGATAAGTGGGATGACTGCTTGCCTCTAGCAGAATTTTCCTACAATAATAGCTATCAAGAGAGTATCAAAATGGCTCCCTTTGAGGCACTGTATGGTCGCCGATGTCGAACTCCATTACACTGGTCAGAACCTGGAGAAAGATGGTTCTTCGGAGTTGACTTAGTGAAAGAGACTGAGAACAAAGTGAAACAAATTCAAAATAATTTGAAAGTTGCTCAGTCCCGACAGAAAAGTTACGCTGATAAAAGACGTCGACCATTGAAGTTCGCCAAAGGTGATCATGTGTATTTGAAAGTATCCCCAATGAAAGGAGTAAATCGTTTTGGTGTTAAAGGCAAGTTAGCGCCTCGTTACATTGGTCCATTTCCAATTATTGACCGATGTGGACAAGTCGCTTACCGCCTTAAACTGCCCGAACGATTATCCGGGGTACATAATGTGTTCCATGTGTCTCAACTGAAAAAGTGTCTTCGGGTACCGGATCGAGTTCAAGATATCGAAGATGTAAAGCTTGAACCAGATCTAACTTATTCGGAATATCCTATCCGAGTACTGGATCAAAAAGCTAGAGTTACTCGAAGGACAACCACTAAATGGTATAAAGTACAATGGAGCCAACACTCTGAGGAGGAAGCCACCTGGGAATCTGAAGATTACTTGCTAGAGAATTTTCCTGAATTCCATGCTTCTCTTCAGGACAATATATGATAACCCGAGAATGTACTCCAGTAAGGAAAAAGAGTCACCAAAGCCATGTACTTAATGTACATATATGCATATAATGAAGTTTTTTTTTTCTTTTTTTTTTCCCCAACTCCTTGCCTTATGGAAAAGTTGAAGATGAAAGAGTTTTGACAAATTTCCTTTTCCATTACTTACCCTAAGGTTTTAAATCTCGGGGACGAGATTTCTTTAAGGGGGAAGGGCTGTAACATCCCTGATGTTACGGTTACTAAAAACGGATCATGTCATCATGAGCATTGCAAATCATAATTGTTAAAGCACATTAGTATGCATCAATTTAAAATAAGTTTACTTTGAGTGCTTGTGCTTAGGGAATTAAAGTGTGCTTACATTGTGTTTGGATGCTTGTGTTGGATGCTAAAACCCTAGGGTGAAAGATTTCCGAAGAGCTAAGGGGGGAAAACCCTGATTTTTGAACCCTAGAACTGCCCCCTTTTGTGTAATTCAAAAACTAAGCAAAATTTGAGGTTGAGTTCAAAAGCAAAGTTGTAGATCCTGGCAAGATGTACAACTTTGGTGTTTTGAGTTTTTGAAGTTTCAATACAAAATTCAAAGTAATTTTGAAAATACAGATTTCCAGAAAGTGTCCCCTTTTCCAACTTAAACCCCCAATTCAAAATCCATTTGGAATTTTGAAAAATGGTCAACATGAAAGTTGTAGAGCACAAAAAGTTGAACAACTTTCATGTTGGGAGTTTTTCAAGTTGTTATACAAAATCAAAAGTAATTTTGGAAATTCTGTTTTGCCCCAATTCAAAAATTTGGAATTTCTTTGATTTGAGTTTGATTTTCAAACTGTTTGGCCAAATTCACCCTGTTACACTCAAAATTAGTTCTGGACTCTTAAATAGGTTTTGTAGCTTATAAAATTTGGAACAACTTTTGTTTTGACACAAATTTGACTCCAGTTCAAATTTCGGCTGAATTTCACAAAATCCAGAAAAGAGGGGATAAGGGTTGCTACAGTGACCCGATAGGGATCACCGGCTCCCTGTCCAGCGCGGCCGCCGTGCGCGCAGCGCCGCGTGCGCGCGCGCAGGCACGCAGCTGCTTGCTGCCAGGGTCGCCAGGCGACGTGGACGCCTCGGGCTCGCCTTCCCCTCCACTTGAGCACCGACGTGGACGACGCCGTCCGTTTCCACTGTCCACGGCCGGAGAAAACTCGACGTCCCTCTCCCTGAAATTCACCGTACCCAGTTCCCCTCGAGCCAAATTGAGCAACCCAGCGTCTTCGTCACCTTCGTGCGGACCCAGTGCACCCCCAAGCTCCCTCTCTAACCCACCCAGTCGCCAGAACCTCTCTGCTCTTCTCCAACTCCGGCCGAGACCGCCGCCGCGGAGCTCTTCCCGTGGCCACGGTGTTCCAGTGAGTATCACACCCCGCTGGCGACTGTTTCAAGTCCCTTCCGTGCCCCGGTTGCTCATGCTCTCGCTCCTTCTCCTTGAATGTGAGCAGGATCGCCGGAACAAGCTTGCCGGAGCCAGAGCTCCCGCCCGACGACACTGCTTCCGTCGCCAGCGGCTTCAGCTGCTTCTCCGAGCCTTGCAGCGTGAGCACCACCCTCCCCAACCCCTATGGAAGCTCGCTCGGCCGTTGGCTTACACTCTATCGGGCCCTAGCGGCCGGCCGAGGGTCGGCCATGGTGGCTGCCCGCCCTTCTCGTGACCGAGGTAGAAAGAGTAGGGTAGAGCGTGGGTAGGGGGTGTCCACAGGGTCGCGGAGTTGAAGCGAAGCTGATGCGCACGCGCACTCCGGCCGAGACCCTCGCCAACGGCGGCCGGAGCCGTGGCCGAACCGCCGTGCGCGGGGAGGACGCAGCTGACGGGTGGGGTCGCCCCGTCAGCGTCCCGCAGAGAGAGGGCCTGACGAGCGGGACCCGCTCGTCAGTGACCGCTCAGAGAGAAGGGGCGGCGCGCGCAGCGCGGGTGCGGGCCGAGCGCGTGTGGGCCGGCCTGCGGCCCAGTTCCCAGACAGCCCACTGCACAGTGTTGCTTTTCTTTTTCCTTTTTGATTAAAATTACTTGATGTTTGAAATTGTGCAATAAATCAGGTGCTAATCCAAAAATGATGAAAGTTTTTGTATAGGTTCCATAAGGTGGGTAGAACACAAGAAAAATAGTGGATTCTGTTTTCTGGTAGTTTGCATGTTTGTAAAATTTTGCTCTTTTAATTAATGAATAAAACTTCTAGGAATTTTAATAATTTATTTGTATGTCCAAAAATCACCAAAAATTGTGGGGAGCCTCTGAATATTATTCCCTGGCTCCACACAAAATTTGATGACATTTGGATAATGTTTGATTAGAATACTAATAAACCCTTATTTAGTACTTAAGTAATAATTCCAAAACCATTAAATAATAATTAATTAAATTCTCATGATTAGGGTTGAGTGATTTTGGGATTGTGTGATGACCTGAGGTCATTAACCCTAATGACCCTTGGCATTTAATTATTATTTAGCCTTAATGCTTAATTACTGTCATTAGTAATTAATTAAGAATTAATTAAGGTAAATAGGTTTAATAATTACTTAATGTAAGATAATTATGAATTAAGTAAAGTCTTAGTTTACAGATGAAACCTCTTGGGTAAAAATATTAAGTTATTAAACAACTTTATTTAGTGACAATTCTGTATTGCATTAAATAGGCAAATCGTACTTAATTCGGTCCATCTTGCATAATTGCCATACGCATATCATAAGCATTCATCATTTTGCGTATAGTGTCCGTGACCGAAGGAGCGCCCGTTGAACCGAACCCTGAGGTCGGTGCTCCGTTCGAGGAAGTCGGATCCGAGACTTGAGAAGTCTCCGAGGGTCCCTCTCTGCCCTGCAACCAAGGCAAGCCCCGGATGCATTAACCCCTCCTTGGATGTTTTAAATCTTTTATCACTTATGAATTGAAAATGCTGCATTAAGTAGATGAGAATTGGGTTAACCTACTTGCTGCATTTACTACCTTAACATCTGTATCCTGTCCTTGACACCTGTTTTATTTTAAAACCGCGTAGCGATGCTTAGCCCTGCTACTAGATAGGTTTTTAAACAAGAAAGTTTGAAGGGTTGTTGTGGGATACACTTACTGTCAATGATGTTTCAATTTGAGACCGGTCGGTGGACTTGCTTTAAGAATGGAGTCTTAAAGTAGTGTCTCCAACTGTGTCGGTTAAGGACCGGTCCGTTGATGGCCTGCTGGGTTGAGAATTTATAGTACTAGCCACCTGCCTACGGTAAGCCCAGTCTTGTGATCCCTCGACGCGAACAGCTACTCGCGCACTGGGAGTGGAAAGATGGCGAGAGTAGTGTGTACCCACCTTACGGATCTGAGATGACCGGAAAACATCTAGATCGGCTGTAGGATGGTGGAGTACTGTGCTCTCGGGTGCCGCGAACCTGGTCAAATTTGGGGAGAGCTTGATTTGGGTTGATATATGCAAGATTTGGTTCTACATATGTCGGGTGGTTAGGAACTCCAGCTGGATTGCTAAGCGATTCGAATCGTCGTTGCTCCCCGATTGGGAGACTCAATTCCTTCGACCCTCATCGTAGTTAAATATGCAACTAAGTGATAAAATGAGAAAAGGAAAAATGTCTCATGAGGTTCGGATCCCAATTCCTGGACTTATAGCGACATGAAGCTATGACCATCAATAAATAATACTTAATGATAGGGTTAGGAACTCACGGATTCGTCTGTGGGGAACAACTAGTTAGACTATCCTCGAATTCTTCTGCCTCCGCGAGGGAGGAATTCAGGGTAAAACTTGAAAATAAGGATGCACTACTAGTAAGCTTTTCCGCAAAACACTTTGGCTCCTTGCTCAGCCACCCCTTGTCTACCCTAAGCCTGCATCCCTAAATTCTCCTCTTTTCCCGTCGGATAAGTCTTGTTGAGTACTCCCGTACTCAGGGTTTCAATACCCCTGTTGCAGGTGAAGCTCAGGAGCCGACTTGTTTCGGACCCTGTTGTGTGACCGTCGTCGAGGTTGACGACGAAGAAGAGTGAGCGTGACCCATGGGCAGGGTCTGTAAATTTATTCTGTCTGTACTAAAGTTTCAGTTGCTCCGCTGGACCAGGCTTGTAATAACACTCTACTATTTGGAAGAACTCCTTTTGTAAATTATGTTATGTAATACTTCCGCTGTTTCGCTCTGAAATACTATTTTGGTCTTGTGTCGTTGAGTTACTGCTTTATCTTCGCAACGAATGATCCTGGTGTTAAGGTGGCCACTTGCTACCCTGTAAGGGCGAGAAGAAACAGTTCTCGTTGTTTGACCATTATCAGTGGTCAGGATGAGTCAGCTTGGTACGCCACAGGTAGCAGTGGAATGAGCGCACAGTAAGGCTCATCGGACTTCTAAAGTGGGAGGACTCCCGGCATCACCGTCAGAGGTCCTTAGGACAATGGCAGGTGCCGGTGGGCCCAAACACTTAGGGGGTTCTGCCACAGCGCCCGAGTTTTGGCTTTCGGCAAAGCCCTGCAACTCTCAGCAAATTCCTCTTCTCCCGTAGTGGGGTGATTCTTGGTTCCAGATGATTTTTTGGGCGGTTATGTTCGTGTTGATTTTGCGCCCCGGACAATCTGCCACTCACGTTCAGGCAGGTGTCCACACGCGGACATTCTGGGCTCAGGTAGCGGACATTCCGAGCTCAGATAGGGGACAGTCTGCCATCTCTGGTTTAGGCCTTGTTTAGATGTGAAAATTTTTTAGATTTCGCTACTGTAGCATTTTTGTTTGTTTGTGGCAAATATTGTCTAATCATAGACTAACTAGGGTCAAAAGATTCGTCTCGCGATTCCAGACAAGCTGTGTGATTAGTTTTTATTTTTGTCTATATTTAATGCTTCATGCATGTGCCGCAATATTCGATGTGATAGGGAATCTTGAAAACTTTTTGATTTTCGGGGTGAACTAAACAAGGCCTTAGTTGCATCGATAACCATTTTTCTCTGTTGTTTTTCGTGAATTTGAACGCTAGACCGCCCATTCTTCCCGGATAGTCGTTATTATAATTCAGGCACGTGCAGATTGTTTTTTAGATCAAAAGCGTTTACCCAGCTTTATTAGAAAGCGTAGCAAACACCCCGATCCGAAACTGGGGTTTCCAGTTTTACAAGACAAAGTATCAACCAGAACGGAACCACCTCTAGAAAGCTCAACAGAGAAACAAAGGACTCTAACCAGTTTCTCACAAACCAACTCAACGAAACTAAAGAACTCTACTACGAGACAACTAAAACGCAGCGGCAGTGTTCGACGACATTAAGTTCAGCATATCATCTGCCATTGGCTTCATCTTTGACTTCAGCAAAGGGCGCCAGGACTTGATCAACATCAGCGTCTTGTGGATCAACGCAGCTGGTGACGCCATGACTTTCTTGTTGAAGACTAAATCATTTCTGGACTTCCAGACAGACCACAAAGCACCTGCAGATATAAAAAGGGTTAACATTTGTTTCTTACCTCGACTTTTTTCCACGATCTCTAAAAACAGCGACAAGCAGCTTGTTGGAGCCACTTTCCATCCCAGACATTCTCGCAAGAATGTCCAAAGGAAGATAGCTAAGGGACATTGGAAGAGTATATGACCAGAAGTTTCAAGTTTATCACATACAAAACATTTTTCAAGGCCAGATCATTTTTTCTTTTTCAGCTGAACTCCACATTTAATCCTATCGTGGAAAAGCCATCCAGAAGAAAATCTTAACCTTTAAAGGTATTGGACTATTCCAAATCAGCGTAGCTCTAATATCTTTCACACCTCCAAAAGTCAGTGCTTTATACAAGGAACTTGTACTATATTTTCCAGATTTTTCCAATGCCCAGCGAACTACATCAGTCCCATTTGACAGCTGAACCTCCTCTAACAAAGCTAGTAATTCTTGCCACTCAACACTGAAACTGTCATTGAGTTGTCTCCTGAATGAAATGTTCCATTGACCCTGTTCAAAAGCTCTGCCAACCTCTATATCCTGATATGAAGCACTTCTAAACAGGTTGTGGAATCTGATCTTTAAAGGACACTCACCCAGCCAGCAATTATGCCAGAATCTTGTTTGGTGCCCTGCTCTGATCTCAACTATTCTCCCCTTTTGATACCATTGTCTCATGTCCAGCAATGATCTCCAGAATTGGGAGCCCTTTCTATTTTTGATTTGGAAAATGCTTCTTTGTCCCAAATACTTCTTTCTTAACAGCGAACAGCACAAACTATCATTCCCCCTTTCTAACTTATCAATCCATTTTGCCAACAAGCACTTGTTCATCACTCTCACATCTAAAAAAACCCAAACCTCCAAACTCTTTAGGTCTACTAAGAGCTGGCCACTTAACCATATGATATTTTCTCTTCTTACCCGTACCTTGCCAAAAGAATCTAGCTCTAATAGAATCAAGCATTTGGTAATTACCCTCATAGAGCTCATATACCCCCATAGTGTACATTGGGATGCTGGACAGGGACGAATCAATCAGAATGGATTCACCGCCTGAGGAGAGATAATCACATTGCCATGTCCCTAATCTTTTTTCTGTTTTGTCGCTCACATATCTCAATTGAGCTTTTGTGATCTTACAGTCGCTAACCGGCATACCAAGATATTGCATAGGGAATGATCCAGTTTTACACCCCAAGATCGTCGCCGCTTTTCGTTGCTCATCCACTGACAAACCGACTGAAAAAATTTCACTCTTCTCAAAATTAATCTTCATTCCCGACATAGCTTCATAATAGGAAAGAATCAGTCTCACATTTGTTAGGTTTTCAACAGAGAACTGTAACAGTAACACCGTATCGTCCGCATACTGTAGATATGTAATACCTCCATCTATTAAATGTGACACTAAGCCTTGAATCACTCCAGCTTCACTAGCTCTAGATAACATAACTGATAAAGCATCAGCTACCACATTGAAAAGCAGGGGAGATAGAGGATCACCCTGTCTCAGACCCTTATAACTCCTAAAAATTTCACCTCTCTCCCCATTTAAATCTATGCACACTCTGCCTCCTCTAAGTGCCTTACTGAGGGCTTGTTTAGATCCAAAAACGTTTTGGATTTTGACACTGTAGCACTTTCGTTTTTATTTGACAAACATTGTCCAATCATAGAGTAACTAGGCTTAAAAGATTTATCTCGCGATTTACAGATAAACTGTGTAATTAGTTTTTATCTTTATCTATATTTAATGCTCCATGCATGAGCCGCAAGATTCGATGTGATGGGGAATCTTGTAAAGTTTTGGGTTTTTGGGTGTATCTAAACAAGGCTTGATCCACTGGATCCAAGTATGAGAGAAACCTTTCCTGTGTAAGACCTCTTCCAAGAAGTTCCAATCCACTTTATCATATGCCTTCTCAAAATCCAATTTCAAAATAACTCCAGAACTTTTTTTGGATTTCAACTCATGCAAAATCTCGTGCAAAATCACAACCCCCTCCAAAATATTCCTACCTGGGATAAAGGTTGTTTGGTAAGGGCTAATGATCTTATCAATCACAGCTGTCAGTCTGATAGTGAGAATCTTGGTGATTATCTTGTGTATAACATTTAATAAGCAGATAGGTCTGAATTGCTTTACATTGATAGCTGGCTTGACCTTAGGAATTAAGATAATGACTCCATAATTGAGCCTCCAAAGCTCTAAGTGACCTTCATATAGACTATCCAACATTTCTTTAACATCCTCTCTGATACTGGGCCAAAAGGCTTTATAAAATTCGACTGTGAACCCATCTGGACCGGGGGCAGTATTATTCTTCATCTGTTTGATTGTATTATCTAGCTCTTCAAGAGTGAATGGTTTGATCAACTGCAGATTGTTTTCTTCCTGTGGTTAGTCCTCATCGTTGTTACCTAGGGACAGTGCGCCGGCTAACCACGGACAGTCCGTCCCTGTCTAGAGTTTGTTGTTTCTCCTCATTTCATTGTGCGTTTGGTTTTGTTGATTCTTTTGTTGATTCTCGATTATCCCTCTTATGTTTCTTATTCATCGTTGGGATACCCAGCCACTGGTTGGCTTGTAGATATATTATTCTTGCATGTGCTTGGTTCTTGGGGTAGAATTTGGGACACCAGCCAAAAGTTTTAAAAGAAAATTTGCGGTTTCCAATTGACATACCCCTCTACTCGCCGTTTTGGTTCTTGAGAAAAGTGTGCTTTTCTGACTACTCCCTTCATTCCAAATTGTAAGTCATTCCAAGAATCTTGGAGAGTCAAACTTTGGCCTTGTTTAGTTCCGAAAAGTGAAAACTTTTCGGTACTGTAGCACTTTCGTTTGTTTGTGACAAATATTATCCAATCATGGACTAACTAGGATCAAAAGATTCGTCTCGTGATTTACAGCTAAACTGTGTAATTAGTTTTTATTTTCGTCTATATTTAATGTTTCATGCATGTGCCGCAAGATTCGACGTGACGGAGAATCTTGAAAACTTTTTGGTTTTCAGGGTGAACTAAACAAGGCCTTTTCTAAGTTTGACCAAATTTATATGATAAAATAATAATTATTATGATACCAACTAAATATCATTAGATTCTTTCTTAATTATATTTTCATAGTATACTCACTTTACGTTATAAATTTTAGTATTTCTCTCTATAATTTTTTGGTCAAACGTGAAAATGTTTTAACTTTTCCAAGATTCTTGGAATGACTTACAATTTAGGATGGAAGGAGTACTTAATTAATTGAATATTTTTATAATGGTCAGGAGGATCTCAGACATATAACAAGATGAATTGGATGTATGCTAAAATGTGTTTAACGATCACATCAAGTTGACCAAATCGTCGTGTGTTCCAGGGGGGGGAACGAAAACTTGTAGCTCTATCATCTTGTGGTCTGATTATTCTTTTTAATTTTATTTAACGTCACGGTCTGATTATTCTCCTCAAATTTCAAAAACACATATTTTCTATTTACAAATTTTTAAAGTCGGTTAGTGTTTTGAAGCTGATTTTATCCTTTTTGGTAAAAATGGGTGAATATTAAATGAGATTTTCAAATTATAGAAACTATCTTTAAGTTTCTAAAAATTATGATAAAGCATTCTAGAGATAAATTGAGATATGAAAAGCCAAATAAATATCTAGAGCTCTCAAAATATAAAGAAATTAAAATAAAATTAGACTTAGCTCTAGCCAAATGAAACCGGCACAAATAGTTACAAGCCCGAGTGGTGCTGGCACAGGCGCACAAGGCCGGCCAATAGCGTCGAGCGGGGGTGTGATGGCGCTGGCGGCCACGCATGCATGCGATGCCAAGGTGCGGCGCTGTGGCAGTGCATGGGATATGATATGAGCCTTGCATTTTTTTTTTAATAGTCACCCTTTGTTACTGCCCTACATCGGTTTGTAAGGCTGATTATAAATCCATCCCTAAAAATTGATTTTGTACATAGGATCAGCAACAGATGGAGCACCTGCCTATTAAGGTCGATTTCACCCAACTGTGAAAACAATTTATGTAGGGGTAAATAAATTGAACTAGTGGATTAGAAATCCATTGCAATGCATGAGCAGCCAGCCACTAGACATAATTAACCATCCATGTACAACTGCCAACCAACCAGAATCTGTCATTAAAAGTACTAGTAGTATGCCCGTGCTAACGCTACGGTTATATTTCGAATATACAAACTAAAACTACTATGGTACGGATAATTGCAAATTAAAACTAATATGAGATGATATATTCTTCCGTAGTCAAGCATAGTTCCTATACTATTGAATACGCAACTTTGTTTTTTTCTAAAAAGAAGAGAATGGTGCAACACACTTGCCGCTAGGAGCACCCGTTGGGATACTTAAAAATATATAGAATTTATCCGTTTCCACAATGCTTGAAAGAGTGCCATAGGTAGGTAACATATTCAGGATGCCATGTTTTTTTATCAAAAATTGCATTTTGGCTAAAGATTCAAAATCATGCATCATATATCCATCAATTATCTCGGCTCTCTGAGACCAAACCTCCCTTAGCTAAGCTAACATATTTCTCCATTTCATTCAGAATCAATAAAGCATTGTCAGAAGAAAGTCAAGACCAATAGGTGACCTCTTCTAGAAATTTCCCATTTGTTATCATGATACAAAATTCTATTTTTATGCCATGATTACCATACAACAAGTACACTTTTCTCTTATACTAAACCAAAGAACAACCTTTACCATTGAAATACCAAAGTAATAAGAACTTAATGCCTAAATTTTGAGGATCAATAGTAATAATTGCAGGCACAACGTTGTCGAACCAAACATGACATTGGCATGACTCATATTAACAAACTGCAGTAAATGAATAATCAAAATGGGAATGGGTGAGAGAAGATGGACAAGGTAAAATGAATCAAGACCAGCTGGCTCACCAAGGCTTATGCCATTGCGCTCGAGAAACTCGGTTGCACTCACCGTCACCTTCAAAATACACAAACAGAAACCTATTAATCTACTATCAAAAGTCTAGTGAGCAAAAATACATCTGAATATTTGTTTTTACTAATTTTTCATTAGTACAGACAGAAGTAAAACTTCACAACTCTAGCTAAATACAGTAGCAACAAAAAAAGATTAGGCACATGCTAAAAAGACGGCCAATCTGAAAGTATTTTTTTTAGATCCAGAGAAGTTCATCTGAAGAACTACCATTTTACCAAATTGGATATCAACAAAAATCTACTACACTTAAAAAGACAAAAAAAAAATAATGTAGAACACAGCACACATCAAGGTATCACAAAGCTCAGCATCAAGCTTAGCAGCCCACCAATAGCGGCAACACTGAAGGAACGCTGAACACGGAGAAGCACAATGTAATTTCAGAAAGAGGTAGAAAAAAAGAGGCCAGCAAAACAAAATCAAAAGCATAGCCATCATTGAGCACCAGACCCCCAATCCCAACTGAGAGAAAGGGAGCTCAGTTTTTTATGAACTGGAAGCTGTTGGCCATGGCAAGAAACAGAACTGGATTAGTGTCAAAGCAAGCTATAGGCAAATGCGTGTAGCTATTATTTCTCACAATAAGCATGCGCATCAAATTCCACTTCAACCAAACTATACGGACCCTTAGGGCACGTACAACGGGCATGCTGGCCGTCGTCTGCGGATGGTAATTTTACGAAAATCCCCTCAGTTCGCTACAGTAAATGAGGAGAGAGAGTGAAGCCGTCGCTTCACGAAAGGACAGCGAGCGCTCGTGCTCCCAGACGAACTCGACGGCTAGTTTCGCATTGTAGGAAGCTGTCGTCTTGAGGCGACGCCGCACGGATCTAGCTGCGCGCAAGGGGGGAAATCGCGCCAAAAATACTCACCGACGTTGTCTTCTTGGTCTCTTCATCCTCGCCGGTGTGCGTAGAGGGCGAGCGCAAGCAGGCTGCGCCGGCACCAGGTAAGGGTGGGGCGAGCAAGGCGCCGATGCCGGAGCGGGACAGGGCGGAGCAGAGCCGCGCAGCAAGGACAAGAGCATGGCGGACCACAACAGCATCGGCGAGGAAGAGCACTGCGTCGCCAATGAGGAAGATTTTCGTCGGACAGAGATTTAGTTGAAGCTGAGCTGTGCCTCCGCCCTCCGTGTTAGCATCAGAGTTGCAGCATAGAATCGAGTAGGGATAATTGGGAAGAAAGGGAGTTTAGGAAGAACAGCAGTAGAGGGAAAACCAGATACGCAAGTAGCAATAGGGATATTACAAGTATTCGGTTCTGTGTTTGATTGATCTCCCTCCCTTGAGAGAGTCTCAGGTCTTATACAGGCGTTGCGCCTGGTGTGAGCCCGCAGACGCAGCTGCGCTAGCCTACGGCTCACGCCCACTCTGGTCCGCTAATCAGCACATTGGGACGTTTGGTTCGACCGCTTTGTCTTGGCCTTGTCGTACTGGTTTCCTCCTCGGGCACGCCTGGTTCCCCATCGTTGCTAACACTCTCCCCCCGAAGAGATGATGCTTGTCCCCAAGCAGGAGCCCGTGGAAAGCGCTGCTTCAGTGCGTCCAAGTCTTCCCACAACGCCAGTGAACGTGGAAGATTTGACCACTGAATGAGGACTTGAGGTACAACGGTGTTGTCAGACGTGCGGATGCGACGTTGGAGTACCTTCTCTGGAATCTGAAGGCCTTCCAGATCCGGAGGAAGTGGCGACACCGTGTAATCAGCAGGGAGGGCCGTCTTGAGTTGAGATACATGGAAGACGGGATGAATGGAGGACGACGCTGGAAGCAACAGCTTGTATGCCACAGAACCCACCCGAGACACCACCTGAAATGGACCAAAGAATTTAAATGCTAGTTTCTGGTTAGCACGTGGGGCCAAGGAAGATTGCACATAAGGTTGTAACTTCAAGTAGACCCAGTCCCCAACTGCAAACTGTCTTTCGGAGCGGAACTTGTCAGCTTGTGATTTCATCCGTTTCTGGGCTCTAGTTAGATGCTGCTGCACAAGTGTATTCATCAAAGATTTCTCCTTGAGCCACTCATCAAGTGACAGAGAATGGACAGCTTCTTTTTCAGAAATGCCAAAGTGTCGTGGGTTGTGACCATATAACACGAAGAACGGAGAATAACCCAAAGAAGAATGCCAGGAGGTGTTGTACCAGTACTCTGCTAAGTATATCCAGTCAGTCCATTTGGTGGGGATAGAACTGACAAAGCATCGAAGGAAAGTTTCCAGACACTGATTTACTCGCTCCGTCTGACCATCTGTTTGTGGATGGTAGGCCGAGGACATCTTCAGGGAGACACCAGCTAGACGAAAGAGCTCTTGCCAAAACTGACTAGTGAATACCCGATCACGATCAGAGACGATGGAAGACGGCAGCCCATGCAGGCGGTACACATTGTTGATGAACAACTTGGCAACTTGAAACGTAGTAAATGGATGGGCTAAAGCAATGAAGTGACTATATTTGGAGAACCGGTCTACCACCACCAGAATGCAATTCTTACCGCCAGATGAGGGTAAGCCTTCCACAAAGTCCATGGATATGCTTTGCCAAGCCATGGATGGCACTGGTAAGGGCTGGAGCAGGCCTGGGTATTTTGCTCTGTCTGGCTTAGCCTGTTGGCAAGTGGGACAGGATTGAACAAAACGTTGCACAGCATGTTTGAGCCCGGGCCAGGCAAACAGTCCCTTGATGCGGTGGTAAGAAGCAGGAATGCCAGAATGCCCTCCAACAGGTGAATCATGCAAAGCCTCAATGATTTTGTGCTGCAGAACTGCATTGGGACCAACCCAAATTCGTCCTTTGTAACGTAACAGCCCCTGTTGCAACTTAAAATGTGGGTCAGCATCAGGAGAAACAGTCAACTTGGATAGTAAGGACTGACACTTGCTGTCCGTTGCATAGCTATCCTTGATCTCCTCGAGCCACAAGGGCACTGCTGCAGATATTGCATGCAGTTCAGACTCGTGACCCCGGCGCGAGAGAGCATCCGCCACCCGATTTTCATTTCCTGGCTTGTAGACTATTCGGTATTGAAGGCCCAATAACTTAGTGAAAACTTTCTGCTGCCAAGTCGTATGCAACCTCTGGTCAGATAAATGTACCAAGCTGCGTTGGTCAGTGAAAATAAGGAATTCACCCAACTGCAAGTAGGAACGCCACTGCTCTATGGCGATGAGAATGGCCATGTATTCCTTCTCGTAAGCGGAGAGACCTTGGTTTTTGGGACCGAGAGCACGACTGAGGAAGGCTAAGGGATGTCCATCTTGCAGGAGTACAGCACCGACCCCATTGTTAGAAGCATCGGTCTCAATGCAGAACTGACGAGTAAAATCTGGCAGTTTCAGGATAGGAGCCGCACATAAGGCATTCTTTAGAGTCATGAATGCAGTATCATGGATAGAAGTCCACTGAAACAGAGAGTGCTTCTTCAGAAGAGCAGTTAAGGGCTTTGCTATGATGGCAAAATGCTGTACGAAACGTCGGTAGAAACCAGCAAACCCAAGGAAACTTCTCAACTCTTTGATGTTAGAGGGAGTTGGCCAAGAAACGACTGCAGCAATTTTTGCTGGATCTGTGGCAACCCCATTTTCACTGATGACGTGCCCCAGATATGCTATGCTGGTTTGTCCAAACTTGCATTTGGAAAGCTTGATGTGCCACTGATCCCGAGCCAAGAGTTGGAACACCTGCCGAAGATGCTGGAGGTGCTCTTCCCATGTCTTGCTGTAAACGAGTATGTCATCAAAAAAGACAATGACACACCGTCTTAGGAGGGGGTGGAGTGTCATATTCATGGCGCCCTGAAAGGTGCCTGGTGCGCCTGTGAGTCCAAAAGCAACCACACGGAACTCATAGTGACCCACATGTGTTGAGAAAGCTGTTTTATACTCTTCACCTTCTCGGAGCCTGATCTGGTGGTAACCTGACAGAAGGTCCAATGTAGAGAAATAACGGGCACCTGCCAACTCATCCATCAACTGTTCGAACACTGGAATTGGGAAGGCAGTCTTGACAGTGAGATTATTCAGGTATCTATAGTCCACACAAAAACGCCAAGTGCCATCTTTCTTACTGAAAGGATCAAGATGCCCAAGAGGGGGGGTGAATTGGGCTTCTCTAAAAATTTAAGCAACCTATAAGCTCCAATTCAACCCCTTGTGCCTAGTGAGACTTAGAGAGCTACCGAATAAAAGTTTTGCAACCTAGTTCCAATCCTATTCTAGCATGGCAGTTCTAAGAATGTAACAACACAAAGTAAATGCTAGAAAGTAAAGGAGTAGTGGAAGAAAATGCTCGGCGATGTTTTGCCGAGGTATCGGAGAGTCGCCACTCTCCACTAGTCCTCGTTGGAGCACCCGCGCAAGGGTCTTGCTCCCCCTTGATCCGCGCAAGGACCAAGTGCTCTCTACGGGCTGATTCTTCGACACTCCGTCGCGGTGAATCGCCCAAAACCGCTCACAAGCTTGACACGAGCCACCCACACGAACTTCGGGTGATCTTCGTGTCTCCAATCACCACCGAACCGTCTAGGTGATGGCGATCACCAAGAGTAACAAGCAAAGAACTCTCACTTGACCCAAACAAGGCACTAGAGAGTGGTGGATGCACACTTGACTCTTGGAACTCACTAGAGAAGGATTCTCACAAGAAATCACTCCAATCTCAATCCTCTCTAGGCTCTTGCAACTCTCTTGCTCCACAACAAGTTTCTCTGATTGTTCAAATGGGCAAGAGAGCTCTCATGGACGAGGTGGAGAAGTATAAATACTATCCACGAAGTCCAAAGGTCGGCCAACCGTTTTCCACTGAAAACGGGGTCACCGGACGCACATTATGTTGCACCGGACGCACTGCACCGAGCGTCCGGTGCTGCATAACGGCTAACTGTACTACGCTCTGACAGGTCACCGGACGCTAACTCTCAGCGTCCGGTGCAGCGTCCGGTGCAGCGTCCGGTGCAAAGGGAAAACTTACATGCTCCCTGCGCATGGGACCGGACGCTACCCTGTGCGTCCGGTGCTAGCGTCCGGTGCTCTGGGGAACTTTGCAAGCTCCCTGGGTAAGGGACCGGACGCTGCCCGGTGCGTCCGGTGCCAGCGTCCGGTGCCTAACCCTAAGCACCAACCTGTTCCAACTACTAAGGACCTCACCGGACGCACTCACAGAGCGTCCGGTGCAGCGTCCGGTGCCCCTTTGGGCACCCAAACTTCGTCGAAACGTGAACGCTCCAACACGAAGTTTGTTCCTCTCGATCTAAGGACTATCTCTGAGCTGCCTAGTGCTAGGTTTACCAAGTGTGCACCACACCTAAACCTAAAGCCTTGCCTAAGTCAAGCTACTAGATCAAAGCCCCTCTTAATAGTACGGTCAAAAGAGAACAAAGTCCTAAACTACTCTAAGTGCCCTTCTTCACCATATGGCACTTAGACCTAGTCTAGTCTCGACGATGTCCATCCATCCTTTGAAAACCGAAACGATTTCCACTATTAAGTTGGCATGTACGTCCCTGTCCATCGAGTACTTATTTACCATGACCTTACCTATGACTTTGCCTCTGCAAAACACACGTTAGTCATAGTAACCAACAATGTCATTAATCACCGAAATCTCTTAAGGGCCTAGATGCTCTTTCAATCTCCCTCTTTTTGGTGATTGATGACAACCTCGAGTATGAAAAGAGTTGAGGTTTTCAAAGTGACTTGGTTTTAATAAGCATGATACAATAAGAACAAAGAAATAAGTCATGCTTATATCAACCAAATCAAATACCCTGCATCCAAATATGTGAGTGATATACAACAGGATAAAAACATAAGGCTCATAGATACATCGGAGTAGAAACGCGGAAGCAAAGATAATATGAGCCAAAACACATGACAATAGAATATCACATTAAGCGCAAATCATGTCGCATAAGCCATAGTATCTCACACAAGTGCAATGCATAAAGGTAAACATGATGCATGATGAAGTAGCACACATAGAAAGTATCTCAAAATAATAAACTCCTCCCTCTCTAGCTAGCTCCCCCTAACTCCCTAACTCTCTCATACACGCACTCTCTCCCCCTTTGGCATCAAGCGCCAAAAGCCTAAGAAGACGGTGGAGGAGGCGGAGCTGTAGAGTCCCTCGGCGCGGCCACGAAACGAGCTGCATCATCTGAACTGTCGGCCGTCGAGGCGGAAGAGGTGGAGTGACCCTCTGAAACTGCAGGTGCTGGAGAAGCGGTCCGGGTCTGCTCTGGCGCTGTCACAGGCTGTGCTGGCTGCTCGAGTCCGGCTGACGAAGCTGGCACGGACTCGGTCGCTGTAGCTGTCATAGCTGGTACGGTAGAAGATGGTGCAAGCTGCTCGGACGACGCTACGGACGACGACAGAAGCTCTGTAGTGGTGACTGGCGCCGTAAAGACTGCAGGGGCCTGCAGAGGAGGAGGCGTAGGGTCACCAGTCAGAGCACTGTAGGTGAAGCTGAGGTGCGGATCTGTCTGTGAGTCCCACACAAGCTGTGACGCTGAAGCTGACTGAGGGGTGAAGCCTGAGCGGAGAGGGGTAAACTGCGGTACCTGCTCAAAGCCTGAAGAGATAGCACCCTGAGAGACCTGGTGCTGTGGCGTCGTGAACGGCTGACTCTGAGCGGGTAGCTGGAGCGGCTGCTGAGACGGGCTCTGAGTCTGAGGCACAGGAGTAGGGGGTCTGACTGACGACGTGCCGGGAAGCTGTATCTGCGGTAGCTGAATCCCGGAGGCGGCCATGAGAGCGGCCATCATCGCTGTCTGCTGGGCCTGGAAAGCAAGCTGCTGCTCCTGAAAGGTGAGAAGCTGACGCTGGAGCTCATCCTGTCTGGCCTGCATGGCTGCATTAATGGCAGCCTGATCCCTGTCGTGCCTCGCCTGCTCCTCAGCTGCACGGCGCTGATCTGCCCTCATACCCTCCAAGATAGCAAGCAGGGCAGGGTCTGAAGCACTCGAAGAACCACCTGCCTCGTGATCATGAGCTCTGGGAGGAAGGTCAGGTACTGGCGTCTGATAGTCATCATCGGAACTGTCTGAGGCGAAGTCAAACTCGCCCTCTGCCTCTGCATCTGCAAACGCGCCAATAGCTGTATCCTGCTGCTCCTCTGTCTCCGCAACTGTCGCTGTACTGCGGGTGCCCCTAGGAGAAGGTGGGGGCACCGGTCTACGTGGAGCACGAGGAGGAGGAGCACCTCTGAGGTCGTGGTGCGCTCTCAGCATCTGTCGGGGGTCGTAGTGGGGGAAGACGGTGTCGGACTCTGTCAACTCCCTCTGCAAGTGAGCTGGCAGGGGCAGTGGCCTACCACGGAGTATAAGTAGGGTGATCCAATGTGCGTAGGGCAACTGACGCCGGCCCCTGAAGCTCTCTGAAATGGTGTCCTCTATCTCTGAGACAATGAGATCCCACAAGTCAAACTCTGTCTGCGAGATCAGATGAGCGACAAGCCACTGCTGCATACGAGTGAAACCGTCTCTGTAGCCTGTCCTGGGAAGAAGAGTCTTCCTCAACACAAAGTCGAGGATCCTGGCTGGGCGTGTCAAATCTGCCACTGTCCTGCTGGAGCCCTCCCCAAAGGGTGCACGGAAGCATGGAGCCACGAAGTCAACTGGTGGTATCTCACCACCGTGAGGACGACGAGGAGGATCCACGTTCCCGTAGCACAGCTGGTGAATCCTGGTGGGAGAGGCTTGCAGTCCAAGCACCTCTCTAGCCCTCTGAGCTGTCACTCTGTAGTCTGTCCCGGCCAGTGCGTAGTGGATATAGGTGTGATCTGGAGAAATCCACACTGACGCATAGAACTCTCTGACCCACTGCTCGCAATAAGTACCTGGAAGCGCTAGCAGCTCTGGGAGGCCATGGAGGTAAGTAAAATACTGACGGATATCTGCCCCGACCACGTTCCCGAGAATCTCCAGGTCAATCACCCTGTGCTCTCTAAACTGTGACTGAGAGCGAACCAATGCCTCGTGAATGTCCTCCTGGACTATGGTGTAGAAGCGGGCACCGGCTCTGGGATCCCTGGCAGCTGGAAACCAAGTCGGAAAGGGAACGAACCGCAGCTGCTGGATCTCTCTGGCTGACACAAGGGTGAGATCCCTGTGAACCCTGACTGGCCTCTGGCGGGAAGCTGGAGTGCCTCTAGCCGGAGTGGCTCGAGCTGTGGGGGCGGACTGTCCCTGCGTACCAGTCCGGGAAGTGGCCTGAGTACGAGCACGCGTCGACCTCCTCAGTGGCAGCTCCTGCTCCTGTCCCTCTGCTGGACCCTCTGCCTGGGTCTCCGTCTCTGTGTCCGTACCCTCCTGAGCCGGATCCCTAACCACAAGTCTAACCCTCTGTCCTCCAATCGTCACGGTCCCTGGAGGGGATCCATGGAAAGCCTCTGCCTCAAGCACTGCACGCCTCTGACGTGGCGTGAGATCATCCCCGATTCTCAGAGAACCAGAACGACCACCCCTCTCGGCTGCCTCGGCTGCTGCTGCAACTGCCTCTGCGACCTCTGCATCTCTATCACTGGCCTTCCGCTTCTTGGTGGCTAGCTTCTTTCCTTTGCCTTTCTCTGCCGCTGAGAAGCGACGGGGAGGATCACCTCCACCATCACCTCCTGGGGAACCTCCTGAGCTAGCTGTCGGTCCACTGACGTTCTTGGTGCGAGCCATAGCAACTCAAGTGTCCGACAAGCAACTGACCGGCAATGGAGAACAATGTACTGCAGAGAATTGACAAGAAAAGGTCTATATAAGTAAATATACCGACTAGAGATGAGATAAACCTATGGATCCCAAGAAAAAATAAGATTAGGGCTCGAAGGCTTACGATCCGAAGACTGGACGCGTTCCGAAGGAGATGACACGATCGGAAACTTCCGGAGACCTCCAAGCCACTCCTCAAGGTGCTATAGAGATAGAACAAATCAAATCGCTGTTGAAAACAACAATCTAATCTATTCATACGATAAAACAAACACTTTGAGGGCGAGGTCCAAGAATCTTACCCCAAACCCTAACTCTTCGAGGAGAGAAGAGCACTGGCGAGGAGAGGGAAAGGGGGGATTCCCTTAGCGGATCTGGCGCGAGGGAAGATTCCAAGGGCGCCGCGGAGGGCCGGGAATCGACGGCAGCGGCGGCGCTAGGGCAGGGCGAGGACGCGGGCGCGGCCAGAGAACGGAGAGGAAAAGAACCGGCCGCGAGAAACCCCTGGGCGCGGGTTATATCCGCCCGCCGCGGGGTCACCGGACGCTCTTTATGTTGCACCGGACGCGTCCGGTGACCACCGGACACATGCGCAGAGAGGTTTGCATTTTGGCATCGCACCGGACGATGGGCACCGGACGCTGGCTTTAGCGTCCGGTGCTTCAGGTGACGCCTGGTGAGCACCGGACGCACTTCACCGGACGCAACAGGGATATTGTTCCTGCGTCCGGTGAGTGCAGTCTGGCGCACTGCACCGCACCGGACGCTCAGAGGCAGCGTCCGGTGCATCGTCCGGTGCTCCTCTGAGCACTTTTTCAACTAAGCTCCACGCCCGACTTTGACCCAACCAAGTTCCATCTTCAAAAGCACACAACTAAACACCAAATGGAACTGGTATGAGTGACATCTCTCAAACCCTCAAGTTTTCACAAATAATTAGCCATAGGCTTAGTAGATTTTTTTTAAGAAAATAGTTCGAGAAAATCACCAAGGAGCATCGTATGGACATAAAGCTAGGGGCTTAAATCATAATGAGCTTGGAATGCTCCCCCTATCTATGGACGAAACACAGCGGATGCTCAATAAATAACCGAAAAGAAAAGATCAACTAACAAGAATGCATATGAAATGAGTTGTAGTGCAATTCTTGAAAATAAACTAATGCTTGTCAAGTTTGATCCAAGGTTAAGCTTTTTCACACACTCAAGGGGGTTATCTTAACCATGTTAGACAAGCCCTACATGCAAGTTGAATTTTTAGTTTTAGCATGCATGATATGCAAAGCAAAAATTATTTACAAGATTCAACACACAACTTTTTATCTTTTAGTGAAGTTAGACATGTCAAGCACATTAAGTTCATTTCTCAACATACAAAACCTAGCTTCATCTAGGGGTTTTGTGAAGATATCCGCTAATTGATTTTCCGTTCCCACATTCTCTAGGGTTATGTCACCTTTAGCAACGTGATCCCTAAGAAAGTGGTGGCGGATGTCAATATGTTTTGTGCGGGTGTGTTGAACCGGGTTGTTTGCAAGTTTTACGGCACTTTCGTTGTCACACAACAAGGGTACTTTGTCTAGCACTACTCCATAGTCTAGCAAAGTTTGTTTCATATAGAGTATTTGTGCACAACAAGCACCGGCGGCTATGTATTCCGCCTCGGCCGTTGACAAGGCAACACTATTTTGTTTCTTTGACATCCAAGAGACAAGTGATCTACCTAGGAAATGGCACCCTCCGGATGTGCTTTTTCTATCAATCCGGCACCCGGCATAATCCGAATCGGAATAGCCTACAAGTTGGAATCTTGCACCTTTGGGATACCACAAGCCTAGGCAAGGTGTGTATTTTAGATACCTAAGAATTCTCTTGACCGCAATCAAGTGAGATTCCATAGGCATTGCTTGATACCTAGCACACATACACACACTAAACATTATATCGGGCCTAGATGCGGTGAGGTAGAGTAGACTTCCTATCATGGAACGATAGAGAGTCTTGTCAATAGGGTTACCTCCCTCATCCAAGTCGAGATGCCCATTTGATGCCATGGGAGTCTTGATTGGCTTGCAATCCATCATCTTGAATCTCTTGAGAAGATCTTGAGTATACTTCTCTTGAGAGATAAAGACCCCTTCCTTCATTTGCTTAACTTGAAATCCTAGGAAGAAGGATAGCTCGCCAATCATGGACATCTCAAACTCCTTGGACATCAAATCACCAAATTCCTTGCAAAAATCTTCATTAGTAGATCCAAAAATAATATCATCAACATAAACTTGGCAAATGAAGATTTCCCCATTCATTTTCTTGGTGAAGAGTGTTGTGTCAACTTTCCCAATCTTGAAGCCCTTCTCAATGAGGAAGTCCCTAAGTCTCTCATACCACGCTCTAGGAGCTTGCTTGAGACCATAGAGAGCCTTGGACAACCGGTAGACATGCTTGGGATACCTAGGGTCTTCAAAACCGGGGGGTTGCTCAACATAGACAAGCTCATTAATATAACCATTTAAAAAAGCACTTTTCACATCCATTTGAAATAACTTGATATCATGACTAGATGCATATGCAAGTAGGATACGGATTGCTTCAAGTCTTGCCACCGGTGCAAAGGTTTCACCGAAGTCAAGACCTTCCACTTGTGAAAAGCCTTTTGCTACAAGTCTTGCCTTGTTGCGCACCACTTTGCCTTGATCATCCTTCTTGTTGCGGAAGACCCACTTTGTTCCAATCACTCTTGCATCTTTGGGTCGCTCTTCAAGTGTCCATACTTGGTTGCGAGTGAAGTTATTCAACTCCTCTTGCATGGCCATGATCCAATCCGCATCACGAAGAGCTTCCTCTATAGTCTTTGGTTCATCTTCAAGAGACACAAAGGCGTGATGTTCAATAAATAAAGCATGTCTAGAACGAGTAGTTACACCACGTGATGGACTCCCGATGATGAGATCTTGAGAGTGATCTTGGAGGAGATGTGATGTTCTTCTTGGTGCCACTTGAGGAGTTGGTTGGGGAGCATCAACATCTTGTGCTTGTGCCACCGATTGCTCATGAGTGACTTGGGTGTCTTCATGAGCATCTCTCACATCCTTGTCTTCATCTTGTGGACCTTGTGAGGTGGATGGTCGCTCAATGATTTGTACATCATCATCATCTTCTTTTGGCTTGATGTCTCCCACCGGCATGTTCTTCATGGCATCCCTCAATGGTTCACCACCTACATCATCAAGATTATCACTTGCTCCTTGGGAGCCATTAGTTTCATCAAATTCAACATCAAATGTTTCTTCAACCATCTTTGTGGCATGGTTGAAAACTCTATATGCTTTGGACTTAGATGAATAGCCAACCAAGTAGCCAATGTCACATCTTCTTTGGAATTTTCCCAAGTGTTGGCGCTTCTTGTATATGTAGCACTTGCACCCAAACACTCTAAAGAATGAGACATCGGGCTTCTTCCCATTGAGCAACTCATATGGTGTCTTCTCTAGGAACTTGTGAGGAAAGAGCCGGTTTGATGCATAGCATGCGGTGTTGATTGCCTCGGCCCACATCTTCTCCGAAGTGTTGTACTCATCTAACATTGTTCTTGCCAAGGTGATCAATGTCCGGTTCTTTCTTTCTACAACCCCATTTTGTTGTGGTGTGTAAGTTGAGGAGAACTCATGCTTGATTCCCACTTCATCACAATACTCTTCAATGTTGGTGTTGTCAAACTCTTTGCCATTGTCACTTCTAATTTTCTTGATCTTCACATCAAATTGATTTTGGGCATTCTTTGCAAATTTCTTGAATATTGATGCAACTTCGGCCTTGTCTTGCAAGAAGAATGTCCAAGTGTACCGTGAGTAATCATCAACTATGACCAAACAATATTTGTTGCCTCCAAGACTAGCATATGTGGTTGGTCCGAACAAATCCATGTGAAGTAGCTCAAGCACTCTTGAAGTAGAGAGATAGGCTTTGGTTGGATGAGTATTTGCAACTTGTTTGCCCGCTTGACATGCACTACAAAGCTTGTCCTTTTCAAATGTCACATCCTTCAAGCCTCTAATCAATTCTTTCTTCATCAACTTCTTGAGTGTGCCCATTCCAACATGTGCTAACCTTCTATGCCACAACCACCCAAGCGAAGTTTTGGTGAACAAGCAAGTTTTGACATCAACTTCATTTGATGAGAAATCAACTACATATAAGTTGTTGTGTCGGAAGCCTTTGAATATCACTTCATTGTCATCTTCCTTGGTCACAATTACTTCCTTCTTCTTGAATAGGCATTCAAATCCAAGATCACAAAGTTGTCCAACCGAGAGCAAGTTGAAACTCAAAGATTGCACATAGAGCACATTGGTGATGGAGTTGTCATTTGATATAGCAACTTTTCCTAGACCCTTGACTTTCCCTTTTGAATTGTCACCAAATGTGATCTTCTCTTGGTTGTCAACATCTTCATCAAGAGAGGTGAACATCCGGGGATCTCCGGTCATATGTTGAGTGCAACCACTATCAATTACCCAATGTGATCCACCGGTCTTGTAGTTCACCTACACACAAGAGATCAAGCTTGAGATTTAGGGACCCACATTTGCTTAGGGCCCTTGACCTTCTCAACTAGTTGCTTTGGCACCCAAATCTTCTTTGGCCTTTGCTTGTTTGGTGGCCCCATGAAGCTAACCTTGACCTTGCCACTCTTGTCTTTCCTTACAATGTAGTGAGCATTGAAGGCAAATGGTCTTGCATGCTTGGGCAAGGGTGGTGGTAGTGGTGCCTTGCACACATGAGCAAAATGTCCTTCTTGACCACACTCAAAACATCTCTTTGGCTTTGGCTTGCTTGCTTGATCATGAGTGGCTAGAGATTTGATAAGCTTTGTTTGATGAGCCTTATATCCAATCCCACTTTTGTCCATCTTCATGACGGTGTTCATGAAAAGCTCACTTTGAAGATCCTTCCCTTTAGTGAACTTTGCTAACCCCATGGTTAGGTGTTCCTTCTCTTTCTTGAGCTTGTTGTTCTCTTGAGTTAGCTTCTTGATGATTGGGTCATTGTTGCTAGCTAACTCATCCAAGATGAATGTCTCATCTTCTTCTTGCTTGTCATACATCAAACCAAGCTTAAGATATTGATTTTCTTCCTTAAGCAACTTGTTCTCATATGCAAGCTTCTTGTCTTGATCAAGTGACTCAATCACAAATGTCTTATGCTTGGCTTGATCTTGCAACTCTTTCTTGAGCATGACAATTTCATCCTTGAGCTTGATAGTGTCCTCAGAGTTCTCGGCCACTACCACTTTCTTGCCCTTGCAATCAACACATTTGCTTGTGCTCTCCACAAGTAAGTCATCACAAGATGTGGCTACATCAAGCTTAGCAACATTGTTAGTAGCAACATGTGTTTCATCAATTGCAAGTTCATAGGCAATCTCTAGGTTGTCATAGTTTGCTTTTAGAGTTGTTAGTTCTTCTTTCATTGCTCTATATCTAGTGATAAGCTCATCATGAACACTTTCAAGTTTATCATGTTTTTCTTTGAGCTCTTTTAGAGAGAGTTTGAGCTCCTTGAGCTTAGTGGTCATGATCTCATTTTGTTCTCTAAGCTCATCACTAGGGTTAAGCTTTGCTAGAAGTGTCTCATTTTCAAGTTCAAGCTTTTCATTTTCACATCTAGTCTTTCTTATGACTTTTGTGTATTTGTTAAGCAATTTTACAAGTTCATCATAAGAAGGTGATTCATATTCACTATCACTCTCACTACTCTCATCCTCACTTTGTACCTTCCGGTCACCCTTAGCCATAAGGCATAGATGTGTAGAGGATGTAGATGGTGGTGAAGATGATGGTGATGGAGCATCAATGGCAATGGCGGCAACCTTCTCATCATCACTTTCATTGCCGGATGAATCACCACTTGAGCTTTCAATGTCGGTGAGCCAATCACCAACAATATAAGCCTTGCCATTCTTTTTCTTGTAGTGCTCCTTCTTCTTGCCACCTTTCTTCTTGTATTGCTTCTTGTCATTTTTCTCGTCATCACTTGAGTCATCTTGCTCTTTGTTCTTCTTCTTGTACTTGTCCTTCTTGGGCTTTGGACATTGATGAGCAAGATGACCAAGCTCACCACAGTTGTAGCAATCCATCTCGGAGATGGGCTTCCTCTTGCTACTTGTGAAGAACTTCTTCTTCTTGGAGTCAAAGTTGACTCCATTCTTGTTGAGCTTCTTCAACATTTTTGTGGTCCTTCTCACCATGAGGGCAATAGATGCATCATCATCACTTGAAGTTGATGACTCAACTTCAATCTTCTTGGCTTTGCTCTTGTGAGAAGCTTTGAGAGCCAAGTCCTTCTTTTCTTTCTTGGCCGATGAGGAGCCATCTTGAGGATTCATGTGCATGTACATCTCATGAGCATTGATCTTTCCCAATATGGTGGTTGGTGTAGCGGTGGAAAGATCGCCTTGATGAAGCACGGTTACTATGTGCCCATATTTCTCAATGGGAAGCACACATAGTATCTTCCTTGCTACATCCGCCGTACTCATTTGTGTAAGCCCGAGTCCATTTAGCTCCTCTACAATGACATTCAAGCGAGAATACATTTCATTAGCATTTTCTTTAGGAAACATTTCAAAAGTATTAAGCTTGTTCATCACTAGGTGATACCGTTCCTCGCGTTCACTCTTAGTTCCCTCATGGAGCGCACAAAGTTCCTTCCAAAGTTCATTGGCGGTTTTGTGACTCCGAACACGGTTGAACACCTCTTTGCAAAGACCTCTAAAGATGTGGTTTTTGGCCTTTGCATTCCACTTCTCGTTTTCTTGCTCTTGTGGAGTAAGAGCGGTGCCTCTTTCCGGAGGGGCAAACCCTTCGGTCACGGCTTTTAGGCACTTTGTATCGCATGCCTCTAGGTATGACTCCATCCGTATTTTCCAATACGGGAAGTCATCCCCATCGAACATGGGTGGCGGTCCATCCCCGTTAGACATCTTTCTCTAGGCGGTGAAGCCTAAATAATGAGCACTAGGCTCTGATACCAATTGAAAGGATCAAGATGCCCAAGAGGGGGGGTGAATTGGGCTTCTCTAAAAATTTAAGCAACCTATAAGCTCCAATTCAACCCCTTGTGCCTAGTGAGACTTAGAGAGCTACCGAATAAAAGTTTTGCAACCTAGTTCCAATCCTATTCTAGCATGGCAGTTCTAAGAATGTAACAACACAAAGTAAATGCTAGAAAGTAAAGGAGTAGTGGAAGAAAATGCTCGGCGATGTTTTGCCGAGGTATCGGAGAGTCGCCACTCTCCACTAGTCCTCGTTGGAGCACCCGCGCAAGGGTCTTGCTCCCCCTTGATCCGCGCAAGGACCAAGTGCTCTCTACGGGCTGATTCTTCGACACTCCGTCACGGTGAATCGCCCAAAACCGCTCACAAGCTTGACACGAGCCACCCACACGAACTTCGGGTGATCTTCATGTCTCCAATCACCACCGAACCGTCTAGGTGATGGCGATCACCAAGAGTAACAAGCAAAGAACTCTCACTTGACCCAAACAAGGCACTAGAGAGTGGTGGATGCACACTTGACTCTTGGAACTCACTAGAGAAGGATTCTCACAAGAAATCACTCCAATCTCAATCCTCTCTAGGCTCTTGCAACTCTCTTGCTCCACAACAAGTTTCTCTGATTGTTCAAATGGGCAAGAGAGCTCTCATGGACGAGGTGGAGAAGTATAAATACTATCCACGAAGTCCAAAGGTCGGCCAACCGTTTTCCACTGAAAACGGGGTCACCGGACGCACATTATGTTGCACCGGACGCACTGCACCGAGCGTCCGGTGCTGCATAACGGCTAACTGTACTACGCTCTGACAGGTCACCGGACGCTAACTCTCAGCGTCCGGTGCAGCGTCCGGTGCAGCGTCCGGTGCAAAGGGAAAACTTACATGCTCCCTGCGCATGGGACCGGACGCTACCCTGTGCGTCCGGTGCTAGCGTCCGGTGCTCTGGGGAACTTTGCAAGCTCCCTGGGTAAGGGACCGGACGCTGCCCGGTGCGTCCGGTGCCAGCGTCCGGTGCCTAACCCTAAGCACCAACCTGTTCCAACTACTAAGGACCTCACCGGACGCACTCACAGAGCGTCCGGTGCAGCGTCCGGTGCCCCTTTGGGCACCCAAACTTCGTCGAAACGTGAACGCTCCAACACGAAGTTTGTTCCTCTTGATCTAAGGACTATCTCTGAGCTGCCTAGTGCTAGGTTTACCAAGTGTGCACCACACCTAAACCTAAAGCCTTGCCTAAGTCAAGCTACTAGATCAAAGCCCCTCTTAATAGTACGGTCAAAAGAGAACAAAGTCCTAAACTACTCTAAGTGCCCTTCTTCACCATATGGCACTTAGACCTAGTCTAGTCTCGACGATGTCCATCCATCCTTTGAAAACCGAAACGATTTCCACTATTAAGTTGGCATGTACGTCCCTGTCCATCGAGTACTTATTTACCATGACCTTACCTATGACTTTGCCTCTGCAAAACACACGTTAGTCATAGTAACCAACAATGTCATTAATCACCGAAATCTCTTAAGGGCCTAGATGCTCTTTCACTTACGAACAAGGAGGACTGGCGAGTTAAAAGGCAAAGTACTGTGCTGAATAATGCCCTGCTGTAACATAGCGCCAACCTGAGCCTCAATCTCATCCTTAAGTGCAGGGGGGTAGCGATAGGGCCGCACACTCACCGGCCGGGCACCTTCCACCAGAGGAATCTCATGATCACAGTAGCGCTTGGGGGGCAACGACACAGGTGGTTTGGTAATATCAGGAAATTCCTCCAGAAGTTGACTGATTTGCGGAGAGATATCAGCAAAATGCTCAGTGTCCGAGGAAGTCATACTAAAGACTTGGAGCACATATTGGGAAGGACCTTCTTCAGATGAAGCAGACACTCCATGGAGCCGAACATTCTTGCCTCTATATGGAATTGAGAGCCACTGATTCTTCCAGTCAACCTTCATAGGACTGAATAACTGCAGCCAATCCATGCCCAGAATGATGTCATACTGAGGAAGTGGAAGGACCTTGAGATCATGTACAAACTGATACTGATGGATGCTCCAGACTGCACCAGACACCACTGTAGAGCATTGCATGACTGCTCCATTGGCTACTCTGACCGAAAAGGGGGCACACTGAGAAGGGGCAATAGACAACTGTGAGACCAACTGTGAACTAATAAAGGAGGATGAACTGCCTGAATCCAACATAATCAACACCGGGCGTTGCTGCAGAATGCCCCGGAATTGCAGAGTTTGGCCAGGCGAGCCAGCTGAAGATAGCCCGGCCAAACAGCAGCACTGTGCGTCAGTCCCAGCCTCTTCGTCCTCCGGTGTGGATCGCTCTTCAGTAGCGTCATCAGAAAACAAAGCATACAATTCATCGAGAACATTGAGACCAACCTTGGCTGCACATTTGTGATCACGGCTCCACTTTTCTCCACAATGATCACAGAGTCCTCGAGCACGATGGTAAGCCTTGAGATCAGCCAACTTCTTGTCTAGGGGCTTCATGGCAGAAGCATGCTTGTCAGGTTCCACCACGCCTGAACGATCCCCACGCGAATAGCCTCCCTTTGGATTCCAAGGCCTGGAATCGCGACGTCTTGAAGACTCCATTGCCTCTTCCTGCAACAAAGCCAACGTATACGCAGTATCCAGCGAAGAAGGACGTTGAACAAGAAGTACAACACGAATTTCAGAATGCAAGCCATCAATGAAGCGAGTGATGTGGGGTAAGGATTTGGCTGTGGAGTCATAGGCTTTAAGCTGATCTACAAGCTCAGCGAAACGATCTACATAGTCTTGAACTGAGGATATTTGGTGGATGCGGTTCATTTTGCGAAGAAGAATTTCATGCTGATCTCGATCAAAACGAACGTGCAAAGCCTGGCAAAACTCGGACCACTGCATGTTCTTAAGCTCATCAGTCACAGACTGGATCCACCGTTTGGCCGGGCCAACGAATTGCATGCGAGAGCATTGGATCCACACAGAGGGGTGAACAGAGTACATAGTGAAATAATCCTCAGCACAAGTAATCCAGAGTTTGAGATCAGTGCCATCAAAAGTGGAGAAGGACAATTTAGGGAGTTTGCCAGTGGCATGGTATTGGTGTTCAGGAGGGCGATTGCGAGAATGGACCAAATCTCGTGCTGTACCATGAAATTTAGAGGAATTATCAGGGGGATCATCCATACCCGTGACCGGGGAATGAGCATAGGTGGAAACCCCCCCAAACTCATTCTCCCGGTAGTGTGTTTCGTCGCCGTGCCCGATTGGCCGAGCAGCCGTATAGCCAGCAGAGCTTGGTGCGGCGTACTGCTCCATCTTGAGGGTTGGGTCGGGGAAGGGGATCGGCCTGAACGTTGGATCGGGGAAGACGGCCGGCTCGAACTGGGTCGTTGCAGCCTCCTTCATCGACCGATCCCAATACTTGTCGAGCTTGCCCACCCGAAGGCGGAGGTCGTCGACGACGCCTTCGTGCTCCCGGCGCCAAGTTTGAAGGTCCTCCGCGGTCTTCTCGATGGCGACGAGGCGGACATCCTGGCGGAGCTCGGAATCGATAATCCGCTGCTCCACCGAGGATTCGGCTTCCTGAAAGCGCTTGTCCAGCGCTTCCTCGGCGACGGTGAGGCGGCGCTCCAGAAGGGCAGTCTGCTCGTCGAGTTTCTCTTGGGTGGCCGTTTGGGCGGCGGCGAGTTTGCGGAACTCGGAGAGCAGCAGTTGCGTATCTGGACTCATTGGGGTGGAAGATCTAGCGCGGCGAGTGTAGGTAAGATGAACAGGTGGCTTGGGCGGAAGGGGAGGCGGCGGCGGCGGTGTGGAATCCAGATCGGCGAACGCGTGAACGCTCACGGCACCAGGGAATTACGGGATCGCAACAACGCTCAGCAGGGCTGTTCGTCGATGAAATCAAACCGACCGAGGCAGTTTGTGAATCGCTCAGCAAAAAAATTTTGCACCGATCTGGGGAAATTGGCTCTGAGTACCAATTGTTAGCATCAGAGTTGCAGCATAGAATCGAGTAGGGATAATTGGGAAGAAAGGGAGTTTAGGAAGAACAGCAGTAGAGGGAAAACCAGATACGCAAGTAGCAATAGGGATATTACAAGTATTCGGTTCTGTGTTTGATTGATCTCCCTCCCTCGAGAGAGTCTCAGGTCTTATACAGGCGTTGCGCCTGGCGTGAGCCCGCAGACGCAGCTGCGCTAGCCTACGGCTCACGCCCACTCTGGTCCGCTAATCAGCACATTGGGACGTTTGGTTCGACCGCTTTGTCTTGGCCTTGTCGTACTGGTTTCCTCCTCGGGCACGCCTGGTTCCCCATCGTTGCTAACACTCCGTGTGCGTGCAGTAGGAAGATGATTTTCCGATGGGGCAGGGCAGGTGTTGAATCGATTGAGTGCATGGCAACGTGAAGGCTAAATCTGAGTGGGGCTGATATCGATTTGGAGTTGAATCTTGCGGAAGGTTCATGGATGATTGGTGGATTGCTGAAGGATTTACGAAAGGGGAAAGGAAGAGAGAGAAACCAGCATTCCGTCTACTCCTCATCGTGAGTCTTCTCCATAGCTGCCTAGATTTTTGTTTTGAGACAACTGCCTATACGGATATTACATTTGATTTATGAGATACTTGTATTGTATTATATATATAATATATGATGTGTTTTGGAGGATTTGTTTTGCATCAATTAGCAACACAACAGTATATAGAAATGATATTCACAGTTAATCATAGTTACATGTAAGCATTAAACGATTTGTAGACAGCCAAATAGACAGCAACTATATGTGGGTCGTATGAACTGTCTATTTAGCCGTCTATGTTGTGAATTCCAAGAATTTTACAGACAGCAGCTGTCTCTCCGTTGTACATGCCCTTATCCACCAACAAAATCATAACTTTAGCATTCCAGGCTTTCGGTTTATATAATCTTATGCACAAAATCAGTACATCTAGAAAATTATATATGCTATATAGGTAAAACTGACAGAAACCTGAAACAATTTTGATATGCGGTATAGCCGAACACACCAAAATAGGAAACATTCTTATTTCTTTCCCTGTTGATACAGTATCAGCATATATACTGAAGTAGTACTGGTGACCGACTGCCACAAATCATAGAGGCAAACTGGACTTGGACCATAAAGGTCAACATGGAAAATTTAGATTGAAAGACTTGGCGTGATTGAGATTAAGCAATGGCACATAGTACATCCAGCAGGAAACTGCACTGGCCCGGCACTTTCTGGCAGCTGTCCCTTATAACCTGTGGACATGACCAAACATCCAGGTACTCAAGAGTCTTGAAGGATTCAATCACTCTGCTCAGCTCTGCAACTATGAAAATACATCTGACTCAATGGAAAGAAAATTCATTAGTATGCTTGGGGTATAAAAAAATGGTTACCTTTGCACTTCCCAGCAATCTAATGATTTATAGTGGCTTTATATAACTTGAAAATATTTTTTAATGATGTATATTCCTTAATTTTCTCATTATACTATTTTAGTATGATAGCTACTACATGTGGAATCCGACAGAAGTGAAGTGAAAATACATTTGACTGAATCGAAAGAAAATTCATTAGTAAAAAGGCATCGCAAATACACAAGAACTAATGGCATGTATACCTTGTCAGCAAGCTCAAGTTGTTAGAACTGTAGGATCGTTCTAGGAGTAAACCAGTGGGGTAACCATTCTCTATTCGGTATAAAAGAGTGCACTTATAAGAGATCTAAGGGAAAAAGGGGAAGTAGTGGGCTTCATACCATCGGAGGAAGTAGGAGCAGGCGCGGTGGAAGATCCGGATCCGGAGGCTGCCATTTCTGGTTCGCGATGCAGATCTGCGCACGGGCAGCGACGGGTGGGGAAGACTCGGCGGTGCAGTGCAGTGGCGGCACGGAGGGCTTCCCGTCACTGGCTGCGCCCTTCTCTAGATCGGGTTAGGGTTTCGGTGGGGAGTGCGGCTCACAGTGAACCTCGTACTGAGAGCCGGCGGCCCCCACCTGTATTTATAGCGCAGTGTGACAGGGGCCCTCCAGCCATAGATGGGCTGGGCGCCCCCGATCAGGGCGCAGGTCAAGGCTGGGAGATCATTCTAAAATTCTCCCCCTTGATCTCAACTTTTCTTTAACCTTTAAACTTTGACTTTAAACACTTTACTTTTTACTCATTCCATCACAGATGAGTGCATAGAGCATGCTTCATCGTCACGGTCTATCGCCGATAGATTTGGCAACTACAATGCAGGTCTCTGATCTGAAACAGTAACTTTAACTTTGGGCCATTTATAGTTCAGGAATCATAGGCTTTCCCTTAAACCCATGCCGGCTACGTGTTCTCTAAACATATTGGGTGGTAAGCCTTTTGTAAGCGGATCCGCGAGCATCTTTTCAGTCCTTATGTGCTCAAGACTTATGATTTGATCCCGAACTTTATCCTTCACAACATAATACTTTATGTCAATATGTTTGGCAGCACCACTTTAGTGGTTTATCTATGCTGTCGACCACCTTTAAACCGGGTAGGAACTTCTTTAACCAGTTCACCTGCCCCGTTGCCTCATAACATGCTACAAACTCGGCATACATTGTGGACGATGTAGTGACGGTTTGTTTTGAGCTTTTCCATGAAATAGCTCCCCCTGCGAGAGTGAAGACATATCCAGACGTGGATTTTCTATCATCTCCCGCATAATCAGAATCCGAGTACCCTTCTATGTGCAAGGATTCTGATCTTCTATACGTCAGCATGAGGCCTTTTGTCCCTTGCAAATAACGCAAGACTTTCTTTACCAATTTCCAGTGTTCCTGTCCTGGATTGCTTTGAAATCTGCCAAGTAACCCGGTAACGAATGCTAAGTCAGGGCGCGTACAGACTTGAGCATACTGTAAGCTTCCGACAGCAGAAGCATATGGAACCACTTTCATTTGATCGAGCTCGTATTGGTTCCTCGGGCACTGAAAATCCCCATATCTGTCGCCCTTGACAATGGGTGCAGGTGATGCACTACATTTGTGCATATTATACTTCTTTAGAATCTTTTCTATATATGTCTTTCGGGACAGTCCTAATACCCCCTTTTCTCTATCTCGGTGAATTTCTATGCCCAGAACAAAAGAAGCTTCACCAAGATCTTTCATGTCAAACTTTGAGGACAAAAACTTCTTTGTCTCGAGTAGTATACTGATATCACTACTAGCAAGTAAGATATCATCCACATACAAGATTAGGAAGATAAACTTTCCATTCTTAAACTTTGAATATACACAATTGTCCTCAATGTTTTCTTTAAACCCAAAATACTTTATGGTTTTGTCAAACTTCAAGTACCACTGTCTTGAAGCTTGCTTCAACCCATAGATCGATTTCTTTAAGCGGCATCCCATCTGTTCTTTGCCTTCCATGACAAAATCTTTCGGTTGTGCCATGTAAACATTTTCCTCCAAATCCCCATTTAGGAACGCCGTCTTTACATCCATCTGATGCAACTCTAAATCATAATGTGCTACTAAAGCCATTATGATTCTGAAGGAATCTTTACATGAGACTGGAGAAAATGTCTCATTGTAATCAATTCCCTCCCTTTGTGTGAAACCTTTTGCCACAAGTCGCGCTTTATACCTTTCAATATTCTCTTGGGAGTCACATTTAGTCTTGTAGACCCATTTACAGCCTACTGTTTTGGCTCCTTTAGGAATAGGTTCTAAGTCTCAAACTTCGTTGGTCCTCATTGATACCATTTCATCTTCCATGGCTTTAAGCCACTTCGATGAATGATCGCTTCTCATGGCTTCTTCAAATGAGGTGGGATCACCCTCCATTTGAGCTTCTTCTATGTCATACACCTCATAATCATCCGAATGGCTGATCTTCTAACTCTTTGAGATCTCCTAAGAGTCTCATTTGTGGGTGCCTGTTGGGGCTGTTGTTCTTCCTCCTGGGCAACAGGTGGTGGTTGCACGGGATCCTGAAGGACAGGTTCCACATGTTCATCCATTGTTGCCACAGGGGAACTAACAACAGGTGTTGGCACTACAGTGGCAGGCACTGTTGGTGCAACAAGAACAGGTAGCTCAAAAAATGGATCCTGAATCATCGGAGTGGGTACACATACCCGCTTCTCTTCAAGATCAATTTGTCGAGCTACCATGCTCCCCCTGATCATTTCATTCTCTAAGAAAATTGCATGCCTCATTTCTACAAACTTTGTGTATCTATCTAGGCAGTAGAAACGATAGCCTTTTGACCTTTCAATATAGCCAATAAAATGGCAACTCACTGTTTTGGGATCTAGTTTCCCAATATTTGGGTTAAATACTTTAGCCTCAGCAGGACTCCCCCAGACACGCAAGTGATTTAGTGAGGGCACTCTTCCTGTCCACATCTCATATGGTGTTTTAGGCACCGACTTACTTGGTACTCTATTGAGAATATAAATGGCGGTTTTTAAAGCCTCCATCCATAAACTCAATGGTAGTATGGAATAACTCATCATGCTACGCACCATATCCATTAGGGTACGGTTGCGTCTTTCAGCTACTCCATTCTGCTGAGGTTTGCCCGGTGTGGAGTACTGGGCTACTATACCATTTTCCTGTAAAAACCTTGCAAAAGGTCCAGGAATTTGGCCATATGGGGTGTGCCGACCGTAGTACTCCCCCCGCGGTCAGATCGGACTATCTTTATCTTTAAATTATGCTTATTTTCAACTTCAGCCTTAAATATTTTAAATTTATCCAATGCTTCTGTTCTTTCTTTAATTGGATAAATATAGCCATAACGGGAGTAATCATCTGTGAATGTTATAAATGAATCATAGCCATCCACGCTTTTCACAGGAAAGGGACCACAAATGTCTGTATGAATTATTTGTAGTATTCATGTGCTTCTTTTAGCATCCTTTTTAATTTTCTTTATATACTTTCCTTTAATGCATTCTCTACATTGGTCTAAATCTGAGAACTCTAATGGAGGAAGAATGTCATTCTTCACTAGTCTTTCTATTCTCCCCCTCGAAATATGGCCTAAACGACAGTGCCATAATTTCGATGAGGCATCTTGAGTTCTCTTCCTTTTTCTATTGGAAACCGCAGACGAGGATACGTTATCAATCACATCACATACGGAATTAACACATTCACGAAGTGATAACAAATAAAGATCTTGCTTTAAAAAAGCAATACCAACACTGTCATTATTACAGAAAATCTCACACTTGCCATTACCAAAATGGCAGCCATAACCATCATTGTCTAAACAAGACACACTTATTAAGTTTCTCTGTAAAGACGGAACATAAAGAACATCTCTAAGCAAAAGAATAAAACTATTAGCAAGTTCTAAAGAAACATCGCCAACAGCTTCCATGTCCACCTGGACTCCATTTGCCACTTTAATTTGTCTTTCTTTTCTTTGCGTAGTCCGCGTCGAACGGAATCCCTGTAAAGAATTTGCAACATGAACAGTTGCCCCTGAGTCAATCCACCAAGTAGATTTTGCATATTGTACATAAAGAGATTCATTTACAAAAGTAATAATGTTCTCACCATTCTTTTCCATTATCATCTTTAAAAATTTAGGGCAATCTTGCTTGAAATGCCCCTCTTTGTGGCAGTAGTGACACACATCTTTGTTCCCTGGAGGAGGTTGGGCCTTTTTCTGCTGGGGCTACTGATGCATGGGTGCTTTGCCCTTTGCCTTTGAAGGAGATCTGGCATTGGCATTGACATTCTTTCTTTTGTTATCTCTAACAAAGTTGAGGGTGCCACCATTGGCGGCCTTGATCCTCTCTTCCTCTTGAACACACATCGCTATACAACGCTCCAGGTTCCATTTCTCGGGCTGGATGTTGTAGTTGACAACAAAGGTGTCAAACTCCTTTGGCAACGAAGCAAAAATCACATGAACAAGGAACTCTTCCTTGAGCTCTAAGTCCATTGGTTTAAGCTTGTTGTTTAGATGGTTCATCTTTGATATGTGTTCTCTAATGCCATTGCCATTGCCAGGCCCAAAGTACCTTTCTATCATCAGCTGCTTAATCAGCTGAGTAGCATATGTCTTTGAAGAGCCATGGAACTGACTCTTTACTTTCTCAAGGTACTCTGCAATAGTGTCACACTCTCCAATTGACCCCACTATAGTAGGGTCAATTGTGTTCTTTACAACTACCAGACATTTCTTGTTGGCAGTGGCCCACTGTCTCTTTTGAAGATCAAAAATCATTCCTTCACTTGCATACTTTCCTTCTCTTGTTGCCCATGCAGCATCAGTCTCTTCAGCTCCCCTCACGGCTCCACTGGCTCAGTGGGAAACGGTGTGGAGATGACCCAGTCGACCTCAGCCAAGATGAAGGCTAGGTCAATCTTTTTCTTCCATTCAGTGTAGTTGTCTCCTTTGAGGGCTGGAATATCTTTGATATATGCCATCAAGGAGACACCTGAAACACATTCAAATTAAGTGAGAACATATTACAATAATTGCATGATTTAATTCCAACTATGGTCAAAAGTAAAACATACAATTAGTCCTTTTACATTAATTCTACAACACCTTTGGGCAGAAATAGAATTAATATATATCAAAAAACCATAATAACATTATAATATTGCTATTAATCAACTTTGGTCAGAATAATAACAATATTATAATAATCTATAAAATTATCCAATTTTAACCTTTGTACACTAATTCTACATCACCTTTGGGCAGAAATAGAATTAATGCATGACAACAAACCATAATAATAATATCATAATATTGTTATAAATCAACTTTGGTCAGAATGAAAACAATATTATAATAATTTGTAATTTTATCCATTTTTCAAAATTAAAATCGCCCATCGGTTTGAATTTAATAATGACAAATGAATAAATAACTTTAAGTACGCAGCGGAAACTTTAATAAACTTTTAATTCTATTTTCCAGAAACTATACAAAAACTTTACTGTTCTCTGAATATAATTATCTTTGGACAAAAAATATACAGAGAAAAGTATTAAAAACTTTGTAAAATCATTCAAAATGCATCAATAATAGCTTCTGGAAAAAAGAAAAACGAAAAACTGTGCAGTCGGCCAATTCGGCCCATGCCCACGCGCGGCCTGCGCGGCCAGCTCGCGCGCAGCGGCCTAGAAGTGTGGCCCAACAGCGTGCGCGCGGTGGCCTTTTTTTCAGCTTTCGCTTTCGGCCCAGAGTAAAGAAAACGCGGCCCAAAAACCGCGCGCACGCGCACCCCCGCGTCCCAGGCCGCAACCTGGGCCTGGGCCGGGATTTGGCCATCCCGCCTAGGCCGAAAGAAGCCCGATGCGGTGGTGGCCGATCTGAGCCGTCCATTCAGATCCGACAGTCGAGAGTGATTTTTGCTGGAATAAAACCCTAACTTCATTCTCTTCTAACCCTTCTCTGTGCACGGCGCCGCCCAGGAGCAGCAGCCGGCGCGGCGGCGGCTATGGAGGCCACCGGTGAGAGGGCCGCCGCCGGACGGACCCGGCCACTCCCCTGCCTTCCTTTCTATTTCTTTCTCTCTTTTCCAATCTACTGGCCGCACCCAGCAACCAGAGAGCAAGGTGATGGCGCTGCCTCGGCTCCCCTCGCCGGCGCACGCGTGCGGTTTCAGTCGCACGCGGCACCATCGAGGAGCGCCGCGGTGGTGCCCTGTCCGCGCGCCGCAGCAGAGAAAGAAAAAAAACGGTAGGTTCTACCATGCCTACCTTCTGTTAGGGTTAGGGTTTCGGAATGTAAAACTTTTTTCGGTTTGGAATGTTCTTTCTTTTCCCTATTGGGTTTGATAGATCCGCACCGGATCGATCCTTTTCTTTTCCCCAAACTCTAGATCTACTCGCTAGAGTAGGCGTCTGATACCATTGTTAGAACTGTAGGATCGTTCTAGGAGTAAACCAGTGGGGTAACCATTCTCTATTCGGTATAAAAGAGTGCACTTATAAGAGATCTAAGGGAAAAAGGGGAAGTAGTGGGGTTCATACCATCGGTGGAAGTAGGAGCAGGCGTGGTGGAAGATCCGGATCCGGAGGCCGCCATTTCTGGTTCGCTGATGCAGATCTGCACACGGGCAGCGACGGGTGGGGAAGACTCGGCGGTGCAGTGCAGTGGCGGCGCGGAGGGCTTCCCGTCACTGGCTGCGCCCTTCTCTAGATCGGGTTAGGGTTTCGGCGGGGAGTGCGGCTCACGGTGAACCTCGTACTGAGAGCCGGCGGCCCGCACCTGTATTTATAGCGCAGTGTGACAGGGGCCCTCCAGCCATAGATGGGCTGGGCGCCCCCGATCAGGGCACAGGTCAAGGCCCGATTAGGCCTTTGGGCCTAATCGGTGGGAGATCATTCTAACGCAAGTAGCTCCTTGGCTGCCCCAACACCCGCTGCAACACACAAGTTACTCTGATTCATCTCCCTCACCTCGAACAGCTTCCTCCCCATGAGGTTCATGGACAACCTCACCCTCTCCGCAAAGGACTCCCTTTGATGGCTTGGGTGGTCCAGCAGTCGCGCCGGGCACCGTATCGGTGTCGAGGAACCACTTGACCTCAGCGACCTTCTCATCACCCACCTTCCTGTTGCCTCACCAACACAACAAAATGTAGCCAGTGCATCCTCATGTTGAAGGACTCCATTAGCAACCTGGTAGAGACGATAAACTTCCCCACCCGACCACCCTGATCACACGCCTTGGAGATATAGTAGCCCACGATCTTGAAGTGGTGGGAGCCGTTCACCGTCTTGGTGATTGACCTAGATGTTGTCTTGGAGGGGGTGAGGAAGAGGAGGCAGAGGAGGACATGGCAAGCCTTGGGAATGGCTGCCCCGCGGCGCCGCCGATAGCGGGGGGTGAAGGAGGGGCTGTCGTGGCAGACATGGCTGAAAGCCTCAGTTTAGTTTTGGATATATAATTGATGAAATCCAAAGTACTAACCTCTATACTAAGTGTGTGTAGATTAGATGAGGTGGGTACATGCCAAGTGATGGAGTAAGAGATGATTATGGTGATAATGGTGATGACCATAAGATGATAAAAGTGCTTAACTTGAAAAGAAGAAAGAGAAAAACAAAAATCCTATGGAGATCAAGGCAAAGGTATAAATAGGACTTTGGTTTTGGTGATCAAGACACTATAGAGAGTGTAATCACGTTTAGGATAGTATAAAGAGGAGAATTCTTTGGCTAAGCGGTATATCGAGTGGCACTACGTGTCATTAATCATGTGCATGCATAAAACCTAGTGTATTAACTTAATCCTTGAAAGTATTTATGAAAATATGCTAACGCACGTGCACGAGGTGATACACTTGGTGGTTAACACTTTTGAGCAAGGGTTGAAGAGGTGGAGAGGGGTTTGGGTTCCTCTCTCCCTCCCGTTGAGCTTGCGAGGTGGGATTTTGGCGCTTTTGAGAAAGTTTCGAAGAAGTTTCTATTGCACTGGAGGAAAGTTTCAAAGAAGTCACGGGAGTGAACGCTAGTCGAAGAGGCGTTGGACGTTGGCCCAGCGTTCGGTGCGTTGTGGCCGTGTGTTGTGCTTTTGAACAAAGCATCGGCACGTCCGACGCTCAGTCACCAGACGTGGCCAGGACACTGTTCTAGCGTCCGGTGTAGCATGACGTCAACTTCAGTCACGAGCAAGGTTTCGGTAGTGCGCGTAGGACGCTGAGAAGCGTCTGATGGGGTACCATCGATCACGCTCGATGCACCCCCGAGTGTTTTTAGACCTCTCTGAGTAGCGTCCAGTGTTTGGGTGTTGCGTCTGGTGTATAGCACCTGATGTGTTCGACACTTGTTAAGTCAGCGCTTCAACATTTTACTGACCATTGTGAATCAACGGGTCACATCTAACCGAGGACACACCAGCAGTAATCCAGCAGGCTTGTCAAGGGACCATTGAATGTTGAGGCCATGTCGGACGCTCTGCGTTGGAGCGTCTGATGCCCCCGACAGAGGCAGCCTCCAGAGCCTAATGGCTCTATTTGTTGAGGGGGCTTATAAATAGTTGTTGGCCAGCTCTTGGGTGTCTCTCTTGGCACTTTGACATACTTGACATCCTTGTAAGACTAAGCAAACACCTCCCATTCACCTCCTTCATAGATTCTTCGTTATAGTAAGATTAGGAGTAATTACAAATGCATTTGCATGAGTGATGCATCTAGTGGCACTTGGGGATTATTTGAGATGCGGTTTTCTTGTTACTCTTGGTGGTTGCTGCCACCTAGATTGCTTGGAGCAGCGGAGGAGTATTGACACGAGTTGGTGATTGTTCGTGGCCATCTCCTAGTGATTGTGAGGGGTCTTGTACCTTCCTCAGTGGAGAGTCGAAAGGTAACTCTAGTGGATTGCGTGTGTCATTGAGCTATCTTATTTATGGGTAGGTTCTTGTGGTATCCTAGTAAGGACGAGGTTCGTGCTACACATCTTATCCGCCGACCCACCAAGTGTCGGTCGACACAACAGGGACTAGCATGCCGGCAAGCACGTAAACCTCAGGAGAAAAATTGGTGTCTTAATTGTGATTGATTGGTATTTTCCCGGTGATTTTTTGTTCATATATCAGTGATTGGTTCATCTCCTACACGACGGTATAAAGGTCACATCCTCTGCTCTTACATTTTCGCAAAGTAGTGTAATTAGTTTAGTTGCTTACTTTGCCTTGTGTAGCTTAGTTCACTAGTTTAGCTTGTAGTGACCTAGCTCTTGTATGCTTAGTGATCTTAGAAACTAGAATTATTGGATAGGTGGCTTGCAACCTGTCATACCCTGGTTTTCAAAAGAAAACCAGAGTCATCATATGTGTGCTCAGGAAGTCCACACATATAACAAAAGAATAGAAATATTAGAAACAATGTTATATATAGTGGAAAATATATTTATAATAACACTTACAACTATCAGAGTACGCGGAAACAATAGCTAAACTTCTTAGGCTCCATTCTTCTCAGGGACGGTTGACTGGGGGCTCCGTACGCCAAGCACTTCTGATATACTTCTAGAAAACTTCATGACATCTTTATCCTTCTTCTGAGCAGCACTTTACTACACACTGGGGGTGTGGAGAAAATAGCAAGGGTGAGTTCATGTCGAACTCAGCAAGTACAGGCGGAAAATATATGACATGCAAGGCTTAATCAAAGGATAAGCTGACACTGTTTAACTGCAGGTGAGCTTTTTAAGTTGATAAACTTTTATTATAACTCTTTTATTTAAACAACCTATTACTAAATATGAGTAAAGCATCCCAACCCTTAATTAGATGAAAGTAGATTACAATATTATTAATCATCATTATTATAAGAATTATTATTAAGATTACCGAGGTACCTCAGATAGTAACTCGGGCTAGCAACCCCGTCTTCGGTGTTTATAACCTCAGTGGGGACGGAGCCGGTGCTTGAGTTGGTGCTGGAAGCCTGGCCGTCCCGTAGTTCTCGGATTGTCACCATGTTGACGTGGTGACGATTGTTCGTTGTCGGCGACCAACCCGCCTTGCTGAAAACGGATTGGGTGTGCCGTGAGTAAACAGAGGTCGAGTTGTTCCGGCCGCAAGGATAGTCTTCCTTCTTGAGCTGGACGGATCGTCCTGAGGGGGTTGAGGTTATCGTCAGAGACGTTCCCAGTCGTTCGTGTGTGGCGACACGAGTTGGCCGGCGGGATTTGAAAAAATCCGCTGGAGCAGCTTGGTCGGGCCGACGCAGAACTCCATCTATTAGTTGGGAAACTTCGAGTAGCTTGGAGTCAGCGCGATCAAGCGCTTGGAGAAGGTCCGAGCAGTCGATCTCCTTTCCCTTGTAGAGTGGGAACGGTGGTCGGGCGCTTGGTGCCGTCATGCGTGTGGTCGGAGACGGCGTGAACTCAGATTGGATCTGGATCTCTTCCGAAACCGTGGTCGTGAAGCCGCCGTTGCACGCCGTCCACGTGATCTGGCCGACGGTGAACGTGAGGCCTTCGGGCACGGTCGCGGAAGCTGGGATCGTGACCATCTTGTTCGCCGGAAAAGTTGCACGCACACCCCCTACCTGGCGCGCCACTGTCGACGAAAGCTAGTCGGCAGTCTACCTTGGGGTATACCCACGGTAGTAGTTTATCGGTAGACGGTGCGCAAACTATGAACTCGATGGTGACGCAAGACACGTACAAGCTTTTTATCCAGGTTCGGCCGCCGAGTTGGCGTAATACCTACGTCCTGCGTCTGGTTGTATTGATTTGTGTTGAGAGAATATGATATCCTAGGGGGGTCCCTTGCCTCTCCTTATATAGTCTGGAGGGCAGGGTTACAGATCCGGAAACTAATCCTAGTCGGTTACAATTGTCATGGATAATTCGATATCAATTTCTATTCTAACCGACTAGAATCCTGCTTGATCTCCACATCTTGTTTCCTTGCGCGAAACTCCAGGTTGTCGGATCAAGCCTTGGACTCGTCTCGTAATGGGCCAAGCCTCCTGGCCGAAGTCTAGCCGTAAGGGTATAGGGGTTTATACCCCCACAAGGTACCTCAGATAGTAACTCGGGCTAGCAACCCCATTAAGGTTAATCCCAATTAAGAACACAGGATAGCAATTCTGCCAACATGGAATAGCCATTCCGCCAAAGCACGAGGTATCAACCACAACCAAGTTCCGCCTCCAAGTTCCATGTGATTCCAATTTGCTCATCATGTGAGAGTCTGGGCCGCTCGTGACCGTGAGCACGGCTGATATATCAGTTTTACACTCTGCAAAGGTGTGCACGTTCACTCCAAGTCGTGATTCCCATTCGCCCGGGGTCGCGACTCCCCAAAACACTACCAAGGTGAGCAGGCAGGGTTTCACTGCGAGACCTTTCACAGGGTCCAACTAATAGGATGCCACTCATAAGTTTTTGTCAGGACGCACGGCAGCCGTGCTCATAGCAATGGGACCCCGAACTGACCGACCTCTTAATATAAATACCCAAGCTACTTCCTTACGCCTACCCGGAAAGTAACATCCTACCAGTGGAGGTCCTAATAATTAGTCAAGCCAAAGCCATATGGCTTGGAGCTGCACTGTATGTCCTAGGGGCCGCTCCATGACTAAGTCTTTACGGAGAGCAGAGACGGGTACGCCCGGCAACCAAGCCAACCAACAGTACCCGCTCCCCCTTTCCTCAATATACCACGATGCTCACAAGCACCGCAACATCTCCGTCAACCGAAGTGACCATTGTTCATCATTTAAACGTTAATCATCATTGAAGAATTTATTAAAGAATATTATTTACTTTCATTTATTATATGGAATAGATGAGCAAAGCAGCTAAGCATATCTACTGTTCACTATACTACCCATGTATAAACCTAGGAGTACAAGGAATATAGTAGAGGGCTAGTCATGTCCTTAGGGTTTGTAGTATTAAAACACATGCAATGGAAAGTAAATGCATTTAAAGTTCATAGGTACAATATGATCAAATGGTGCCTGCACTTGCCTTTATTCCTAGTGTATAACTGCTCAGAAATCTTTGGCTTCTTTCTCCTGATCTCCAACTTCTGCTTCGACTGTCAGTCCTTAGCTCCTGATCTTCACTTTGACGAATCACGCTTCTTCTACTCATAGCAACCAAGCAACACAAACAGACAAACAAACAATCACGACTAAGAACAAGCATCAAACAAAAGAAAAGCTTTGAAAGAGACGTACTAAACGACACGGCTTGTTGCTACGATCGAGACAACGCAAGAATGATTGAGAACAGAGCTATAGATAATCGGACACGACTTTTGAGGTTTGCATCATAACGGAGAACACAGACTATATGCTTGGATTATTTTAGTAGATGAATTATGGTGACAGATACTCAAGAGAAATGTCATAAAATGGAGTTAAACAAATTATATTAATCAAAGACCAAGTATAGTTATAGTCATATTCTATTTATGAATATTAATAAATTATTTGAGACACTTTATTATTTATAGATTAGAAAAGCGTAGAATTCGTGACATAAGTTAAACAAGGCATTTATGAACTGAGATTGGATTAAGTAGATCACAATTAAAAAGGTATTTATGTTGGTATTAATAACATTACTATTTGTTTATGAAAAACCAAACTTATAAGCATAAATTGTTTTTATAGATTAAAAGAGCATTTCGTTAGATATTAATCATTTTATATTTATGGTGAAAACATAAAGTGTCAAACACCGCAGATGTCCTGACTAACGCGTAGTTTACATTGATACGAACCTAACGCGACAAGAACGGGCTCAAACAGAGTTAAAACGCGGATTCTATAGCCAAACTATGTGAGTGGCAAAACTGTGAATAAATAGAACTACTTTTTGTATTTTAAATAATCAAAACTGAATTTTAAATGCATTTTAGACTGCGGGCACCATTTCCCTAAAGCGAGGGGTTAAAACAGAAAAGGCAAGGACATAAATCTAATTACTTTTGAACTGGCCGGAGTGCGGTTTGATTTCTAAAAAACGCCAAGGCGACGCGGGTGTGGCCGATCTGGCCGGCCACGTGGCGCGCTGGGGCTGGCCGGTTCACGGCCCGCGCCCGTGGACCGGGGCGGTGGCGGTTGGTCCACCGGTCCACCGTGGACCGGGGAGCCGGGCGGGGCTTGCGCGCGGCGGCGGCATGGTCCGCGGCGGCGGCGCCATGGCCGCGGCGCTGCAGCTCGCCGTGGGGGCGCTGCGGTGCAAGGGAGGCCATGGCAAGGGCACCTTCGTGCTCGTTTCGGCAAGGCGAGCGCGATGCGCGCGTCTACGAGGACAGGAAGGAGCCGGGAAGGCGGGTGCGCGTGGCGGGGCGGCTCGACGGCAGCAACGCAACTTCGGCGAGGTCGTTTGCGCGAAAGAAAGGGAGAGAGAGGGCGGGAGAAGGTTCGGTGGGTTTCTCACCTCGACGCGAAGGCCGTGGAGGGGTCCTTGTCGCCGCGGACTCTCCGACACGGGAGATTGATGGCGGCGGCTTGGAGCTCGAGTCAGCGGTGGCCACGGTGGCGGTGCAGCTAGGGCAGGGGCACCGCTAGGGTTAGGGTTCCAGGAAGGGGCGTGCGGACGGCGGCGGCGGCACTTGTTTTATAGGCTAGGGCGGTCCGGGGATCTTCGATCCACGCGCGGCGTGGACGTCGAGGCTGGTGGTTGCGTCCGGCTCCGATCCGGCTGGAGGTAGGGGATGACCGGTGGGTCCCACTTGCGGGGCCCACCCGTCAGCGGCAGCAGGTGGGAGAGGGCAGCGCGCGGGGAAGAAGGCCGCTGCGGCTGACACGCGGGCCCGGTCGGCTCAGGCGGCAGGGGTCCGGGCCGCGCTGCTAGGCCAAGGCCCAAGAGCGGTCACAGGCAGGGCGGGGTGGTGGCGGCCCACGCGGGCAATGCAGAGGGGGAGAAAGGGTTGGCTGGGCTGGGTTGCGAGCAGGAGTGGGCTGAAAGCGAGAAAGGGGAAAAGAAAAAAAAGACTTTTCTTTTTATTTAAAAGGGTTTGAAACCATTCTATTTAGCACAAGCATAAACCAAAACTTGATTTAGTAATTTGAGATTATTTTAGAATTGTTTTCTTTTAACTCAGATATAAATTAGTTTTTTTTTAAAAAAATGACTTGGAGTTTTATTTTTTCAAAAACCGAAAAGGACCTAAATGTGGCTCGCTAGAAATTTCCAAAATTCATCTTTCTCACACAAGCCAAACAAAGCTAGGGCACAAAGCACACAACAAATAAAACACTCATCACTTATCTTTATAAAAGTTTTAAAATTCTATATTTTTCTCATTTCATAATAACAATAATTAATAAAAATCTCGTAATATTTTAGAAAAATTTTAAATCCTTCATTTAATTTAGTATTTTCTAATAACAATCCAAAATTAAAAATTTTGGAGTGTTATACAACCCTTGTAGAGCTAGAGCAAAATTGCTTACGCTATTTGTTATACTAATCTTTGCTTTAGTGCTTTGTAGATTTTTAGATAAACTATTCACCTTCTTCTAGCCATATGCCCATATTAGGACCTTTCAATGGCCTGCACTAATCATGGGAATCGAGTCAAGATCGGATTAGGGTTCTGCCCCGAGCGGCGACGATTCAGCGTGGATCAAGCGGATTCAGGCGCAGGGGCACGGGGATTTGGGTGAATGGAGGGAGGAGGAGCACGCGCGAGCGAGCAGCTCGGTCAGAGGGAGGAGCTTGACCTCCGCTCGGTGCCTTGTAGACAGTGCCCTGCGCGGTTGCACCCTTGCCCATCTGTCGCCCGGAGCGGGCACGCGCCTGCGGAGCAGTGGAGCCACAGAGACCTCAAGCGCCGACACTTCCTACTCTTGCGCCCCTTCGCCCACCTCATCGCTCGGTTTTTCTTTTTCATTTTTGATTTTTTCCGTTGCTAGCAGGGTTTGAACCTAGACTGTCGAGGGTAGACGAAGCCGAGTGTTGAAGCCTCAAAGCGATCCTAGATGCATGATTGTGTTTGAAGCCTGTGAGGGTATTTTTCAGGCTTTGATTTTAATAAATAAAGATGATTTGCTAGGTGCATTTTTCTGGATGCATTATGATTAGAAGAATCTCTCAGCGGGTGACGCAATTTTAGTTGGACCTAGTATAGTTTTAATTAATCCACTGTAGTAGAGACTTTCAAGCTGTTGTCTCATTGTCTGACTTGTCCACGGCATATGTGGAACTAGGCCCAGCAAGCGAAATATTTAGAGGGCCAGGAACCCAACAAATGAAATGACTTGGTCCGGCCCATCCAGTACAAGAGGACGTTTCCTTGTCAAAAGAGGAGCCGGTCCAAGAAGCCGGGCACGCCACCAGACGCGGAGCCCATGGACCCCACCGGCGGCGACGTCGTCGTCGACTCCGCGGCGGCGAGAGGGAGCGGAGGCGGAGGGGGAACGGGGGCCGGCCGGTGGGCGGTTGGCGCGGTGTGCGGGGGGCTGGTCTACTACCACTGCGCGGTGCGGCGAGCCAGCGCGGTGTCGCTGGCCGCCGACGTGCTCCTCGTCCTCCTCTGCTCGCTCTCCATCCTCGGCCTCCTCTTCCGCCACCTCCACATCTCGTGAGCCCCCCCTTTCTTTATCCTCCGCTTCCGTCTGCTAGTTCCGCGCTCCAATCGAAGCAATTATGTATTTCTTGAGCTGTTGGTTCAGCTTGCTGGTTGTTTATGAACTTGTGACGATTGTTTGGTGTGATGGCTTGTCCGGCAGGAATCTTTGATTTCTCGGCTCACAGTAGCAGGCTAGTAGTAGATGATGCTGGTAGCTGTAGGGAATGGCTTGTAGATGGCACTACGAAAGGGGAAAGGAGGTATGCAAATAAAGAGGGGCTATTCAACTATGTTTCCTCAATTTCAGGGATCATTTGGGAAACGCTTTTCCCAAAAATTTTTGCAAAATTTTCATATTCTCCGGCACATCGAATCTTGCGGTAGATAAAGGAAATAACTAATTACACAGTTTACATATAATTTGAGAGACGAATATTTTGAGCCTAGTTAGTCTATGATTGGACAATATTTATCAAATTTAAACGAAAATGCTACTGTTCATATTTTGCAAAAATTATTGGTATGAAGTAGGATGTAGATGTGTATAATACCGGTAACCGATTTTCATGGTGGTGGGACTGGAATAAAATTGTACCGAGTTTCTATTTTGTTGGTAAGTTTAACAGTAACAACTGATTTTGTTATGTGTAGAAACCTTTGGTTCCCACCTCCTAAAATTTAGTCCCCCTGTCACGTCGACTACAGTAAACATGTTTGGACGCTATTTGGAGTATTAAACATAGACTAATTATAAAACTAATTGCACAGATTAAGACTAATTTGCGAGACGAATCTATTAATCCTAATTGGTCCATAATTTGGCAATGTGGTGCTACAGTAAACATGTGCTAATGATGGATTAATTAGGCTTCAAAGATTCGTCTCGCAAATTAGTCATGACTTCTACAATTAGTTTTATTATTGGTATCCAAACACCCAATGTAACAATAGGTGTGATACCCGATGTGACACCTCCTAAACTTTAGTCCATGCATCCAAACACCCCTGGCTAGAGTTAGGTTGCTTGTTTCATAACAATCCAAGAGAATAACCCATTTGGCCATTGCTTGGTGTGGCTGCACCACTTCTGAAGGATACTACTATTGCTTCCGGAGTTCCGGTTGCTTTGGGATTGCAAACTGATTTGAATGGAATTCATCAGCTATCAATCACATTCATCAGCACTCATCTGATTCACTTTCTCTTTTTTTTTTACCAACTGAACAGTTCAAATTGATATCTATTTATTCCTGTTACTAATGTAGCATTACTGGCTGTTGGTTGTCTCTTTCCCTGCCAACATTTTTCTCTACTGCTGCTACTACTAGTGCTTTTACTGTATTCCCTGTGGGTGGGGTGGGGTGGGGGGGGGGGGGGGGCAATGATGTCACTAATCAGTAAGCTCCTGATAATCTTCCAAGGCAGCTTATAAGCTACTGTGGAATAAACGAACTCATAATTTTAGAGCTGCTCCCTCTGGCCTCTAGGAATTTATATCTGCTAGATGGCATGTAGCTTGGCTACGATTTTTGATTTCTTCGTCCACGTAGGAGTACGTAGGCTAGTGGGAGTATAAGGTGCTGGTGGCTAGTAGGCTGTTCAAAACTGGGGAAAGGCTGAAAAGGGATAGGTAAGTTAGAACAAATGAACTATGGATCCCCAATTATAATATTCTGGGAAAAAGTCCATAGCTATGAATATGAAAAGTCCTATACAAGTGTAAGATACTTGCAACCGGTTTGCTTGTTGTATAAATTTGATCAAATATACCACTTTGCTTGTTGTTTGGTAAACTTGGTGCAGCAACCGACTTTGCTGTGTAGAAACCAACATCATGATACTTGTAATACAGAATGAACATGCTAGAGCACATTAAAAGTACTAAAAAGGTTGAAGTGAACCACACAAATTTGCAAAATAGAGTAACTTAATCAGCCGCCGGATTTGATTGATTTGCCTTGAGATTTGAAACAAGAAAATTCCATAATCTATTAATTGTGGTGATAATGCCAAAAATATCAGTGTGTAAGGCAGCATTAGCTTGCTTACATTTTCATACCCTGGCAAGAATTTTACCAAATTCTGAGTATTGGAATACTTCTGCACCAGTTCTTAACTATTGTAAATAAATCACTTCCAATATATTTGATTTTTCATACCAGATTGATTAGAAAAATTGAATATGGCAACTACCCACCACTACCTGATCTGATTCACTTTCTTGGGGTGCTTCTACCAACAAAAAGTTGTGCTGAATACTAAGTTTAACTTGGTTGTATTCCCTTTAAATTTAACACTGTATTACTGACTTTTGAAGTGTTGGTGCTTTCTTCCTGCTGGTACTAATTTCCTGCTTCTTAAGATTGATCCTCAAGTATTACTGGTGAATTAAACAGTAGGCTTGTTTTCAAAAATAGGGCTTTGCTGTACAATATTATATTGGATGGTATGTTATTGTTGTTCTGAATAAAGTAGTTCTGATGTTTGCAACAATTGGCAACTGGTAAAGTCATTGGTCAATTAAGCAATGACAGCCGCCATCATTCAGTTAGTCCTTTCTTACAAAATACCTGTGGTTTATGATTTGTACAAATGGAAGTTGGTATTGCAGTGCCTTATTTTGTCTTTAATTTAATGAATTTGCATGCAGGGTGCCTGTGGATCCTCTTGAATGGCAGATCTCTCAGGAGATGGCAAATAGCATAGTTGCATCCTTGGCCAACACAATAGGAGCTGCTGAATCTGTATTAAGAGTGGCTGCAACTGGACATGACAAGAAGCTGTTTTTCAAGGTAGGCTCTCAAAACTGACTTTATATGTTGTGCCTGAGGATTGAGACACAAAAAATGTTGAGGTTCTATTATATTTATGTGTTACTAGCTCATGCTTGTTAAACCTACAACTTGTTGGCATTTGAAGGATGTTAGCTAGTAAGTTCGCATTTTTCCTGAGCTGTTGTGTGGCATGCAAATGAAGTAGAGAAAAGAAAGAAAGCTCTTTATGTCGTTTTTAGTGCGGTTTTGATTGATCTGCTAATTATCAACTTCATGTTCTCTGGCTTGCACTGATCCACAACCATTTTGTTCTAAGAAAATAAGTTTGGTCCTCTTTCATGTCGTGCTTACTTATTTTGCTTTACTGATCTACAACCTTGCAGGTGGTTTTTACATTGTATTTTCTAGCAGCTTTGGGAAGGGTGGTGTCAGGCGCTGCGGTTGCTTATGCTGGTAATAACACAGCAAACTAACCCTTCCCCTGCTGTCCTGTTCTCTGTTTGTTGTGTATATGTTTTGTTAAAAACTTCTTTCTGTATGAGAAATTAAGCTCTAATTAAGACTGATGGCTAATGACTCTGTTTTGTTGCTGTTCCCAGCCCTATGCATCTTCTGCCTCTACATGTTTGCACAAAGCACCGATCTGTTTGATCAGCTCCCTTCTTGGGTCCCTGTGGGAAGGGATTCTTTGGGGGGTACTCAGGATACCGCGTGATTTTCCACATGTAAATGGAATGCAGAGTTTTCCTTTTCTTCCACTTTCTGTATATGGTCCTGCAGGCTAAATAGCTTGAGCTATAGCTTCTATGGCAGCCCTACGGTATCACAACTGTACTAGGTAGCTATGATGAAGTAATGATCTTTGTATATATGACACGCTTGCAACTTGCCAGATGCCAGCACCTTGTATGTTTTTGGAGCTCTTTGCATCTCTCTGGCTTGACATGGTTGGTCGTGAGATGGTGTTGCCTGATGGTGTGTTTTGCCTGTAACAGTTACTACCTGTAACGGTTACTGCCTGTAACTGAACCTGCAGTTGCAGGATGGGCTATGACATTGCGTTGTTCGTGTAGTCTGAGGCTAGTCTTAATGGATAGTTTCATGGTGTTGTTTGTGAGATTATTATGTCATATAGAATAAAATGAAACGTAGATGAAACACTCACTTTCAATGCAAAGTTTCATTATATAGTTTCATAGACATTTAATTTCATGACTCATGAAGAGTAAGAGAGTTTCATGAATTTCTCTTCTCTTAAATACACTGTCATATTATAAAAAAAATGTTTATCTGACAACTCATTTTAATGTAAATAAAACTCATGAAATTTTCACTGCGACTGGTCTAATAAAGATCCATCTTTCATCACGTAATAATACCTGCTCATGCATTTTGAGGCATTGTTATCCTATTTGCTTGACAGATTTAAAACCAGCTATGTAGGGCTCCAGCTCCTTCTAAAATAAATTTAGCTCTGGTTCCTGCATCTGGAGCCAGTAGAATGCTTTTTCTTTTTTCCAGGCTCCTAGTTTAAAAAGGGTTAGAGCAACTCCAACAGTTTTGCAAATAGGTTGGGTATTCTTGTTTTTTGCCAAAACTCTCAAAATCTCCTATCCAACAGTTTGGCAATTGGGTTTGGCATTTATAGCAAGTTGACAAATTCTCCTCCTTTCTTGGCATTTATGCACACCTAGAATAGGTTTGGCATTATGCATGCGCGTGCTTTTATAGCAAGCTGACAACTGATGTTTCTTTGTTGATCTTCATAACCAGTAGAATTTTGTTTTTGCCAAGTCAAAACTGCCAAACACTTGGAGATGTCTTTTTTGTTCCCTCCCCATATCGTTTTGGGAGTTGGCAAATAACAACATTTGCCAAACAAAATTTGCAAAACTGTTGGAGTTGCTCTAACTCGTTGGTGGCTCCAGGAAAAGCTGTTTTTGGTATCCGTTTGTTAGGGAGTCAAAGCCTTTTTGGCCTTCCTAGGTCCATGTTGGCACGAAAGCTCCATGTCACAGGCAGCGAACTGTAACTTCACAGAGTGTGAGAAGCTCTTGTAGCCATCTGACACAAACGCAAAGTAGCAACGGAGGAGATGGCAGTGTACCTCTGTTAGAGAAATATTAGCTTCGGTAGTAGCTCTCATAAATGGATATAAACTTTTTTTCTAAGGCTGCTAGTGTTGTAGAAGCCTTACCAAAGGGGTCTAAGTTATGCTCCGTATTAGGCATTACCAAAGAGGTTTTTATTGGAGTCATGCTTTCTTATGGCTTACCAAAGTGGTCCTATGTGTGGTGTTAGTGGAATGATATAGTGGGCTGTAAAAGTAGAAAAAAGATCTATCTGCGAGTGGGTTGGCTTTTTCCTGAGCAAGAACAGGGCCGTCGAGTGAGGATTGGTTGAGCATGTTTTTTGTTGCTATGGTGGTGGACTCTTTTAACTATTTGCTCTATTATTGCCTCACAATGTGATTGGTATTAAATCGCGTGTCAATACCTAAAGGTGAACTCAAGGGATTTATTTTTTCCCATTTAATGTAAATAACTATCACTTTGAAAGAGGGAAGTTAGAAAGAGAAGAAGGATTTAGATATTGTATTTGATAATGGTTTTATCTATAAAAAATTATGATGCGTCTTGAAGGCTCATTTGTTAAAAACTATCTATGGAAAAACTGACTAAGTTGAAAACAATTGCTCTAACATATCTTTACTTTTGTTTGGTGCTTTTTGAAGGCAAGGATTAAGAGACCTAATTCTGTTGTGTTGATGGGTAAATTACTTATTTCCACTCATAATTCAAAGGGATTTATTGGTCAATCCGTACCTTGTACCACGAGTGTGTTATTATTGACTAGCATATGATTGAGGTTCTTTCTTTGTATTTAACTAGTGGTATGTCTCTAAGAAATTATTGAGTGTTCTCTAATAAAATTCAAAAGAATACAAATAACCAGTTAAAAAGGTCTTTGTTCAAACTATGTACAATATGGGTATCTTATTATTTGACTAGCCATTTCTATTCAGGTTTCATTATAAGGGCCTTTCTGGATGAGTTAGAACCACTTATTAGTTGAGCTAAAAATTAGATTAAATAAAAGAACACTCCGCGTGTTGCTGTGGAAACTACTGATTTAGAATGAAATTTAATTATTCATACAATTCTTAGGAAAAGATGAACTATTATAAATTAATATTAGTGGGATAGCGTGGCACACTGATGTGGACAACTAAGTGTATGTTAGTGGATCTCGCTGACGTGGATATCATGATTACTTGTGTTAGCGAACTTTAATTGCAAGTGATAGTGGATTGCTGAGGTGGATATCTTGCATGTTAAGAAAATTTGCTAGTAGAATTTTGCTTTATAAAAGTATATATAGTATATATAGGATTATCTATGGTTGGCTACCTAATTGGCTAATAACTAATAACTATAGTTAAAGACCTAAAAAAATTAGCTCCTGTTTGGATGCACCGAGACTAATTTTAGCTAACTAGCAATTAATGCTGGTATCTAAACATGCTCTAATTTATAGAGCATATCACTGACTTATACCAAAGAAATGAGCCTGAAATCTCTAGGAAAATTTGTTGAGAAAATATGGTAGCTAGTGACAAAATGAAATGGCAAAAGCCAGTGGAGTCCAAAGCGGGCCTTGTTTAGTTCCAAAAAATTTTGCAAAATTTTTCAGATTCCCCGTCACATCAAATCTTTAGACGTATGCATGGAGTATTAAATATAGATGAAAATAAAAACTAATTGCACAGTTTGGTCGAAATTGACGAGACAAATCTTTTGAGTCTAGTTAGTCTATGATTGGATAATTTTTATCAAAATACAAACGAAAGTGCTACGGTGTCGATTTTGTAAAAAATTTTGGAAAACAAGGCCCAAAACCAACAACCTGAAACGGAGTTCCCAAAGCAAAGCCCCCACAAAACCTCGGTCGCTCCCCTCGGCCCTTGCCATCCTCGTTTCTATCGCCATCTGCTCTGCTCGCCTCGCGCTCGCTCCTCCCCGCGCATCGTGCCGTCCGCCACCGCGCCGCGCCACGCCAATGGAGGCCGCCACCGTGCCCAGATCCGCCGCGGGCTGCCGCGCGGCGCCCCTGCTCCCGGCCGCCCGGGCCGCCGCGCGCCACCTGGCCCTGCCCCGGCGCGCGTTCTGCGCGTCCGTCGCGGCGGCACCGGCGCCGCGCAGCCTCCTCGCCGCTCGCCGCGCTGCGGATGGCGACAGTGTGGAGACGGCGCCGGAGGCGGTCCCCATCGAGAAAAGTCGGCCCCTTTACTCTCCTCATGCCTCCACCCGTCTCGTCTCGTCTGTGCATTCCTGCTGATTGGGGTTCTCTAAGCTTTCGCGCTGCTTCTTGTTTGTGTGCTGTGCAGGGTTCCCTCCCTTCCCGAGCGTCATGGACATCAACCAGATCCGCGAGATCCTCCCCCACAGGTGAGTGCCGGTCGCTTGCTTCCTTGCTCTTGGGGTTGCTCAAACATGTTTGGCATTGCCATCGCACGACACAACTCTTAGGCTGATGCAACACCTTGAAATAATTGAAATATGGACCATGCGTTGACTTACCAGAAGAGGTGGTCCATTCCTTTGCAAATATGAGCATACAGTGCTTTAACTCTGCTGCTTCACACCTCTACATCTCTGCAGTTGTAGTCTTGTAGAGGACTAGAGGCCCATGTGCATAGAGCATAGTTGTACACATTGTTAAGAGGCTATCCAAGGTTTGGAGTTGAAGCATTGAGATAATGAGGATAGCTTAACAGTTTGGTCTCCTTGTGAACTGACGTAAAGTCAGTTTGTTTCTAAACAATTGAAAGAAACAATCTGAAAATGTGATGATAGGCAAGGTGGATAGTTGATGTAAACCTGTAACATAGTGCAATTTCAGCCGAGTGCTTACTGAAAAGTCCAAAGATTTTGGCACAAAACACCAAGGGCTGCTGCAACTTCACTACTGTCTTAGCTGTAGAGGGTGCTGTAGTCACCACAATTCCATCTCCATATCGACCCCTGATACATAGTACTTTAGCTGCATTTCTTTATGGATTCCAGATATTTGATCTGTGTTGTCATACTATATGCAAATGTATCCTTGATCTCATGTATATCTGTAATAAATTTTACTTGCTACTGAAGAGGATGTTGAAATATTTGAATATCCAAAATGGAAATCGAGTACCATGGCTCTAGTGATCAATAAGCATTGTCATTGAAATAATGTTTGTTGTGTATTGTTTTTATAAACTATCTAATACCTATGCATGTGGGTATGCATGTTAGGTTCCCATTCCTTTTGGTTGATAGAGTAATTGAATACAAGGCTGGATGAAATAATGTTTGTTGTGTATTGTTTTTATAAACTATCTAATACCTATGCATGTGGATATGCATGTTAGGTTCCCATTCCTTTTGGTTGATAGAGTAATTGAATACAAGGCTGGAGAATATGCGGTGGGGATCAAGAATGTTACCATAAATGATAACTTCTTCCCAGGACATTTTCCTGAACGCCCCATAATGCCTGGTGTCCTCATGGTCGAGGTATGCACCAATTCTCTGTGTTGCTCATCATGTTTAGGGTCTGGATCTTACTGATAATTTTGATATAATAATTCTCCTTACAACATCACCAGAGGGGGTGATCAATTTTGGGTACACTTATGGATGGTTGTAATATTTCATCCTGAGATTACGTTCACCATGACTTCATATGATGTTGGGATGGCCATGATCATAATTTGCCCATTTTCTTTTTTCCAGTCTTTTAGAAGTTGCATAAATAAACAATAATTTGAAGTTATGCAATTTTTTCATATGAGTATGTTTTGCGAGTCCAATGGAAGTTTTTCTTTGTCTTCAGTTATTATATGCACATAATACGCTGCCATATGGCACACATCTCCATTAACAGTATGTCTCTTTTTTATTTTAGCCTTTTCTTATTTGCCATTCTGCTGATAGTAATTGATTGCCTCACAAGTTTTCTGGTATAAACTGACTATTGTGAAATGTGAACCATAGCTACCTATATGGACATGTAGCAATTGCTAGGTTCAGCAGTGTAAACTTTCATAAAGGCTACGCCATTAGATTTATGATCGTTGTCCACTGTGTAATTTAGTCTGAATCAGAATATTCTATTAGATTACTCAAACCAGCAGATATACTTATAGTTGCCTGCATTGTATTTGTACCTTTATCCACAGGCTATGGCCCAGGTTGGGGGTCTGGTGATGCTGCAACCTGAAGTTGGTGGATCTCGAGACAACTTCTTTTTTGCCGGGATTGACAAAGTTAGGTTCAGGAAGCCAGTGATTGCTGGGGATACATTGATCATGAGGATGACACTGACAAAGTATCAGAAGAGGTTTGGACTCGCAAAGATGGAAGGAAAAGCTTATGTTGGTGGTGACCTAGTTTGTGAAGGGGAGTTCCTGCTGGTCAGCGCAACTGAGTAGTGCAAAGATACTTCATGGTTCTCTGGGAAGAATCATTGGTTAGAGTCAGATCTGGTTGGCTCTTTGAAAGAATCGAGTTTTGAGCTAATTATACAACCGGCAGTTGAGGCAATCCTTTACCTGTTGTTAAGCATGTCGTTGAGTCCATGTGGTGACTTTCATCGCCTGCCAGGGCTGTGAATCCAGCCCTGTTACTGTTGTAATAGAGAATTACATTACAATATCTTCGGGGTAGTTGTTTGATGGAATAAATGATATTGACTTTGTAGTTGCATTTTCTTCCCAGAACCTTATGATATACCAGTTGATTGAAATTGTTTTCGTGGTTCCTTGCATTTTCTTTGTTCGTTCATAGTACATCATTACTACTGAAGACATGACGAGTTTGTATGACTTGGTACAGCCGTGTAAAAAGATATGACTGCATCTGCATGAAATAATCATGGTTTTAGCCATCCTTTGTGCTGCTTTGAGAAATAATCACCGGTGAAGACTGACAAATGAAGTATCACAGGTTCACAACAGGCAAAAAAAAAAAGTCAACTACAAACTGGTCAACATCACGAAATCGTTAATTAAATTACCTCCGAGGTTGCAATGCACCAACAATAATCCAGATCCAAGTCGTCTGGGTTTGCTGGTCAACTCTTGCCCGGTCACTATTAAGACGTCGTTTAAACGCCTCATTATGTACCCAAATCAAGGTTACGAGAATGGCAGCTTGAACTTGTCCTAAAAAGTTGAAACCAAGGGGAATTGGATAGTGGCGTTTTGAGTTGTTAGTGTTTGGACTTCTTGGTGAGATATGGCTAATCTTGTGGCTGTGAACATAAAGAGGAAGGATGCTGATGTGGCCAGCCATGGATTCTCCATGTTCCTTGATCCTAAGAGGATCAAACTCCAGGTATGACATATGGAACAGTTTGGGGATGTGATTTTCTTTTCATTGGTGAATTGAACTGTTTCTTGCGATTTTTTTCGAAAAATTCATATGAAACGGATCTGCATAGAATGACGTTGATATTCTTCTGCACTATATATATATGCAAGACGTTCACAGTCTGACTACAGAGACACGCTTTTATATATATAAGTAGGGTATATAAGAGGCATAATAATCTAAACAAACTCATTAGCTTCTTTTTTGGATTCCAAGTTCCTGCTCCTATGTACAAGCACAACGCTTTAGCACGTTCGCATGTGGTTTCAGGATCCTTACGGAATGTCATCCACATGGCAAGATACCGAAATTCAGTTAAGAATCCTCATTGTTCTGCTGTCAAACGGAGGATCATGATGCCATCAACATTGTGCACCTTAAACACTCAGATCACTTGCTTACACTTTCATGTTTGTTCATCAGGATGAGGCAGAGATCCCGGAGGTGATGGAAGAAGAGGAACCACATGCAGATCCAGACGCCGGCGCAGCACCAGTTGTTGTGCAGGTTCAGACAACCATGTTGATGCTGCCCTCACCGTCACCACTGCAGCCAACTCAGGGCCAAGAAGAGGCTTCTGTCCTCCATGACAGCACCGTGAGCACTGAACCAGGGAGCAGATCTTCAGAACCAGCATTGGCCGCCGAACAGGCGGCGCCCATGGCCATGGACATCGAGGAGGATAGCTGGCAATCCCAGCCACAGCGGCAGCCGCAGCCAGGCCAGCATCCTCACTTTTGGTCAGGTTAGTAAAGCCATTTTTGACATCCAAGTAGTTGACTGTATAGATATGATATGAGCTCTGCTCTGCCCTTTCAGTGTGAAAAATTGGAAACGGTTTGTCAGGTGAAAGATTATGGAAACTGATGTTATGCTATCTCAAATTGCAGGTTTCTTCTGATGGCTAGAGCTCCTGAAGTGTCATGCCACTGTTTCCATTCACCCTTTGTTTGTCACCTGCTAGTGTGTACATGTTGGAATGAATGTGCCGTTGCTATAATGTGTAGCTTCCTGCAATTGGTGCTGTTGCTTTCTTCAGACATGTAGCTTCTCTGTCGAGGTATACTGATGTAGTAAGCATATGATGGTTTGAATAGTTTTAGCTGAATCAGGACCTTCTAAAGTTATTGTGTAGATTGTAGTACATGATTTTGCATGGAAACATCAGAGCAGAATTTTGTTCAGCAAACGTTGTTTTGTTTCTGCGTGCACTTCCGGTTTCGTTTGGCGACCTCAGGATCCTAGAGATCGTTGATTGCAAACGTACATATCGACAGTGGATGGCCCCAAAGACGTAAGTGCACTGCAACAACTGCAGCAGATCCGCGATTGTTCTGCCTGCCATCAGGTCGCTGCCCAAGGATCTGGATGGTTCTTTCTGTGTTGCCAAGCATCTGCATGTACCTTCCACTTCCATTCCAGACCACGTATGCAAAACAGGTTCTTATTACAGTAGACATATCAATAGAGATCTGATATGTTTCTTCAAAAAAAAGAGAGATATGATATCAGTACTGCAGTGTTGAACTTACCACCTTCTGCTTATTATTGGTGACAAGACAATTGTTTACTTTCCAATGTGTCACAACTCTATTATCAGTCATAAAACACTGTTTTTCTCTCACAGCAAATCAGCATCAACATCAGCCAGCCGAACAGTGGCTGAAAAGTAGTACTGATAAGTTCAAGTAAACAGTATACTTGTGCTTTTCATGGGTGCAGCATCCATGATTCATCAATGTGCATGGTCGTTCATCCCGGGAGGATCAAACTACAGGTAATGCATGCCCTCCTAATTATAAAATTAGGGTTACTACAAGAGCAACATGTGGAACAGGTAAGAGTCATAGCAAATCAGGGGCGGATATTAGTTATAGAATTGTACAGTTAGTTATTTTTTATCTAAATTTAATGCTTCATGCATGCGTTTAAAACTTTGATGTGATAGGAAATCTTGAAATTTTTTGAAACTAAGCAAGGCCTAAATGACTTTTTTCGAATAAGGCCTATGTTGCCCCTACAAACTGCAGGTACCTTCTTGTTCGCTGGTCTGAAAAGTCATGGACAAAATAAAGAAACGGAAATGACCTGCACTGATACTATGTGTACTCATATGTAACTCTCTCATTGAGGGACTCAGTCATGACAACTCATAATATATACAGTACATTCACAAGGGCGACCCCTAGGAAGGTTCTCTTGCCTAGGGGCTCGTCGACTGGACGTATTGGATTCATTTGCATGGCTTCATGACACCCCCTCAATGTTTTTATCATGCATACAAATGTTTGCCTACAACGACCGTACATGTTTGTCTGAAACTGCTGGTGCACGTGCACGTGCACTATGCAACCTTTCTAGCACCTACCCGGCAGCAAGCATTGGCAACCAAACAGAAAGAAAACGATGGTGTCATGGCCTTGCTCTTGCAATATACCCTAATCGTCAGTTCTGTTAGTACTATGATGATTGCAAAAGATCCAGTATACATGATTTTGCATGATTACCTTAGCTACAGAATTCGATCATTGTTGTATTTTACCTTCCTCCACTGTGGAGTTAGCTAGTCTGTATAACTAGGGCCTAAAACACAGGGCACGTCAGGCGCATATTCAGCTCACAAAAAGACTGGAGGTTGTCTGATTAGCCCTGAGCAAACAAACTATACATTCAATTATAGCTTTGCAGTACAAAGGAACAAATTTCATCTGCAGTACCATGACAAACACTGACGAACATTAGGGATTAACACAAAACAAGACTGTCAAAAAATAAATTAAACATCTGACCATCACAAGGTCCTTTTTTTTTCAGCAGTATAAACATTCAATATACCATGGTACAATCAGGGAGTATGCAATGCTAATCACTAACACACAAGTATACAACAATGATTTGCTGAAGGCCTTCAGCTACATATATATATATATATCCCCTCCAGGCTCCAGGGATAACAAAGTCAAAAAAAGAATCATTTATGTGAACTCTTCATGTCATGTGAGCGTTCCTAAAAGGGCGACAGCAGAAGAATGTGACAGTTTTTTTTCTCTCCTAGCTTGGTCCATCCAGACAATCCCCACCATTGCTTGGCTGTCAATCTATCGTTGTGACCTTTCTATTGCTGATTATCTGTTCCAGTCTCTGCTGTAGAATAACATCAACACTGGGTGGCGCATGCATTTCCTAAGACTACTGGCAGAAATATGTGCAGCACTAGTCTCCAGAAACAAATTTCTTTTGTGTGTAGTACCGGTCTTCACTAGCCTTCTTTTTCAAGTTCCTCTTCTGTTTATATAAGCCCCAGAAAATTATGTTTAGCGCCAATTAAAAGGAACCAAACAAACCTACCAGCTATGACAATGCATACCTTGTAAGCTTCATGATTGTCAACTATTCTTGTCGCCACTGACAATGTTGTTATAGATTTTGGGCTCCTGATTGTCTGAAAAATGCCCATGCTCTTTGGAACAGCATAAGGATCAATTTCACCCTGCAGCACACACTCATTGAGTTTCAACATGAATTTCAGCAATTACAATAAGTTTTATCTTCGATACTAAGCACTTACAGCTGAATTGCCCTCAGCTACAGTCCCATGGACAACCAATGAAATGTTAAACGTAGTGATCTGTAACAGGGTATAAAAACAACCATGAGGCATTCCTAAATTGTCAAAACAATCACAGCATGCTCACAACATTAATAATTCAAGCATGACAAAATATATATACTAATGAACTCATGAAGACAAATATACCATGTCCTTAGAAACTTCCCATGGCGCACCAATAATGACTTCATCAACATAGCGGCAGGAAAGAACACTAAGAGTACGCTCATGGAGATGCATTATAGGACGACAGCCTCTTCTATCCCTGGACAAATTATAATTATAAGATTGGTATTTCAATTTGTAATAGGATACTCTTTTGATATATACTTGATATATGCTATTTTGTAGTTGCTTGTTAAATCTAAGTGAAGGACAGGAGTAAGACCTGATAGACTGGTCGTCATAGACACCCACAAGTAGGAAGTCACCAAGTTGTCTAGCGCTCCTGAGGAACTGCATTAAGTAAATGGCATACTATTAATTTTAGTTGCATATATGGACCAAATAAGTGTTGAAAAAAGGTGAGTTACAGTATGCTGATTTGCAGAGAATAAGAAAATGGCACCTCGACATGGCCAGCGTGGAAAAGATCAAATGCACCATCTACATAGACAACACGAGCACCTGGCGAGGGAGCCTGAGTGCATATGAGCATATTGTTCAATAAAAGCAACATAAGGGCATTATGAAGATTTAAAGCAGAGGATTATATATGAAAACCTATTAACTACTCTAGATGTCAGGGAATCAGTATTGAACAACTTTGAAATGGCAGAAATACCACACTAAAGATCAAGACTAAGGGATCACATGTGTGGTACTTATTTAGGCCTATTTGTTTGAGCTAGAGGTTGTAGCATTAGTTTCTATATTCCCTAGCTAAAACAAACAACCAGCTTGTGGCCCCAAACCCCACAATCTAGTTTGCCCAGATTTCACAATCCAACAATCCACCCTCCACCAGCTTTTTCCAGATTGTAGCACACATATTTATCCACCATGTCATTACAAACATAGGAGGTGGGAGGAAGATAAAGATAGCCATAAGCTAGAATTCATACAGCTTCAGATTTCGGACACTAGCATTTCCACAACCCAGGTTCTACAAGCTGATTCTGGAATACCTAACTAAATCAAACAGGGCCTAGTTAATTAGCTAAGAATACTATACCATGCCACTTTCTGTAAATGCCCTAAAAGGTTCATCGAGTTAAGGTCACTAAATGTTATTCGCATTTCCTTTATGGAAATCTGGGGGCACATATGGCCTCCATTCTCTTTGTAAAAGGCCACAAATATGTAAAGGTGATAATGCCAAGCAATCTTGAACATCAGAGCTCATACCTGCCCATTTGAAAACTGCATGATCCGGCGAGAAGTTGGAAGAAAATGAGATAGCTGACTTTTCACTTCATCGTTTGATTTCTCTCCAGCCTTTTCAGCAATGGCAACATTTAAATCAGTGCCAGCATCTTTCTGCTTGAATGTTAGCAGTATCCTCCCTATCCACAAATGGGTATCATTCGCGTGTAAGATTGCAAAAGAAAATATTTTGAATAAATTTGAAAGGCCTTTTCAAGCTACGCATTTTATGCTTAATAGTGAACAACATATTCAGGAGAAACTATCATCCAAACAACACTGAGGCTACTGAGCCTTACCAACTATATCAGTGCTAGAGACACCTTCTGTTCGCTTGATTTGCTTGTAGCGCCCGACCTTTTTCGCTAACGCATATGCATCAGTGCCATCAGGTAGAAGACAAGGATCATCTCCATGAATAATGTAATCAATGTTGTACTTGTTGAAGAGAGTATTCATGAATTCTTCTGTTATCTCATACGGTGCATTGGGAATGACCTCATCAACCCACTTCAGGCCACTAACAAGAGTCAACCTAGAAATAGGAAAAATATAAACACAGTCAATATGGTTCATTTTTCAGCTAATGAATCCTGAAAAGTTGAGATCATTATGAAAATATACTTAAATGCATACGAGACCATATCAATTCAATCAGTTGCTACAGTACTTCTAATATGGACAGGATTTTTGGGACAAAGATAGTGTGTTTCACAGAATAAAATAATCAAATTCTTCCATACCTCTCTTCCATGGAAAGGACAGGTGGACCTTTATTTGCCACAATCTCCTCATCACTGACAACTCCAACTACAAGCTGATCTCCCAGCAACTTAGCCTGCCGCAATGCATTTGCATGGCCGTAGTGCATGAGATCAAAGCATCCATCCATGTACACTCTGACAGGCCTTTTGCGTTCCCTCTTCTTTGGCACTTGTCCTAGATATGGCCAGAAAAATGGAGAAAATGGAGCACCGATTCCCCCAAAGTAGCCCGTGGATAACATAAGAATGGTAAGAGTGATCAGAACTCCTCCAATTCCAAACAACTGTGAATAGTATCCGCTGTTCCAGAGCCCCTGGTGGCTCTCAAACGCTAGTAATCCCATCATCATCTTCAAGGTGGAAGTGTAATCCTGGTAATGCTTCTGTCGAAAAGTAGAATATCAAAATGAGACTCCAACTTAGTTGACATATTCTGTGGCACATGAAAACCATTATATATGCAGTAAGGCAGTACACAACATGTCGTTTTCCATCATTTGGAGGAACCAATAGCATTTGCAGCTTGATTACTAACATTTTTTAAAAACCTAGAAAGTGACTCGAAAAAGAAAAAAGAAAAGCGTGCCTTTCTGACTACTTACTCATATTAACTACAGATGGTTGGAAGGATGGCAGACATATAACCAGAAGAATTAGATGTATATGCTAGAACGTGCTTAACGATCACATCACGTTGACCAAATCCTAACAACCAGATTTTTTGTGCAAAGGGGCGATCGTGGAGAATTTTGAAAAGACACGAATTGCTTCTAGAAGAAGCCACGTAACGACTGATGGTGCTCTAGAAACATGCTGTTAGCATGAGATACTATTCCCCCTTCTTTCTCATCAAGAAAGACAGCTCATTTATTCATTCCAAGGGTTAAAAAAAAAGAGAACAGCTCTGAGTACGGTTGAGCAAGCTCCTCTAATTCGCAAACAGTGATAATTAAAAAAGAATACGGCGAGCAAGGGAATTCCACAAACGAATCCGTCTCTAGCACCCTGTCCTGTCTGTCAGCAACCAGAGAATCAAACATGCCCGGGAGAGAATCTGATTCCCAACCACCACGTCTCAAGTTGGAGCACTGCAGCCAGCTAAGCTAAGCAGACAGGTAGATTTTATAGAGATTCGACGTTTCAGTAGGCTCCGGAGGCGGAGGATGGGAGGAAGGTTGGAGATAGCCAAAAAAAAAGCATCAGCTCGAATTCACACTCCGACCATCCGGAATCCCCGTTAACAGAGCCGCGAAGAGCAAATGCAATCTCCAGGCCAGGCGGCCGGCCGTGATCCGAATTCCATCGTCACTCACGTGAATCGCCACACAAATGACATCGCGGGAAACAAGGGGGGCAAAAAAAAAAAGAAAAGGAATTTTCTTTTCATGAACGCCAAGCTGGCCGTGGCATGGCATAGATCAAAGGGGGATCGCAACAAGAACCAAAAGAAGAGAAAGGAAGAAAGAGAAGAAAAAAAAAACAGAGATCTTTCCACGCCGCATTTGACGAGCGCGCAACCTTGACCTGGAGGAAGAGGGGTGCGGGGATCAGGGAGACACACCGTGATGGAGACGGCGAGCGGCGGCGCTGCCTACCCACCCGGGGGGGCGGCGGAACGCGGGCGCGGATCTCGCGTCGAAACCAGGGCTCGGCGCGAGATCTGCCGCGGGAGGCGGCGAGGTTCCACCCGCTTTCGTGGCGCGCGCGCACGCTGTCACTGCTCCTTGTTTTGGGAGGAGAGGGAAGCCGAGGTGGAGGGGAAGGCCGGAGGGGAGGGAGAGGACAGGGGAGAGGGGTGTCGCCTCGCCTCGCCGTCTGGTTCTGGTGGCCGCGTGGGCGTGGTGGTGTGGCCTCGCCAATTGGGGGCTGGTTGGAGCGTGGGTGGGTTCACGTCCACCAAACTGCCCCGGGCCCACACGGCTGGAAGTACTAGCAATATAATTTATTTGCATTGGAGTACCTGACGGAAAGTAAAATACTGCATCGACGCCACCCCGTGATGTTGCCCGGCGACGAGAGAAAGCGCTTGTTTGATCCTCTTTAGTAAACTTTAAAAACTTTAGAGCTCATTTTCAATTATTAAGATATAAGGCCCTGTTTGGTTCGTGATGATAAATTTTAACTCCTGTCATATCGAATATTTAGATACAGGCATGAAGTATTAACTATAGAATATTTATAAAACTAAAAATATAGCTATAAAATAATTTGCGAGACAAATTTTTTAAACTTAGTAAGTCTATAATTAGACACTAATTGCTAAACAAAATAAAATTCTACGCCCTAAAGCTCAGTGGGCATCTTTTTAAAGATTTTAGATCTAAAGTTTAGAGGTCTATATTTTAGAGTGGATCCCTAATCCCTATTCTCTTTTTTCTGTTTTCATTTCGGGCAATGATGCAAAAGTCATCCATGGCTCTAATGGCCGAGCTCAGTTCCAATTTTAATTCTACCCTATGCTAGTTTCTAACAAGACATGTATATCTTTCTTTCTCTTTCGCGAACGAGCCTCATTAGTTTGTGTTTTTAGAGAAAAATAGAGTTTATTATACAACACATATAATTTGGTCTTCCCTGAGAACAAGATTGTTGCATTGCAAAGTTGATCGTATGCATACAACATGTTTTACTTATACAATTATGCGCACAAAGCTTTTGCAACCAAATTATAAAGAAAATGAATTTATCCTATTTTCTCTAAAAACACAGTTTTGTAAAGTTGATCGTATGCACCCTCGATGACGCCTAGGGAACAACTCTTGCAATGCCTCCCGCATAGCTGGGAAAAATGGCAGATGCGAAGTCTTACACATAATCACCGAATGTCGAGGTGTCAAGTTCACAACTTTCAGCTAGCATGCCCTTCTGCATGACATTGCGAGCTTGGATTTCCGACTTTGCGACTCTAGTTCTATCTTTTCTGCTGGAGAAATAGAATAAATATGCATTATTCCCACCATCTTGGGACTGTGATGCTTTTAAACTTTTACGATGTGAGCACAAATTTATAAAAAACTATTGAAGGTACCACTTCCAAAATATAATTGTTTTTAGGATTCTTACCAGTCCAACTCAAGCTTTACAGCATCTTTAACACTTGGTTATCCGTCTTTCTCATCCTTAATTTTTTTTGGCAAAATAAGAAAAAAAATCCTCTTTAATAGTTTAGCGTCTTCCTTCACTATCTTTTCCAACCTCACAAAATTTTATCCTAGAGTTTCCCGACCATCTAATAAGCATGAAGAAAGATAGGGCCCCGGATGAGAAAAAACGCAAGAGAGAAAGATAAGGTGGAAGAGCTCAAACACGTACAGAAACAAATTTAGGGTTTTTGATACAAAACATAAGACCGAGTCGTAGGAAAAAGTGCCGAGAAAGAAACTTTTAGCATAAAAATATAGGAAACTATTGGAGATAACTTTTTTTCCTCCTCATATTAATTTAGGAGTTAGCAAATAGCATATTTTTGGAATAAAATAGGAAGATCTATTGTAGATGCTCTTAGTGTATGTTTGGATCACCTGGAGTAGTTGTTAGCCAAATTAAAATAAGGTGAAAGTTTAGACAACTTAGTTTAGTATTGCCTTCTTTCTAAATCATAAGATATTTTAGTCTTTTTAAGTACGTACCTTTTATTATGTATCTACGTACTTTTTTTTTGTCTAAACTAGAGGTATAGTAAAAAAATGTAGATAGAAAGCCAAAGCACCTTGAACTGTAGTGAAGAACTAGTAACCGTTTAGGCTAAACTAATAAGTTTAGTCCACCCGTTCGAATGACTTACGACTAAACTTTAAAGTTCAGTCTAGCGACGATTCAAATAGGCCTTTAACCTTTGACCATCGAAATGATGAAAAGGTCCAGCTCATTGATTGAAAAGCTAAGGCTGATGATGTTATTAGACTAGACTTGCGGTGGAAAATACTTTCACAACAACAGATTGTGTTTTATTATTTAGAAAATGCTAGCCAAATCGTCACCTTGCGGACTAGTTTTAAATAAATAATTTGTGTTTTGCATTAGTTGGGGTATTTTTCATGACAAATATATTTTGTGCTTTATTAAAAATATAAATACTTCAAAAAAAAATATAAAAATGCAATCAGAGCTTGAAAATCTGAACATTATTGTCCGATACCCTATAAATAAGGCCCTGTTTAGTTCGTGAATTTTTTGAATTTAGCTACTGTAATATTTTCGTTTTATTTGACAATTAGTATCCAATTATGGACTAATTATTAATTAGGCTCAAAAAATTCATCTTGCAAATTACATACAAATTGTGTGATTAGTTATTTTTTATCTATATTTAAAGATTTATGCATACGTCCAAAGGTTTAATATGATGGGACAAAAAGAAAATTTTTCGGAACTAAACAGGGCTTAAATAAACTAATAAATTTGGGAAACCCATAATTCCATGGAGAAGACGAAAGAACAAAGAAGTAGCCACGCAAAGTTTTCCATGGTAATGTTTGGACTTTAGAGGGGTGAATGTGCGAAAGCGGCACGACAGAAGGAGAGAGCACGCGATTTTTGCGAGGCGCCGGCGGGGGGAGGGTCCCACGCCCAGACTTGCCGGTCGCGTACGTGCGCCGCTGGCGGGCCCCGTCGGGCATCGGACGCAGGGCACTGTCGCGTGGGCCCGATGGCACGCGCCCCGCGGGACGCTGTCGTGGTTGGCTCCTCCAGCCGCGGCGCGGTGGTGGGCCCCCCATGCTCATGCGGGTGTTCTCGCGGCCATTTGCCTTTGACCTCCCGTTGCCCAGCACTGGCAGATAACTTCGCGTTTAAGGTCTTGTTTAGTTCCACCTAAAATTAAAAATGTTTCAATATTTATTATCATATTCCATCTTACAGTATGTATATTAAGTATTAAATATAAGTATAAAATAATAACTAATTATACAGTTTATATATACTTTATGATACAAATATTTTGAATCTAATTAGTTTATAATTAGACAATAATTGTTAAATACAAACAAAAATACTATAATATTAAAAAAATCACCTCAACAACTAAACAAGGCCTAAGCTGTACTCCAGGTTTATATCAGCAGTCTATCAGCACGTAATCATAATAAATATTTTTTTTTAATATATAAATTGTCTTATTTTTATCGTCACGAGCTACAGTATTTATAATAATATAATCTCTTGTATAGATGTTGAATGTTACATGTTATCTTAGGCCTTAGATCTATTTTTTAATTTATGTACTATAACACTTTCGTTTGTATTTGGTAATTATTGTCCAATCATAAACTAACTAGGTTTAAAAGATTCGTCTCGTAAATTACAGATAAATTACGTAGTTAGATATTTTTTTATCTATTTAATGTATATGTTGCAAAATTTGATGTGACGAAAAATTTTGAAAAGATTTTAGATTTTAGATATAACTGAACAAGACCTCATTTTGATTTTAAACTAGCTTTGTGGTTTTTCATGGCAATACGTGGAACATCCTTCTAGACTTGTATAGTACAGACGAATGGAACACCACCCAGCTGTTTGCAGCGAAATGACGAGGACTCGCGGAACCGGACACGATCGTCCAGATGCATGGTCATGGCGTGACGAAACGCGCCGGACGGCGACGCAACAAGTCGACGAGGATTATTCGCTGATCGAGACTTTTTTTTTTTTTGCCGCCACCGGCACCGGGTGATACTAGTGAGTGTAATAAAGATTATCTGAATCGGCCATTGCTGAAGCTGAACAGTAATCTCAAGAGTCAAGACCATGTGCCGATATCCAATTAGCCGTGGTGGAAAAAGTAATCTCAAGCTATGTGTGCACTGGATGCGGCTTAGTAGGGATGAAAACGGTATGGCCTTATTTAGTTCTCAAAAAATTTTGCAAAATTTTTTAGATTCTCCGTCACATCGAATCTTTAGACACATGCATGAAGTATTAAATATAGACAAAAATAAAAACTAATTGCACAGTTTGATCGAAAATTGACGAGACGAATCTTTTGAGCCTAGTTAATCTATGATTGAATAATATTTGTCAAATACAAACGAAAGAGCTACAGTGTCAATTTTGCAAAATATTTTGGAACTAAACAAGGCCATAGATATTTTCCAACGGCATTTGAGACCAAATCCATTTAGTGTGGTTCAAATTTGTCTGTATCCGAGTCCAAATAATTAACATCGTTTAATATTGTATCCGTATCTAAATACTCAAATCGTATATTTATGATATCGATATCCAATCATATCTTATCTGGTATAGTTGACAATAGACGTATTTGAATCTAAATCCGGACAATAAAAACAAATGTAACATCACGATTCGTTTTCATCCCTACTTAAAGACTTATAGAGTAAGTCATGATATTCATATTATATTAGTATATATGAATAAAAGAGAATTCACCAAAAAATGAAGAAAATAAATAAATAAAGTAACCAAAGATAATGTTTTCGAAAAAGAAAGAGTACGAGAGAATCAAAAACGCCATGCGTTTGCAAAGAAAAAGATGGCACGGACAGTGGAACCAAATCAAGCTCCGCAAGACTTGAGGTAGAGTAGTTGAACACTTGAACTTGAGTCAGTAGTAGAGTTAACAAAGGTATCGAATTGAATTGGAGATATATATAATATAAACTTTATAAGATTTATTTAAAGGCTTGGTGAATTGAGTGTAGCTCAGCTCGTTGCATTGTGTATCTATTTGGATTTAGAGTATCTCAAGAGTCTTTGTAAAATTTACTCTTTAAATCATTATTTGGAGATTTATTTGAGTTTATTTTTCTATATATTTATCTTATGTGCACTCTATGGAGCTATCATCGTCCTTTATCTTTGGCTTGCGAAAATTCTATAATATTATATATCCATTTAAATAGACTGTTGGAGTTTTTTTTTCATTAAAATCCTTATTTCTATAAATTAGAAAGAATATATAAAATTCTCTTAGAGTTGTTCTCAAGTCCTTAACTTGATGCAGATACTCACATTTGTTTTTCACTTGTATTTATTTTTTAGATATGGAACGTGCTAAATCTTTTAGAAGTGCCCTTAGAATTAGGTGTATGTGTGTGTTCATATCTTTCAAAAGTGGCTATAGAAATAAGTTATTCTATATTATGGGATGTGTCTCGTCTCAGTCTTAATCTTTTGGAAGTTCGCTTAGAAGTAAAGGTAACATGTGTTTGTATTTTTCGTAAGTACCTTTAGGCCTTGTTTAGTTCCCAAAATTGGTCAAGATTTTTCGTCACATCGAATTTTGCAGCACATGCATGAAGCATTAAATATAAACGAAAACAAAAATTAATTACACAGTTTGTCTGTAAATCGTGAGACGAATCGCATATATGTATACGGACCACACGCCACACGCCCGTCAAGAGACAAATGGTTCTCGTAAATTTCACGCTTTCTGACGCCGATGGAAAGGTTTGACCATTTTTTGTTTCGCCAACTCTGTGCACGTCCGTCGGGTTCGAATTTCTTTTCTTTTTTTTTCATAAAATAATATATGGGAACAGAAGGTTCCAATTTATTCTTGACAAGTGGTTGCATCGCATTCCAAACAGGCTGTTAACGTGGGCCACGCATCTCTGCCCTCTCAATTCACAGCAGGGATCATATTCGAGAGCGACATGAATGAAACATTACAGCAAAACCGCACGCGCCGCACATGGCAACCACACCAATGCAGCACAGCTCAAAAATACCAACCCCCAACAACATGGTAGTGACTTCCTGATTTCCTTCAGCAGCGCAAAAATCCATCAGAAAACTCAGACAGCAATATATTTCTTCATCACACACGATAAATGCTTGAGCAAAAGTATATGCAAGTTAAATAAATGATGAATTAGTGATACGCCCGAGTTCAGTCATCCGACAATACGAAGTTACTACAGACAAGCCAACCCAACCCATACATCCTGATCCGAGGATCATCATCACCTCTATTCGGTGTACTCGAAAGCCGGGGGCGGCTGGGGCTCATCGTCGACAGCCATGGCGGCTGGCTCGCTGGCACTGGATGCCGGGGCATTGGTCGTGGCAGCGGTTGACGGCGCGTCAGTTAGGGCGAGCTCCTCAGCCTCCGTGGGCTTGAGGTCCTGGAGGAGGACGAATCCTGAGGGGGCAGCCTTCACCGGCTTGTACCTGCTGTCTTCCAGGAATTTTATGAACTTCTCCTGGGCTGGAACGACCCGGGCTGGGTTCGTCAGAATCTGGAACGTAGGCTCCGGTTCAGGGGCCTTCTTCTCTGCAGCAGCAGCGCCGTCCACCTGAGGTCACAGAAAAAAACAGTTGCCAGTGTATCGATCAGTTTGATGCAAATCAGAGCAAGCAGTTTATTCAAATTGGGACGCAAATCAAAGCAACCAGTTAACACAACTTTGTCAAATAATGAACGCTTACCTGCATTGAAGTAGAAGCATTGGAAGAGTCCTCTGCTTTCTCCTTGGCCTTGCTCTCTGCTTCCTTCTTTGCCCTAGACTTAGACTTGGCATACGTCGACAAGATGGCTGCCGGTACCTTGACTGAGGCGGTCGCAGTCTGCTGAGTCACTGGCTTGGGGTAATCAAACAGTGATGGCTTGGCGTTCGACAAGAACTCAAACTTTGGCACTTTCAGGTCAGAGTTGAGGCCAATGAGGGCCGTTGGAGAGAAGGCAAGGCTTATGAAGTAGGTGAGCGGGTACCAGTACCAGAACTGGGTGAAAACAGCTAGTCCGACAACAGCAGTGAGCCTGTCATGCTTTGACCTCGACTTGAGCTTGATGGTGACATTCCTGCCACCGGCATCGAGAATGCCAGAAGCCAGAATGGCACCCATTTTGCTCATGGTATCCTCATGCTTGTCAAGGATTATCTTTTCCAACTGGCGCCTGAATGCTCCGACACGTGAATCGTAAGATTCATTGGTCTGGATCATCACCATTGCCATCGCAATGAGAGCACCCTGGCGTACAAAGTCGACGACGTCTGATGTCAGAGGCTCCAGTAAGGAGATGGCTTCACTTAATCCTGTTCCGGCACAGGAGATTCCAACAGCTAGTGCTGCACCATAACGGACATGTGGATTGTATGATTCTGATAGTAGGGACACAATTCTGGGTGTCTGTTCAGGCTCGTTGTACAGGACAAAGCCAAGAGCCAACACTGCAGTCCTCCGCACATCGTCACTCACGTCCGACACAGCAAAATGCAGAAGCTGGTGGATAGCTTTGTTATTTGCAGTCCCTCTGTATGCTAGAGCCAATGCATACATACCACCATAACGAAGTATGGGATCTTGATCTCTAGTCATTTGTTCAATCAAGGTGTCAGCTTCTTCTTCCCTGCCATACACTGTCAATGCAATTCCAAGTGACAAGCCCCTGGAGATAGGAAAGGAATCAGAACAGGAACATCTTTACCGTCTTTACCAAGAAAAAACCATGTAAGTAGTAGTGGATTATGTTAAGAACTTGTTTGTCAAAAGGCATCCTATTGCGTACCTGATAATTTTCTCGTGTTGTGTATCATGAGCATAGGCAAGCATCTCTGTGGCCTTCTCACTGGCCGTGCCAACCATGAGCAAACCCATGCCAATACCAGCTGCTTCACCAGCCACAGCACTATCCGTGTACAAAATATTCTTGATGTCCTCGCATATTTCCTCATCTGATGTACCTAATGCTGCAAGCCCGAGTCCCAGACAAGCACCATGCTGGACCACCTGTATTGTTCAAAGTTAGCATGCAATTGTGTGAAAGAATGGAAACATGTGTATGGTTGCTACGGTACATATATATAAGAAACAAAACAATTCAAACTTTCCCACTGCCAACATTTGCCTCATTCCAACATTTCCCCCATCTGCAGGCTAAGATTGCAGTAATATTGTAGTCAAGAACATAAACTACATCGAGATGTATACTGTAGACACTCTCATGAAAGGATTGTTACAAACCAAAGATTTGGCAATGTGGCCCTGGAATAATACCTCAGAAGTGGCGTTGCGGAGACTCTCACGAAGAAAATCTTTGATTCCTTCACCATGGTTGGCATGAATCAAACCAAGAGCATAGAGGGCACCTCCTTCCGAGTATGGGCTACCACTGCCACCAGCACCATTCTGAGGCAGGTAGGGGGCCATCAATGCGCGGCCTTGTTGAAGATGGCCTCTATGAATGACACCTAGTCCAGCAGTTGCACTGAACTTGGCCCAGTTGGTTGCCCTACCTAGCCATTCCTGTAATACAGACCAATGTATGAGATAAATATAAGGATATAAAAATTGAAGATACTATGCATTTGATAACATCAAGCACACTGTGAAACCAATCGTACCAAGTTTTCTCTGAGGAAGGTATCAACTGTTGTCCCTGCATGCATGATTGCATTGGAGCATATTGTTGCGCTGTGACAGACACTGTTCCTCATTTCCACAGCTTGCTTTATAGTCTTCAAAATTTGAAGATCAGACCTGTTAAATGAACAAAAATTAAATTTTAAGACACAAAAGTAAAAGAACAGCTAGCTGTTACAATTTATCAGTCAGATAATGTCACATTACCTATTATGGCTGTATAGGAACTGCAATGTCAACTGAATAGATGTCTCTCCTGACAGTATGCCCTTAATTTTTGTCAGCCTATCAGCACGTGTTGCTGCATTTGGATCCACAGTGGTAGCACTGCCATTTGGCATGTTTATGTCATCTCTCATCTGGCCATCCCCAGATGGTTCTGTAGCAGCATTAGTTTGATTACTTGGTACAGCTGATCCACTGTCAGTGTCCACATGGGCAGAAGTATGTGAACTCAATGCATCAAGGTGATTCCGCACATTCAGGAGGAAAGCCTGATTTTCATTTTCAGCAAGATCGAAAGCAGTTTGGTATGCAAGCAGAGCATCATCCTGGCAAATGAGAATAAGGTTAAGTTTCAAAAACAAAGGAAATCAGCAAACTGAGAAACTGTCTTGTTTGGCAAAGGGAAAAAAGAGGCATACCTTGCTTCCAGAAATCAGCTTGTCCAAGATGCTTGCAACACTTTCAGGCTCACCCAAGAACATAAGACATTGGCAAATGCTTAAATAATCTGGATTTGGCAATGTCTGATATATTTTGACAAGACATTGTAGAATCTGGAAATACAGAAACAAAATGTTAGATCACAGATGTTTTTCTAATATTTTGTGCACAGTAGTTGTGTGCCAATCACAAGAGGTTGAATCAATTGGCATGATTTATAATATCAATCATCCATAGCATGCCTACCTCCAATCGATATTCGCGGTGACTAACATATTGGTGAGACAGATTGATGCAATATGAAAGAGCTCCATGAAGGTTATCACATCGAGAAATTGCTCCCTCCAGTTTATCCAGTCTCCGGCACTCAACAGACATACCCATGGCCTGTTGATATTTTCCATCAAGAATGCACCTGAAAGGCAACCATGTATATGTGAGCTCAGAGCTGCATTTTTAACAAACCAAGAAACAATGGACCATGAGGAAACTATCATACTTGTCCAGCATCTTTTCCACAATGGCCTCCAGCCTAGGGTCCATAGTTTTTTCTTCCCCAGTGGGCCTAGATTGGATGGCAGCATATTCATCCAAAGCTTTTGCTGAAAAAAGAAACAGGGCAAAGGAGGTAATGTCAACACAGTACTTTTAGCGCTGGTTAATTAACTGGTCATAATGCAGGCGCCAGGCAGTTCCTCACCTAACAGTGTTTGAGCGTAATCAGAGTCATCTGATACATCAAACAAGGGTCCAGCGCCAAGTGCATACGAGAGAGCATCATTTAGCTCGCCCAAGTAGAAAAACACCTTAGAGGCAACTAGTGCTGCAAGTTGCCTCTGGACAAACTCCTCGTCTTCATACAAACTCTCACTGCAAGCGGCAGGGAACAAATTGTGAGAAATACAAGCACAAAGCAAAGCACCCAAGCTTATACCTATACTAATTGTCAAAACTTTATACAACCAATGACCATGATAATAAAGAGAGAAAACGTTTTGGCCCATGTACATCAATTGCAGCAGTCATGAATCATCTTGGTGTCTGTATGGATCCTTCTAAAATGAATGTAACTCCCAGGAAATAAACACCAATTCTCATAAAGCATTTACTCGTTTCTCCACTAGCTTCTATTGAACTGAGGGAGCAACCAATAAGCTAAGGGCAGCTCCCAATTAAACAGTATATAAACACATAGATTGGTGTTACTTTGTGACAGGTTACAGCATTTTATTTTATAAAGAACAAAGTTACCACATTTGATTCATATCCTATCATGACATCTGCAATCTAAAAAGTTCGGGATTTGCTGCCTTAAACAATCTAGAAACCTAGTAAGAAAGTTCTGTTTTTTCAGCAAACAGTGTCCATGAATTGGAGGGCATGAATCATATAACGAGCTCTAATTTCTAAAAATTCTAGGTTTCCAGATACCAACGGCAGCACATTAACCCTCCCAAAACCTCGATCCGAACAGATCGAACCCAGGGTTCCCTATGAAGTCTGAATCGAACTCGACGCGGCGTCGCCGACGCCATCTAGCCGGACCTATCCAGGCGAGCCCGAATCGAACCTAGCCTAACCGAAACTAAACGAAACGCGAGGCGACGGGGCGCCGCAGCACCCGCCGCCGGCCGTGGCGGCGGCAGAACGGGCAAACTGAGGGGGGCGGGAGTGGAGCGCCCGGCTGGGAGACTGGGGAAGGGCGCGAGGAGGAGGAGGAGGGGACTTACATGGAGGAGACGCTGGTGGAGATCTCGTGCCAGAAGGCGTGGACGAGGGAGTTGAGGCTGGAGAGCGCGTGCAGCTTGAGCTCCGGCGCCGGCTCTTGCAGCATCGCCAGCAGGGAGCCCGCCGAGCTCACCATCACCGCCGCCGCAGCCATGTCCTTCTCCGCCGCCTACGGGTACCGATCCGCCGCCCAAGGGTTCGCGACGCCCTCCTGCTGCTCGCCGTTCGTCGAGGTCTGGGTGCGGGGTGCGGCCTTGCTACCTTGCTTGGAGCAGAAGAAGATCGCGGATTCGCCGATTCGATTCTAGGTGAAGGCGGCTCGGGGACCCGGACGTAAATATAAGGGTTTGAGGAGGGCAATTTGGATATGTGTTTTTGTTTTTGCTTCGGAGACGTATTTCTCCTGTATTCCCAGGAAAAAAGGAGACGTATTTCTACTGTAGCTGTAGTGTTGTTGTTTTTTTTAATTTAATATATAAATTATAAAATTGAAATGAATCGACATAGGATACGTATTCTGTACGTCGCCGATTGTGGCAAGCCCGGGTGCGACGCATATATATCTCGTGGAAATTAAAGTGATTTATAATTTTGACCGGAGGGAGTATAATGCATGGTGCTTGTATTTTCACAAGTTGAATCAAGTACTTGCCAACAATTTTTGTAACATGTGTTTACTTCTCAACAGATTGAGGCTTTGAGCCTTTGTCCATATCAGCAATGTGGGAGATAGCTAGGAAACAATTGCAGAGATTTGGGGTCCACAAAATCATTTTACACGCTGTTGTTAGTGCTACACTTTTATTGCACAACAATAAGCATATACTTCCTCCATCCCAAAATAATTATCGTTTTAGACCCTGTTTAGATTTGAAATTTTTTAGCCAAAGTGATAAAAAATTTTGTGGTCAGAATACGCGAAAAATTTTAGGTGTTTAGTTTGGCAAATTTTTTTCTGACACAACTTGGACTGCATGCATTTGCAGTTGTCATTGGTGGGCTTCCATAGAAGTACGTGCACAGTTGCAGCCCCAAAAATTTTTGGTGTGTTTAGTTCCCAAGCCCCAATTTCACAAAATTTTTTCTCTTTGGGCCAAAAAATTTCAAATAAACAGGCCCTTAGGTTTCCATGTCACAAATTCGACTAGATTTACAGAAAATGCGTGCTACATTTACATCTCTAAATAAATTTGTTAAAAAAATATATTGAAAGATCTTTCCAATAATACTAATTACATACTATAAGTATTAATATTTATTTATATATATTTTGTCAAAATTGTTCCTAGAACGACAGTTATTTTGAGACCGAGAGAGTATAGGATTAGTGTTTCAAAATTAAGTACTTCGAATAATTTTACAGAATAACTTTATGGGCTTATGAAATTACACCAAACATCATTGCAGTATGAACAGAGTCATCATCTTTGTAGCAACAATTCAGTCATCAACGGCCCTAGACATCATGCAGCAGTTCAGCTAGCTCAGCCACCAATTGCACCAGCATCTTGAGGCTCCCACTTGCAAGAATTCATTGGTGGCAGTGCCTTGGAACTTTACTACTCACATGCTTCTTCAGAAACGAACATCATATTTCCCTCAAGAAACTAGCATTTGAACCTGGCTCAAATTTCTAAATACAGGAATCATCTCTATTGAAAAAAAAAGATAAATATGATGCAACCTCTCTGAACATTGTACTCACTGTACAGTCTTCATGCAAGTGTTTTTCCTTCCATGGACAGATGGTTATATCATGTCCCTTGTGTTCAGGTCTAGTTTCTGATGAGAATTCCATTCCCTTCCCTCTGCATAATTGTTTGGTGTGCAACCTAATCATTTATAGTTGCCCTGGAAGTACACCATTTTGTCAAATCCCTTGACACCATAAATAGGAAACAACAAACCAAAAAACAAAAAAAATGCTATACCAACATGATGAACTGTTCCAAGAACTGAATAGGATAGATTGTCAAATATATACAACCATCTGTCCATGAAAATCAATCCCCCTCATTGTTTGGAAACAATTTCCTGTTTACATTTCCTTTGTGGACATTAGCCCAAACTTTCTATGAATAAAGGTTTTATAGTACTCCATGAGTTAACCTTCAGAATCAAATGTTAGGGCAAGAAATGGGTCAAATATGTCTCTCTTTTTAATCACACAATCACAGTATTTAGTCATCGCCCTTTCAATTGCACCCATCCCATTCAGTTCCCTACAAACTGAACACAGAGCTCCATCTATCACCCTTTTTCTTCTAGTAGAAGACCAAATAAAAACGGCAGGACTTTTCTATACTATTTGGGTATTTGCAGTAAATAGGTACTCCCTCCATATCAGTTTTAGAGTTCGTTTTTGAGGTGGGCACGTCCATCAAGGAGTCCTTAATTAGGGGTTAAATAGCTCCGCAGGTGCAATTGTACAAACATCCTTCCTAGCCCGATAGGTGAAGCCACCACACTGCGAGGCTTCAGGTCTGGGGATCCAGCCCTGGATGCTCTGTTGGTTTTTGCGCAAATATTTTTGCATGGGCTTGCATGACGCTCACGAGGAAGCCGAACCGACGGCCACGTCGCTTTGATGAGGGGCAGTCACGTCCAACGGGAGCCTCGAGCGCCGAAACGAATTCTATTCACACAACTCGCCGTCGCTTCAAAACGAACGGTATTGACGATACGGAGGGAGTACTAAATTAAAGAATGTTTTGTTAAAGAACTAAAGAATGTCCAGGGGTGACATATTTTAAATTTGTCTAGTACCATTAACATATAATCAGTATTTCAAATGTAATTCAAGAATTTAATATCAACACAAGAGGTTAAAATACTAACCTTTTCTTCCACCTTGCATAACTTCAATGCACTCCTTGTGGTCACAATAGTGTGCAAGAAATTGAAAATACAGTAAATTGATCAATAGCAAGTTCAGCAAATTGTGTTTGTATCCTTATCATGGTTCAAGAAATGGTTTTTATGTAGGATCACAGCATCTGAAAAGGTGAAAACTGCAAGCAAATCAGGCTAGAGCAATCCAGATAAAATGAAAAGTATACTCCTTTTAGCATGGCGCCAAGTTGCATATAGCCTAAACATGAATCCTTACAAGTGGGCAAGAAGTCTCTCTTAGTCTCTTAGACAGTGCTCAACTCACATGGATAGCAGTTAGGACTTCCTTGTATCTAACAAAAGCCTAGACCTGAAGAGATCCTCATGGGTGCGGAGATAAGGCCCAAGTGGAACCTAAAAGCCCAAGTGGAACCTAAAAGCCCAAGTGGCACCTAAAACTCTCTCTGCACTGAGGTTATTGCTTCCTACCCACCAATCTGGACTTGAACAATCAGGCATCAACGCAAAAGATGTTTGAAAACAAAATACCCATTTATATATCAAACAACCAGAAATCATTGACAGGATATCAAAGAATGAATAGCAACAAAATAAACTGACGAGATTATGGCTACTTCATTTCTTTATGAAATAGTCATAAGATAGTAGCTGGCTAGCAGCTCAAAACAAAACAAATAGCTGGCTAGCAGCCCAAAACAAAACAATCACGGCTCCACAGATAGAGCAGATAGATGCAAGCACATTAGCACTGTAACTGATTGGAATAGTTGATCAAAAGAGTGCACAACAGCATTTTGTGTTTTTAGTTGGCCGCACTGAATGCATACAGATTGGAACTTGCCATCAGCTAAATCTTCACAAACATACAGAAATCACTAACAGAATATTAAAGAATGATCTAGCTATAAAACAAACCGACAAGATTATGACTACTTCATCTCATTTTGAAAGTCATGAGACAGTAGGAGCTCAAAGCAAAACAATCGCGGGTGCATAGGTCAAGCACAAGATACTCTGAAAAAAAAAACATACATATGCAAACACATTAGCACTGGAGCTGACAGAATACTAGAACAAAAGACTTCAGAACAGCGTTGACCTTTTAGTTTGCCGCACTAAATTTCAGAAGCAAGTCAATCAACTCATAATCAAGCATTACAGATATTCTATTAATAAACAATTCCCAAAAACCAAGTGATACAGCCTACAAAGAAAAAAAGGACAATACAGACCATACATAGAAGATAATGTTCCACTCCATCGACATATGAAAGAAAGAGGCATACATAAATTTACCGTCAATGTGAATGACCCCTTCCCTAACAGACTCACAGACAAACCAGAGAGTGAATTTCTACCAGATATATTTTTACCATATTCTTTTGGCTAGCATCAACAGCACATAACATAAATCCATTCTGAATTCTGGCCAAATATATTTCATTCATCTGCAACTAAAGATTATATTACCCACAAGGAACCAATAATCTTTACGACCAGATTATCACAGCAAGAACACAGGACACTTCAACAAGTTTTTTTAGGAACGATGGCAGGTACTCTGCCTTTTCATTGTAGTACAGGAAACAAAACATAAGTACAGGAGTTTCCTACAAAAGACAAGTAGAGAAAGGAAAAAAAAAAGAAGTTTCCCTAGCATCCTAATCTAAGTGCAAACTGCTGCTTCATCCCGGCTCCTCCACGGTTCAAAATGTACTGCTCCAATGAAGGTCTCATAAGCTGATTTCGACAAATACTGTCCATTAGCTGAGAACCTCCATCGATGCTTGTCCAGGATGCCCAACATTAGCTCACTTCCTCTTGTAGGTCCACGATTCCTATGAACTCAGCAAGACCAGCAACACTGAGAGCACCTCAGATGTCGTGAGTCCATTGATGCTCATGCAACCTTAGAGTTTGACTTGTGAGATTTTGGTCTTTCAGGTTCATAAAAAACAGGAGCTGTGTTACGTTGCAGGGTCAACTGAGCCACCACACAACCAGTTTCTGCAATCTGCTTGGTCAATAGCACTTGATCTTTCACTGTTTTTTCAACAACGTGAGAGTTTAACTGCATTTGAACCTGCATCTGTTGCTGAATACCCATACTGGTGACCATGGTGAAGAGGTTTCGAGACGATCATACCGATCCTGTGTCTTGCTGTTTTCTGCCTCCATGGCGGTCAACTGGAATTGAGTCTGTGTGAAGGCTTAGTTGGCGCTGTCATGAAGTGTATCTCAAAGAATCACAATCACAATTGAGTAGTTGGTTCAGCAACCTCCCCACAAGCTACTCGCGATCCAGTCTACCACCGCTTGAAGATGCAGAACGAGCAAGGGATTTTACGTGCAGACAATGCCACACAACCCGACTCGAGTGGCACCTTCCCACCAACACCACTGTGACCCGATCTTTGTTCTAAGTTCGATGAATTTTACGCGTGAAAAAAAACTAGTATCCTTTATGAGACTAAGACAAACTCACAAACATAAATAATGCATGCATATATACTTAAATAATAGATAATCATGAACCTTTGCACCTGAAATTGATACGATGTATGTAAAGGGAAAAGGCAAATACTTACCTACTACTACTTACCTGTGCAGACTGCAGGCAGTTATGTTGCCCACATGAAGAAAGAGCATATCGGAGTCCACCAGCCGCATCCGTAGAAGTAATGCCCCTGCATCTGGCCCGGCGTGGCCACCACGCCTAGCTTGCTGGCCACACCACAGAAGCAGCACGGCACTGTGTCCATCCCAGTGGCTGCGGCACATGGCAGCGGCAGCTGAGGCTGAGGCTGAGGCTGAGTAGGTAGCGTCGACACCACCGAGCGCGGGCCAACACATGGCAACGCCGCCTTAGGTTGAGGGCGAGGAGGTGACTGCGTTGGTGCCAAAGAGGCTGTGATCTTGAGAAGGGTTCCCCGCCGCATGAGCTCGACGAGGAGGTGAGCAGTGTTTAGAGCATCATCCAGACCACAGTGGAGGCGGCCCTCCCACTGCAGCCCCGCCTTCCTAATCGCATCCTGTAGAGTGAAACGAACATTGCCGACACCAAACGCTGCCGAGAAGGGCAGCCTTAGATTAATCCAGTGATCGAAATAGTGAGGCTTTTCTATACCTTTGAAGCGGCATTCCCCCTCCAGCATTGTGCGGCAGTCCCAATCTCCCCAGGTTACAACGGCGAGCTTGCCCAGCTTAGCACCATGTGCTTCGAGCCAGTGGTCGTGCATCTCTAGTGCCTCAGCGAGGCTGACTCCAGCGTCAACGTCTCCCTGGGTGATTCCGGTGAGATCGCGGCAGAAATCGGTGAGACGGGGATGGTGCCGAGGGCGGACATAGGTGCGGAAGGTGGACAGCGTCCGGCCGGTGGCGCCGTCGACGAGGACGGACGGGAACTCGATGATCTCCTGTGGGTAGATCACCGAGCCTTCCTGGCAGGTCGCCTCAAAATCGATCACCACAAAGAAATCAAACATCTTGGCGTCTGCGGCGGCGGCGGCGGCGGCGGCGGCGGAGGGTGGGCGTACCAGGAGCAGCGAGGTCGAGGTGGCAGCGGCCGTCAAGATGGGGATGTCGAGAGCTCGGCGAATCGGCGATGATGCAGAGGAGATGAGCGGCCGGCGAATCGGCGAATCGGCGAGTTCGCGTTGAGCTCGGTGACGCGAATCGGCGAGAGAGCAGATTAGATCGATTGCGGAGTACAGGCGTTCAGCGCAGGCGGGGCTTCTCTTGTTTTTATTTTCCTTTTTTTTTTAATGACAGAAGAGGCGGTGGGGCCCATCAACCGTTCGGGCTCGAGAGGAACCTGCTGTAGCCGAGGACTCGTCGCTAGATTAGTGACAAATTTCAATATTTACGACTCAACTAGCAAAATATGTCCGTACGTTGCTACAGGAGTAAATAGACGTTTGCAGAAAATAAGCACTTTGTTATATTTATTTATGTTTTATCCTTTGTATTAAATTTGATAATTTTTAAGCTTTTAAAACTAACTTTGAAGCAGTCTATCCATATATAATTTATATACATGCTCTTAGACTTTTTAGGATTTTTATTTCACGCGCAATGACACCTTATACTCTCTGGTTGAAAGGATTCAAATAAACTTTTGAATTATAATTTTTAGATTTGATTTTGATTTTATATAAATTATATAAGTTTCTGTCAATTTGTGCATTGTTCGTGAAAAGACAAGAAGCTAACAATACATTTTTTTATTGGTAAGCCGAAGTCTATGTAAATCTTGAGATTGTTTTTTACTGTGCGTTGCAATGAGAGAAAAAACATCAAATAGCCATAGAAAGTTATGATATAATATTACATATTTATTTATATTTATTTTTTTATAAAATTTAAAGTCCATAAGTTATTTCATTGATAACCATGACATCTATGGTATTAGATAGTTAATATTTAAAATAATATGTAGCATAGAAACATATTTATTTAATAATAAAATAGAAGTTAGTCAAACCTTATCTTACTTTAATATTACCTCTTAATATACCTTAGTATTATATTAAAACATGAGAAGTTTGTTGCTAGTTTTATTTTTTATCTAGATTAGGATTCCTATGAAATATGATATATCAGTTAAATGTACGTAGATTATGAACACATGGACTTATAAAGTGTTCATATGAAATAACAACACATCATGCAATAGTGGAAACATCATCAAGCATAAATTTAGGTAAATTAGTAAATCAGTGAGATATGTAGCAACATGACATCTATGGTATTAGATAGTTAATATTTAAAATAATATGTAGCTTAGAGACATATTTATTTAATAATAAAATAGAAGTTAGTCAAACCTTATCTTACTTTAATATTACCTCTTAATATACCTTAGTATTATATTAAAACATGAGAAGTTTTTGTTGATTCCTATGAAATATGATATATCAGTTAAATGTACGTAGATTATGAACACATGGACTTATAAAGTGTTCATATGAAATAACAACACATCATGCAAAGGTAGTGGAAGCATCATCAAGCATAAATTTAGGTAAATTAGTAAATCGGTGAGATATATAGGAATTGTGCTAAAACTTTTACCACAAATCAAGCATCACATCAAATAGGCTATCATAAAATTTTCATAATAATTAGAGCAAGATAACTACAATTTCAATTTTATACTAAAAATCATAGACAAGCATCTCCAACAAAAAAAATATACTAAAATTTGTGATATTTTTTGTTTACTGCATTGATCTAAACATATGGAGCTGAATTTTTTTTTTGTAATTTTTAGATTTTTTCTATGAATTACTACACATTTTTTAATTTTTATATGAGATTTTGCATTGAGAACCCTAGAAAAACTTCTATTCTTTTTTTCCTCTTCCAAAAAGTCTACCTTCGGGCCCAATTTGTGGATGAAGCCGGATAGGCTGCGCACAGATTTGTACTTAAACCCCTGTACTTTTTTTATTTTTAACATGCTCTAATATATATAGGAGATTTTGCATTGAGAACCCTAGAAAAGGTTTTATTCATTTTTTCCTCCTCCACAACGTACCACGCGCTGTTCTAGACGGAACCGGATATAGGACATGACGGAAGAAAACTTTTGGGCAGACTGAAATTTTCCCTCTTTATAGATAGGTATAGATTCGTCTGCCTCACAAGATTTAGGATCCAATTCGTGTGCCTTTCAATATTTAGGACTGAGTATGCGAATTGCTTCAAGATTTAGGATTTAAGTCATTTTATCTTATTTCCCTTTTCTGAAATATTCTCTTCTCTCCTAGCCATCTGAAAGGACCAAACTACCCCTGACTCATTATAGAATAGAAAGATTGGCTTCATTACGCCCCCGACACGGTGCCTCTCAGCCGCCCATCGCGTCCATCTACTGCAGCAGGGTTGTAATCACCACCATGCCGCCTCCGCGGCTCGTTTGTCTCCTCATCTTGCTCGTCGCCGTGCCGCGGCCATGGTCCATCGCCGGCGAGCTGCCGAGGCCGCCGGGCTCGAAGCCTCGAGCGTTCTTGCTGCGGGCGCGGCAGGCACCGGCGGGGCGCCCCGGCTGCACGAGCAAGCTACAGTGCCACCACAACGTCAGCCTCACCGTCTTGATCATCGTCGGCCTGCTGCCGCAGAACTTCGCCATGGCGCTTGACACCGGCAACGAGCTTTGGAATCAAATGAGATGGATATGTTCTAGGACGCTAGGGGTAGTTGGTCTTTTTAGGTGACCACGAGAGGTGAAAAGATCAAAGAAAAAGAGAAAATGAGATAAAATTGCTGAAATCTCAAATTTTGAAGTAATTCGCATGTCGAGTCCTAAATAGCAAACGAATTGGATCCTAAATCTTGCGAGGCAGACGAATTGAGTCCTAAATATTGAAATTTCTCTAGATTAGTAGATCCAGCTGCAGCCCCAAATGGCGTGATTTTTTTTTTTTGCCTGAATCGTTCTTATATATTTTGCTTTACTAGTAGATATATACACACGGAAATTAAACGTGAATTTTTGCCAGTCAGGCTTTCCCTATTTGTATGTCTTTATTTAGGCCTTGTTTAGATCCGAAAATTTTTTGGATTTCGACATGGTAGCACTTTTGTTTTTATTTGACAAACATTGTTCAATCATAGAGTAATTAGGGTTAAAAGATTCATCTCGCGATTTACAGCTGTACAAATTAGTTTTTGTTTTCATCTATGTTTAATGCTACATGTATATGCCGCAAGATTCGATGTGACGGGAAATCTTGAAAAGTTTTTGATCTTTAGGGTGAACTAAACAACTTGAACTATACTATGTTTATATTTACTACCTACATCCTTTTTGTATTAAAAAAGTCAAAATATATCTTATAATTTTGAACATAAGAAGTAGAATGTATGCCCAAGCGTTGTAATAGAACCATGCACACATCTCTTTTAAAAAATACTCTCTCTGTCCTCTTTTAATTGTCGCCGTTGGTATGCGTGTCACAAGTTTGACTCGATTTGTAGAAAATACGTGTAACATTTGTACCTCCAAATAAATTTGTTAAAAAACTAGATTCAAAGATCTTTCTAATGATACTAATTATGTATTATAAATATTAATATTTTTTAATATATAATTGTCGGCAGTTGTTTTTCGGGAAGCGCAAGCGACAATTAAAAAGAGATGGAGGGAGTACATCCTAAAATATTTAGATTTTGAGATGTGTTTGAGAAACACAAATAATACAATGGTTTTCACAACTTTTAAACTTTTTCTAACACCTAGTTAATAGATTGAATTTTTTTAATTATTAGAATTCTCCTCATGTTTTTTATTTAAATATTAATTTGGTTTGTTTGCATTTTTTAAATTTTATACTTTACTTTAATGAAATTACGTGATCCAACGATAAGTAAATAATAATTTTTAATTTATCTGTGAGGATTGGTGTCCAAATAGTAGGTTAGTAAAGTGGAGCCCAATGCATAGAGCATTAGAGCGGAAGGTAGAAATCATCTCTAGAAAAACAGGTTTCAAATGAATTCAAACCGGTTGAGTAGTTGGGTGTAGTCTGGTTTGGTTTAATGTCAGGTGGTTTGGTTGGGTTTGATCATGGAGCAGAAACCGTGGGGTGGGGTGGGGTGGGGTGGGGTGGACTGGATGCGTGTTACACCATGGAATTGGTCGTTTTGGGCAGGTTTACTTGCACCATGTCGGCAGAGAAAATAAGCCATTGGCCCAATAATAAATTCCGCTATGAAAAAAGTAAGAAAAAACTGTAAAAATCTATGAAGAGAGGAGAAGCTATCACCTTTTGTTTTTTAGTCTTTTTCGAAAGGTGTTCACAATAACACCCTAAGTGACTATTTTTGAATCTAAACTACAGGCGAGGTTGCACGTCTTGCCGTCACAGGATTTAGTGCCAACCCTCAAGTCAAGACGACAACGGGGACCCAATCCCCGTGTCCCCACGGAGAATTCCCCTATTAAAGGATGAAAATAGGGACAAATTACTCCCCACGGGGATGGATTTGGGAGAGAATTAATCCCCATCGGGGATAACGGGGGCGGAGATGGTTTGCTGACCCCGTCCCCGATCCCCGCCAACCCTCCCCGTCGAGCATACGTGAGACGTCAGGACTGAAGCCCCATCTAAAAGCCCAAGTCACATGGAGTATATATACGCACAAGCACAAGTAAACAGCTAAACCTAAGTCCCCACTCCTCAACCTCTTCGTTCCAGACTCCAGCCGCCGCTCGTCCAGACCATAGTGCACACCGCACGGCAGACCAGCCAGGCTGCCACCGAACAGCGTGCTAGCACCTCGCATCAACGCCGGAGTCCAGCGCCACCACCAGTCCTCGGATCCATCCTAGTCCTAGATCGATAGCTCCTTGCAGCCTGGGATGAAGACCGGCAGCCACGCATGACGGCTCGGGAGCCTGCGACAGCACGTGCGTGAGGCAAGATCCACTTCCTCCCCAGCTCTTCAAGCTAGCAGGCAGTTGCTAACACTATCGGATACCTGTGCAAGATTTGGCCTTCCCGTGTCTCCGTAACAAATCTATTTTGGACTCTTATTTTGTCCTTGTGTGGGGATAAGTCCAAAAGCTGGGTACTTCAGTTTGATGAGATGCGTGAAGCAATTTAGGATGCATTTTTATTGATCTGAGTCTTTATTTGTGGATTGTAATCACTATGAATGTATGTATATTATTGCTTGTGGACTGTTATTTGGGATGGGTGACCATGATGAATTTATTCGGGGATGGGGATCTCCGCGGGGATTGATTCCCCGAGCGAGGACGGGGATGGGAAAGAAATTATCCCCGTAACCTTTCGCGGGGACGGGGACGGGGATTTTTTACCTCCATGGGGACGGGGATGGGGGGTCGTTCCCGGACGGGGAATTCCCCGTTGCCATCCTTGCCCTCAAGCATCCAAGTGGTGGGCGCGCCAAGGTGATGTTGACGTGGCGGCACCTCGGCGGCACATGCTATGACACCAAGGCCTTGTTTAGTTCACCCCAAAACCAAAAATTTTTCAAGATTCCCCGTCATATTGAATCTTGCGGCATATGCATAGAGTATTGAATATAGTTAAAAACAAAAACTAATTGCACAGTTTACCTGTAAATAGCGAGACAAATCTTTTAAGCCAAGTTACTTCATGATTGGACAATGTTTGTCAAATAAAAACGAAAGTGTTACAGTGTCAAAATCCAAAAAAAAGATCTAAACAAGGTCCAAGCATTGAACTTAAGGGCACATGGGCCAAAGTGCCCTCCTTTCTTCCCTCACTTGTCACTCTCCCACTTCATTCGTCCTACCCTCTCCAATATCTTATTGGATCTTTAAAGCTAGGATTTGATATGTGGATTTTAAACAACAAGGTATCCTCCATCCCCTCCTCAATTTTAACACATTGGTTTGGTGTATTTAATGAGTATTTTTGGAACCCTAGTTTGGTGAATGTTCTTGATTTCGAATGAAATCATGGAGTGCAAATTATTGGATGTAAGTTATGAGGAATTAGTTGTATGGCTTAGCTATGAGTGCTTAATTGTGCGCTACACATGTATGGCACTCTTCAGTTTTAATTTTGAGGAATCTATGATGCAATGTGATTGTGCAAGAGTATAATTTTTCCCTTAGTTGCAATGAAGTGTTGGTAGTCAACAATAATGGATTTGATTTGTTTGTACCCTCTAATGTTGAAGATGGAGGACATGTGGCATAGGGAGAAGTGACGAAAGAAGGGTCATCCCAAAGGTTTATACTCGGATGTGTCATATAAAGATACACATGTTCATCCTAAGTGTGATTGCAATAAGCTAGCCCATGGGTTTTAATTGAAGCATCCGGATACTACAACATATAGACCTACTACACGTATCACGCTTATCGTGTAAGTAACCTTTGTAAATAGTTAATGTTGTTTCTTTGATATGATGGTGTTATTAACTTTTATCAAACGATGAGATGTGTTATTTTTTTAGTGGATCGATGGTTCTAAGAAGTTTGACCCTAGGTTGGTTCTTTTCAAACACTAGGTAGCATGTCCGTGCATTGCTACGGGATATCTATCTTTTATATTTAAAATATACGGAGCACATAATAAAATAATAATATTGTAAAACTAAAATACAAACTTTAAAGTGACATTATCTTAAAAAAAGAAAAGTTTGTGAAATCAAACAAGTCACGAAGAGTACGACGTCTCAAAATGACAACGGGTACCCGTAACCCGAGTACCCGACGTGTTTTACCCGATAAGAACGCGGGTATGGAATGGATTCTGTACCCGCGGGTATGTTATTGGGCAAAATCCTTTACCCATCGGGTATGGCGGGTACGGGTGTGGAATAGTAGTACTGAAAGGTCCAAATGGCTAGAGGGTGGGTGAATAGCCTATTAAAATTTCTACAAACTTCACTAAGCAAGTGAGTTAGTAAAACAAATGGCGAAGCAATTCTAGCACTAGCTTAACTAAGCTAAGCAAGCCACCTATACAAAACTAGTACAAGGCTAAACACTAAAGCACAACAACCAAAGAACTAAGCTAAACAAGCTACACAACTAGCAAGGTATGCACAAAAGTAAAGGAGAGGTGAGTGATTGTTATACCGACATTGTAGAGTAGAAATATAGCCAATCAATCAATCACAATTATAAGAGAATTCTCGGCAAGATATGACACAAGATTTTTTACCGAGGTTCACTTGCTTCCCGGCAAGCTAGTCCTCGTTGTGGCGATACACCCACTTGATGGATCACGAGCTAATTGGCAATCCAAAGCCAAACCCTCAGCGGGTGCCGCACATCCACTCACAAGAAGAGGATCCTCCAAGCCACGAGCAATCCACTAGAGTAGCCAATTGCGATCTCCCGTGGGGAAGGCTCAAGAACCCCTCACAAATCACTTGGTGAGGCTCGAAACAATCTCCAAGCACGAGCACAACACCACCGCTGCTCCAAGCCGTCTAGGGCGTCGGGAAACACCCAAGAGTAACAAGAAATCCGCAGCAAACTCAAGAATCAAGTGCCACTAAATGCAACTCTCAAAGCAATGCACTTGAATCTCACTCAATCTCACTAGGATTAGCAATCAAGCAAGGAGATGAGTGGAGGGAGTGTTCTCTAGCTCAAAGTATGCCTCAAGTAATCAAATGTGCAAGAGAGAACCTCCCAAAGCCGGCCACCTTCTATTTATAAGCACACACAAAAAAACTAGCCGTTAGCTGTTTTTAGTGTGCTGCAGTCGACCACACCGGACGCTACTAAGTGAGCACCGGACGCTCGACCCCCTGCGTCCGGTGCCCTGAGGTTGGCCACGTGACCGTACTGAGTCTCGCGTGTCAGATCCTAACGGTCACCTGCGGATCACCGGACGCTCTGTAGGTCCACACCGGACGCGTCCGGTGCACACCGGACTCATGCGCAGAGAGTTTGTCAAACTCGCGACCTCACCGGACGCTGGGCACCGGACGGTCCGGTGCTCACCGGACTCGTGCGCAGAGAGGGTTGCAAAAACCCCTCGCACCGGACGCTAACCACCAGACGCTCTCAGAGTGCGTCCGGTGCTCAACCCTAGCAGAGTCAAGCTCTGACTGCACACCGGACGCTCGGGCCAGCGTTCGGTGCCTCAACACTGAGCGTCCGGTGAGTGTTTTCAACTGAGAAACACTTCCGCGACTTCTCCAAATTTCCCACCGGCGCAATAGAAAATATACACTTAATTTTCTCAAAAGCGCCGAATCCCGCCTCGCAACCACACCCCTCTCAACCCTAGGAACTCCACCTCCTTTGTAAATGTGCTAACACCGACAAGTGTCCACCACCAAAGTGCACGTGTGTTAGCTTTTCACAAACATTTTCACCAAAGGAGTTAAGTTAGCACTTTACTAGATCCTAATGCATATGCTCAAGATATGGACCTAGTAGCACTTGATTCGAGAGATGACCGTGATTTCCCCTCTTGATAGTCAGCTATCTATCCTAAATCCAGTCAATCACTTCTCTACTCATCTTAGACCGGCAAAAGTAAAACCCTATGTTTATACCTTTGCCTTGATAACTTTGCTCCTCGTTTATCACCATGATCTTCACTTTATGCTTCATCCCTTTGTGATCATGTGGCCACCTTTCCATGCCACCATGCACCTTCATCACATGTGTTGGTATGCCTAACTCAAATCACTTAAACACAAGGCATTAGCAACTTGGTGTCATTAATTACCAAAACCAAACTTGGGCTTTCAAGTACCCATACCCGCGTACCCGTGGGTAAGAAATACCCGCAAAATGAGTAAGCAACCTAAGCAATTTAGCCCATATAGCCCATGAACTGATTGGCTGAACGTGGGAAGTGTTGAGCGGCTGGTGTGCTACTAGTGCCGTTATTAATTTGCTGGAAGTTATTATGTTTAATTTCCTAGAAGTTGTGATATTTAACTTGCTAAAAGTTGTTATATTTCTGTTGAACTCGGGTATATTTTCGGGTATGGAATACCCGTCGGGTAAGAATTACCCGTCGGGTGCGGGTACGGAATGAATTTCTTACCCGTCTGCTTTCGCGGGTAACCCGATGGAATAGGTTTTGACTTGGTGGGTGCGGGTACGGGTGGCCAGTACCCATCGGGTACGGATCCGTTGCCATTCCTAACGGCGTCGCAGGCTTACAAACTCTACTTTATAGACATTTTCGTGATGCGAGATAATATTTAATATTAGCAGGAAGAAATCTCCGATATCAATTTCTTTCGTGTGTCAGTAAATTCACAAATAAGTTCCACCACATCTTTGTACCATCCTGTCAGACATTTGAGTATTATATGTAAATATTAGTGCGTGTCTCATGGGTAATACTACGTCTCGTGAAAAAAATTCACAAAAACTTAAAAAAAGTGATATACTGACTATATAAATAATATGTGTGGCTTTTGGTCTATTCCATATAGACATAAACCATTTAAGTGTCTGTAGCAAAATTCACGATCAACAATATATAGAAATAGTTAAATCATATGTATCAGCTATAGTTTTTGTAACTTAATTCATCAAAGAGAAAATATTTTCGGAAGACGAAAATATTCGGGTAACAACCGCGGCACGTACCCACCCTCACGCATGCCGTTCAATTCTATTCAGAGATTCGTGCTCCGCCCGCTTACGTGTATAGGCTGGCTCACGATTAAGCTTAATCTGCTCACATGGAAATACACGTGGATTTGCACTGTGCATCAAATTTATTGCGGGTAGGATTCATTTATTGCTCTCTGTCTGCTTCACTCTCCTAGCTCTCCTTGTTCAACGATCAACGGCGCCGGCGCCCACGTGACAGTGCAGGGCATGAGGTTGCGGCGGGTGAACACGGCCGCCTTGCTGCATCCGGACACCCGGTGGTGCCCGACGAGTACAGCACCGCCCCGGGTCCAGCGCGAGTAGGTGGGAGACCTCGGCGGCGGTGAGCGCCGGGTTGGCCGGGGCGAGGTGGACCGTGGACGTGGGCGCGGAGCGCGCGGGTCCTGGACAGGAAGGCCAGGAATGGGACGGCGGCGCCAGTGCTAGCGTCGACGAGCGCCGGGTGGGATAGGGACGAGCACTGGGAAGGACAAGGCGAAGGACGGGAAGGAGAGCGGGGGTTCCGGCGGAGGTAGCGGCGCCGGAGAACGCAGGTTGCAGAACATCCTCATGGCCGCGCTGTAGCCGTTGCGCGGGTCGATGTCGGGGTCGGACGGAGACGGCGGCATGGGTGCTTCGTTGGTGCACGCGAGTACGACGGCAAGGTTGCCGGGTGGCGTCTACACGTTGAGGCTGCTGCTGCTCCGCTACTGAATCCAAAGCCAAGAGACCCGCAGGCTCGGAGGGCACTTCCAGCTTTTGGGTTCACTGGATTGAAAAGCTTAGGATGGATATCTATTCTGCAGAGAATACTGATTGCTTCTATTTTCTTTTCTTGGTGTTCTTGATTTACTGCTGCAGAGAATGCCGCTTGCTTCTATTTTGTTGAAGTTCTTGATTTACCGGTACATTTTCTCTCATCGAGAGATCTGTCAAATTTGGTTCCAGACCGATCAATCGACTATTATGGAAGATGGTTAATTTTTGTTGTTTTAAAGTTCCACTTAGTTGCCTTTGCGCTTGATAATTAAATCATCTTTTAGCATTTCTGAGGGGTTGAAAACGCTGGTGGTAAAGAAGAGTACCAATCCTGAATTGAATGAATAACTTAACTCTGCAGTTCCTATTAGAGACTGTTATGCGTTCTTTTTTTTTTCGAGTAAAGAGAGGGTTTTATTAATTAGGTAACACAATGTTACAATCAGCCATAAGCAGATCCTTGGCGCTCGCATGCGCTGATCCCCATCTAGCTTCTGAAAATTTACATCGCTTAGCTAAACTAGCTAAAGAATTTGCTACTTTGTTTTCATCTCTCTTTAGGCCTTGTTTGGAATGTAGTCGGATTCACATCAATCCACATGTGTTAAGGTGGATTGGAGTAGAACTTGAACTAAAATTCCACCGTAATCCACACCAACACACACCGATAACATCAAGCACTTACTTGGAATATTCTCCAATCCCGCAGCAGGCGCATGAGGCTTTTCGATTCAACAAGAGTGACACCAATCTCCGATCTATCCATCTCTGTATTCTCCAGCACCATCTTAATTCTTGTGCAGTCTTTCTTGATGATCACAGACTGTTATGCATTCATCATATCATCTCTGTCTTTCTCACCTAAATTTGTTATCAGTGTTGTTTTGCCTCTTTCTTTTCCAAACCGAACGAATATCGATACATGTGGCAAATATTTGAATTTAATTTTTGATGCTCGGAGTTCCACTATTAAAACAAAATTACGATAAGATTGGAGATACGTTTGCACTTTGCAGAGGCTAAGAAAAAAATATTCCAGGGTACAACTACAAATTCATCACAATCTCAATCTACAGGTATTTACACACTGCATATAATTTAAAATTCACATTTACTAAATTACTCTCAATGTCTTAAACTGATTACAAATGTGATATCTGCTAGTACTTTTATACAGTCATGGTGAGGGCGTGACACACTGACATGACATTGCAACTGATCTACCTACTTATTATCCAACAAAAAATTACACCACATACACATGCTACAGCTTGGAGCTAATATGTTGCCGCAATGCTAGCTTGGCCGGACAATCTTAACCCGCCGCATTTTCTTTATTGACGAATCCACAAGGACCTGCATGACAAATGATAAGGGTTATTAGGCCAGCAACTCAACAGAGCTCCATCTTCTCTTACAAAAAAAAACATCAGTGGTTACTATTCTTGCAAAATTGTTTGTGTTGAGCCAGCGGCAAACCTGTTTGGCGACAAATTCTTTGATGTGTGATTTGTGCAAGTGACTTCCTGGGCGTCTGACGATGAACACTGTCGGCAGTCTCCAGCCTTATCATCAGAGTATCTGTATAATGAAGAATAGTTAGCATGAATTATTCCATTAGCTAGTGTCTTTCTCTTTTGAAGGAAACTTTCTATTAGTGTACTGCAGAGTTGATTTCGCAAGTTTTCTGGGTGTATGTATGTATACACCTACGGGACAACTGCGATTTCATCAATATCTGTGTGTATCTGAAGTAGGCTTTCAAGTTCTACAGGAGGCACCTGAATGTAGGCTTTCAAGTTCTACAGGAGGCACCTGAATGAAACAGATTCCATCAGAATTCAGGAGAGAAGGCAAACTGACACTGTAAGTCCGTAACAGATCAGATGCTCTGATGGAGTGATGTGTCATGCAAATGCTGATTAGAAAAAAATCTAACACTAGATCTCCTGGTGGATACCAACTGGTAGCCTTTGTACTTAATTAACTCTTTCGGCCGGTCCACAATGTAAACGAATCTGTCTTGGTCAATGTAACAAAGATCTCCTGTCCTCAACCATTCTTCACTATCCAAAATCTCAGATGTATACTCCTCGCCTAGGTAACCTATGCTAGCGCCCATAAGGGACAAAGTGTCACTGAAGCTCGAGTAAAAACAGCCATCAGGAATGCACTAACAAATTCAAATTAGACCACTGATATTGAATCATATGTATATAGCTCAAAGTGACATACAACATCCACATGAAGGGACCACACAAGAATGCCAACAAAATTCTCTCTCCTTTTTTTTTCCTTTTTGTTAAGTTTATTTACATTTTCTGTAAACAAGTGCAAGGTTGGTGGCATCTTTTATCTGGTGGCCGAAGAAACAAATATAGACACTGTAAATGCTGAAACTCTTGTAACTTATAAAACTCTCTTAGCACATTACTAGGGTGGCCATACCCAAGTTATCTGAATCTGAATATACAATACCCCGTGAATGTGAATTCGTTGAAACTATAGCTATCAGGACAAGGTCTTCTTAAAAGCAATGTTATGAGCAAAGTGGATTATAGCATATTGTTTTACTACTAAACTAAATTGCATGGTGGTACGGACCTACCTTCATTACAAAAGGGCCTCAGACCCAGAGCTCCCCTGGCAGCCTCTGTTTCTGGATGAACAATCGTCACTTCAACGCCCCATGAAAGACGGCCCACGGATTCAAGTCACGCGCATTCTTCGTCTCCAACAGCGGGGCAGAAACCGGCTGTACTCCATAAGACCATACCCGTTTTGCCAATTGGAAATATGTATAATAATAAGTACAGCACCGCCGCCGAGTCTGACACTCCGACTGCCGGACCAGGACCATCGCCACTGCGTCCTTGTCGAGTCATCGCCACCGCGTCCTTGTCGAGTCATCGCCACCGCGTCTTTGTCGAGTCATCGCCACCGCGTCCTTGTCGAGCTCCTGCAGGAACTAGATGAACATCGGGGAGTCGAGCAGCACGGTGCGGAGCCCGGCAGGGAGCTTGCCTCTGGTGCCCGCGACGGCAGATGTGACTCAGGGGTTGGAGAGCGCGAGCAGGCAGGAGACCTCGGCGGCGGTGAGGGACGGGTTGGTGGGTGCCACGACGGCGCCGACGGACATGGGCGTGGAGTAGAGCACGGACGCCCGTGGGCGCGAGCACGAACACGACGTCACGCCGAGACCGACGCGGGAGCATAGCGCGGCAGCGAGCGCGTGGAGCTTGGACAGGAAGGCCGCGCTCGTCGATGCATGAGCGCCGGGCAGGATGGGGGCGCGGGCAGCGGGCAGGGGAGGAAGGATAGGGCGAAGGCCAGAAAGGAGAGAGGGAAGTCCGGCCTACTGTACGCCGGAAGGAGCTCTTGCCCCGCATTTACTTCCATACCTAACTCCCGGCCGGCCAACCATACTCCACAGTCCACACAAGCAATCTCCTCTCTCTTTCATCCATGTCACTATGTCAGATCCATGCTGTACTATTAATCTACAATCATTGGCCGCGGCTGCCATGTCACCAGATGTCCACTACCCAATCTCCACGCCCGCACTTCCTCCTGTCCGTCCGATCAAGGTGGGTACCTGCCGCCGGTTGTAACAAATCCACGTTGCTTCTTCTTCCCTGACCGCTGCTCCATGCCACAGGGCCCGGCGGAGCTGCCTCCCCGGAGCTTTCCAACGTGGATCTCCCGACCCGGCGTCCCTCCGCTCCTCCTTGTGCAGCAACACGACGACTCCCTGCCGCCGCTCATCTCTGCACGGGCGTGGCGACCTGGTGTCCCTCTGCTACTCCTCGCGCGTCCGCGCCACCGTCCCTCTCCGCCGGCCGTGTCTGCCTCGGCTACTCTCCGCCCTAGTGCCCGCGTGAAGGAGCCATGCACCGCACACTCCAGTGGGTCGGGCGTGTGCGTCTGTGCGAGCCTCGGCTGGTCCGTGCTCAAGAACTCCGGCGCCGCGACGCGACGCGGCTCCAGCAAGCTTTGCTTCTCACGAGCAGGAGCTCTACCCCGACGTGACCAGGGACCGAGGTGTCCATGTGCAACAACAAGGTCAGATGCGGCTTCAACAGTTGTTGGTTCTTTGCTGTCTCCTGGTGAGATAAAGACTGTGGCTTCAACTTTTTCTATATTAGCAAAATTGCTGGGCATTGTGGACATGCATTTACTTCCTGAATAAAAGAAACTTGTGTTTGTTCTTTCTGTTATCTGTTCATTGTAGTTTAAGTTTCTGGCTTTTATAGCATAGTACATATAAGTACATTTTCTTCTCAAGCAATACCTTATACCTTAAAGGTTAATGTATCTTAAAGAGAACCTTTCCTAAAGGATGATGTAATTATCCATCTATTTTTTCTTCTTTGAATTTATTTGTTATAAAATAGACTTTTACATCTCTACTAATATGTCTGTAAACTTTTAGAATTGGAGCAGGCAGAGCAAGACCTAGATCTTATCGCTCTTTCTAGTTCTAGGCAGTTTAAAGCTACTGCCATGGAACTAATTTCTGTTATAGAACAGGTAAATATTTCATGCAGAACTTTATCTCTTTTGTTTACTCACTGGGCGGCGCAGGCTATGTGACAATCTTTGTTTTTTTTTGATAGACAGAGGCATGTATTCTGTCTGATAGAAAAGCAACATATTTCTCATGTAGATGTGTCTTTGACGAGAAAGGTGACACAAAGGTGCAAAGCTTCCCATAAATTCAGAATTGTCTTCATTGCAAGGTAATTTGTTGTTGTGTGTGAGAGATTTTTCATTCACTTAAATATGTGCACAAAATTTGATATCCTTACTTTTTGTGTATTAAGCGTTTTGATTGAAGGTTTGCAATGGCTGGAAAGAATATTCGTCTCCATTGACTTTACTATGGACCGAATAGATCTTTTCATATCCATAATTACCCTATGCACGAATGGACACATCCGCTGCTAAGATATCTCACGAATCAAGGATGTTTTGATGCCGCTTATTGATTGGATAATCACAACTATTTACTATGATCTTGATGGGAATGAGTTTTAGCTTATTACCCTTTCCTTTTCTTTCCTATGAGAAAAAGATGGTAATCAAGAGATCACAGAGAACATTTATTCTTGGCATTTTACTTAGACATCCAGACTGAGAGTATCAAAGACCTGATCATCAATTAGTTTATGCTAACAATGTCAAATGCAAACTGTGATATTACATTTTTTGTCTCAGGAGATTACCATAGGTGAGGGCTGATATATCAAGACTCCTTTTTTTGGTGCATGCAGGTGCTGCAATTCATTGTTTCAGGAGATACACATGAATTATATTGCTTTTTGTCTCAAGGAGATTAGCATAAGTGAGGTCTGACATATCTAGACTACATTTTGTGTATTCTTCAGTTGGTAATGCGCATGCAGATCGCTATCTCACAAGTCTTTTGTTTTGTTTTCTTTTATTTATATGTACAGGATTAGAGTTTATGCAACTAATTCCAATAGGACCCATATGTAGAAAGATTTAAAATGAGTGTTTGAGTGTCATCAATATAGATCTTAGTGGAAGTGTGACCATTAAAATGGTTAAACTAACAATTTTCATCCTCTCTTTGGAGCATGTTCATCTAAGGGTAAGCTTCCATTTTCATGCATCCATTTGATACTGTATCCTATAAGAGGCCTTTTTTCATTCAAAGATTTCTTCCTAGAGATTGGTAATTATTATCTTCGAATACATGGTGAGCTTGGTATTTATACTCGATGGAAATCTTTGGATGATCTATACAAGGTAAATTTAGTTGTATTTCATTATTCCATACCTTACTTTATTGGTGAAGCTGTGTTCTCAAAAATAGCTAGCACAATCTCAGTATCAATCCTTACACTCAAGTGACCAAGATATTATGGGCAATGTCATATTTAAAAAATAAAATTATTTCAATTGTTTTATGTACATATTTATTTTTCACTATACATGTATTATTAATCTCAGTATAAATCCTTACACTCACACATACTTAGAACAAACCATTGTACGATCCATGTAATCTTTTTTCTCCACTTACAGATAACCATATGCTTGTTATGAACATATGCACCAAGATTTGAAAGTATATGTAACTCCAATCAACATGATTTTAGTCGTCTAACTCACCTCGTTTTAGGGTTGTGCCCAGGCATGGATGGCTGCTAGGTGAACGGGACTGGCTGCTGCTGGCCGAGGACTGGCCAGGGCTGCTGCCCGCTCCCAGGAAATGAAGGAAGGAAACGCAGTTACGCACGCGCTGCCAACAAATTTAACCGGTGCTGGATTGCAGATGAGATGCGGTGATCAACGACGGCTTCAAGGACGGGCAATTAGCGAGGGCGAGGTGCGACGTCCTAGCTTCAAGGGCGAGGGCAAGGTGCAACGTCGGGTGAGGGCGACATCCCAGGACGGTCGAGGGCGAGGACGACGTCCCAGGACGAGGACGGGCGAGGGCGAGAGCGACGTCCCAGGATTCGGGGGTGCGATTATTTTCTTTTCTTTAGATGAGGGACCGAGATTTTGTGTCATAAATGAAATTTTATATCAGGAATTCTTTCTTTCTCTTTATTTCATTTTGCACCCTTCTACCTCCTTGATTATATATTATTCTCTATTGTAAATTTACATCAGGAATCTTTTCTTATTTTTTTATTTCATTTCATACCCTTCCACCTCCTGCATAGGTGAGTTCACATGGAGGGGAGGTGGAAGCGACCCAAAAAATGTCGCACCATTTGGTGGTATTTTTTTGTTCTTTTTAGTTGTATAGGAGATTAGGGGTAACTGACTCCATACGAGAGGTTCAAGCGATTCGGTTCCATCTCCCTTGAATCCTCCACCAATAGCAGAGAAGAAGAGCAAAGCCCAATTCCATTCCATGGTCGATCATCTGTTTGGAAAGGAGCGAACGGCGAAGGACATATCTATATTATTTGCAGTAAATAGCTACTAGATTAAAGAATTATTTTTTTAAAAAATAAAGAATGTCAAGGAGTGACATATTTTAAATTTGTCCAGTATCATTAACATATAATTGGTATTTCAAATGTAATTTGAGAATTTACTGTCAACACAAGATGTTTATAATTTCTTAAAATACTAACCTTTTCTTCTACCTTGTATGACTTCAATGCACTCCTTATGGTCACAATGGCGTGCGAGAAATTGAAAATAACAGTAAAATGATCAATGAACAAGTTCAACAAATTGTGTATGTATCCTTGTCATGGTTAAAGAAATGTTTTTTTTTAGGATCACTGCATCTGAAAAGGTGAAACTGCAAACAAATCAAGCTAGAGCAATTCAGAGAAAATGAAAAGTGTACTCCTTTAGCATGGCGCCAAGTTGCAGAGGCCCTAACCAATCACGGCTGCACAGATCAAGCGCAAGATACTCTGAAACAAAAGAAGCAGAAAAATACCACACAGACATATGCAAACACATTAGCACTGGAACTGATTGAATACTAGAACAAAATATTTCAGAACAGCTTCAGCTTTTAGTTTGCCGCTCAAAATGCATGGAAATTGAAACTTGCCATCAGCTAAGTTTCAGAAGCAAGTCAACTGAAAACGCATAATCAAGCATCTCATCTATCTATAAATAAACAATTCCAAAAAACAAGTGAAACGGCCTGTACCAAGGAAAAAGGGCAATACAGGACATACATATAGAAGATAATGTTCCACTCCATTGACATACAAAAGAAGGAGGCATAAACAAATTTACCGTCAATATGAATGACCCCTCCCCTCCCTCTGTGTCCTTTCTACACTGATGATATGAGAAATCAGTGTTCTTATTAGAAAACACAACACTCATGGTCAAACCAGAGAGTGAACTTCTACCAGATATATTTTTATCACACTCTTTTGGCTAGCATCAGCAGAACATAATATAAATTCCAGACTGAATTCTGGCAAAATATATCCCATTCATTCACACTTCAAGATTATATTACCCAGAAGGAACAAAAAATCTTTACAACCAGATTATCACAAGCAAGAACACAGGCACTTAACAAGTGTCAAGGGCAGTGTGATCTAGGGTAGCTGGCCCTCGACTACGAAGCTCGTAGTCTCCGGCAGAGTCTTCCAGGGCGGAGGTTATACCCCTCTCAGCCGGCTGGGCTTAGGAGACGTGGGGAAGAAGGAGATAGGAGATCAATTCTTGCTTGATTGATTCTTCCCTGGTTACAGGAATATATAGCCAATGGCCCAACAAACTATGGAAGGGAAATCCCCTAATTATAGACTAACCAAAACAACCTCCAATCTAATCCCTGATTTCTAGCCACTGGAAGTTGCCCCATCGGGCTGCTGGGTCGCGCGCCCTGCGCGCTCAGCCGCGCGGCGTACGTCGCGGGCGCGCCTGCACCTTGCGTACGTCTTTCCGCACATGACATCTCTCCCCGCCTCGAAGTCCAGCTCGTCCTCGAGCTGAAAGGTCGGAAACCGAGAGCGGAAATCCTCCAGATCCTCCCAAGTAGCAGCAGACACTGGCTCGCCCTGCCACTCGACGAGCAGCTGACGCACACCCCGAGCGATCCGTGCCTTGATGACCTTGGCGGGAGCAGGAACAGCAGCCCCGTTCAGGAGGGGAGGCAGTGGAGGCGGTGCTGCAGGTGGGGCGCCGACGAACTTCCGGAGGACACCGATGTGGAGGCGGACAGCCACGTCATTGATCAACTCCAGGACCTGATACGGCCCGACATAGCGAGGCTTGAGCTTCCCCTTGGGCGCGTTGGGGAGGGACGCCGCAGCACGCTGCTGTAGACGCAGCCAGGCCCAGTCGCCGACCTGGAAGGACACCGGGCGATGGTGTCGGTCGTAGATACGCTTCTGCGCCGCCTGAGCCTGCTCTAGGCGATAGCGGACGTCGTCAAGGAAGGCGGCGCGGTCCTCCATCTCCTGAGCCACCGCGGCCACTCGGGTCTCGCCAGGCTCGTACGAGCGAATGGTCGGGGGATCCCGGCCGTAGACCACCTGGAACGGCGTGTCGCGGAGAGAGGACTGGTAGGCGGTGTTGTATATGTACTCCGCCCAGGGCAGCCATCGGAGCCACTGGCGAGGACGGTCCCCGGAGAAACAGCGCAGGTACATGACGATGACGCGGTTGGCGGCCTCGGTCTGGCCGTCCGTCTGCGGGTGGAAGGCTGACGACATGAAGAGCTTTGTCCCCGTGAGCCGCATAAGCTCCTGCCAGAATGCGGACGTGAACACCGGGTCGCGGTCCGAGACGATAGACTGCGGAACGCCATGTAGACGGACGACGTCGGCGAAGAACGCCTGGGCGACAGATTCCGCTGTGTAGGGGTGCGCCAGCGGTATGAAGTGGCAGTACTTGCTGAAGCGGTCGACCACGGAGAGGATGACCGTCTTGCCCTGCACCTTGGGCAGCACCTCGATGAAGTCGATGCCGATGTCAGCCCAGACGGCGGACGACACCGGTAGCGGCTGCAGCAGTCCCGCTGGCCTGAGGTGGTCGGACTTGTACTGCTGGCAGGTACTGCAGGCCTGCACGAACGCCTGCACGATGCGGCACATGCTGGGGAAGTGGAAATCGCGCCGGAGGCGATGGAGGGTGCGGTGGATGCCCTCGTGACCATCGTTGTGGACGGCGGCCACGACCTCCTGGAGAAGCGGCGACGTGGGCGGGATGTACAGGCGGCCGTCGTAGGTAATCATGCCGTCCACCAGCGCCCATGGTGCAGCGCGGGCGCCCGAACGGACCTCGGCGTAGAGGGCGACCAGGGCTGGGTCGGTGGCCTGGGCATGGCGCAGGCGGTCGACGAGGTCAAAGCGGGGCGCCGAGATCGCCATGGCCTCCCCCTCTTCGGTGTCGCGGCGAGAGAGGGCGTCGGCGACGACGTTAGTGGCGCCGGAGCGGTACTCCACCGAGAAGTCGAAGCCCAAGAGCTTGCCGACCCAATGGTGCTGGGGAATCGTGGCGAGGCGCTGGTCGAGGAGATATTTCAGACTGTAGTGGTCTGTCTTGACGGTGAAGCTCCGCCCCCAGAGGTACGGCCGCCAGTGCCGCACGGCCTGGATGGTGGCCCTCCTGAGTTAGGACCGCCCCAAACCCGACGGTCGACGCGTCACATTCAACGGTGAACAGCTTGGTGAAGTCCGGCATGGCGAGGACGGGGGCCGACGTGATAGCGTCTTTGAGGGCCGCGAACGCCGACGCGGCTGCGTCGTCCCAGGAGAAGCCCTCCTTCTTGAGGAGCGCCGATAGTGGCGCGGCAAGGGCCCCGTAGCCGTGGACGAACTTGCGGTAGTATCCCGCAAGGCTGAGAAAGCCGCGGACTGCCGGCACCGATCGCGGAGCCGGCCAGTCGTGGATCGCCTGCACCTTGGCCGGATCCATGGCCACGCCCGCCGCGGAGATGACATGGCCGAGGTAGGCGACAGAGGGCGCGCCAAAAGAACATTTGGAGCGCTTGACGAAGAGCTGGTGGCGTTGCAGTTCGTCGAGGACGGCCCGAAGGTGGCGGAGGTGATTGGCCCATGTCCTGCTGTAAATGAGAATATCATCAAAAAATACCACGACGAAGCGGCGGAGGAACGGCCGGAGCACGTCATTCATCAAGGCCTGGAACGTCGCCGGGGCATTGCACAGCCCGAACACCATCTCCAGGAACTCGTAGAGGCCGTCGTGGGTGCGGAACGCCGTCTTGTGCACATCCTCCGGCCTCATCCGCACCTGGTGATACCCGGACCGGAGGTCGAGCTTGGTGAAGAACTTGGCGCCGTGGAGCTCGTCGAGGAGCTCGTCAACCACCAGGATCGGGAAGGCGTCTTTGACGGTGAGCGCATTGAACGCCCTGTAGTCGACGCAGAAATGCCACGACCCATCCGGCTTCTTGACGAGGAGAACCGGCGATGAGAAGGGCGAGTCGCTGCGTCGGACGATACCCTGCTCGATCATAGCGGCGCACTGCCGCTCCAACTCGTCCTTGTGCGCTGCTGGGTACCGATATGGCCGGACAGCGACGGGCTGGGCGTCGGGCTTCAGGGTGAAGCGGTGGTCGTGCGCGCGTTTGGGGGGCAGACCTGTCGGGTCTGCGAAGAGCCCCCCGTACGCGTGCAGCAGGGCGTCGAGGAGCGGCCCGACCTCTGATGTGACACCCAGTGTCGGCACCGCAGGGCAGGCGATGCCTGTCCAGGAGACAGGGCGCCCCAGGTGCTGGAACGTCACGCGCCGGCTGCCGAGGTCCCAGACGATGGGCCCCAGCACGCCCAGCCACCGCGTCCCCAGGACGACGTCGTACCCGGCCAGCGGCATGACGAAGAGGTCGGTCGGAAACGTGACGCCGTCGATGAGCAGAGGAGCGTCGCGGATGACACCGTCGCAGGTGACGCGCTCGCCGTTCGCGACCAAGGCAGTGAGGCGAGGCCGCTGACGCAGGGGAAGGCCGGAACGCCGGGCTGCTGCCGCCGAGATGAAGTTGTGCGTGCTGCCAGAGTCGAGGAGAGCGACGAGGGTCGCGGCGCCGAGGGACACGCGGAGCTGCATGGTACTCGCCACAGGGACCCCAGCCACAGCCTGGAGAGAGAAACAGGGAGCCTCGGCGTCGGGCTCGGCAGCTGCCACGTCGTCCGGGGCGTCGTCAATCTCGACGCCTTCCAGGAAGAAAATGCGCCTGCAAAAACGGTTATAGCCGCGAGTATATTTCTCATTGCAGTTGAAACAGAAACCGAGACGGCGACGCTCAGCCATCTCCTCGGGCGAGAGACGCCGGCCGTCCCCGCGGCCCGGCTGCGCGGCTGCTAGCGGAGCCGGCAAGGCCAGTGGTGGCGGTGGGGGCGGCAGGGCAGCGCGGGGCGCGGGCGCCGGCAGAATGCCCCGCGCAGGAGCACGTGGCGCGGGTGGCGGCGGCCGCTCGACCTCCATCAGCTCGACCTGGCACGCGAGACTCATCGCCACGGCGAGCCAGTCGGGGTTGTGGAGGCGAACGACATGACTGAGCGGCGGAAGGAGGCCGCCGGTGTAGAGCTGGACACGCTGCTCCTCGTCCAGGCGACCTGCGCGAGGTAGAAGCGCCTTAAAACGGTTGGAGTACTCTTCGACGGTGCCCGTGCGCCGGCACTCGGCGAGTTCGAACAGCGGCGCCGACCTGAGCGGTGGCCCGAACCGCAGGTGCAGGTACTCTTTGAAGCGCGCCCAGGTGGGCGTGCTAGAGTCTTCCTCGAGCTGGTTATACCACAGCTGTGCGACGCCCTCGAGGTTGTACGAAGCGTGCCACACGCGTTCCTCCGCCATGGTGCGGTGTTGGCGGAAATATGCCTCGCATTTGTTGAGGAAGAGCATGGGGTCGGTGGTGCCGTCGAAGCGTGGGAAGTCCCACTTCTTGTGCTTGGGCGGGTAGTCAGTGTGCTGACCTTCCGCGTGCCGGTTGCCGCCGCCGCCGCCGCCGGCGGACGACTCCGACTTCTCCTTCTTCAGCGAGGCCATATCGGCCTTCATGGTCGCCATGTCCTCGGTGAGGGCCTTGATGGCCGCCAGGAGGTCGGCTGCGGAGGGCTCCGTCATGCTGGGCGCTAGGGCGATGGACGCGGACGAGGTGGGTGACGGTGGCGCGGCGGCTAACTGGTGGTGGGCGGCAGTGGAAGAGGAACTGGAGGAGCGGGTGGGAGAGGATCGACGAGACCGTGATACCAGGTTGTCAAGGGCAGTGTGATCTAGGGTAGCTGGCCCTCGACTACGAAGCTCGTAGTCTCCGGCAGAGTCTTCCAGTGCGGAGGTTATACCCCTCTCAGCCGGCTGGGCTTAGGAGACGCGGGGAAGAAGGAGATAGGAGATTAATTCTTGCTTGATTGATTCTTCCCTGGTTACAGGAATATATAGCCAATGGCCCAACAAACTATGGAAGGGAAATCCCCTAATTATAGACTAACCAAAACAACCTCCAATCTAATCCCTGATTTCTAGCCACTGGAAGTTGCCCCATCGAGCTGCTGGGTCGCGCGCCCTGCGCGCTCAGCCGCGCGGCGTACGTCGCGGGCGCGCCTGCGCCTTGTGTACGTCTTTCCGCACATGACAACAAGTTCTTTAAGGAACAACGGCAGGTGCTCCGCCTTTTCATTATAGTATATAGGAAACAAAACAGTAAGTGCAGGTACAGGAGTTTCCTAAAAAAGAAGAGCAGACAGAAAAATAACGAAGTTTCTCTTCCAGCATCCTAATCTAAGTGCGGACTGGTGCTTCATCCTGGCTCCTCCTGGTTGATGGAAATCTGTAGCTGTCAAGGGCCTGGTGATCTAGGGTAGGTGGCCCTCGACTACGGAGTTCGTAGTCTCTGGCCGTTGTCTTCCGATCGCGGAGGTTATACCCCTCACGGCGGCTCGGGCTTGAGAGCGTTGGGGAAGAGAGAGATTAGGGTAACAATTCTTTCTTGATATCTCAAAGTCCTGATTACAGATATATATAGCCAGAGGCTGAATACTAGTTGGAGTAAAACTCTCCTAAATATAAGGCTAATTATAATTCTATTTCCTAATCTAGTCCCTAATCTGTTGGGCGTCCTCCCCCTGCGACGCGCGGGGCCTGGCCCCCGCGCGCTCGGTCGCCCTGCATATGTCGCGGGCGCGACTTCTCCTGGAGTACAGGATACCTCGGTAATCTTAATAATAATTATTATTATAATGACGAGTAATAATATTGCTTTCATCTAATTAAGGGTTGTGATGCTTCACTCATATTTAGTAATAGGTTGTTTTAATAAAAGAATTGTAATAAAAGTTTACCAACTTAAAAGCTCAACTGCAGTTAAACAGTGTTTTCTCTTTGATTAAGCCTTGCATGTCATTATACTTTCTGTCTGTACTTGTTGAGTTCGACATGAACCCACCCTTGCTATTTCCCCCCCACCCCCAGTGTGTAGTAAAGTGCTGCTCAGAAGAAGGACAAAGATGTCATAGAGTTTTCTAGAAGCTTATGAGGAGTGCTTGGCGTACAGAGCCCCCAGTCAGCCGTCCCAGAGAAGAATGGAGCCTAAGAAGTTTTAGCTACTGTTTCCGTGTACTCTGGTGTTTGTAAGTGTTATTATAAATATGTTTTCCGCTATATATAACATTGTTTCTAATATTTCTATCCTTTTGTTGTATGTGTGGACTTCCTGAGCACACATACGATGACTCTGGTTTTCTTTTAAAAACCAGGGTGTGACAGCGGTGGGTAGACGAGCTCCCATGTACTGTTCGCCTCAATCGTCGTCATATCGTCGAGCATGGCATGGCGCTAATACTCGTGCTTCAGTGCCTCGTCGAGACTCGTTGGCTCGGCGACGCAGGCGAGTAGCAGATGCTCCTCCAGGTCCCGTACGTGCAGCGAGGCTGGGCGTCGGTGCCGGTCCGATTACGTTACGTTGTCGATGCGGCAAAACCGGAGGGGGACGTCGCCGTCGTGGTCGTTGTCAAGCTGCTCACTGAGGGAGGAGCTTTGTGGAGAGGCGAAGTCGAGCCCGTGCGACGAGGTCAGGCTCGATGTCGCGGGTGCTGAGCCCTGTGCTGGGGTTCCCGCCATGTACTGGTTCGGCAACGGAGTTGTGAGCGATGTTGGTGAGGCAGAGCGTGTCGCTGTCGAATAAGTGGTGCGCGGCACGGTGCTTATGGTGGTGGTGACTGTGTCCGCCTCCACTGGTGTCAGTTCCTCCATGGTGAAGTCCCTCGGCTCGCCGCCGTGCTCAGCGGACCATGTCCACTGTGTTGATTCGTTGAACACCACGTCCTGGCTTATGTGCACACGCCGGGTCGTCGGATCGTAGACTTTGTAAGCCTTTGATCCAAGCTCGTAGCCCACGAACACCATCTTGCGACTGCGATCATCAAGCTTGCGAAGATGCGGTGTGTTTACCTTAACATGGGCGATGCATCCGAAGGTGCGGAGGTGCGACACGTTGGGGGCGCTGCCAGTCCAGAGCTGGTCTGGTGTCTTCCCTTGGATGCTCTTGGAGAAGGAACGGTTGAGCAGGTACACAGCGGTGGTGACCGCCTCTCCCCAGAACACCCAGGTAGACCCATCGCCTTCAGCATGCTCCGGGCAGTGCCGACGACAGACTGGTTATGGCGCTCAATGACACCGTTCTGTTGAAGGGTGAACGACGCCGTGAGCTCGCACCGGACGCTGAGGTGAGCGCAGTACTCGATGAAGTCAGTGGCGGCGAACTCACCACCACGATCTGTCCGAAGCACCAAGAGCTTCTTGCCGGTCTTCCTCTCCGCCACCGCCTGGACACGCTTGATGGCATCTGCAGCGGCGTCCTTTGTGGGAAGGAGACACACCCACATGTAGCGGGAGTAGTCCTCCACGAGAAGTAGCGGTTTCCGCTTGGTGTGGCCGGCTTGATTGGCCCGCAGATGTCGCTGTGCAGCAGCTGGAGCGCTTCGGTGGAACGTCGCTGGGCCTGCTGAGGGAACGGTGTGCACAGGTGCTTGCCGGCGAGGCAGGCCTCGCACACCTGGTCCACCTGTGTGAGCGGAGGCAGGCCACGGACAAGCTCCTCCCTTGCCATCTTGCGGAGGGCGGCAAAGTGGAGATGCCCAAAACGCAAGTGCCACCGCCATGCTTCGTCGTCGGTGCGCACCGCGAGGCAGACAGGGCGTGCCAGCTTGACGTCGAGCGCGTACAGTCTCCCAGCCCTGCGGGGAACCTTGGCCAGTAGGCGCTGCTCCTCGTCGCGGATACGCATGACGCCGTGCTCCACGAGCACCTAGAATCCGCCTTCATCTAGCTGCCCGAAGGAGATGATGTTGGCGGTGAGCTGTGGCAGGTAGTAGACGCCGGTGAAGGAGCGATGTTCCCCGTTCTTGAGGGAGAAAAGGACGGTCTCACTCCCTTCGATCTGCGCCACGGAACCCTCCCCGAAGCGCACCAAGCCGGTGACGGTGGTGTTGAGGTCGGAGAAGGCGCCACGCGATCCCGTCATGTGATTTGACGCTCCAATGTCCAGGATCCATCGATTTGGATCCCGGTCCACCTCTTTGTCAAGGTTAGGGACAACCTTCCGCTCGATGAGGTGGAGCTCAGCCGAAGGCGGCGGTGGGGAAGAATCTGTCGGCGTGAACTCGACTAGTGGATGCACCGGTGGTGAGGGGAGTAGTCCCCTCCTAGGCCGTGTTGAAAGCGAGCAATAGGGTATGCTCCTCCTCCTTCTGGGCCACATGGGCCTGATGGGCCGGATCGTCCTTCTTCTTGCGGCAGTAACTGGCCCAGTGGCCTTTCTTCTCGCAGCGCGGACAGGGAGAGTCCGGTGGCGGACGAGACTCGCCAGAGCCGCGCCCCTGTCCTCGGCCCCACCCTTTGCCACGACCACCGAAGCCGGAGCCGCCGCGAGAGGAGTCTGGCCCCTTCTTCTTGTACTTCTCGATCCACTGCTCCTCTGTGAGAAGTAATTTCCCACTCACGGTGTGCGCCGGAGCGGGCTCGACGTTGTCAGCGACATTGAGGCGGCCGGTGACCTCCTCAATGGAGAGCTGAGAGATATCAAGGATTGATTCGATGGAGATGACGAGTTGTTTGTACCGTGGGCAGACGACGCGTAGGTACTTGGCCACCACGCGAGGTTCTGGCTCTGGGTCACCGAGGGCTGCCATCCTTTGCGTGATGTTGGTGAGGCGCAGGGCGAACTCCTCGACGGACTCGTCGGCGTCGAGCGTGATGTTCTCGTACTCCATTCGGAGAGTTTGGGCAGTTGATCTCCGCACACGATCGTCACAGATGCGGAGAGTGCGGATGGCCTCCCAGGCCAACTTGGCTGTCGACTTGGCCACCAGTATGGGGACATACTCCGCCGGTACGCCACTACAGATGGCGTCCATCGCAGCATGATCGTCGTCGTAGTCCACGTCGTCGTACTCAACGGCATCCCACAAGTGGCGCGCTTGCATCTTCAGCTACATCCTCAACGACCACTCGTGGTAGTTGTTCTTCCCAGTTGCGGCCAGTTGCCGCCGTCACCGCTGCCTTCCCGGACGATGCGCTCGACGACGACTTCACGTGGACGTCGGGTGTGCAAGCGGCGTGGAGCCCGGGAGCAACACGGTGAGCGACGCCGTGGAGACCGGGAGCAACACGGTGAGCGACACGGTGAACTCATCATCGACGGCTCCGGCTCTGGTGGACATGGCAAAGGGCGGGGCCGAGGACGGGGGCGCGGCTCTGGCGAGTCTCGTCCGCCACTAGACTCTCCCTGTCCGCGCTACAGGAAGAAAGGCCACTGGGCCAGTGACTGACGCAAGGAGGAGCTGGCCCATCAGGCTCACGTCGCCCAGAAGGACAAGGAGCATACCCTAATGCTCGCTTTCGACACGGCCTAGGAGGGGACTACTCCCCTCACACCACCAGCGCATCCACCAATCGAGTTCACGCCGGCGGACTCTTCCCCACCGCCGCCGCATGTGCTCCACCTCATCGAGTGGAAGGTCGTCACTAACCTTGACAAAGAGGTGGACCGAGATCCGAACCGATGGATCCTGGACACCGGACCGTCAAATCACATGACAGGATCGCGCGCCGCCTTCTCCAACCTCGACACCGCCGTCACGGGCTTGGTGCACTTCGGAGATGGTTCAGTGGCGCGGATCAAAGGGAGCGGGACCGTCCTGTTCTCCCTCAAGAACAGGGAACATCGTTCCTTCACCGGCGTCTACTACCTACCACAGCTCACCGCCAACATCATCTCCGTTGAGCAGCTGGATGAAGGCGGATTCCAGGTGCTCGTGGAGCACAGTGTCATGCGTATCCGCGATGAGGAGCAGCGCCTGCTGGCCAAGGTTCCCCGCTGGGCTGGGAGACTGTACGTGCTCGACGTCAAGCTGGCATGCCCGGTCTACCTCGTGGCGCGCACCGATGACGAAGCATGGCGGTGGCACTCGCATTTTGGGCATCTCCACTTTGCCGCCCTCCGCAAGATGGCAAGGGAGGAGCTTGTCTGTGGCCTGCCTCTGCTAACATAGGTGGACCAGGTGTGTGAGGCCTGCCTGACGGCAAGCACCGGCGCGCACCGTTCCCTCAGCAGGCCTAGTGACGTTCCACCGAAGCGCTCCAGCTGCTGCACGGCGACATCTGCGGGCCAATCAAGCCAGCCACACCAAGAGAAAACTGCTACTTCTCCTCATCGACGACTACTCCCGCTACATGTGGGTGTGTCTCCACCAATGATGCCGCTGTAGAAGCCATCAAGCGTGTCCAGGCGGCGGCGGAGAGGAAGACCGGCAAGAAGCTCCTGGCGCTTCGGACAGATCATGGTGGCGAGTTCGCCGCCACTGACTTCATCGAGTACTGCGCTCACCTCGGCGTCCGGCGCGAGCTCACGGTATCGTTCACCCCTCAACAGAATGGTGTCATCGAGCGCCGTAACCAGTCGGTCGTCGGCATCGCCCGGAGCATGCTGAAGCCGAAGGGGCTACCTGGGGTGTTCTGGGGAGAGGCGGTCACCACCGCCGTGTGCCTGCTCAACCGTTCCTCCTCCAAGAGCATCCAAGGGAAGACACCGTACCAGCCCCCAACGTGGCACACCTCCGCACCTTCGGGTGCATCGCTCATGTCAAGGTAAACACACTGCATCTTCGCAAGCTTGATGATTGCAGTCGCAAGATGGTGTTCATGGGCTACGAGCCTGGATCAAAGGCTTACAGAGTCTACGATCCGACGACCCGGCGTGTGTACATAAGCCGGGACGTGGTGTTCGACGAATCGACACAGTGGGCATGGTTCGCTGAGCACGGCGGTGAGCTAAGGGACTTCACCATGGAGGAACCGTCACCAGTGGAGGCGGACACGGTCACCACCACCACAAGCATCGTGCCACGCACCACTTCTTCGACAGCGACATGCTCTGCCTCAACATCGCCCACAACTCCGCCGCCGAACCAGTACACGGCGGGAACACCAGCACAGGGCTCAGCACCCGCGACGTCGAGCCCGACCTCGTCGCACGGGGTCGAATTCGCCTCTCCACCAAGCTCCTCCCTCAGCGAGCAGCTCGACAACGACCACGACCACGACGTCCCCCTCCGGTTTCACCGCATCGACAACGTAATCGGACCGGCACCGATGCCCGGCATCGCTGCACGGGACCTAGAGGAGCATCTGCTACTCGCCCGCGACACCGAGCCAACCAGTCTCGATGAGGCACTGAAACACGATTGTTGGCACCATGCCATGCTCGACGAGATGACGGCGATTGAGGCAAACAGTACATGGGAGCTCGTTGACCCACCGCCTAGAGTTCGACCCATCGGGCTAAAATGGGTATACAAGACGAAGAAGGACGCAGCCGGGATCATCTCCAAGTACAAAGCCTAGCTGGTCGCAAAGGGTTATGTGCAGCGTCAAGGCATTGACTTTGACGAGGTCTTCATCTGCTTGGTCAATAGCACTTGATCTTTCACTGTTTTTTCAACCACGTGAGAGTTAAACGACATTTGTTGCTGGAAAGTATCCATACTGGACACCATGGTGAAGAAAAGATCAATACTTTCATCGAGACGATCATACCGATCTTGTGTCTTCAAGGCCATGGTGGACAACCAGGATTGAGTCTGTGCAAAGGCTTACTTGGCTTTGGCTCCATGATGTAGTGTATCTCTGAAGAATCGCAATCACTATCGGAGAAGTCGGTTCAGCAACGACCTCCCCACAAGCTACTCACGGTTCAGTCAACCGCCGCATGAAGATGCGGAACAAGCAAGGGATTTTACGTGCAGACTATGCCACACAACCCCGACTCGAGTGGCACCTTCCCACCAACACCATTGTGACCCTATCTGAGTTTTACGTTCCAGGAAATTTACGCGTGAAAAAAACCTAGTATCCTTTATGAGACTAAGACAAACTGAAATAATGTGTACATATATGCTTAAATAATAGATAATCGTGAACCTTTGCACTAGAAATTGATATGATATATGAAAAGGGGAAAGGTGAATACTTACCTAATATCTCTCCGTTCCAAATTATAAGTCATTCCAAGAATATTGGAGAGTCAAAATATTTTTAAGTTTGACCAAAAATATAGAGAGAAATATAAAGATTTATGTCATAAAATAGGTACACTATGAAAATATAACTAACAAAGAATCTAATGATACTTGGTTGGTACCAAAAATGTTATTATTTTGCTATATGAATTTGGTCAAACTTAAAAAACTTTGACTCACCAAGGTTCTTGGAATGACTTATAATTTGGGATGGAGGAAGTACTTACCTGTGCAGACCGTAGGCAATTATATTGCCCACATGAAGAAAGAACATGTCGGAGTCCACCAGCCGCATCCGTAGAAGTAATGCCCCTGCATCTGGCCCGGCGTGGCCACCACGCCTAGCTTGCTGGCCACACCACAAAAGCAGCACGACACTGCGTCCATCCCGGTGGCCGCGGCACATGGCAGCAGCACCTGAGGCTGAGGCTGCGGAGGTAGCGTCGAACGCGAGCCAACACATGGCAGCACCGCCTTATGCTGAGGCTGAGGAGGTGACTGCGTTGGCGCCAAAGAGCCTATGATCTTGAGAAGGGTTCCCCGCCGCATGAGCTCGACGAGGAGGTGAGCGGTGTTTAGAGCATCATCCAAACCACAATGGAGGCGGCCCTCCCACTGCAGCCCCGCCTTCCGAATAGCATCCTGTAGAGTGAAACGGACGTTGCCAAGACCAAATGCTGCAGAGAAGGGCAGCCTTAGATTAATCCAGTGATCGAAATAGTGAGGCTTTTCTATACCTTTGATTTGAAGCGGCATTCCCCCTCAGGCATAGTGCGGCAGTCCCAATCTCCCCAGGTTACAACGGCGAGCTTGCCCAGCTTAGCACCATGTTCTTCGAGCCAACGATCATGCATCTCTAGTGCCTCGGCGAGGCTGACTCCAGCGTCGACATCATCCTGGGTGATTCCGGTGAGATCGCGGTAGAAATCGGTGAGGCAGGGATGGTGCCGGGGGCGGACATAGGTGCGGAAGGTGGACAGCGTCCGGCCGGTGGCGCCATCGACGAGGACGGACGTGAACTCGATGATCTCTTGTGGGTAGATCACCGAGCCTTCCTGGCAGGTCGCCTCAAAATCGATCACCACAACGAATGGACAGAACCGCAACGGCATGCGCGCGCATGCGTTATCTGCTCCGTCGGCCGTGCTTTTAGATTTGCGACAGTCAACACTCCTTCCTTTACCGTTCCCCTTTCCCACTCCATTACTATCCGTGTTTGATTCCTGGCCCAGCACCCGAGAGACACAGTTCGCCTGCTGCTCACTCCACCTGTTTATGCTTTTTTTATCATTTTATTTGCTTCGTTCCCTTCCTCACTCCTCCCATAAAATTGTGAAATCCACTATATCATCATGTACTGAATCTTCAGCCTTACAAAAATGATATGATTATTGATTGCATATAAACCAATACTATGATTAAAAAATAGGTTTATATTATTATATTATCATTTAAAAATAGTAAATAAATATATTAAAGACATGCCTTAGATATCACTGTAATTGTTATATTGTTTTATCAATTTAATAAAATCACATGATAAGTATTATAGGAAATATGTTGAACTATAGTATAAAAAAAGAGTTGGAAATAACCTGGATGATAGTAGAGAACTGAAATTGTTGAAAAGCACCAGCCCTAATATCTATAGAAAAAAAAGAGGGAGGAAGAAAGATATATTGTCAACAGAAAGACGATAGATTTCTGTATCAACCTTATTGTACAACTAAATATGTTCACAACCAAAGTTTAATTAAATTATGAGCTGTCATTGGAAAAGAATTGCATCTACAACTACACCTATGAGCGATTCGAAGAACAAAAAAAAGCAGACACAAATGCATATAGAACTGCAGCTTTGAGCAACTCAATGAAATAAAAGAGCATAGGACAATCAAATGTACTTGTAGCAGGTGGTGGGGTAAAGTTTAGATCATAAGTGTACCAAGTAGATTATGAGAGTCTCTGGTCAAGACAAATCGAGGGAGCATGGGACGGAATCAGATGTACTTGCATAAAGGGAGTGGGGTAAAGATTAAATCATAAAGAAAAAAGATAGAAAGATAGGTAGATCAAGACACCTGATTAAGACGACCGAGGTGGATGGGGCAACACTTAATCTTATCCAGACCTGCAAAAAAGATGATTTTGCTCTAAATATTATATCCTCAACTGAACGTCTAGAATTAAAAAAGAGTGGAGACCATAGTATATATCATGACCTGCAAAAAAAATGCTTGCAAAGAAGCAGTACATATATAACAACAAAAATGCTTAAAAAATCGGTGTGTATAGTTCAAAAGTAGTCATTCTCTACCCCTAAAAAGCCAAACCAGGAGACGTCAACACCACTCCAAAGTCTCTCTTCAACGTGTCCGCACTTACTCCCGAGGCCACCTCCTGCTCTCCCACACTCCTGACCCTCGACTTCCCCTCGTCTTTCCTTCGCGACCATCGACTTCCGCATCACGCCGGCGCCAGCCACCGCCCGCGGCCTAGCACCATCCTCACGAGACCTCCTCACTCCTGTTCATCGCCAGCACCGTCGCCTTCTGCTTGCGCTTCCATCGCCAGATCCCGGAACTGCTCAGCGCGCCGCAGCCCCGGTAAGCGGTGGACGGCGAGGAGCGGCCACATCCCGGTCTGCCAAGCTGCTGCGGCGTCTCAGGCTACAAGGAGGCTGGCTGCCGGTGTGGCAGGCTGCGTGCGTCGTCAGATCCCGGAACTGCTCGGTGCGCCGCAGCCCCGGTGCGCGGTGGACGGCGAGGAGCGGACGCATCCCGGTCTGCCAACCTGCTGCGGCGTCTCAAGCTACGAGGATGTCGGCTTCCGCTGTGGCAGTCTGCGTGCGTCGCCAGATCCCGGAACTGTTGGGCGCGCCGCAGCCCCGGTGCGAGGTGGACGGCGAGGAGCAACTGCAGCCCAGTCTGCCAAGCCGCTGCGGCGGGCTGCGAAGACGCCGGCTGCTGCTGTGGCACACTGCGTCCGGGTTAAGCACAGATACACAAGCTGGGCTGTTGTAAGCCACACTCTATCTGCTACGTGCTTTTTAAAATGTCTGAATAAATTTGCTATTGTGAGAAGGTTGACAACTTTAGTGCATTTAATTTTCTTGCAAATCTATCTTTTCTATCACCAGCTGGATACAATGGATCTATGTTTTTTTCCTTAAGCACTCTAGATCAGTGTTATTCTTTTGGGACTGAATATAGTTGCCATAGAATCCCTATTGCACAAAAAACAGAATTTCTTTTGGGACTGAGTATAGTTGCCACACTTTACGGTGGATCTTTTCTACCACTAGCTAACACAGAATTCTTATTGTGAATGGATCTTTTCTATCACTAGCTGACACAAAATTCCTATTGTGATTAAATTTATCAGTGTTATTCTTTTGGGACTGAATATTATGAGTGTTTGGAAACAATGAAACTTCAAATATGGTTTCACTCCTAACGCTTGCTATCATTTCATTTCCATTTGTGGTTTAACTGCAGATTTGTATATATATATAGCAATAGTAGCACCAATGCCCACACACTAGCTCTTGTTCCATGTGCAGTGCAAAACAATTATTTTAAAACTTCTGACCATGAGCTATACTCATATCTACTAGCGTTTCACAAGTGTGCAGCAGTGTGTTGTAAACACTAAAATAGTAGTTGCACTCTAACAACTGACACTATTTCTGTCTCTCTTTTTGTTGGTCATTTCTGTGAAACATGTGCTCTAAACTGAAACCAGGTCATCCACTCAAGACTCACTTGATTATTAGTACCAATAAAGTGATTAAGATGCCAATAAATAATCAAATATTTTCAAAATAAGTTACCAATAAAGTGAATAAGTTGTACTGAGATTACAAGGAGTATACTGCTATTACAAGTACTGCCCTGAATGTTTCAAAAATAACTTTGATAGTCAAAAAACATCAATATTTTTTAATATTCTGATGATGACACTAGCCTGCCCTGTTTTGCTGGGAGCTGAATTATATTAAACTAATTTTCCATCTCAGAATCATGCTTCTTTTGGTTCAGTCATGTTTTCCATTAATAAGTTGGCTTATTTTGCCCTTTCCAATTAAAAAAATACAGTAGATTTTACTAATGCTAAAGTAAATTGGACTGTGTCTTGTGCTAAAGTAACCATTTTTACTAGAATTTTTCCTGGATTCTGAAGTGTCTTTTGGAGTTAGACACTGCTTCTCAATAGCTAATAAGTATTAATGTCTCACAGTGATGCAACTTAAAATCCATGGACTACTGTTGGTTGCTTCTTATTGCCAGCAAGCTTAAGCAGTTAGGTTAGGTTCTGAACAGTGTTGTTTGCAGCAGCAAACTCTACAGGAGAGATCCTTGAGTGTATATTAATCTTTTCACTTGTCAATCAACATCATAATTTCTGAGGCTAACCGAGAATACACAAGGGGCAAGTTTCTTTCAATGGATGCCCATTTGCTTGTTTAGCATTATATATAGCCAAAGGGCAGTCCTGATAACTTTTTGCATGCCCGAGAGGAGGCAATATCAGAATATATAGGCACTATAATAACAGTTTCTCATGACTGGTACATACTTTATAAAACAAATTATTAACTGAGTCATTGAAGTGAAAGATCAGATTATCTTCCAATTCGTGCTCTGGATTCTGCAGTGATTTTAGTTATTTTCATCAACTACAGATGTTTGTGCTTACTATATTTGTTCTTTATGTTTACTCAGGCAAGATGTAGTGGCCAAGTGTCATCTGGCAGATACAATATTAAGCTAATACAATATGCTGATATCTAGAGTAGTTCCAAATGTTTGATTTGTTGATTAGTTTGGTATGGACAAAAATGGCTGAATTTAGACGCTCTGGCTACCTTTGGAGTTGATGATTAGTATTTGAATAATATCACAAATATCTACATGTTTATTATTCTGTGGTACCAGACATGCCGTGGAGCCTAGCAATGGAACCTTTCAATGATATCTATTTTCACTGGGTGAATTGATTAGAAAAGTTTCATCTCACATTTATTTTTGTATATCTGACACGCCCTGAAGCCTAACAGAGGTTGTGCACACCTAAGAGGGAGATATAAACATTCTAGAGTTGTGAACAAGGACATATTGTTAGTTAGTTATTTTCATCTCACATTTATTCTGTACATATTTAGTTAGTTATTAATTGAAAGTTTAAAATTACCTTTGTATGAGACTGAACTTTAGATGCTTCACAACACTTTGTATCAGATAACTCAACATTAAGATGTTTCATTACAGTCTTAGTTCGGAGAATTGCACTGCCATTTCTTCTCGTTGTTATGAGCAAATTGTTTTTTTCCTTGTCATATGAGAAAAAGCTGTGAACATGTGTCACATATAGTTAGCTACTTAAATGGATACACACATTAACTTTGCATGATGCTTTAGCAAGGTTCACTGTATTTTTTGTGGTGCCAATGGAATATCACCCATACATACACAAGTGTTTGATTTTTATTGCGCTCTATGGTTATTTAGTTCTTTTGTTTGATTTTCAAGGAAACGTGGGATTACATTTGACAAGTTACTAACTGTTCCTGAGAATGATAGTTCGGTCGATGAAGATGCATGGCCAGTCAGCATCCTGTATAGCTCTTTGACCATATTACCAGCTCCGTTGAAGTTACTGAATTCACAGTAAGTACTCCAGAATCCTTGTGTTCAAGTCTATGCCCTTGTATAGGTACATTTGTCGGAGCAAAAGGATTCTCTAATCACAGTTAGTGGAAATCTGTATTAACATTGATTAATATTTCAGATTATGGTATTATTTGCTGCTTGGTGCTTAACTCTGATCTTTTTTATATTTTTGTAGATTGTTGAGAATTCCCGTGTAAGTAAAGGAATGGACTACTTTACTGCTTTGCTTATATCTATGTGATGAAAAGTTTTGAAAAATAATGTCAGTACACCCTGCCTATGAGCATGTCTCACTTTCATGAACATATTTAATATTTGACCGTTTGAAATCTCTAATCATTCTGAGGAGCTCAGGCGTCCCGGCGGTCGCTAGCGGGCAGCCACATGGCCTGCATCCATGTTGGCCACACGCGCGGCTCCGTCGAGCCATCCTATAGTGGCGCTCAGGCGTCTCAGGTTGCAAGCGGCGAGCCTATGCAGCCGAGCGGCCATGTGGTCATGTCCTTGGTGGCCGAACGCGCCACACTGTGGTGTATCGCCACCGTCAGGTTGCTAGCTTGGGAATGCGCGCGAGGCCTATTGTGCGCGCGTGCTCACCTTCGATGTGACCCTGTTGCGTGCTCTCATGAACAACTACATCGTCGAGGTTGTCAATGTCTATTGTTTTGATTTTATAACTTGTTTTGAGTTTGGATTTGGATTGTTGTGCTGTGTGGATTTTGATTCAGACTTGATTTGGTCCTGGGCACCTTGTAGATTTGGGCTTGCCGATTTTGGAAAATCCTTGTATAAATTTAGTAGATTTGAGAAAACCTATTTAATTTTAGATTGGGACAGTCCACACGAAATTTGAGTCTAAATTTTTGTCACTTTAGTATTAAATAGAAATATTTATTTATTTATTATTAGGACCCTTTTATGCTATCCACTTTTTATTATGTTTCGACTATTCTAATCTCTCAATTATACATGGTTGTTTGGGAATTAGTAGAGCCACGTTTAAATAAGTGTCGCGGCCTATTTGTGTAGTAAGTTTCACATACATTAATCTCCACTTTATTGATCGGCAACACCATCCGTTAAGTTGATCATTTATTATGCTAGAGTGATTTAAATGCCTTCATCCTTCTGTAATTCATATCTGCACGGAACAACGGAAAACTCATGCCAATCATATATACACACACACGTACACACACAACTTATTATTTATGTTTGTCTTGTGCACACGATGGCTAAAGACAACAGAAGAAATTTGTGATTGACCTATTGACGTATGATAGGAATTCACGGTGATGAATGATTCCTCTATCCGTACAAAAATATCTTAGCCGCATTATGGGCATAAGACAATAAAAGAGATAGTTATGGATGACTTATCTATCATGCACTTATTTTGACATTGTTACTAAATTTGACGCTTATTTGAATGTGGCTCGAAACATATGTTGCTAAGCCAAGTTAAAATATATTTGTCTTCATTTTGATCCACAACTTTTTGATACTCTTACTGCATTGAAAATTCGAGCTCCTAACCTACTATTTTTTCTTATTTTTATTGATGTTAAATTTTATTGAAAATTTTAAAATTCCCGTAGCAACGCACGGGCATTTATCTAGTATACTTTAAAAATAGAAGACAAACTGACAGAGAAAAAAGATATCACGCAGGTGTTGTCTTCATTTTATTGTGGTGCATCCTCAACTGAATACCATACTATAGGTAATATTTTTAGACAACTGCACAAATCACTCAACAGATAATAGAAAACAGATAGTATTGAATAGAACAACAAAAAAAATCTACCAAAGCTGATAGTGTGGCCGTACTCAAAAATAAGAAAAAAACTAATCATCTAGTGAATGAAGTAGTTCAAAAATTTCGACCGGATGATCGATAAAAATATCGAATAATCTAAAACTAGATCTATAGGAGGAAAACAAATCACAGAGCAATAAACAAATCACGGGGTACTAATAGATCAGTAACTGTAAATATGAGTGAAATTAATCAAGAAGAGTTCAAATTGATTGTCTACCAGTACATTAATCTGAAAAAATTATGCGGATGAATGAGCTATAGAGAATCCCAAAAGGTCAATAATCAAACCTTCAAACAAGCGGATCTGAGAGATGTGATCTAGGTACAGAGAGAAGAGAGAGGATAGGGAGGGAGAGAGGGCAGGATGAGAGGGAGAGATGAAAGTTGCGAGAGAGAGAGAGAGGGACGAGAGAGAAGGGGCGTCGGAGAGTAGCTCAGGCAGGAGCGCTGAGGAGAGAGGAGGATCAGCGGCGGTGGGAGAGAGAGAGCAGCTGCGAGCGCTGGGAAAGAGGAGAGGCGTCGGTGGATGGAATACAAGATAGTTAGGCCAACATCCAAAAACTTTTTAGATTTTGAAATTTTTGTTTTTATTTGATAAATATTATTCAATTATAGAGCAACTAGCCTTAAAAGATTCGTCGTGATTTACAGGTAAACTGTGTAATTAGTTATATTTTTTATCTATATTTAATGTTCTATACATAGTGCCGCAAGATTAAATGTGATGAGAAATCTTGTAAAGTTTTGGGTTTTTTAAGTGCATGTAACAAAACCTTAGGAATGGATGAGTCAGATGTGAATAGAAAGGGAAGCCAGGAATGTTGGTTGGGAAAGAGATAGGGAAAGACAGATGTTGACCAGCGCGAATCTCAAATAATCCTAGAATAAAGAATGCGCACGCATGTGGTTGTGGAAATACCGGTTTGATCACCACAAAGAAATCAAACATCCTGCCGTCTGCGGCGGCGGCGGCGGAGGGTGGGCGTACCAGAAGCAGCGAGGTCGAGGTGGCAGTGGCCGTCGAGATGGGGGACGTCGAGAGCTCGGCGAATCGGCGATGAAGCAGAGGAGATCAGATTAGACGAGGTGGCGGCGGCCGGAGAGTCGGCGAGTTCGCGTTTTGCTCGGTGAGGGCTTAGCGGTTGGGGACTGGGCGTACCAGGAGTGGAGAGGGTCGCTGGCGAGATCGAGGTGGCGGCAGACGGCGAAATCGTCGATGTCGAAGTCGGCGAGTCGCTTGTGGGCAGATGTCGAGGGCGGCGGGAAATCCAAGTCGGCGAGATGCAGAGGAAGGCGAGAGCTAGAGCAGATCGATTGCGAAGTTCAGCGGTAGGGTTTCTTCTTTCTTGTTATTATTTTATTTTATTACAGAGGCGGTGGGGCCCAGCAGCCCATCCATCGTTAGGTGGGCCCAGCAGCCAATCAATCTTTAGGCTCGACAATAGAACTTTGCACTACGGAAGCTGCTGCAGCTAAAATTAACGCCCTTCCTTGTCAAAAAAAAAAACGCCCTTAATTTGGCTGGAGTATTTGCTTATGCTTAATTTGGTTTGTTTGCATTTTAAAATTAAAATTTAATACTTATACTTTGGTGAAATTACGTGATCCAGTTATAAGTAAATGTTTTTTCAATTTATCTGTGAGCATTGGTGTCCAAACAGCATCTTATTAAAGTGGAGCCCAGTGCCATAATGCATTAGAGCGAAAGGTACAAACTATCTCAAATGGTTCACATTAAGCCAAATCTGTAAAAATCTACTAATAGAGGAGAAGGTCCGACCTTTTGTTTTTTTAGGCCTTGTTTAGTTCACCCCAAAAACTAAAAAGTTTTTAAGATTCTCCGTCACATCGAATTTTGCGGCATATATATGCATTAAGCATTAAATATAGACGAAAACAAAAACTAATTACACAGTTTGCCGGTAAATCGCAAGACGAATCTTTTAATCTTAGTTAGTCCAAAATTAGACAATATTTACCACAAATAAATGAAAGTGCTACAGCAGCGAAATCCAAAAAGTTTTCGCATCTAAACAAGGCCTTAGTCTTTTTTCCAAAAAGTATATTTACACTCTAAACGATCATTTTTTTAATCTAGACACACGGATTGGTGTCATGACCTTTGGCGCCAAGGTTGCACGTCTTGGCGTTGTAGGATTAGGATTTAGCGTCGACCCTTGAGCTCCCAAGTGATGTGCGCGTGCTAAGGTGGTGCTGATGTGGTGGCACCTCGGCGTCACATGCTACGATAGCTTTGAACATAAGGGCACGCGGCCTGAAGAGGCCCTCCTTTCTTCCCTCACTTGTCGTTCTCTTTTACTCTAATCCATTCTACCCTCTCCAATTTCTCTATTGGATCTTTAAAAGTTGGATTTCATATGTGGATTTAAAGAGCAAGATATCCTCCCTCTCCACCTCAATTTGAACACATTGGATTGGTATGTTTTAATGAGTATTTTGAGTGTTCTTGATTTTTAAATGACTCTATGGAGCGCAAATTCTTGGATGAGAGTCCTTTATGAGAAATTAGTTGTATGGCTTAGCTATGATTGCTTACTTGTGTGTTGCACATGTATGACACTCTTTAGTTTTAATTTTTAGGAATCTACGATGCAATTTGATTGTGCAAGAGTATAATTTTTCGCTTAGTTGCAATGTTTATAAGTGTTGGCAGTCAACTATAATGGATTTGATATGTTTGTACTATCTAATGTTGTAGATGGAGGACATGCGGCATTGGGAAAAGTGGTGAAAGAAGGATAGTCCCAAAGTTTATACTCAGATGTGCCTTATAAAGATACACATGTCCATTCTAAGTGTGACTGCGATAAGCTAGTCTATGTGTTTAAATAGAGGCATACGGATACTACTACACGGGCCTACTATACATGGGCAATTCTCATGTAAGTAATTTTTTGTAAATAGTTAATGTTGTTTCGTTGATATGATGGTGTTATTAATTTTTCTTAGACGGAGAGATGTGCTATTTCTTTTAGTGGATTGATGGACCTAAGAAGTTTGACTCTAGGTTCCTCCTTTTCAAATACTAGGGGTCACCGACTCCATACGAGGGATTCAAGCGGTGGGTTCCACCTCCTGCGAACCCTCCACCAATGACGGAGGAGAACAAAGTCATCTTAAAGTGACTTGGCAACCCACCCTTGTATGAATGCAAAGATCCAACTATGGTTTCATCTTCCTTTATTGACATCAAGTACCCCCCCCCCCCCCCACACACACACACACCCACACACACACCACCACCAGCAGCACCCTATTACTATGTTATCCTCATTCAAAACTAAAATGAAAATGATTCCAAATATAATATACCCAAATAAAATATATTACTATGTTACATTTCGTAATGACATAGTGGATATTTTAGGTGTCATTATAGGTTAGTTTATTTATGTACATTTTTTTGGAATTCCATATATGGTTGTTATTTGTAAAATAAAAGTACATGTAATTACTATTTTTTTGAAAGGAACATGTAATTACTATTATTGGTGATGATTATTAAAGTCTACCAATATATTGTTAGGTGTTTCTGATTACTATACGAATCTCTACTTATCTTTTTTCTACTAGTGTGTCGTCTGTTGAGAATTAACAGAGGTACATTTAGAGCTTTTAATTGGTAGATTTTGTTTATATTATTCTTCGGTGTGCCATAATAAAAAAAATTCTAGCATCCATGTATGTCATCATCATATCACACCCAGCGATGTCACCAGCCCCCGACCGATCTGGAAATACAAGTCTAAATACGTTTTTGGCTAGTTTAGTTTCAACACGTTCATGGGACACTTTTCCAGTTAAGACATGTAACTATACACACACACTGGCCACTCTCGATCCATTTGCTCGCTCGGCCCCGCCGCCATGATCCTTGCATTGATACTCCTCTCTTCTCTGTACGGCAAGAATTCGATAGGATAATATAAGGCCCTGTTTAGTTCCCCATTCAAAAATTTTTCATCCATCCCATCGAATCTTTGGACACATGCATGGAACATTAAATGTAGATAAAAAAATAAACTAATTACACAGTTTAGTTGAGAATCGCGAGACGAATCTTTTAAGCCTAGTTACTCCATGATTAGCCTTAAGTGCTACAGTAACACACATATGCTAATGCCAGATTAATTATGCTTAATGAATTTGTCTTGCAGTTTCCTGACGAGCTATGTAATTTGTTTTTTTATTAGTTTTTAAAAACCACTCCCGATATCCTTCCGACACATCCGATGTGACACCCAAAAAAAATTTTCGTTTCCAATCTAAATAGGCCCAGTATGGTTTTTGTAACAAAAAGCCAGACGGCCGGGCAGGGCAGATACTTGAGCCCCACTGCCACTCCAGAATCTGATCTCTTTCCCCTCCCTATGTTCCTCCTGCCAGTCGTGGTGGCTGTTTGATCCTCTTTTTTTTTTTGCTATAAATATATATATGCTGTTTGTTTTTGTAGCTTTGCAATAGGTTATCTATATAATTCCTTTGCTTGTTATCTTCTCTTAACATGTTGGTAGTACGTGTTGCTTGCCTGTATGTATATATATCCTTGAAAAAAGAATGTGCCTCTGCATCTCCAAGAATAATGTACGTGCATATGTTTAGGAACAAAGGAACTTTACAAGAATTACAGGGAGAAATGTTTCATTCCTTCTTCTTGTTTTGAGGGGAAGAAATGGTTCATTTCAACTCTGATGGTACTTCCCACGCATATTCACCGCCTGCATTTAGATTCTTTTAGTTTCTTCAGATTTCACCTAATTTCCTGCTTGTGTTGATTGGATCCCAGGTTTCCAATTTACAGAAGCAGGAGAAAAGTAGCCCCGAATGGTGCGCAAAACCTTTGAAAACAAAAGAGATGACAGTACTAGCTGGAAAAAAAAGCAAAAGCGGTTGATCATCTATTAGCTCCGCTCCCCTTCACAACTTTTTCCCTATCTTGTTAATTATAGTCGCATTATTAGTTCGAATGAACTTTAGATAATCCGAGAAAAAAAAAGGTAAGCAAGAAGAAGATCCATGGAAACATATCCAGCCAATCCTCTATTCTCGCCGTCCTTTTTTTTTGGCGAATTATTAAGAAAAATATAGTACCTTCCAAAAATATCCATACACACACCAACAAGGTTTAGGAACATGATAAAGAAAGAATTAAAGATGAATGACGCGATAAGTCTGCTCCTGCCTTCCACAATGCCTTGTCACTCGTCTTTCCGGTCCCAGGATCAGATCTCTGTTGTCGTCGATACACCTTTGATTTGGTTCTGGTCATGGTGATTTTTTTTGGGTCTACGTGTTGGGTATTGCTTATCTACATTGTTGAATATGCATCGAGATGTGTGAAACAGTGGAGAGAAGTGTGAACACAGTTGAGAGAAATACAGCAGCACGAATCTCAGAGCACATTTACATGGTCCAGATAAACAATGCTCAGCATGTACATGCTGCATTGTATTACTGCCTTTTCCGGGTTTTTTTGCTGCACCGCCAGCGTGATTCCCCTCTTCTCCTCCCGGTTTCGCTCGCCCCCATCTTCCTCCTCCGTCGGCCGTTGCTGTTGCTTGCTCCAGCGATCTTCCTCCCTCTACCATACTGTCCACACATACACAAACCCTACACCCTAGTAGCCCTAGCGAGAGCATCAAAACACCATGTTCGATCGCGCTGTTCTTGCCAGATTTGTTTAGTCCCCCTCTGATTATTCCTCTTTTCTGAATCTGAAGGGTTCTTTGCTTGAAACGCAGACCTACCCGGGGACCTATTAATCCCTCCCCTGTCTCTTTCATGCTCCCTGCTCCGTTGTATGTAAAAGCAGTTTCTTTTTCGTGGTCCGGCTATACTTCCACGAGTTCTTCTTCTTCTTCTTGCCTGCGAGAGCCTTGCTCTGTTTAATTTCTTCGCCTGCCTGCTTGCCCCTTGCTCCTCGATCTCCTCGGCTTGAGCAGTTACATACACCGGCTTCTTGATCGATACATCCTTCACCCAGACAACAACATCGTCTAGTTCAATCTTCCACATAGTTTCTACGGACAATTCACCGAAAACCTTGGCCATCACGCACTTTCCTGCCGATCGGCCGGGCCAGTTCACGGTCACCACGAACACAGACCGTACAAGTCCACAAGAAATTCCCCTTCCGCCTTGATTCACTGAGCAGTGAGCACAACCCCGCCACCGTCGTCCATGGCGCGCGGCGGGCGGTCCGTGTCCCAGCCCGTGGCGGCGGAGCTGCTGCTGGTGCTCGCGGTGGCGCTGTGCGCGGCGGCGAGGCGCACGAGCGCGATCGGCGTGAACTGGGGCACGCAGCTGAGCCACCAGCTTCCGGCGAGCACGGTGGTGCGGCTGCTGCAGGACAACGGCTTCGACAAGGTCAAGCTGTTCGACGCCGAGGACACCATCCTCGGCGCGCTCAAGGGATCCGGCATCCAGGTCATGGTCGGCATCCCCAACGACCTGCTCGCCGACCTCGCCGCCGGCGGCAAGGCCGCCGACAACTGGGTCGCCAAGAACGTCTCTGGTCACGTCCGCGACGGCGTCGATATCAGGTCTGTCACCCTGATTTCGTTACTCGTTGCATTACATTACATTACATACTCCTCGTTATTTTTAATTATTGTTAATATTAATAATTACCTCTGCTTCAGAAACGCATCCTACTCGTATACTGTGAAAAACTTGAATGGACATTTAGCCTTGTCGTCAGTTGTCACTATCACTACTGAAACCACCACACTTTTTTCTTTAACCTCCGTTACAAAATTGTTTTTTTTTCTTCATACTTCATTTAAATAATACAAAGAGCTAGACAAAATAATGGTCAGATAGATATACTGTTTTGCACATCATGATTATTATGTCAAGGAAAAAAAAGAATGAAAATACTAGATTGCTTAGATTGTTTTTTTTTTCCTTTTTTTGAGTTGTTTTTAGTAGGTAGCAAAGCAAAGCGAGGCTAGCTAGGTTCCCTTCTCTTTAGGGGAAGCCCACAGGTGTAAGCAATCTGAAATTCTGTCTCAACCATTTCCCAATCAAAGGCGGTTATGGATGGACGGCTTTTTCAGCCTTTTTGGCCAGTGCTCCTTCACACCCAGCATAGCTTTGAGAGTGTACCAGAAAATCTATGGGTGTTGGCGCTGCCACTTTGCTGTGTGTGTGTGTGTGTGTGGCTTCCTACTGGTGGTGACATCTTGATTGGGACATGTATGGCATTGCCACTGATTTTAGTACTAGTAGTAGAAAGGGGCAAAAAGCCCAATCACTCACTCTTGAGAGCTTGAGAGATGGCCTGACACGTTTAGCATCAGGCTCTCGGTCTTTTCTAGACCATGCTTTCTGATCATATCACCTTGCCCGTCCATCTAGAAAGATCATGTACCTGTCACGTCTCCATAGATCATGCGTTGTGGGATGGATGAATATATCTCCAACCTTCTTCCGTTATCCATCGGGTTCTTGCTCTGGAATCTGTTTTGAATGTACTAGTAGTTTTTTTGTTTGTTCTTGATTCATTTAGAATAAATTTAACTGTTTTGTTAAAGTGGGCACTGGATTCTTGACGTGTAACAAGAAACTGAGAATTCTAGGGTGATTGTCTGATGATTGAGTGGCTTCACCCAACGAAAATGTGGTGCTAGTCAAGGTTACAATCACACTTGTTTCAGGATTTCCCATGTTGTAGCCCCTGGATTACGGGAACCTGTTGGGGACCATGCTTAAATGCGAAGAAGATCGCCTAAAACACAGGACGATCCCCACAAATAATCATCATCATCTCGAGTTCAACATCATGATTTGGTGAAGCAGATTCCTGCCTTCGCCAAGATTTCCAGTGTATCATCTTCAATCATGCTTCTCTGTATGATGCGTATATCTAACCGTATTGCAGTGGTCCTCTACTCCTCTCACATCATCCATCTGCCTCTATGACCTGACAGTGTTTTTACCCATCTTAGCACCAATTCTTTTTCTTCTGATGAGGAAAATTAGCATCGCAAATAAGAGAAATTTACTCCTTTTCATTCAAACTTATAATTACCTGACTTTGTTTTTAATTTACCTCTGTCTGTTCCCCTGACTGACGGACATGGACATGGACATTGGACAGGTACGTGGCGGTGGGCAACGAGCCGTTCCTGGAGACGTTCAACGGGACGTACCTGAAGACGACGTTCCCGGCGATGCAGAACGTCCAGGCGGCGCTGGTGAAGGCCGGGCTGGCGGACAAGGTGAAGGTGACGGTGCCGTTGAACGCCGACGTGTACCAGTCGCCGACGGGGAAGCCGTCGGACGGCGACTTCCGCGCCGACATCCACGGCCTCATGCTCACCATCGTGCAGTTCCTGGCGTCCACGGGGTCCCCCTTCGTCGCCAACGTCTACCCTTTCATCAGCCTCTACGCCGACCCAAACTTCCCGCTCGACTACGCCTTCTTCCAGGGCTCCTCGTCCCCCGTCGTCGACGGCGGCGGCGTCACGTACCAGAACACCTTCGACGCCAACCACGACACGCTCGTGGCCGCGCTGCGCCGGAACGGCTTCGGCAACGTCTCCGTCGTCGTCGGCGAGGTGGGGTGGCCGACCGACGGCGACGCCAACGCTAACCTCGACTACGCCCGCCGCTTCAACCAGGGCTTCCTCACCCACATCGCCTCCGGCCAGGGCACGCCGCTGCGGCCGGGGCCGGTAGATGCCTACCTCTTCAGCCTCATCGACGAGGACCGCAAGAGCATCCAGCCGGGCAACTTCGAGCGACACTGGGGCATCTTCTACTACGACGGCACGCCCAAGTACCCGCTCAGCCTCGCCGGCGGCAATGGCTCGACGCTGAAGCCGGCGAGGGGAGTCAAGTACCTGGAGAAGAAGTGGTGCGTGCTGAAGCCGGCGGCGGACCTCGCCGACCAGAAGGTGGGCGACAGCGTCAGCTACGCGTGCGGGCTCGCCGACTGCACCAGCCTCGGCTACAAGACCTCCTGCGCTGGCCTCGACGCCAAGGGCAACGTCTCCTACGCCTACAACATCTACTACCAGACCATGGACCAGGACGACCGCGCCTGCGGCTTCAACGGGCTCGCCACCACCACCTCCGTCGACCCGTCCGCCGGGACATGCCGCTTCATCGTCGAGATCGACGTCGGCGCCGCCGCCGCGCCCAGCTCTGCCATGGCCGGCGTCGCCGTCGGGTGGGCCGCTGCCGTGCTCGCGGCCTTCGTGCTGTCCGTGGTGTTGTGAAACTGAATCAAGCTTTGGTTTCCCTCGATCGTCGTCACATAGATAAGACCGATCGTGGTCTTCGCGTGCCCTTTTGTCTTGAGCTCGCTTCTGGTGATGCCAGGAGAATTATTGACTAGTATCTAGTATTAATTTGTTTATCTTAATCGCTACTGTTTTCTCTTGGTTTTGGATAGCTCTTTCTTTGATTTCAATTTCGAAATGTATGTGTTAGTTATATATTGTTAGCTGTTTTTTAATGTTTTTTTAATATAAGACGCATTACAGTGACACAACAACCTTGTCAATTAATATTGTGCCCACCCGGATTGAGTCTTGGACAAGAGTACTCGTATCTGTATGGTAGCGTGAGCACTAGGTCGCTGGCGATAGCGGGCCTCACCTATCATATCTTATATCTTATATTCTTATAAAGCTAAATTTCACTAGAATTCTCAACATGCAAACTATCCACATCAACAATCCACTAGAACTTACAATTATAGCCAACTAACACATATAATTATGATAGTTATCTCTTCATCCACTAACATACATTTAGTCACTGCTGGACGATCGGGCATTAGCACCGGTCGGGAACGGCCTGTTGCCCCGGTTCTCGAGCCGGTGCTGCCCTTCCGGGACTAAAGGCCCACCCTTTAGTCTCGGTTCGGGGAACCGGGGCTAAAGCCCCCCCTTTAACACCGGTTGGTAATACCAACCGATGTTAAAGGGTCCTGCCAGGGCTGCCACGTTGCAGGACCCTTTAACACCGTACCAACCGGTGTTACAGGGTTTCTTTTTTTGGTTCACTTCTTCGGTTCTGTTTATTGTTTTTATATAATAATAATAATAGGTTTTTCAATACATGTTTTTGCTGATACAAAAATATATTTATATTACACGCATATTAAGCATATATAAATGAAAATTATAGGCTTAGCTTAATAATTAAGCTTTGCCTATAATAAAATGAATAGGTCACATCAAAAATTAAATAGATATGTAAAAAGCTTTATATATACATAGTTTTATATATACAAAATTCGTAACACATATATACATAGAGTTTTTTCTCCCAATGTCTACAAACGATACAAATGATCATTATTGTTTGGAATAAGAGTTTCGTTGCCGTTGAAGTGAAACTCGCCGTTTGGATTGATCACTTGCTCGCGGAAAAATCCTGCTATCGTCTCTTGGATAGCTTTGATTCGGTCTTTTTTATGACCTTTTCTCTCAACCATTCCGTTTTTAATTTGAAATAAATAAAAAAGGTATTAGTTATCTAAGTTATTCAATATAATTCAGGAGATAATGAAAAGAGACATGTAACGTACTCTGAGCGTCTCTATTGGTGTTTGATTGACTCGTGCCATCATGAATTTGCACACGTAATATGCACATAGATTGTTTCCCCTTCTTGTCTTAAACACCACTGTACGATATATATATAAAAAATATTCACGACCACGACAATAAAAAGGCTAAAAGTTAGCGAAAGTTTGCTAGCTAGTAGAACTTACTTGTGGATGTATTATGTTAAGCAGCGCTTTACATCCACTGAGATGTTCACGTTCAATGAATCTTTCCCAAACCCTACACACAGCCACTGTGGATCGTGAACTAATAATTACAGAGTCATATTATGATATTCTTCTAGCTGAGATCGACATTACGTACCTTTGAATAATGTTTATCATTTGTTGATAATTTTCTTGTGGTTTTCTCATTGAGTCAAAGATTATCAACCGGTTCTTGGGAATTTCAATGACCATGAGTATCCAATAAAAGCTATTTACACACACATATATATAGTCAGACCTATATATAACTATATAAAACTTATCTCTAGTAATAATTATTAAAATAAAATATGCATGCACTTAAAAACTATATAACTCACTCGAAGTTGTAGGGGAAGAGTATTTTTTGTTTTTCTTTTTGGTTCACAAAGAACCTCATAAGATTGGTGCAGACTTCTATCTCATGAGCTGCTGTCCAAACTGCCTGCGGAGCTTTGAAAACAATATAAGGGTCAACGAACCCAATATTATTGTCATTTCTGATTCTGAGCTCTCTCATTTGGTGCCTGCATATATACATACAAATCTTAAGTGTGTAAGGATTATATACATGTAATTAAAGAAGTTAGAAGTATAATAAAAAGAAAAATACTTACAGACAAAAGCAGCTGACAAGAGATTTTTCGAGAGCGTCGAGGTGACATAATTGGTGCAATTCATCGAACTGCACGTATATGAGGTCATCTCCCCGGAAGTAGTGATGTTGTCTAATACGAACAGAAATCCAATTCTCTCCCCTTTTAGACGCCTCAATGCACCATTTGTTTATTGCAAATATTTGTGTGCCGAGCTCGTGTAAACGCTGAGGGTCGAATAGACTCCTGCCCGGTTCATATCTTACCCTCCATTGCTCAACTACGTCAGCTTTTTCAAATGTTTGGCATCCAAGAATGGCGGCAATTTCTTCCATATTTAAACCGTTCTGTCCAAAGTAACGCTCAAGCGAGTCTAGCTCAGACAACGCTAAGGATTTCTTTGGCATCAAGTCTTGATTTGAACCGTATTGATTTGGCACAATCAAAGGGGGCACCGGTTTTGATACTTCTCCGAGCTGTGGGACCCCCTTTCCTACTCTCTTCTTAGGCTGTGAAGACTTGACCAGAGACCGCTCATAGTCTGAAAGTGCTGGCTTTTTCTGAGCTTCGCGTTGCTTCTTTTGCTGGTCCGCCACCTTCTGCCTCAGTTCCGATGGCTTTACATAAAAGTACGATTTTTCTGGGTTTAGCTGTTTTTTTTCTATCCTCCTTCAAATTATCAAAAAATTGTTTCACCTCAGCTTTGGATGTAGCAATTACCTCCTCTTCACTCTTTTTGTAAGGTAATTTTTCTGGCGTCTTAGCTCTCTTTATTGAGGCAGCCTTCTTTGGAGGTGGGACCGATGACTTCGATCGTTCTTGGGCGGACCGCTTCTGACTACCTCGCTTTGGAGGCGAGGGGACCGACCGTGCACTCTTTGGAGAGGGCGGTGCAGGGGTGGAGGTGGTGGGGCCGATCTTTTCGACGTTGGAGAACGCGGTGGAGGAGATGGAGACCTCGGTGGAGGAGGTGGAGACCGTGGTGGAGGTGGTGGCGGGGTCGGTGTGGCCGCCGCAGGTGTTGGAGGAGATCCAGTATTGTCACCGCCCGTAGCACTATAATGCGCTGGGGAGAGAACTGGACTTATGTTGGAGGAGTCCCTGCAAAGAAAACAATTACAAGTTTTGTGAGCAAACTTTTTTTTAATTTCAATACATAATAAATAATATAAGAAGTAAAATCACACACAAACCTATGTTGAGAAATAATTATGAAGCGCTTGCGCCAACAAATGAATGTCTTCTCAGCTTCACCTAAGGTCTTCTCTCCGTCTCCCCTTCTACTTCTAGAGGCACATTGCCACAACCTTTCTCAACCCTATCAACCGAGACGCTAGCATATCCACCAGGTACTGGTTGATTATGGATTCTTGGAGTTCTCGTTCGGTCGATAGGGTTGACAACAGCGATAGCCACCTTTTCTGTTGCATTCTCATCTGGTACATGCAGCTCACACGTAGTAAAAGCCTCTATGACATCATCCACGGGGAAGTGTAGCTTCGTGTCATCCTGAATGGTTGGTACTTCCGTGGATGCGCAACTGCTTTTCAACTGGCCTGGGGAGGCTAAAGTTGACCTCAAGTTGTGATGTACCTTGCCCTTTCGTCATTTGACTAAGTGCTGCTTGCACTTGCCTTTGAATCTCCGCCTGCATCCATTCTTCACGAGCTTTCTCGCGCTCTTCTGACTGCAGAACAAAAGCTTCCAAGCGGCGGATCCGCTCTGCCTCCTCATCCTTCTTTCTCTAGCGGCTTCTGTAGGTATCTTGATCGGCTTGGAATGATTGCAGCCACGGAACTGCCCCATAGCCTCTCGTACGCCCACCGTGCTCAGGATTTTCAAGCGCATAGGTGAGTTCATCCTTCTCCCTATTAGGCCTGAACTCACCAGACTGAACCGCCTCTCGTGCACGGACTAGTCTCTCTGCTGCTCTAGAGATTTCTTGGCCCCAAACTAGTGGCCCGGTGTCTGGGTCCACGCTTCCCCCATGACCGTAGAACCAATGCTTGGAGCGCTCGCTCCAATTCTTTGCTATTGTCTCGGGTGTGACCCCCCTAGCAAGCATCTCCTGTTCCATTCGGTCCCACTTGGAAATAGCACTCTTATAACCACCTGATCGCATATAATGGTGGTATGTCTTTTTTACTTGCATTCTCTTTGTTTCTAATGGCTCGTTCCTCGCCCTCTTCTGATGTTTTGTACTGCACAAAGTCATCCCAGAAGGCCCTCAACTTTACATATATGGGGGAGTCATCCCAGAAGGCCCTCAGCTTTACAAAGTCATCCCAGAAGTACTCCATCACAATCTTCTACCCACACTTGCCACAAGTAATGAGAGGGAGTTCCGGCCGGTATCGCTTTCGAACCCGTTGAGAGACCGAAGACCCGGTCACGGTTGCCATCTACTATCCATACTCAATTTTTAAACAATTATAAATTCCACATTTACTAGTAAACATGTATGATTAAAGAAGAACCTAATAATATCATTTATTTGTCTAGTTACTTCAACAAATCTTCTAAATTATACAATGGACATTATGTAGTAATAAAAATAAATCAAGTGATATTAACAAACCAATTAATTTGAACTATCCTACTTTCTAGGATCATACAAAGATACTATAATTCATTCTTGCAAACTACATTACTACTAGGTCAACCATGAAATATGATATATATATATATATATATATATATATATATATATATATATATATATATGGATACGAATTCATGTGAATGATTCAAAATAACAAAGTGGATTTGAGCTAAAAATGATGAGAACATCACAAGACAAAAACAACATGAAAAAGACAAGAAATGCTGAAGTTAGTCACCTCCAAGCACGAAGAGACGATGACGGAATCGAAGAAGATCAACGATGGGCGTCGGAAATGAAGACCAAGCAAGAAGAAGCTCCAAGAACAACAATGGTGCTCTCGGTTTCAAATGGGCAGAGGGGAGGAGGGGGCGGGCCTATAAACCGGAGCTTTAGCACCGGTTCAGGGCAAAAACCGGTGCTAAAGGGTCACCCTTTAGCACCGGTTGGTGTGCCAAACCGGTGCTAAACGGTTTGCCTCGGCCCGTGGCACTGACCGGTGCCAAAGGGGACCCTTTAGCACCGGTTGGTAACACGAACCGGTGCTAAAGGGTCCCTGCCCCGACAACACCTGTCAGTAGCCGTTGGGCAGGATACTTTAGCACTGGTTCGTGTTACGAACCGGTGTTAAAGAGGCCTTTAACCCCAGACCGCAAAAAGGTCGAGGTTTTTGGCGATTTTGGGCATCGACCAGTGCCTCATTCTGTAGTCGTGAGTTGGCCGGCCAAACCATTCACCAAAATTAATTTAAGATAATTTCATTCATATAACTATAAATATAAATAATCTAATTTCTTGTTAAATTATTTAAAATCCCGCAGCAACGCGCATCGAAGAAGCACACACAAGACGGAGAGGCGCTAGTCGATGTCACTCGATAGTATCCAATTATCCATGACGGGGCACTTTTCACTGTTGATTCTATTATACGAACCAATGGAGAAATTAATGATGAAAACTAAGGCCTGTTGGCGCTAGTAAAGTTTAACTCTCGTTATATCGAATGTTTAGACATATACATGGAATACTGGATATAGGCTATTTATAAAACTAAAAATACAGTTAGAGAGAGTAATTTGTGAGACGAATCTTTTAAGCATAATTAAATACTAATTGTTAAATAAGATAAAAAAAATATTACACTACCTATTAAACTTTAACACCCCAACCAAACACTCTCTAATTCTATTGTAGTGGTGGGTGCATTCAATGTGATGAGTATACGTGAATAGATAAATCTAAGCATTATTTGTACTGATTAAAAAAAAAGCAATGTGATTTAGGTAAAGAAAAACTACCGTGAGAAAGACGAGTGATCCATCAACAAAATTTAGGACTAGCACGGTTCCTGTAGCTTAGCCATTGTTTGCGCTATCTACCTACATATAAGGGAAATTTCTAAAAAAAAATGCATAAGGGCATGCACGACGCGAGATTAGAGCTGTGTTCGTGACATTAGTTTTTGCCAAAAAAAAGTGAACAGTAATCAATGAGTTCAAAGGGCGACATCGGCATCTCGCAAGGCGATGGACCTAGTTGTACAGAGCCGCCTAGCATGCGGATCCATCTGTGGTGCGATCACAGAGACTTGGGTGCATTCTCTAGCACGAGAACCATGTATTCAAGTGTGCACCAGATCGAGTGCATGCGCCGTGATATCTGGTGCTAGCTCAATTTAGATGCGGGGCCTTGCGGGGTTTTCAAAACCGTTCATCGGAGATATTCAGTGTCGTGCCGGAGTGTGCACTAGTATACTCTTCTCGTCAATAAATAAGTGCACATCTCGTTTTCCGAGAAGTCAAATATTTTTAAATTTAACTAAATATATATAAAAATATACTAATATTTATTATATATAATATATATCATTAGATTTCGCATTAATTATACTTTCATAATATAATTATTTGTAGATATAAATATTGATATTATTTGATATATTTCTAGTCAAACTTAAAAAGTTTGACTTCTCGAAAAGCGAGATGTGCATTTATTTGTGGACGGAGGGAGTACATTCTACAAAAGAGGTTGCTTTTGTGCAGCTCAGGGCATTATGTTCACGTAATGGAGTCATATGAGGGCAGTCCCAATGGAGTAATAATGATAGTTTCTATGTCTATTAATTACCTTAACAGCTAAGCATTTTGCTGATATGGCAAAAGAATTAATGGAGAGAGAGAGTGCAAAACAAAGAAACGATTTCTTCCTCACGAAACCGAGTCGACTCTCGCAACGAGGCACGAAGAAACCACCAAATCGCCGTTGGGGAGACTCCACTGGTTTCGAACGAAGCCTTTCCGGATCGAGTGCGCCGCCGCCGACTCGCAGATATTTCCCGCAAGCGTGCGCTCGGCATGCTCTCTCCCGCGTCCTTGCTCCCGCCTCCGCTTCCCTCGCGCGTGCTACTCTGTTCGCTCGCTGCTCCTGCACTCGCTGCTCCGGCACTCGGCCGTTGGTCGCTCCCTTGAGCACTCGCTGCTCCGGCGCTCTCTGCGCTCGGCCGCTTGCTGTTGCTGCGTGTGCTCGCTGCTCCGGCACTCGGCCGCTGGTCGCTCCCCTGAGCACTCGCTGCTACGGCGCTCTCTACGCTCGGCCGCTTGCTGCTGCTGCGTGCGCTCGCTGCTCCTGTGTGCGCTGCTGCTGCTCACGCTCTACTATACCAACCGCTGTCTCAGCCGTTTGTTGGTGTGCGTAAAAATCCCCAAGCAAGGAATCTTAGCCCTTGTCCAATCATCCACTTGCATGTTGCTTTTTCCTTTCTCTGGATTTCTATTTTAAAATTGGAAAGAGGCATTCCTGTTCAGCGAATTTGATATCAGGTATTGCTAGTGTGAATATTGTTTGTTTACTCAGATAACTGTTATATATTACCGAGTGTGCATAGCATGTTATATAGTTGCTTGCCACAATTAATCTATTCCTCTTTTGTGCTGCATTTAAGTTATCCTTTATATAAACACTACTATAGAAACTATGGATTGGAAACAATAGTTTCTACTGAGCATTAATTACTCTCTTTCTCTCTTGGAAGCTACTCCAAGAAATCATCCATTGGGACTGCCCTTAATAGTGTGTATGGATTATTTAGTAGGTGCACTCCGGTATTCACGAGAGCTATTTGGTGTAAGTGCCCTCATCAAGGCTGAGTGGAGAGGGCAATGGGGTAGTTGGTTGGTTGGCTCTATCTATAGATGGCCATCGGGTCGGCTCGGCTCGGCACGGCACGTACACGGGCCAGGCATGGCCTACAGGGCGTCGAGCCGGCACGGCAAGCCGTGCCTCTCGGGCTGTGCCTCCGCATGCCTCGTGCCTGGCATTCGGCCCAAGCACAGCACTACGGGCCAAAATTCGTGTCGTGCTAGCCCAGCTCGAAAAGCACGCCATGGCCAACAGGCCGAGCCAACACAAGGCCCACGACAGAGAGTGGAGGAATCCGAGAAGGGAGTTGCTGTCGCTGGAGGTGTGGAGGAGCGCCTGTCGAAGATGGTTGCCGCCCGCCGCGCGAGCTTGCCCTCGGTGTCGGTCACTAGATCCGGCGTCGGGGCGGAGCTCGAGGCCGGCACGCTCGCTCCCGCAGTGGCCTCACTCGAGGAGAGGAAGGGGCAGGCGACGGCTGGCAACACTGCAACTTCAAGGAGTGGAGAGCTCGCGAGGGAAGGGGAGGGGCGTCCGTGTCCGCACTCTGCAACGTCGGCACAAAGGGTGGAGAGGAGGAGGACCGTGTGCAGGCGTGCGGCGCGGCGTGGGGTGCTGCATGGGAGAGCGACTCAGAGGAATTGGAAGGGAGTTAGGGTTGAGAGGTGAGTCAACAAGGGTCTTAATAAGCTGATGGGGAGCTGGGGTGGCCACTGGGGCTCTGAAAGAGCATCTAGGCCCCTAATAGATTTCAGTGATTAAAGACAATGTTGATTACTATGACTAACGTGTGTTTTGCAGAGGCAAAGTCATTAGTGTTAGGTCATAGTAATAGGTACTCGATGAACAGAGACGTACATGCCTACTTAATAGTGGAAATCGTTTCGGTTTTCAAAGGATGGTTAGACATCGTCAAGACTAGACTAGGTCTAAGTGCCATATGGTGAAGAAGGGCACTTAGAGTAGTTTAGGACTTTGTTTTTCTTTGACCATACTATTAAGAGGGGCTTTGATCTAGTAGCTTGACTTAGGCAAGGCTTTAGGTTTAGGTGTGGTGCACACTTGGTAAACCTAGCATTAGGCAGCTCAGAGATAGTCCTTAGATCGAGAGGAACAAACTTCGTTTTGGAACGGTCGCGTTTCGATGAAGTTTGGGTGCCTAAGTTGGCACTGAACGCTGCACCGGACGCTCTGTGGGTGCGTCCGGTGAGGTCGTTAGCAGTGAGAGTGCCTGAGTCCCTAGGGTTAGACACCGAACGCTAGCACCGGACGCACCAGGTAGCGTCCGGTCCTAAACCCAGGGAGGTCTAAAAGGTGACCGAGGTCACCGGATGCTAGCACCGGACTCACAGGGTAGCGTCCGGTCCTAAACTCAGGGAGGGTGAAAAGTTCACCCTCGCACCGGACGGTGCCACTGGACGCTGGGAAGTAGCGTCCGGTGACCTGTCAGAGGCCAGTACAGTTAGCCGTTGAGTGTCACCGGACGCTCGGTGCAACATCAACAGCATCCGATGACCCCATTTTCGGTGTAAAACGGTTGGCCTACCCTTGGACTTGATGGGGTGTATTTATAGTCCTCCACCTCGTCCATTGGAGGTCTCTTGCCCATTTGAACAAGTTGAGAAACACTTTGTGGAGCAAGAGAGAAGTAAGAGCCTAGAGAGGATTGAGATTTGAGAGATTTCTTGTGAGAATCCTTCTCTAGTTAAATTCCAAGAGTCAAGTGTGCATCCACCACTCTCTAGTGCCTTGTTTGGGTCAAGTGAGAGTTCATTGCTTGTTACTCTTGGTGATCGCCATCACCTAGACGGTTCGATGGTGATTGGAGGCACGAAGACCACCCGGAGTTCTTGTGGGTGGCTCGTGTCAAGGTTGTGAGCGGTTTTGGGTGATTCACCGTTACGGAGTGTCGAAGAATCAGCCCGTAGAGAGCACTTGGTCCTTGCACGGACCAAGGGGGAGCAAGACCCTTGTGCGGGTGCTCCAACGAGGACTAGTGGAGAGTGGCGACTTTCCGATACCTCGGCAAAACATCACCGATCACTTTCTTCCACTACTCCTTTACTTTCTAGCATTTACTTTACGCAATTACTTTGAGTTGTTTACATTCCTAGAATTGCCATGCTAGAATAGGATTGGAACTAGGTTACAAAACTTTTATCGGTAGCTCTTTAGTCACACTAGGCACAACGGATTGCTTATAGGTTGCTTAAATTTTTAGAGAAGCCCAATTCACCCCCCTCTTGGTCATCTTGATCCTTTCAATTGGTATCAGAGCCTAGTGCTCATTATTTAGGCTTCACTGCCTAGAGAAAGATGTCTAATGGGGATGGACCGCCACCCATGTTCGATGGGGATGACTTCCCATATTGGAAAATACGGATGGAGTCATACCTTGAGGCATGTGACACTAAGTGCCTAAAAGCCGCGACCGAAGGGTTTACCCCTCCGGCAAAAGACGCCGCTTTTACTCCACAAGAGCAAGAAAACGAGAAATGGAATGCAAAGGCCAAAAACCACATCTTTAGAGGTCTTTGCAAAGAGGTGTTCAACCGCGTTCGGAACCACAAAACCACCCATGCTCTATGGAAGGAACTTTGTGCGCTTAGGGATGAAAACGGTACGGATATTTTCCGACCGTTTTCGAGACCGAATTCGTTTAGAGGGGTTTAGATCTGTCCGTATCCGAGTCCGAATATTCAACATTCGATACCGTATCTGTATCCGAATACTTAAATCGTATATTTGTGGTGTCGACATCCAATCATATCTTATCCGACATGGTTGATATTATCCGTATTCGAATCCGAATTCGACCAAAAATATGAAAACAAATATGATATCAGTGATGTCCGTCCGTATCCGATCCGTTTTCATCCCTATGTGCGCTCCATGAGGGATCCAAGAGTGAGCGTGAGGAACGCTTTCATCTTGTGATGAACAAGCTTAATACATTTGAAATGCTTCCAAAAGAAAATGCTAATGAAATATATTCTCGCTTGAATGTCATTGTAGAGGAGCTAAATGGACTTGGGCTCAACCAAATGAGTGTGGCGGATGTGGCTTAACCAAATGTGTTCTCCCCATTGAGAAATATGGGCACATAGTAACCATGCTTCATCAAGGCGATCTCTCCACCGCCACACCAACGTCCATATTGGGGAAGATCAACGCTCATGAGATGTACATGCACATGAACCCCCAAGATGGCTCCTCATCGGCCAAGAAGGAGAATAAGGACTTGGCCCTCAAAGCTTCTCACAAGGGCAAAGCCAAGAAGATTGAAGTTGAGTCATCAACTTCAAGTGATGATGATGCATCCATTGCCCTCTTGGTGAGAAGAACCACCAAGATGTTGAAGAAGCTCAACAAGAATGGAGTCAACTTTGACTCCAAGAAGAAGAAGTTCTTCACAAGTAGCAAGAGGAAACCCATCTCTGAGATGGATTGCTACAATTGTGGTGAACTTAGTCATCTTGCTCATCAATGTCCAAAGCCCAAGAAGGACAAGTACAAGAAGAAAGCAAGATGATTCAAGTGATGATGAGAAGAACGACAAGAAGCCATACAAGAAGAAAGGTGGCAAGAAGGAGTACCACAAGAAGAAGAATGGCAAGGCTTACATTGTTGGTGATTGGCTCACCGACATTAAAAGCTCAAGTTGTGACTCCTCCGGCAATGAAAGTGATGATGAGAAGGTTGCCGCCATTGCCATTGATGCTTCATCACCATCATCTTCACCACCATCTACATCCTCTACACACCTATTCCTCATGGCCAAAGGTGACCGGAAGGTACAAAGTGAGGATGAGAGTAGTGAGAGTGATATTGAATATGAATCACCATCTTATGACGAACTTGTAAAATTGCTAAACAAATACACCAAGGTCATAAGAAAAACTAGAAGTGAAAATTAAAAACTTGAACTTGAAAATGAGTCACTTCTAGCAAAGCTTGAATCTAGTGATGAGCTTAGAGTTCAAAATGATATCATGACCACTAAGCTCAAGGAGCTCAAACTCTCTTTAAAAGAGCTCAAAGAAAAACATGATAAACTTGAGTGTTCATGATGAGCTTATCACTAGACATAGAGCTTTGAAGGAAGAACTTGTAACTCTAAAAGCCAACTATGACAACCTTGAGATAGCTTATGATCTTGCAATCAATGAAACACATGTTGCTACTAACTATGTTGCTAAGCTTGATGTAGCCACATCTTGTAATGACTTACTTGTGGAGAGCACAAGCAAATGTGTTGGTTGCAAGGGCAAGAAAGTGGTAGTGGCCGAGAGCTATGAGGACACTATCAAGATCAAGGAAGAAAATGCTAAGCTCAAGAAAGAGTTGCAAGGACAAGCCAAGCAAAACACAATAGTAATTGAGTCACTTGATCAAGACAAAAAGCTTGGCTATGAGAACAAGTTGCTCAAGGAAGAGAACCAATATCTCAAGCTTGGTTTGATTTATGACAAGCAAGAAGAAGATGAATCCTTCATCTTAGAGGAGTTAGCAAGCAACAATGACCCAATCATCAAGAAGCTAACTCAAGAGAACAACAAGCTCAAGAAAGAGAAGGAACACTTAACCAAGGGGTTAGCAAAGTTCACAAAAGGAAAGGACCTTCAAAATGAGCTATTCATGAACACCATCATGAAGATGGACAAGAGTGGGATTGGCTACAAGGCTCATCAAAGCAAGCTCATCAAGTCGCTAGCCACTCATGATCAACCAAGCAAGCCAAAGCCAAAGAGGTGCTTTGAGTGTGGTCAATAAGGACACTTTGCTCATGAGTGTGAAGCACCACTACCACCACCCTTGCCCAAGCATGCTAGACCATTTGCCTTCAATGCTCACTAAATTGTAAGGAAAGACAAGAGTGACAAGGTCAAGGTTAGCTTCATGGGGCCACCCAACAAGCAAAGGCCAAAGAAGATTTGGGTGCCAAAGCAACTAGTAGAGAAGGTCAAGGGCCCTAAGCAAATGTGGGTCCCTAAATCTCAAGCTTGATCTCTTGTGTGTAGGTGAACTACAAGACTGTTAGATCACATTGGGTAATTGATAGTGGTTGCACTCAACATATGACCGGAGATCCCCGGATGTTCATCTCACTTGATGAAGATGTTGACAACCAAGAGAAGATCACATTTGGTGACAATTCAAAAGGCAAGGTCAAGAGTCTTGGAAAGGTTGCTATATCAAATGACAACTCCATCACCAATGTGCTCTATGTGCAATCATTAAGTTTCAACTTGCTCTCGGTTGGACAACTTTGTGATCTTGGATTTGAATGTCTATTTAAGAAGAAGGAAGTAATAGTGACCAAGGAGGATGACAATGAAATGGTATTCAAAGGCTTCCGACACAACAACTTATATGTAGTTGATTTCTCATCCGATGAAGTTGATGTCAAGACTTGCTTATTCACTAAGACCTCACTTGGGTGGTTGTGGCATAGAAGGTTAGCACATGTTGGAATGGGCACACTCAAGAAGTTGATGAAGAAAGAATTGATTAGAGGCTTGAAGGATGTGACCTTTGAAAAAGACAAGCTTTGTAGTGCATGTCAAGCCGGCAAGCAAGTTGCAAATACCCATCCAACCAAGGCCTATCTCTCTACTTCAAGAGTGCTTGAACTACTCCACATGGATTTATTTGGACCAACCACATATGCTAGTCTTGGAGGCAACAAATATTGCTTGGTCATAGTTGATGATTACTCCCGGTACACTTGGACATTCTTCTTGCAAGACAAGGCCAAAGTTGCATCAATATTCAAGAAGTTTGCAAAGAATGCCCAAAATCAATTTGATGTCAAGATCAAGAAGATAAGAAGTGATAATGGCAAAGAGTTTGACAACACCAACATTGAAGAGTATTGTGATGAAGTTGGGATCAAACATGAGTTCTTCTCAACATACACACCACAACAAAATGGGGTTGTAGAAAGAAAGAACCGGACATTGATCACCTTGGCAAGAACAATGCTAGATGAGTACGACACTTCGGAGAAGATGTGGGCCGAGGCAATCAACACCGTATGCTATGCATCAAACCGGCTCTTTCCTCACAAGTTCCTAGAGAAGACACCATATGAGTTTCTCAATGGGAAGAAGCCTGATGTCTCATTCTTTAGAGTGTTTGGGTGCAAATGCTACATCTTTAAGAAGCGCCAACACTTGGGCAAGTTCCAAAGGAGATGTGACATTGGCTACTTGGTTGCCTATTCATCAAAGTCCAAGGCATATAGGGTCTTTAACCATGCCACAAACATGGTTGAAGAAACATTTGATGTTGAATTTGATGAAACTAATGGCTCCCAAAGAGCAAGTGATAATCTTGATAATGTAGGTGGTGAACCATTGAGGGATGCCATGAAGAACATGCCGGTGTGGGACATCAAGCCAAAAGAAGATGATGATGTGCAAATCATTGAGCCACCACCCACCTCACATGTGCCACAAGATGAAGACAAGGATCAGAGATGCTCATGAAGACACTCAAGTCACTCATAAGCAAGCGGTGGCACAAGCACAAGATGTTGATGCTCCCCAAGCAACCCCTCAAGTGGCGCCAAGAAGATGATCACACCTCCTACAAGATCACTCTCAAGATCTCATCATCGAGAGTCCATCACGTGGTGTAACAACACGCTCTAGACATGCTCTATTTATTGAACATCACGCTTTTATGTCTCTTGAAGATGAACCAAAGACTATAGAGGAAGCTCTTCGTGATGCGGATTGGATCATTGCCATGCAAGAGGAGTTGAACAACTTCTCTCGCAACCAAGTGTGGACACTTGAAGAGCGACCCAAAGATGCAAGAGTGATTGAAACAAAGTGGGTCTTCTAGAATAAGAAAGATGATCAAGGCAAAGTGGTGCGCAACAAGGCAAGGCTCGTGGCAAAAGGCTTTTCACAAGTGGAAGGTCTTGACTTCGATGAAACCTTTGCACCGGTGGCAAGACTTGAAGCAATCCGTATCCTACTTGCATATGCATCTAGTCATGATATCAAGTTGTTTCAAATGGATGTGAAAAGTGCCTTTTAAATGGTTATATTAATGAGCTTGTCTATGTTGAGCAACCCCCCGATTTTGAAGACCCTAGGTACCCCAAGCATATCTACCGGTTGTCCAAGGCTCTCTATGGTCTCAAGCAAGCTCCTAGAGCTTGGTATGAGAGGCTTAGGGACTTTCTCATTGAGAAGGGTTTCAAGATTGGGAAAGTTGACACAACACTCTTTACCAAGAAAATGAATGGGAAATCTTCATTTGCCAAGTTTATGTTGATGATATTATTTTTGGCTCAACTAATGAAGATTTTTGCAAGGAATTTGGTGATTTGATGTCCAAAGAGTTTGTGATGTCCATGATTGGCGAGCTATCCTTCTTCCTAGGATTTCAAGTCAAGCAAATGAAGGAAGGGGTCTTCATCTCTCAAGAGAAGTACACACAAGATCTTCTCAAGAGGGTCAAGATGAAGGATTGCAAGCCAATCAAGACTCCCATGGCATCAAATGGACATCTCGACTTGGATGAGGGTGGTAACCCAATTGACAAAACTCTCTATCGCTCCATGATAGGAAGTTTACTCTACCTCACCGCATCTAGGCCCGATATCATGTTTAGTGTTTGTATGTGTGCTAGATATCAAGCAATGCCTATGGAATCTCACTTGATTGCCGTCAAGAGAATTCTTAGGTATCTAAAATACACACCTTGCCTAGGTTTGTGGTATCCTAAAGGTGCAAGATTCCAACTTGTAGGCTATTCCGATTCGGATTATGCCGGGTGCCGCATTGATAGAAAAAGCACATCCGGAGGGTGCCACTTCCTAGGTAGATCTCTTGTCTCTTAGATGTCAAAGAAACAAAATAGTGTTGGTTTGTCAACGGCCGAGGTGGAATACATTGCCGTCGGTGCTTGTTGTGCACAAATATTTTACATGAAACAAACTTTGCTAGACTATGAAGTAGTACTAGACAAAGTACCTTTGTTGTGTGACAATGAAAGTGCCGTAAAACTTACAAACAACCCAGTTCAACACACTCACACAAAACATATTGACATCCGTCATCACTTCCTTAGGGATCATGTTGCTAAAGGTGATATATCCCTAGAGAATGTGGGAACGGAAAATCAATTGGCGGATATCTTCACAAAACCTCTAGATGAAGCTAGGTTTTGTATGTTGAGAAATGAACTTAATGTGCTTGATCTCTCTAACTTTACTAAAAATTGAAGTTGTGTGTTGACCTTGTAAATAGCTTTTGTTTTGCATATCATGCATACCTAAAATAAAAATACAAAAATAATTGTGTGTAGGGCTTATCTAACATGGTTAAGATAACCCCCCATGTGTGTGTGAAAAAGCTTAACCTTGGATCAAACTTGACAAGCATTAGTTTACTTTCAAGTATTGCATTGCACCTCACATCATATGCATGCTTGTTGATTTATCATTTCTTTTTGGTTATGCTTTGAGCATCCGTTGTGTTCTTCCATAGATAGGGGGAGCATTCAAAGCTCATTATGATTTAAACCCCTAGCTTTATGGGCACACGATGCTTTTTGGTGCTTTCACTTGACTATTTTCATAAAAACTACTATGCCTAAGGCTAAATATTTGTGAAAATTTGAGGGTTTGAGAGAGGTCACTCATACCAGTTCCAATTTGTGTTTATTTGAGTCTTCTTGAGGTTGGAATTTGGTTGAGTAAAAGTTGGGCGAAGTTCCAAGGTGAAAAATAGGCTAGAGGAGCACCGGACGTGCACCGAACGCTCCTGCAGTGCGTCCGGTGCGGTGAGTCTGCTGGCCGGACAGCACTCACCGGACGCTGGAACAGTGTCCCGAGCGCGTCCAGTTGAAAGGTCCTTGTTTGGTTTTGGTAATTGAGTGACAACTTAGGTGGACTAATAGTGTTTATGTGAGATACACAAGAGATTAGTCCACAGGTGATGATGTGATGATGGAGGAGCACATTGCACATGAGACATGACATGGAGTCATGTGACCAAGGTGGAGAAGATCAAGATGAGGCTTGGCTTGATGGACCGGTTGCAAGAGTGAAGGGCAAGTCGGAGGCTTTGAAGCGAGGGACCGTGTGTGACGGTGAAGATTGAGCAAGACTTGGCGCCGATGGACCGAGGCAACGGTGAAGAGCAAGTGAGGTCAAGATCGATGAACCATTACAGTCACGTGATGATATGAAGTGGATCATATCATTTGGTGATTGGTTGGTGCATGTGTTGCATCAACATTGGAGGAGATGGAATGGAAAGCGCAAGGCAAAGGTATAACCTAGGGCATTTCCATTTCACCGGTCATAGGTGTGTAGAGAAGTTTATGACTGGATTTAGGATAGATGGCCGTACTATCAAGAGGGGCAAACTTGTTTGCATATCGGTCATCTAGTGCCACTTGAGCGATCTAACTTTGCATACGTGTTAGGATCGAGTAGCGTTGCAAGTTTGAGAGGCTAACTCCTTTGGGAAATTGTTTGTGAAAATGCTAACACACATGCACATGGTGGTGTACACTTGTTGGTGTTGGCACACTTTACAAAAGAGGTGGTGTTCCTAGGGTTGAGAGAGGTGTGGGTTTTCGGCGCTTTTGAGAAAAATAAGTGTATATTTTCTATTGCGCCGGTGGGAAATTTATAGAAGTCGCGGGAGTGTTTTCTCACTGAGAAACACTCACCGGACGCTGAGTGCGGAGGCACCGGACGCTGGCCTCAGCGTCCGGTGAGCTTGACCCTGCTAGGGTTAAGCACCGGACGCACTCTGAGAGCGTCCGGTGGTTAGCGTCCGGTGTGAGGGGTTTTTGCAACCCTCTCTGCGCACGAGTCCGGTGAGCACCGGACCGTCCGGTGAGCACCGGACCGTCCGGTGCCTAGCGTCCGGTGAGGTCGCGAGTTTGACAAACTCTCTGCTCACGAGTCTGGTGAGCACCGGACCGTCCGGTGCCCATCGTCCGGTGTGGACTAGTTGAGCGTCCGGTGGTGCTGTGTCTGGCGCGAGCGCGTGGTAGCCGTTGGCGGCAACGATCGTTTTCAAACGGCTAGTGACACGTGGCCGACGCCTGAGCACCGGACGCTGGGCGTTGAGCGTCCGGTGGCTCCCTGTGAGCGTCTGGTGCCCACGTGTTTTGCCCAGTGAAGGGGCAACGGCTAGTTTAGAACTTGGGGCTATAAATAGAAATTGTGGCCGGCCTTGGCCGGTGCTGAGCACCCTTGGGACTTAGTGTCCATGCTTGGGGAGTGCTAGGAAGGCCTCTAACTCACTTGTGCTTGCAAGAGTGTGAATCAATAGCGAGTGAGTGATTCTAGTGCGTTGCATTGAGAGATTGCATCGAGTGGCACTAGGTGTTCGTGTTGCAAGCCGGTGGTGCTTGTTACTCTTGGAGGTTGCCACCTCCTAGACGGCTTGGTGGTTTGTGACTCCGTCGAAGCACGCAAGGAGATTGTGCGGTGCTCCGGAGAAGAGATTGTGAGGGGTACGGTGCTCACCCTGCGGGGATCGCAAAGAGCAACTCTAGTTGAGCGAGACGTGAAGAGCAACAAGTGGTCCGGCCGGGTCAAGTGCTAGAGCTTGTGGTAAGCACTCCACGTGGGAGAGTGTGACTTGCGGGTCACCACTAGCAAGAGGACCGGCGGCAACCTTGGAGCTTGTCTCAACGGGGACGTAGCTTGGTGGCAACCAAGTGAACCTCGGGAGAAAATCATCGTGTCAACATTGTTCTTCCCGTTGGTTTGCAAGTCCCTAACACAAGCTTGTTCTTACGTTCATATACTTGTGCTTGTGTAGTTGCTCTTGTAATTAGTTACCTTGTGTAGCTTGCTAGTTACCTTCTTGCTTGTGTGGCTAGAAGTAGTTCCCTTGCGTGACTAATTTGGTTTGTGTAACCTTGTTAGTCACATTGCTTAGTTTGTGTAGCTAAGTAAGTTGCGCTCTCTAATTTGGCATTAGTTGCCTTATTATTGAGCTTGCTAGTGAGCTTAGGAGCTTTGTGCTTTTGCTTACTAGTTTGTGTAGGAGCTCCCCCGGTTTCCAAAGTACTAGTTGCATAAGTTTGTGTGACCTTGCTTCTAGAATTGTTTAGGTGAGCTCTTGCTAAGGTAGCACCTTGCTTGCTTGTTTAGAATCTTTTCAAGGTGCTAGAGAACTTAGATAGAGGGGTGTAGTCTTGGCTAGACCGATAGTTTTAATTCCGCATTTGTTTCGGTTACCCGGTGTAATAATTTTTAGAAAGGACTATTCACCCCCCCCTCTAGTCCGCCATCTCGACCCTTCACCAGTGAGGTGCGTCCGGTGGTTTCGCCTGGCGTGCCCTGAGGCACCGGACGCTAGGTCAGCGTCCGGAGGCCATCGTCCGATGGGTGCACGACTTGAAACACTCTCTGTGTTTTAGTCCGGTGGTCACCGGACGCATCCGGTGCCCCTTTAAGACCGTCCGGTGACCCCGCCAACATCGCATATAACCCCGAGTCTCGGGTCTGTTAGGCTAGTTTTTCTTTTCTTGCGAACTCGCCTAGAACCGCCGAGCCTGTAGCCTATCTCAGCGAAATCGCCGCCGCCGACGAATTTCTTGAGTTTTTCTCCGGTGGTTTTCTTCTCCCCGCATCAGATTTGCTCGAGGAACCTTTCTCCCTTCCTCTACACGCGTTGGGCTTCATCTCGCGCAGTGTTTAGGGTTTGGGGTGAGTTCCTTGTCTAGCGCCCTCAAGGTGTTTGGTTTTATGTGCCAATGGATTAGAACGTGGTTTTTGACCTCGATCTGCTCTGTTCCACCTCTGTAGCACCTTGAGGAGTTGACTTGCGTTCTCCGGTGGATTCCGATCGTGATCTTTATTCCGGAACGCGTCTCGACATCGGATTGTAAGCTGTTCGCGCCCGTTCCTCATCTAATCTTGTGATCTATAGGGTTTTCTCATCTCTAGCTATTATGTGTGCTTATGTATACCGTATCTATTCTATCTCTTGCAGCCTGTGGTCTCAGTTTGTCAGTTCTAGTTGAACTCGGGGCTAAGCCCGCGAGTACGAATTGAGGCCAAGCCTCACGAGTGTCAGATTATCAGTTGTCAGCAGTTTCTTAGGCTCAGTTTCTTGCAATGGCACATTGCAAGAACGTCAGTGGTCCGACAGCTAGCAGTGGTTACTCTCTAGGAGGTGACGATGGTGGTGATCCTCCCCGTCGCTTATCAGCTGCAGAGAAGGGCAAAGGCAAGAAGCTGGCTACCAAGAAGAGGAAGGCCAGTGACAGAGAGGCCAAGGTCGCCGAGGCAGTGGCAGCAGCAGCTGAGGCAGCAAAGAGGGGTGGTTGCTCAGGTGCGCTGAGGATTGGGGTAGATCTCACGTAAGCTTAGAGGCGTGCAGTCCTACAGGTTGAGGCATGACACGAGACCCCTCTTGGCACCATCATGCTAAGGGGTCAGCGTGTTCGGATTGACGTCACTGAGTCCGCACAGGAGGAGCCAGAGGCAGAGGGTCCGACACAGGTTCAACAAGAGGAGCAGCCCCTTCGGAGGTCGACTTGCACTCGTACCTAGGTCGCCTCTAGGACTGGTACACAGGGTCAGTCCACCTCGTCGGCTCGCTCCACCCCAGCACGTGTTACTCCAGCTCCACGTCCAGCTCCAGCCAGGGTACATAAGGATTATACCCAGGCTCCTACTCGTGAGATCTAAGAGCTGAGGTTTGCTCCTTTCCCCACCTGGTTTCCAGCAGCCCAGGATCAGAGGGCTCATGCCAGATTCTACACAGTGGTTCAGGAGGACATGTACCAGACTACCAGGCGTTTGTCCACTCTCAGACTCAGTTGAGGGAGCATAGGGTACTAGACCTTGAGGTGCTAGGGAACGTGGTAGGTGCATATATTAGATAGTACTTCACTTACCTACCAGGTCTCCCAGGTCTGCTTGCTTTGCCAGGCACCTACGTTGAGGAGTGAGTCAGGGAGTTCTTTGCTTCAGTTTGGATAGCTCCTGACCACAGCTACATTCACTATGCACTGGCAGGGACAGACTACAGGGTGACAGCTCAGAGGGCTAGAGAGGTTCTTGGTCTGACAGCTTATGCCACCAGGATTCATCAGTTGTGCTATGGGAACTTTGAGCCCCCTCTACAACCACACGGTGGTGCTCTACCACCACTTGACTTCGTGGCTCCTTGCTTCCGTCAGCCGTTTGGTGAGGGCTCCAGCAGGACTGTGAGCGATCTGACACGCCCAGCTCGGATCTTTGACTTCATCATGAGGAAGACATTTCTCCCCTGGCCAGGCTACACAGATGGGTTCACTAGGATTCAACAGTGGCTCATAGCTCACCTGATTGCTCAGAGGCCATTTGACTTATGGGATTTGATAGTGTCTGAGATAGAGGACACAGTTGGAGAGGGCTTCAGGGGTCGTCGTCAGCTGCCATATGCACATTGGATCACACTACTTATTCTTCATGCTAGGCTAGAGCCTCTTCCAGCTCACCTTCAGAGAGAGCTGACAGACGCTGACACGGTGTTTCCGCACTACGACCCCCGTCAGATGCTGAGAGCGCACCATGACCTCTGAGCTCCACCACCTCCCCCTACACCACGTGGCCAGGTGCCACCACCCTCACCGAGGGCTACCCGCAGTTCAGGGGCAGTCCCAGAGACAAAGAAGGAGAAGGACATAACTATTGGGGCAGTAGCAGATGCTGAGGCCGAGGAGGAGTTTGAGTTTGCTTCAGATAGCTCATACGATGATTATCGTCTACCTATACCAGATCTTCCTCCAAGGCCGCACGACCACGAGGCAAGAGGCTCTTCCAGTGCCATAGACCTAGCTCTGCTAGCTATTCTTGAGGGGATGAGGGTAGATCAGCGTAGAGCAGCTGAGGAGTAGGCTAGGAGGGACAGGGATCTGGCTGCCATCAATGCAGGCATGCAGGCCAGGCAGGATAAGCTCCAGAGACAGCTCCTGACCTTCCAGGAGCAGCAACTAGCTTTCCAGGCACAGCAGACTGCCATGATGGCCGCTCTTATGGCCGCATCGGGGATTCACCTACCGCAGATCCACCTTCTAGGCACCTCGTCAGTCAGGCCTCCGACTCCAATGTCTCAGCCGAGCTAGTTTCAGAGTCAGTCTCAGCCGCGGCTACAGCTACCTGCTCAGAGTCAGTCATTCTCGACTCCTCAGCACCAGGTCTCTCAGGGTGCTATTTCCTATGGCTTTGAGCAGGTGCCCCAGTTTACCCCTCTTCGCTCTGGTTTCACACCACAGTCAGCCTCAGCGTCACAGCTTGTGTTGGATTCGTCGGTAGGGCAGCATATCTCTTTTTCATATAGTGCTCTGACTGGTGACCCTACTCCTTCACCAATGCAGGCTCCTGCAGCTTTTACGCTCCCAGTCACCACTATCGAGTGTCTGTCGTCGTCTGTGGCCTCGTCCGAGCAGCTAGCACTGTCTTCTACAGTGCCAGAGATGTCAGCTACAGCTACAGAGTCTGTGCCAGCTTCTTCAGCAGGACTTGAGCCACCGGCACAGACAGTGACAACCATAGAGCCCACAGACTAGATCCGGACAGCTTCTCCAATTTGTGCAGCATCCGAGGGTCACTCTACTTCCTCTGAGTCGACGGCCGATGGATCAGATGATGCAGCTCAGTTTTAGGCCGTGCCGCGGGACTCCACTACTCCACCTCCACCTCCTTCGACTTAGGTTTTTGGCGTTGATGCCAAAGGGGGAGAGGGTTCTAGAGTATGATAAAGTTAGGGGGAGCTAGAGCTAGAGAGAGGGCTTTGATGATTTTGTGTGCTACTTCATGCATCATGTTTACCTTTATGCATTTGTGATACTTTGTGAGATACTTTTATGGTTGTGAGACATGACTTCTGCTTCATTGTGATATCTTTAAGTCATGTGGTTGGCTCATATTACTTTGCTTCCGCGTTTTTACTCTGATGTACTTTGAGCCATTTGTTATTATATCATGTTGTATATTTCTCACATATTTGAATGCAGGATGATAGACTTGGTTGATATAAGCATGACTAATCTCTTTGTGTTCTTATTGTCTCATGCTTATAGAAATCAAGTCATTTGAAAACCTCATTTCCTTCATACTCGAGGTTATTATCATCAATCACCAAAAAGGGGAGATTGAAGGAGCATCTAGGCCCCTAATGGATTTTGGTGATTAATGACAATGTTGATTACTATGACTAACGTATATTTTGCAGAGGCAAAGTCATTAGTGTTAGGTCATGGTAATAGGTACTCGATGAACAGGGACGTACATGCCTACTTAATAGTGCATCCGATGACCCCATTTTCGGTGTAAAACGGTTGGCCTACCCTTGGACTTGATGGGGTGTATTTATAGTCCTCCACCTCGTCCATTGGAGGTCTCTTGCCCATTTGAACAAGTTGAGAAACACTTTGTGGAGCAAGAGAGAAGCAAGAACCTAGAGAGGATTGAGATTTGAGAGATTTCTTGTGAGAATCCTTCTCTAGTTGAATTCCAAGAGTCAAGTGTGCATCCACCACTCTCTAGTGCCTTGTTTGGGTCAAGTGAGAGTTCATTGCTTGTTACTCTTGGTGATCGCCATCACCTAGATGGTTCGGTGGTGATTGGAGGCACGAAGACCGCCTGGAGTTCTTATGGGTGGCTCGTGTCAAGCTTGTGAGTGGTTTTGGGCGATTCACCGCGACGGAGTGTCGAAGAATCAGCCCGTAGAGAGCACTTGGTCCTTGCACGGACCAAGGGGGAGCAAGACCCTTGCGCGGGTGCTCCAACGAGGACTAGTGGAGAGTGGCGACTCTCCGGTACCTCGGCAAAACATCGCCGAGCACTTTTTTCCACTACTCCTTTACTTTCTAGCATTTAATTTGCGCAATTACTTTGAGTTGTTTACATTTCTAGAATTGCCATGCTAGAATAGGATTGGAACTAGGTTGTAAAACTTTTATCCGGTAGCTCTTTAGTCACACTAGGCACAAGGGTTGAATTGGAGCTTATAGATTGCTTAAATTTTTAGAGAAGCCCAATTCACCCCCCCTCTTCGGCATCTTGATCCTTTCAGGCTCTTAGCAGGCCGGCTGGTCGAGCTGCTACTGGGCCTCCCTCTATGCACCAGGTCATGTCGTGCTAGCCCGCAGGCTGGTGGATCGACCCAAGCATGGCCTGTAGAACTGGGCTGGGCTGGGTCGTGCTCGTGCCGGGCCAAAATATCGTGCCTCGTGTCGGGTCGTCGTGCCTCGACCTGCATGGACATTTATAGCTCTATCGACTATTTTACCTCTTTTGGCACCCTTGGTTGATACTTGAGCATATATAGAGCTTATGCAATACCTCCAACTCACTTGCAAACTTGTAGTGACAAGGAGGGATGCAATGGCGCGGGACGAGATGTCTCTATCTCTACGAGTGCTGGTGAAAATAAGGCTGAATCTAATTTTTCGCAAAATATGACAGCTTCAGGCCCCAAATAAAATTAAGATGTTTTTATGGCAGCTCGCCTATATAACAGCCTATCGGTAAGAAAGAAGCATGGCAAGGCCAGGTGTCGTGGTAGACACTAGATGTGCTGTATGCCTGAGATTTGTCGAGGACTATATATGGACATACTTTAGTTCAAATGCAAGAATGTTAAGAGGTGTTGGCGATTACTAATCATGAAAGATAAAAGATATGAAATGGCATCCTACCAATCGAGAAAGGAGGCAGTTGCTAAAATATGAAAGCTCGAAAAGACCAAACAAATGAAGGTTGTCATGCTCCTCTGCAGATGGTGGTCAGCAAGAATAAAGTAAAGAATGGGGAAGAATACAATGTAAAATCCAAACTTCAGTCTCCTATTTCCTAGTGGAGCTTGAGAAGCTACAAAATACGGAGTAGTAAGGAGGAGGCTCAAAGCATTGCTAAGCATAGTTGGAGACCAACACCTGAAGAGTACAAAATCAATATGATGACGCTTTTAATTCAAAAACAAGAACTAGTAGTGGCTGAGACGTTGTTGTGCAGAACACAAAAGGTGAAGTGTTGAGTGTTGGTGATGTGATGGCAACATTTGTCATGTGGCGTGTGCTATAGAAGCCGAGACGATTGCAGCTACAGAAGTATGCAAGAGGCTGCTACATCGCGACATGCAGCAGGTCATTCTAGAGACGATGCATCAGTGCTTGCAAGTGCCCCAAAAATTATGGGAAATTATCGGAGTCCTATTGGTGGCTTAGAGCATCTCCAACAGACTTTGTATATTCTTTCTAAATACTAGGAATAGCAATTTTGGTGAAAAACTACCCTCCAACAGCTTCTCTAAATGGTCATCCAAATATAGCCATTGTCTATTCCGGGTTTTTCGCTAGCCAAATATAGAAGACGAGAATGACTCTCTAGAGTGCGCATGAGATTTAGCAAAACTGTTGGAAAGTAAAAAAATATAGAAAGCGATTTTTATGCAAATGGCTCTCCAAATGATGATTTAGAGAGTGAGATTTAGAAAGGCTGTTGGAGATGCTCTTAGTGTTCCAAATTAGAGACTCGATGCAATTTGAGTTCTCTTCATGTACTGTCCTGTTAGAAATTAGCCACCCACAGCAGAAGCTGTTTGCTAATCTCCACGCGCAGAAGCGTCGATTGAATCTAGCGAGACGAACATGCAGTATCACAGACAACACCAGAGGCACGATATTTGTTAACGAGGTTCAGCCAAAGCCTAGTCCCCGGGGCACGATTATGGCGCTCCTCCCCAATACCAGCAACACCGCCGCTCTAGGGTTCCGACAACGTGCCGCCGCCCTCCTACGAACCTATTGCTATGTCATCATGGTTACAACAGCAGCCCTCCTCTCATATTTATGAGGAGACCGGGTTACATAGTCCTATTCCAACTCTACCCTATACTGCCAAATACAACTCAGTCCTAGCGTAACCAAACCCATACATAATATTCGGCACATATTCTAACATGTCCGAGTTTGTAATAAGACTTGTAGTAAAGTAGCCGACTACTTAGGGCATGTTTGAATCCACCAATTAAACTTTAGTTGGCTAAATTAGCTGTTAGGGATCTAAATGACCTAACCAGCGACGAAGCCAACGGTAGAGCTGGTGGGGCTCTAGCCCCCCTACGGCCGTAGAGCCCACGGAGTCCCTCCTTAGCCTCTCCTATAATTTTTTTTTTGTCATTGATGTATTTTATAAGAAGGGTCTGAAGTTGTATTAAGGTAGCAGAAGCCCCCCTAAATATTTTCCTAGATTCGTCCCTAGACCTAGCTAAAAGAGCAGCTTAATTAAGTTTAGCGCGCTACTTCAACCCAGCTAAACTCAACTAAAGTTTTTGGCTGAGTTTAACTATTTCAACCGAGTTAAACTCACTTAAAGTTTAGCTAGGAGAACTTTTAGCTAGGTAAAGTTTACCTTTGAAATTTTAGCTAGTTATATATAAATTTTAGTTTGAGTGGATCTAAACAGGGTCTAACTAAATATGATGCTAATGTATTGCCTCAAAGCTCCCATATGTTCATGAGTTAAGTCCTGATGTTTGTAAGTGAACTTTGGGTTGTGACCATCAATAGCAGAGGGGAAGAGGCCCACAAGAGGGGCGCCGCCACCCTTGATGCTATCGTTGGGGGGACCTAGATGCCTGCCCTAGGGTAGGGCGCCGCCGCCGCCGTTTCCTTTCGTGTCGTCTTTGGTTACCATATCTAGTTTTAGTTGGTTTTAGAAATAGTCTGTTAAGATATAAAGTAGAAGAGTTGATTGATGGAAAGGAGAATTCGTGTTCGATAAAGATCACCTTGTTTTTCTTGTGAGCTAAGTCCAATAGAGAATATAAAAATAAGGAACATATAACCATATCAATCAAAGTAATAGACAGACAAAAACTTTTTTCCACTCTCTCTGTCTCCCTGCGCAGCCACCCCCTCTCTTTCCGTGCGCCGCCGCCCTAGCTAGCGCTGCCGCCGGTGGCTACCCCGACCACGCCTCTGACAACTACTCTCACGATCTATCTCATCTATTGTACTAAAGCCTTGTTTAGTTCCAAAAAAATTTACAAAGTTTTTCAGATTCTCTGTCATATCGAATCTTACGGCACATGCATGAAGCATTAAATATAGATAAAAGAAAAACTATTGCACAGTTTACCTATAATTTACGAGACGAATCTTTTGATTTTATGATTGGACATATTTATTAAATATAAACAAAATTGATACAGTATCTTTTTTTTTTAAAAAAAAATTGAAACTAAACAAAGTCCTATGATTATCCGAAGCTAAAAAGAAAAAAAAAACAGTGATGTGGGCAACTCCGTACAAGCAAAGCGCCGTGGCGTGCGGGCACCACATCCACAACACCTCCTCAAGCCCAAAACAGCACGTGCCGATCCGGACCTGACCGGTCCGTGGCAGCCGGATCCGTCACGAGTCCGGATTCAGATCTGATCTGAGTCCTACCTCACCAACACACAACCGGGTCCCCGACCCGCCCGATCAGACCCGAACCCGGTGGGCCGGGCCTTGATCAGCCAGCCAGCGCGAGGGGCACGTCGCCGCTGCCGCTGCCGCTGCTGTATAAAATCATTGGTTGGCAGGGGCGCTCGTGGTTTCTTTTCTTTTCTTTCCCCCCTCCCCCTCCCCCTCCTCTCCTCTCGTCGCGTCCAATAAAAAGGGGGGAAAAACTTTTTTTTTCTTTTTTTTTTTGCTCCCTTCCCCCCCTCGCTTCCCCCGAATTTGATGCTTAAACCCTCGCCGGGAGGAGCAGGAGGACTCCAATCCCGACGCCCCGCGCCACCACCTACCGCTGCGCCCGGATCTCCGACGCCATGGCCGCCGCGCCGCACCAGACCGGCCCCGCCGCAGGTGAGAGAGACCCTTGCCTCTCCCCTCCCGTCCCCTGTTGCTGGATTGGGGGGGGGGGGGGGGTTTGACTTTCTGATTCGATTCCCCCTCGCCGCTGGGTCGTGATTGCGCTGCTCGAATTCTCTTGCTCCAAGGGCTCCGCGCGCTGGATTCCAAGGGAATTCGGCGCTGGGCTGCGATCTCGGCGCAGCCCCCCACCCGGACCTGCTGCGGTGCGGGGGCTCTGTTTGGGGCTCCTAGGTCAAGATTGGTTCCGGGCCTGCGACTCCTTCGCTCTGCGGAAGGCCCCCTAGCTGCGATTTCGCACGCACCCAGCCGTGGAAGAAGCTGCGCGGAGCAAGGGGCGGCTGGGATTTGTGCTGATTACGTTGCCTCACGTCCGCGCGAGGGCAATTATGTCTTTTCTGCTTTTTTTTTCTCCCCCCTTTTGCTGGGGTATGTCCGCCTACAGGAGGACGGTTCGGGGGGATTGCTAGCCGTAGCCGTAGCCGTTTTACACGAGCTAGCACGGCAAAGTTGCTGCCAGTACGAGCAGGATAGGATCGTCAGTACCCAAATGGCAAAGCTCTAGCTTCGGTACATATACTAGGTATTATTTGAGTAAGCTACTGTACAGCGGGACACGGCTTTGCTGCTGCTGATGGCCTGATCATGGCAACGACTGCGATTGCCCGTGTAGTAGCTTCCGAATGCTTGTATTTGGGGAGTTGTACAGCTTGCCAGATCTTGTTTCTGTTTACTACAAGTGTCATGCTTGTCTTTAAGTTTTTGGCTGTTTTGCACCATGACAACAAGGTAGTCCCTGGACTGCTGCTGCCAACTTATATCTTTCTTACATTTATGTTTTTGTAGATAGCATGATTCCGCTGCAGTCGGAACCTGTACTTGAGAATAACCCCTCCAAGAGTGCAAACGCCAAGGACCAGGTAATTTTGCTTCCGTTTAGAGTTTATTTTCTTCTCATCTATGCTATGAAATGATGCTCATGAGTATGTTGCTATTGCGACAGATTCTTTCTGGTGCAGAGAATGTGTCTGCAGGCAATGCACGTGGCGCTAGCTCCTTGAAATCGCCAAAAGGCCCGCCAGAGAAGCCTAGCTCTGTCGGAAAAGCTGGAGAACAGCCTTTTGTCTACCAGCAAAATGTGTATGCACCGCAGCCACAACCACTCTATCCTGGAGGTTAGGGTACATTCATTGCCTTTTAATTAATGTTAGCACACATTCTGAATTCTGTTGCATAAATCACAGGGCAAAAATATATCCGTGGCTTCTAAACAATCATGTTTCTGTTGTGTCTAGCTAAATTTGTCTTTTCACTGGTTGTACAATTCATAATAGTTTTTCAGTAATCTCCTTTGTTCACCTCTATTTGAATTCATTGTGGAAGCATCAACTGTCCTAATGACAGCACCTAGGTAGCAACTTTCACTTTTCATGGAGTGCTGTTTTAAATTTGATGTTTTTTTCTTCCCTTTACTGTAGGATACATGAATCCTTCAGGACAGTGGGAGGAATATCCCCATTATGTGAATATGGAGGGGCTCCATTCCGTATCTCCCGTAAGTAGCTGGAATTGCTGAGCTTCATTGTTTTCTCTTGATATTTTTTTTTCTAAATATTTTTTCTTGAAGGGAATCTACAATGACAACCAGTCCCTCATGCTATCTCCTGGATATGCAAGCAACCCCCAAATGATGTATGGAGCATATTCTCCTGTTTCCACCGTTGGAGATGGCCAACAATACTTCCCTGTGCACTATCCCTTCTCAAGTCCTTACTATCAACCACCAGCTTCTCCTAGCATGGGATATTCAAGCTCTGCGACTGGAATATCCCAAGGAGACCCTATGCTGCAGCAAGAGTACTTTCTTCCTGATGGCCTTCTATATTCACCCACACCAGGGTATCATCATCCATTCAGCTCATTCGACAGAGGTAACATTTCTCTAAAGTTTCTTGTTTTGCTGCAGGCTAATTTTTTTATGACTGCAAAAAACATGTGTTATAATATATTTCTTAGAGGTTAGAGCCATGCCTAACTATGTTTTCACCTTTTGCAGCACCGACACAACCAAATAATGCTCCTGGGCTGTTTGGTCAAGGGAATCTACCACTGGCTTCTGGCATGGTATGCCATCATGCAATTGGGTTCTGAGCATACATGAGTTTACTACATTTGATTGCTTGTTATGGGGATTCAACAGGGGTTTAATGTTTGGAGGCAGTATTTGGTTTACCATGCAGTAGTTTTTTGTGGAAGTCAAATTGACTTGTTTATGTTAACGAACCACTTATTGTCCAATGCTGATAGTGTATGTTGTTGCAGCATCATGGATCGATGTATGGTCCTGGATCCTACAAGGGACGCCAGCAAGGTAGCAAATTTGGTGGCACTACTCCAAGTTGGAGTTCTGCTGGCCGCAGATTTGGTACTTTTGACTTGAGTGGCAATCAACAAAGGGGAAGCATGCCATTTGGTAGTCACAATGGCTCTCTGGAGTTTATGAATGAGCAAAACCGTGGGCCACGCGCTACAAAACCGAAGACACAAGACACTGAGAACTCCTCAGATGAGAAAAACGAGAAAACTGTTCCTCTGATTGACAGTGAACTGTACAATCGCTCTGATTTTATCACTGAGTACAAGGATGCCAAATTCTTTGTAATAAAGTCCTACACCGAGGACCATGTACATAGGAGCATTAAGTATAATGTTTGGGCCAGCACAGCCAGCGGGAACAGGAAGCTGGATTCTGCTTACCGTGCGGCCAAAGAGAAAGAAGAGCATTGCCCTATTTTCTTGTTTTTCTCGGTAAGAACGGCTCATCTCCTTTGGTTTTTGCTTTTCCCTTCATGGAAAAAAAAAGAGTAGCAGTACATAGTGGGTGTTTGATCCTTTATTAGCATTTGCTAAGGTGTTTCCAGCTTTGGTAATTTCTTTTATGCGTAATTGATACCTTTAGGTCAATGGAAGTGGCCAATTCTGTGGCGTGGCTGAGATGATTGGACCTGTCGATTTCGACAGAAGTGTTGATTACTGGCAGCAGGATAAGTGGAGTGGCCAATTCCCTGTGAAGTGGCACATAATTAAGGATGTGCCAAACAACCTTCTGAGGCACATCATTCTTGAGAACAATGACAATAAACCTGTCACAAATAGCAGGGACACCCAGGAGGTAAAATTTACATAATTTTTTTTTCTGAATGTTTAAGCTGCTAGTATCAATGGCATTTCTGAATAAATTCACCAACTCTTAACATACAGGTGAAGCTGGAACAGGGCCTCCAGATGCTTACAATCTTCAAGAGCCATGAGGCTGAGACAACAATCCTGGAAGATTTCGACTTCTATGAGCAACGGGAGAAAGCCTTGCAGGAGAACAGACGTCAACAGCAGCCTGCCAGCACCGACCCTCAGAAGCTGGTGGATACCAAGGCTCAAGGTCCTGTGGCCGATATATCGGATGCATTTGCTAAGGCCGTTCAGTTGAAGGATATTGAGAACAGTGGGACAACCCCGAAAGCTGAGGGCGCATCAGCTGAAAACGGATCCGCTGCCACAGCCAAGGTTGAAGGAAGTGCAGACCTGAACATGGGCCCTGCGGAGGAAAGCAGTTGATTTGTTTCCCTTCTGTCTGCAAATTTGGAGCAGCAGATGAATAGCATGCTGCAATGTGAAGGTCGGAAAGGGGAAAGTGCAGGTTGATTGTGTTAAATATGGTCGTGCCCGCGTCAGTTGTACAACATCATAGGCTTTGTTTTTATCTCCATTTAGGTTATATAATTTCAATATCATAGTTCCAAAATTATTGTTCCCAGTTCTCTTTGTTCCTGTTTTATTTTACTTCCGTCTTCCATGTTCCTCGTGTCGTGTCGCACCATGAATGATGGTTCAATTTTAGTGGGTTTAGGCATAAGAAGCTGCAGAACTATGCTGCGGTAAAGTTGCATTTTCTGCAGCTGAATGTGATACTGTCGAGTCTCCATCCTTGTGTAATTTCAGAGATCCTTTCTCTAGTGTATCTTCGTCTTGTTACTCTCAGCATGTACGGTTCTGCAGTAGTTCCCTTGGTCACATTGCTTCAAAGCACAACTCATGCATGACCATCCAAATCCCAAACTCTTGCACATTATGAATAAAATGGAGAACTCTGTAACACCTCCAGGTAAAGCCGCTGCAGTAGCAAACCTGAAAGCATTTGTAACTGTTACACATCCAGTGGCGTTGCAAAATAGATCAAACCTTAAAACAGCATTCAATAGTAATCATGACAGATTGAAAAAAACCTTAAAACAGCATTCAATAGTAATCATGACAGATTGAAAAAAGGTAATCATGACCTGTTACAGATATGCTCACCTCACGAGAGGGAAACTGATGCTGACCAAGGCAAAGATGAATGATTCTGTTAGCACCAAATTTCGACTGACTACGAGGCAGGAACAAATCCATGCTAGTTACTTAATAACACATGTTATATATACCATGAAGCATCAAAGCTTCCACATGTTGCCGCATGATGATAAACACACAAACAGCGAGCAGCAAGAACATGCACTTGTTACAGCAGAAGGGTATTTAGTCAAGCATAAAGCTACCTCTATTACAACCACTCTGGTGATGACAACTAGGTGTACTCTACGATAACATGTCAAAGACAGAAGGCAGACTGAGGGGAGTCAGCATTCTGCTTCTGAAGCACAAGTCTATTAATATTATAAATACATAGGATTAAACCTCTCTCCAGGTTCTTTTCCTGGATTGTGGATGATTCAGTCCAACGTCATCGGTTGGGCAACGCAACAGCGGAACCGAGCCTTACGGACAGTGGTCAGAACCTCCATCTCCACCTGTTCCAGCATCCTCACAATCTCAGTGAATGGGGGACGGACTTCAGGGTCTGCATCCCAGCACCTGGTCATGATCTCCCCAAGGGCGGGGAGGCAGTCGTGGGGTATGGCTGGTCGCACACCCTTGTTAACCACAGCAAATGCAGCTTGCACTGCAGTCATGTTTGCAAAAGGGAGATTCCCAGTTACCAACTCCCACAGGACAATGGCAAAACTGTAGACGTCAACTTTCTGATTGTATGGCCTATGCTGGATCATCTCACTGCAAGTGGAAAAATAGCAAGTTATTACATTGGAAACAAACAAAACAGAAGTTGATAATTGTAAGCAGTAGCTGACTACAAATACATTTCAGAGGGGAAGGGGGCATAGTTAACATAGCAGAAAAACATCCAGAACGGAATAGTACATACCACCTACAAACATTAAATATATATTACAAAGCAAGGAACTAAAAAACAACCAAGCTCACATGCGTATGAAAAAATTAAAAAGGTTGTTCACCAGTGATCATGTGGCTCCCTAGGTTACCACTCAGCAAAATCTAATACGATATCAATCAAGCTGAACACAAGATTGAATGAATGCCCCCCCCCCCCACCCCAAAAAAAAATCTAATACTATTCAATCCATACTGAAATTTCTATAACGATTTTTGGCAACTGATCATCATTTGCATATCTCCAAGAGCCAAACCCATGGGCTGTAGGTTTTCCACTAACACATGGAAGAGACAAGGATCGGATTTAGGCCATGTTACCCAGGTTGTTTGTGAGCTTTGCGGTTACATCAGGTCAAAGGAATAAGCAAAAAGCAACCACTCTCAGGTCTCACCTACCTCCCATCTTCAACATGGACATTTGGATCCTATGCAACTTTTACCTGGCTGGTCAAGACCAAACTTGCCAATTTAGGATAGTGGACACGATATGTTTGTCCGGTAAGCTAGGAATGTTTTTTTTTCACCGTTGATATCACAGAAAAGGTAGAGGAAAACAAGCTTGAGGATAATTCTTAGTGACAAGAACAATGTTATCCCAATAGGCCATCTTAGAGAAACACGATCATTAGTTGAGTTGCTTAACCCTAAATAGCTTGAGTGAGTGCCTAGATATTACGAAGTAGGGGCCACAACAAACTCAAACTATAGAACTATATAAATGGCTAGCTGCATAAATAACTAGTCACGATTTTTCCAACAAAAAAAAACAGTCAGCCATTTTTAGAATGATAAGCACAATGGGCATAGGTCATGCATCTAGCTAGCCAAGAGACTAAAAGTTGAATTCAAAACAAATGCTCATCTACCAAGGGTGCCATTTAATTGCCATGGGAGGTACAATTGGCTTGGATATTTACTAAGGTAGTGTTTGGTTCCATCCCTGCAAACACTAACGGTAACGATATCATATCACAGAGGGAATGTGAAGAGTACAAGTCAAAACAAGATTTGTTCGGTTTAAACATGTAATGTATTTGTAACTAGTAGTCCATCTTTGCCAAGATCATCAGATGCTAATGAGATGATGCATAGGCCTTTTGAACATAAACAAGGACAAATAGCGCGGCATGACCTCACTACCTTGGTCTCGGAAGCAGAGCTACCCTGACCAAAGGCATGGGTCACCGACCATCGATGAATATGCCACTGAGGCTAGCCAATGGTTAGTGAAGCAGCAATCAACAACAGCATGGCCACCGCGGAAGCTTTAGCGTGCGGGGGGCAAACGAAGATGTGGTATCGAAGGCACCGATGAAGTCGAGAGGAGAAAGGAAAAGTAGCTTGCAATCAAAATCTCATGACGTCGGAGTGGGAGGGGCAACAGGTGGCAGCATCTGATTTGGCGGAAGCGATTACGGCTTGCACTAAAACAAATAAGGTTTAATGGAATCGGTTAACGACATTATCCATTTACATTACAAATACCCTAACCAAACACTACTTAAGTAGCCAAGTGGAGATTAGGAATCTCGTTTGAATATCAATTCAAAATTGAAGTGAATAGTGTTCCCATTGGCGAAGTAGATAGAAGATATGAAACAAATAGCTCCAAGGTTGGCCTTCAACTAATTTGATATGACTAAAGACATTTGGATAACTTGTTGGTTGCATGGCATGAACGACAATATCATGTTGCGCATCAGGTAGCACCTCTAGCTAACATGTGATTTGTAGAGGAGCAAGTTACAAATGTGACTTGTTGATTGTAGCCATCTCCTTTGTTGCTAGTGAGCTTTCCTACCATAGGGAGCCAAGTTGGCTCTCTTCCTGTAGCAAATATTATTGCTACTCACCAAGAATTAGCTAAGGAGCGTGTTTGGGACCGTTTAAAATCGGATATGCGGCCGTCCCACCACGAGAATCAAGAAAACCCCGCCATATGCGTCGCGAGAATCGATGATTCTTTCCACCAAGAACACAACGACCTTAAGATTGAACTATCCTATGCTTTTCTATGCTATGGGGTGGAGGCCATGATCACCATATCGCACCGCGCAATGGCCACGTCGTGGTCTGAAACACGACTGAGGATTTCCCTTTTGAAGTATGTCTTGCAAAGAAAGAATCTAATAATCAATATTGCATAATGATTTTTTGCTCATTCAAGAGTGTGGTAAAGCACCTTGGTTTGTTTTCAAGTTGGAAAGTCAAGCCACATCACATGGAATCAACTAGTCATCCAAATGTCCAATCATGATTAGACAATGACTAGTCATGATTTATCGATGAGTAGAAATATGGAGAGCACATCTCTTAACTTTCGTAGAAGATTACTTGGAGATGGTAGTGAAGCAACACCACTAGCAACAATTATGGCCCAATGTCTACACGTGACTCCAAGATTGGGAGAGAGAAGCTTTGATGCTCAAGTCATTGCAGAGAGATTATTGTGTTTATTTTGTGGTAGTGGGAGGGACTATTAGGGCACAGACGACGTCGTGGTTTTGCTCTCTATTTAGGTTAAATTAACCACAATTACCTCACTAAATGAGGAGAGAACACTTGTCGCCGTCTCACGAGGCGACAAACCCAGCTCATACTCCCAGAGTAGGCAACAACTTCCACCAATGTTGTGCGAGCGAGAGTCATCAGAACAAGATCGAGTGCAAACGCAAGAATGGTGGGAAATCAATTTTCCTCACTCGCAAAAGCTTTCGTGTAGACGCATGCTTCACCAATGGCAACCCTTGTCAATACAGAAGGGCGTAGGGTTTTGGCCACGAGCAGGTAGGGCAATGACAATGCGAACGCAAGTAGGTACAAGGGCACAAGGTGACGTATCTGCCATTAGTGTTATAGGGAACAAGGTCCGATGCATCCACGTTTTTAATCGTGATTAGATACATGCCCCACCCATCTGGTGCTAAATGCCACCATAAGGCTCCCCGATACCAATTATTGCGTTTGGTTGCAAAGGAATTACAAAATAGCAATCACATGAAAATTTTGGATCATGTTTGATTGCAAAAGAAATGGAAGTTGCCAATGATTTACACATCTAGCTATCCACCGTGCAAGCGATATGCCCATCTTTCGTTCGGCTTCTCCTTTCCAGCCATCGTCGCCGTCACCATGGCAAGGACCATGTTCATTGTTGGGGGGGCCCAATTCATGGAACCACGACCAAAGCTTCCTTTGTCCGATATTGCTCCACCTCTTCTAGACTCTGCCCATTTCAGTTCTGCAAGGTTGGGCCCAATTCGTGGAACCAAATGGAACAAAATCTTCCTTCGTCCCATATTGCCCCATGTCTTCTTGGTGTTGCATTGCCAACCCTTCAATTGGCAAAGGCATCAAATGACCATTGAGCTAGGTGAATAAACTGCGGTTGCCAACCCGAACACCAACAACTACTTTGCATTTTGCCTAATGCCTAATGTCTAGATCGGAATCTTCCCTTCTCACCAATTGCCTTTAACTAGGCGAGACGTTATCATGCATCGCATGATTATTTAAATTACACTTAATAAGACAACAAAACAAATTAATGTTCTAAGAGAGAAAAAAATGCTAGAACACATATTTCTGACATGTAATTAAATTGGCTTAACTAGAAGAGATGTTACCATGCATCACATAATTACTTATTTATGCTTCATACACGAACCAAGTCATATTTATGTTATAAGTAAAATACTTGTATAAAACATTGAATTAAACCATCTCACAAACTCTGGAGTTGAGGGAAACCAAATTTCCTTGGCCAACAGGTAGCAGCTAACATTACTTGGAGATATAATTAAAATAGTAAAATAGTATGTTGGATCTGTAGTATATTTACAATGCTCCTAAAACGACACATACTTTATGTATCTCTAGAAGAATGCATAGTTCATAATCTTAGAAGAACGCAGAAAAAGATGGAAATCACAACATAAATAGCAATTGTTATTAATCATTAGTATCCATCTAAAATAGTACAACCAAAAGGTGAAGGAACATACAGATTCCTAGAATAGCACCACTAGTTTACTGTTCCAAGTATTAAGCAATATATGGAATAAAGTGGTAGTTCTGGAGAGCAGCAGCATGTACATTTTGCATGCAAAAACACATTCTTGCACAATCACATATTCGAAGCATGCCATGCAATAAGAATAACTTAATTTTGGAGAAACAACCCATATAAAAAACAAAAATAACCAGTGAATACAGACCAAACGTACATTAAACTATAATATAGGAACAATAAATATAACTAGTAGAAGTTTTTTGCTTTCGCAGTACCAGCCATTAACATGTTACTGGTAAAACAATATAACAGACTGTAAGCAACCGCATAAACTGCTTATTTTTGTAAACAAATAGTACTACTTGATACAAAGGTCCACACTATGATCCAGAGCAATAGCAATGCGAAAAGATCAAAACAAATTTGGCCTTATTGAAATAGCATAATGGCTGATTGAAATAAACAGGAGAAAGAGCATGTTTGATCAACTTACGGAGCCATCCATCGGTATGTTCCAGTTTCAGGTGTCATCCCCTCAGTCTTGACTTCAATCCTAGCCACTCCAAAGTCAGCAATCTTAATGGACTTATCACCAGAAATCAGGAGGTTGTCTGACTTCAGGTCTCTGTGAATGAACCCAAGGCCATGGACATAGGCCATGCCACGTGCAACATCCAATGCCTGCTTAACTGCCAACTTCAGCGGAACAGACCTGTTCTGCCTCTTGCTCAAGAAATTCTTAAGAGACCCACCCTTTGCGTACTCTGTGACAATACACCAAACCAATGGCTTCCTGCACGCACCAATGAATTTGACAATATTCGGGTGCCTCAGAGTTGCAAGCATCATAACTTCTTGGACAAACTGCTGCTCCAACAGTTGAGCTTTCTCAGGGTCAGCCTCAGGTCGCTCCAAAAGCTTAATAGCAACATCCATCCCATTGTATGTTCCCCTGTAGAGCTTCCCAAAGGCACCTTGTGCAAAGGCCATGCCCATGTGCAGGTTCCCCAGATCAATAGTCCACTCCTCATAATCCTTTAGCGTTTCAGTTGGGAACTTGTTGTCCATCAGAGCATGTGCCAGTGCATCCTCACTCAAGGCATGGGACACCCGGCCAGGGCGGAAGATGCTGTGCCCAACTGAGTAGCTTCCCACAATGACAGGCCCCTTGAGACCAGGATGGCCAAGCATGCCAGTGCGGGAGTCACTGTTAGAGCAAATGCTGCTGGCGATGGATCCACCATGCATGCTGGTCTGCATGCTGTTGATGCTATCAACAGACATGTTGGAGCCCTCCCCTAGCTTCTGGTAGAAGGCCATGTCACAGAAGTTCCCGCCAAAGTTCACGCCATCATCATGGCCACCCACGGCGCCGATGAAGTTTGGAAAGTTGGCGCCTTGTGCCATCAAAAGCCTGGCAATTGATTACCTGCAACCACGGAATAAATCTGAGGTCAGAAACAAGGGGCAAATTAGTCCTCTACTAGATACAGGCCGAGCAAAGGCAGAGGATTGAAGATTCCATTCATACAAGACACGATTCCATTCCTACAGGACACAAAGGTTTCCATTTCCACTGCCATCAAGATAGAACCATAAACAAAATCATCCATCCCAGAATTACTATTTAAGGAAGGAACCCAACCCACCAACAAAGACTAGAAATGCATATATACTTCCTCCATTCCAAGTTATAAGACATTTTCACTTTTCTAGATACATCGCTTTTACATGTACCTAGACACAGTGTATATCAAAAGTGATGTATCTAAAAAAAAGATAAAATGGCTTATAATTTGGAATGGAGGCGGTATAATATAGCGCATACAAGCAAGCACCCAGAAACTCTACTCAAATATAATGGATTCTAGGGGACACAAACCAGTCTTTGCATTAAATACTTTCCATTCATCAACCAACCACAACCATTAATCATGTTTCATGTCGTTAATAGCCTCTGATTAGGGAAATAAAGTGAGGGCACAAGTGTCTTTTGTGTCCTCTTCTCTGGATAAGCACTACACTGATATAGATAGAGATAATACTGCTGTATCTTTCCATAGCAAGAGCTAGAATCCCCACCACAGCCACCGCCAACAACGTGCAAGCGCACACACACGCACACACACAAGGGAATCGGAAACCTATAGCAACACCAGAAGCGGAAAAAAAAAATTCGACGGCGTACAGAAGAGGTAACCCCCCAAATCCCTAACGAATTGCCCCTAAAATGGCAATCTGGGCACCGAACATGCGGCTACAGACCCTTTCCATGAGCCAAATCGAACGCCCCAGACATGTACCTGAAACCGACTCCCCGTCCCCAAGGCAGCATGAACGAGAGCCCGAATCAAAGCGAGCCCCACCCGTAGTCCCGGAGAGCAGACCACGGTGGTAATCGACGTCGCTAGCCCGCCACACTCGACCGACCGTGGTGGATGGACCCCCCCAGGACCAGGAGGAAGGGAGAACGCGGCCCTGTGCGCGGGGAAGGGAGAGCACTCACCCTTTGAGAAGATGGCCGGGAAGAAGACTTCGCCGCCGCCGATGCCGATGGCAGTGGATGGAGGAGGACAGGACGAGGTCGGAGCCGCGTGGCGCCAAGGTACCAGCGATCGAGGAGGACGGACGGTGGGAGCAGGCGGTGATGCGATGCGGGTGCGGGTGCGGGTGCGGGTGCGGCGTCGGGATGGTGAGGAGCCCCCGGCGGGGCGACGACGGGGGCGGGCGGTGACCTGACCGGTGGGTGGGGGTGGAACTAGGCGAGGGGAATGTGAGACGAGAGGGGAAAAGATCCAACAAAGGCAGGGCAGGAGGGAGCGAGAGTGGGGTGGGGGTGGGAGTCGAGGGAGGCGTTCTCTTCTCGCTCTGCGGAGTCATTAGTTAGGAGGTTAGCCACGTGGCCGGCCTGATAGCGGATCAGGGGGCTGAGGGAGGGAGGGAGGGATGGTGGGCGCAGGATTTGGAAGTTGGGCAGGGGCCTCTGTGCAAATCGGTCGCCCGTCGGACGGCACGGCAACGGCAAGGCGTCGCAACGGGCCAAAAAAACGGCAGCGTGAGGCCGACGGACGGCGTCGCGTGCCACCCGGCGCTGCTGCTGCTCACGAGAGGGGAGAGGAGGCCGGACTGCACCTGCGCCCGTATCATGATGGGCTTGGGTGCCGGGGGCACGTATTTTGCAGTTATTATTATATTATATAGTAAAAATATCCGTGCGTTGCAACGGGAGCATGAGACATATAATTTATTGTTTTCTCTTAAAATTTGGAGATGAGTTAATTTATATACCGGACAATATTACTTACTTTAACGGTGTTTAAACAAATCTTTAACTATAATAGGAAATTATAAGCACTGAAAATAAATTAAATTGAGACTTTGTTTGTTTATTTTAATCTGAATCTTGAAAATAGATCTTTATGGCCTTTCGGCCTGCAGAACGGCTGCAAAGGTCTTAAGCATGGTTACCAGGGCCTGGGCCATACACCCACACTGGGTCACGTAGGTCCACCGGCCTGATAAGGCTTGGCTTAGGCTCCCCAAAATCTTAGCTCTTTTCTTTTCTTTTTTCCTTCGTGTTTCTCGCACCAGTCGCGAGAGAGAGGAGCACCGACGCTGGTGGTCACCGTCGGCTTTGAGGCACGTGGGACCAGAGTGGCATTCGGGCCTCTCAGCGGTCGGGAGCGGCGAGACCGGGTGCTTCGGCGGCCATGTGGCCCGCATCCCTAGTGGCCACACAGGAGGCTTCGTCGAGCTGCCCTACAATGGCGCTCAAGCGTCCTGGCGATCGAGTGGCCGCGTCCCTCATGGTCGCATGCACCCCACGGATCCATGCCAGCTCGCGTGCAGCAGTATCCGTACCGATCCATGCCAACTCGCGTGTAGCGATGGTCACATGCGGCTCCATCGAGGCACCCTACAAGTGGCAATTAGGAATCCCGCGGTCGCGAACGAGGAGCTCAAGTGCTCTGGCAACCGCGTGGCCCGCGTCCCTCGTGGCCGCACGGGCGGCGAGCCTCCCTGCTCAAGATGGCAATACACACCTAGAACCCGAGTAACGGATACATTTTACCCAATAAGAACGCGGGTATGGAATGATATCATCACCCATGGGTCTTATAATAGGCAAAAATCTCTACATGTTAGATAAGCGGGTGCGGGTATGACTACATAGTACCCCCTTCATACCATTTCTGTTAGATTTAACTCTAACGGTGTCAAACCGCGAGTGTGAAAAGTCAAAAATACTCTCAAGACTAAATATATAATTAATTTTTTTGAGCATTTTAAGAACCTCAAATAAAAAAACTCAGAACCGCAAATTTGTAGATCTTAATAATATCTATAAGTTTTGTATAAAAATTATTTTCATTGAATTCCATACAAAAAGTATATGAATTGATATGATTAATATGTCTTAAAAATATATTTTGTATAAATTAAATAAAAATATTTTTTACATAAATATTGTAGATCTTGACGAGATCTACGACTGTCTAGTGCTAACGCTACGGTTAAACCACCAATACAAGTATGACCCGAGACATTATATTATAGACAGAACTTGACAAAACAAATCACCAAAGAGAGTATACAATGAATTTCATAACAAAATAATTAAAGGTTGATTCTACAGTGGTATCTACCAGTTTAGACATGTGTAAGCGTACACTTGATAAAAATCCAATTTATTAAAGTTGTCTCATCAAGTGCCAACCCATCTGCATTGGCGATACCCGGACCAAGAGATCCTGCAGAACAACCATATGGAAACCAAAACTTTCAGTGTTAAAATACAGCAGGGAAACTTGCAAGTGTTAGCTCAGACCAGAGGTAATTTTAACTCCAAGAGTCTCAAAGTTTTCAGGGTAGCCCGCTGTGCTGCTTGCCCATTGCCTGAACTGCTCCAAGTCCTTCTCCTGCAGCACTACCAGCCAGTAAAACAAATTCAGTCGTACAAGAGGTAATGTACATGTTCCATATGAAACAGCAAGCAGCTCAGCACTTTATCTAGGTAATAATGAACACAATGTAGCTTTCAAAGACTGTACACCAACCAGAATTTCAGTAAGAACATTCTACCTCTGAAAAAATCAGAAACTTCAGATTAAGATGTTTACTTACATGTCAAAGAACTCGGCATCAGCTGCTGATATGATGTGGTTGAAAATCGCATCAGCTGTTGATATGATGCAGAACCGGGAAAGTATCTTTATAACAGGAATCCATGATCTTTTGTTGAAAGCTAATAAAAGTGAATTAGGCATCTTATTTACATCCCCCCAATTGTTCTCGAAAACAAGCATAAATTCTTCAAGCCAGGATTCAGTATCCTCGTATCATCGAAGTGCTTGACAATCAGAGTGACCTATTATTAATAAAACAGAACCCACTGTTGCTTGTTCGTGCGTTAGCCAGCGCCTGCTACTCTTCTCCGATCTAGAGACAGAGTCTGCAACTCCAGGCCCAGACTACTGCTATTGATGCCTTCATCTTTAAGCTACCGCCGCAGGCAAGCGCAGGGCCAGGAGGAGCAGGCGGCAGAGACGGACTCGGAATGCGCCTTCTGCCTCTCCGTGGTCCGCGACGGCGAGGAGGTGCGCGAGCTGCGGTGCCACCACTTCTTCCACCACGCCTGCATCGACGCCTGACTCGTCCGCCCGCGCACCACCTGCCCGCTCTGTTGCGATCGACTCCTCCCCGCTCACCAGCAAGAGCAGCTACGACCGCCTCTCCTTGTCGGCCTCCGCCTACGCCCACGGCGGCGCGATCTGGCACATGACGTGAGCGCCTTACGGCGGCAGGTGCCCACCAACCAACCCGAGGCGTTCACGCGGGGCCATGGGCCTAGGCTCGCGCAGGGAGGATCTGTACACGATGGGAGAGGAGCAGGGGCAGAAAAAAAAAGGCAGACTAAAATTTTGCCTCTTTATTAGTAGGTATAGATATAGATATGGATAGGTAGAGATATTTTTGGAGAAAAAAATAGTAGTATAAGATATGCTTGTATTGATTTTTTTATACAAAATATAAAATAAGATATGCTTGTATTGATACAGCACGCATCCATCTCCACGTACGCATGATCGACGGTGGAAGGCATGACATTGATGACCCGTTGCCTGCCTTTCGCCATCTCTAGTCTAGGCTCTAGTTCTCCGCCCACGAACTAATTAATTAACTTCTTCCTCCATCGTAAATTGTAAATCATTTCAAAAATCTTGAAAAATCAAAGCATAAGTTTGATAAAAAAATATAGAAAAAATTATAAAGTTTTGTGACATCAGATAGATATATTATAAAAATATAATTAATAAATAATCTAATAATATTTAGTTGATATCGTAAATGTTATTATCTTATCATATAAATTTGCTCAAATTTAAGATACTTTCACTCTTTAAAGTTTTTGAAATAATTTATAATTTAGGATAGAAAGAGTACCGGTCCCCTCTCGCGGAGGTGTACTCACGCAAATGCGCCATGGTCATGGTGGCCGCGGTGCAAGGGGCCGGTGCTCGATCTCCTTGCACGGCAAGGTGGCACTAGTACATTCGTATTCTCCTATATTTTCACCTAGAGAGATACTAGCGTTCCGACATCGGACAAAAGTGCGCATCGAGACGCCAAGACATAATCTTGCATGCAATATCCAAACCAAAACCCTCACAATAATAAAGAATAAATAAAGTATTTTGAACAAACTCTTGCAAGATGCCTCTAAAATACTAGCAATATATGCAATATCCATATAAAACACTTGGAACATACCTGTGAAATGAGAACTTGTCATAAATTAGTTGGAACCTGCCCACAGGTGTTCATATTTCCCTATATTTATTTCAGGATTTAACGACGTTATGTTTTCAGTGGTAGGCGACATCCCTGTTGACAACGAGACCCTTGTGGTGACTTCATAAATCTCGAGATCTACGGCTTAGTCATTAGAAGATGCTCATAAGGGCAGGTTTTGCGTACGATGTATTCATAGGGGCTAAGTGTGCATGCGTGTTGTGAGTGTCAACGTTGCACTGTGTAATTCTAAAAAAAAACATACCTCTACAACATCGTCGCAACATCTCCTTGCTACTTGGGAAAACGGAGGCTCGTCGGTGTGTGGAGTTTATCGAAGGTAGTGGCCCGCCGCTGCTTGTGGGCGGCAGGCCGGCGACGACGGCTGCGCGACGCGACAGGGAGAAACAACTATCATGCGCCCTGGCAAGGCCGAAAGCCAAGCACCGCGACACGCACGTGGCCGCACCCTGAGACTAGGATGGTGCGTGCCTTGTAAGGATACTAGTCGCGCAAGGTATGTGGGAGCATAGCGAAACGAGGCGTGCAGGAGTGATTTTTATAGAAACTAACGAGCAGATAATAGAGAGGATCGTTAGGCGAGCGGTGGGTGCGGGAGTGAGGGGAGCGAGGCGTTCGGATGGACAAATGGACGTCTTAATTATATATCATTATCGTTTCACCCACCACACCAGGTCACCACCGCCTTTCTCTACTCCATATAATGTGGTAACGAGATCACGTCAGGGTGGAAGAAGGTTGACCGACGGTACGACAACATCCGAATAGGTCAGCACTCAAATCGAGCATCTGCATTGATTTGAAGAGTAGAGACTATTCTTTCTTCGGTGAATCTACACTATTAGCCCGTTTGTATTTAAAAGTGTATTAGTTTTACAGTATTAATAAAATTAGGGTGTTATGAAAATTTTATCAAACCTAACACGGTTTGATTCGGTAATATGTGATGACTATATATATTTATAAACCAAAATCTAGAATATAAACTATATATATAGTAAAGGTATAATATCGTGGAGGGGTCATTAGCTGGGAGGTTAGCCACGTGGCGGGTGAAAGGTCCTTGTTTGGTTTTGGTAATTGAGTGACAACTTAGGTGGACTAATAGTGTTTATGTGAGATACACAGGAGATTAGTCCACAGGTGATTATGTGATGATGGAGGAGCTCATTGCATATGAGACATGACATGGAGTCATGTGACCAAGGTGGAGAAGATCAAGATGAGGCTTGGCTTGATGGACCGGTTGCAAGAGTGAAGGGCAAGTCGGAGGCTTTGAAGCGAGGGACCGCGTGTGACGGTGAAGCTTGAGCAAGACTTGGCGCCGATGGACCGAGGTAACGGTGAAGAGCAAGTGAGGTCAAGATCGATGAACCAATACGGTCACGTGATGATATGAAGTGGATCATATCATTTGGTGATTGGTTGGTGCATGTGTTGCATCAACATTGGAGGAGATGAAATGAAATGCGCAAGGCAAAGGTATAACCTAGGGCATTTCCATTTCACCGGTCATAGGTGTGTAGAGAAGTTTATGACTGGATTTAGGATAGATGGCCGTACTATCAAGAGGGGCAAACTAGTTTGCATATCGGTCATCTAGTGCCACTTGAGCGATCTAACTTTGCATATGTGTTAGGATCGAGTGGCGTGGCAAGTTGAGAGGCTAACTCCTTTGAGAAAATGTTTGTGAAAATGCTAACACACTTGCACATGGTGGTGTACACTTGGTGGTGTTGGCACATTTACAAAGGAGGTGGAGTTCCTAGGGTTGAGAGGGGTGTGGGTTCCTCTCTCCCTCCCGCCGAGCTTGCTAGGCGGGATTCGGCGCTTTTGAGAAAATTAAGTGTATATTTTCTATTGCGCCGGTGGGAAATTTGGAGAAGTCGCGGGTGTGTTTCTCAGTAGGAAACACTCACCGGACGCTCTACGCGGAGGCACCGGACGCTGGCCTTTAGCGTCCGGTGTGCTGACGGGTGCAGCAGAGTGCACCGGACGCACCAGAGAGAGTCCCGTGCTCAGCGTCCGGTGTGCGGGCGGTTTGGCGACCCTCTCTGCGCTTGAGTCCGGTGGCTTGCGTCCGGTGACCGTGCGAGTTTGCGGAGCTCTCTGCGCACGGGTCCGGTGTGCACCGGACGCGTCCGGTGTGGACTAGTTGAGCGTCTGGTGGTGCTGTGTCAGGCGCGAGCGCGAGGTAGCCGTTGGCGGCAACGGTCATTTTCAAATGGCTAGTGACACGTGGCCGACGCCTGAGCACCGGACGCTAGGAGTTGAGCGTCCGGTGGCTCCCTGTGAGCGTCTGGTGCCCACGTGTTTTACCTAGTGAAGGGGCAACGGCTAGTTTAGCCCTTGGGGCTATAAATAGAAGTGGTGGCCGGCCTTGGCCGGTGTTGAGCACCCTTGGGACTTAGTGTCTATGCTTGGGGAGTGCTAGTGAAGCCTCTAACTCACATATGCTTGATAGTGATCATCCGATTGTGTGAGTGAGCGATTCTAGTGCGTTGCATTGAGAGATTGCATCGAGTGGCACTAGGTGTTCGTGTTGCAAGCCGGTGGTGCTTGTTACTCTTGGAGGTTGCCACCTCCTAGACGGCTTGGTGGCTTGTGACTCCGTCGAAGCACGCAAGGAGATTGTGCGGTGCTCCGGAGAAGAGATTGTGAGGGGTACGGTGCTCACCCCGCGGGGATCGCGAAGAGCAACTCTAGTTGAGCGAGACGTGAAGAGCGACAAGTGGTCCGGCCGAGTCAAGTGCTAGAGCTTGTGGTAAGCACTCCACGTGGAAGAGTGTGACTTGCGGGTCACCACTAGCAAGAGGACCGGCGGCAACCTTGGAGATTGTCTCAACGGGGACGTAGCTTGGTGGCAACCAAGTGAACCTCGGGAGAAAATCATCGTCTCAACATTGTTCTTCCCGTTGGTTTGCAAGTCCCTAACACAAGCTTGTATTTAAATTCATATACTTGTGCTTGTGTAGTTGCTCTTGTAATTAGTTAGCTTGTGTAGCTTGCTAGTTACCTTCTTGCTTTTGTAGCTAGAAGTAGTTCCCCTTGCGTGACTAATTTGGTTTGTGTAACCTTGATTAGTCACATTGCTTAGTTTGTGTAGCTAAGTATTTTGCGCTCTCTAATTTGGCATTGGTTGCCTTGTTTTTGAGCATTTCTAGTGAGCTTAGGAGCTTTGTGCTTTTGCTTACTAGTTGTGTAGGAGCTCCCCATTTTGCAAAGTACTAGTGGCATAGGCTTGTGTGACCTTGCTCCTAGAATTGGTTAGGTGAGCTCTTGCTAAGGTAGCACCTTGTTTGCTTGTTTAGGATCTTTTACAAGGTGCTAGAGAACTTAGATAGAGGGGTATAGTCTTGGCTAGACTGATAGTTTTAATTCCGCATTTGTTTCGGTTAGCCGGCGTAATAATATTTTAGAAAGGACTATTCACCCCCTCTCTAGTCTGCCATCTTGACCCTTCAGCGGGGCTGGGCGCGAGGGCCGAGGGAGGGTTGGTCTCATGGTGGGTGGGGGGATTTGGAAGTTGGCGAGGGGCCTCTTTGTAAATCGGTCACTTCCCCGATGGATGGCTGCCATGGCCAAAGTAAAACGGTGGTGGCAACAGGCCAAACGGCAGCGCGTTGCTGACGTTGGCGTCGCGTGCCCGCACCCCTCCCGCCCGGGCCTGTAGTTCATAGTGGAGGGACGACAGGCCGGACCGGCTGCGGTCGGACTACAGCCTACACCCGCGTATGCACCCCGCGGCATGATATGCTTGCGTGCTCGGGGCACATATTTTGCCTTTATTATAGATGGATAGATAGATAGATATACTATGGAAGGTATCGTGTGCAATTTAGCTTCGTGTGCAACCTATGCAACCATCAATTAAGGCCACAGGATCTAGATCCAACGTCTAAGATTTTTCACTTAAACCCTTCCATCTGGATACACATAGGTTAGATTTAAACCCATAGGTAGAGGGGTTTAAGTGAAAAAATCCTCAGACGTTAGATCTAGATCTTGTGGCCTTAATTGATGGTTGCATAGGTTGCACACGAAACTTGATTGCATATGATACGTTGCCATACTAGGACAACAAAAAAATGCTTGTATTGATACTCCAGCACGCATCCATCTCTAAGCATGATCGACGGTGTGTCACACCCTGGCTTTTAAAATAAGACCAGAGTCGTCATATGTGTGTCCAGGAAGTCCACACATACAACAAAGAATAGAAATATCAGAAACAATGTTATATATATAGCAGAAAACATATTTATATTAACACTTACAAACATCAGAGTACGCGGAAACAGTAACTAAAACTTCTTAGGCTCCATTCTTCTCAGAGACGGTTGATTGGGGGCTCCGTACGCCAAGCACTTCTCATATACTTCTAGAAAACTTCATGACATCTTTATCCTTCTTCTGAGCAGCACTTTACTACACACTGGGGGTGTGGAGGAAATAGCAAGGGTGAGTTCATGTCGAACTCAACAAGTATTTGCGGAAAGTATATGACATGCAAGGCTTAATCAAAGGAAAAGCTCACACTATTTAACTACAGGTGAGCTTTTTAAGTTGACAAACTTTTATTACAACTCTATTATTAAAACAACATATTACTAAATATGGGTAACGCATCCCAACCCTTAATTAGATGGAAGTAGATTAACCATTTTATTAATCATCATCATCATCATCATTATTATTATTACCGAGGTAGCAACCTCAGATAGTAACTCGGGGTAGCAACCCCATTAAGGTCATGGAATAACAATCTCAATTAAGAACACAATATAGCAATCCTGCCAACACGGAATAGCCATTCCGCCAAAGCACGAGGTAGCAACCTCAACCAAGTTTCGCCTCCAAGTTCCATGTGATTCCAATTTGCTCATCATGTGAGAGTCTAGGCCGCTCGTGACCGTAAGCACGGCTGATATATCAGTTTTACACTCTGCAGAGGTGTGCACTTTCACTCCAAGTCGTGATTCCCATTCGCCCGGGGTCGCGACTCCCCAAAACACTACCAAGGTGAGCAGGCAGGGTTTCACTACGAGACCTTTCACAGGGTCCAACTAATAGGATGCCACTCGTAAGTTTTTGCCGGGGCGCGCGGCAGCCGTGCCCATAGCAATGGGACCCCGAACTAACCGACCTCTTAATATAAATACCCAAGCTACTTCCTTACGCCCCGGAAAGTAACACCCTACCAGCGGAGGTCCTGATAATTAGTCAAGCCAGAGCCATATAGCTTGGAGCTGCACTGTATGTTCCAGGGGGCCGCTCCATGACTAAGTCCTTATGGAGAGCAGAGACGGGTACGCCCGGCAACCAGGCCAACCAACAATATCCGCTCCCCCTTTCCTCAACAAACCACGATGCTCGCAAGCACCGCAACATCTCCATCACCGAAGTGACCTTTGTTCATCATTTAAACATTATTCATCATTGAAGAATTCATTAGGCAAGATTATTTACTTTCATTTATTATATGGAATAGATGAGCAGAGCAGCTAAGCATATCTACTGTTCACTATACTACCCATGTATAAACCCAGGAGTACAAGGAAATATAGTAGAGGGCTAGTCGTGTCCTTATGGTTTGCAGTATTAAGACACATGCAATGGAAAGTAAATGTATTTAAAGTTCATAGGTACAATATGATCAAAGGGTGCCTGCACATGCCTTAATTCCCAGTGCACAACCGCTCAAAGTTCTTTGGCTTCTATCTTCTGATCTTTTTAGCTTCTACTACAACTATCGGTCCTCAGCTCCTGTTCTTCACTGTTGACGAACCATACTTCTTGTACTCGTAGCAACCAAGCAACACAAACAAACAAACAAACAAAAAAACAAACAAACAAACAATCACGACTAAGAACAAACAACAATCAAAAGAAAAGCTTAGAAAGAGCGCACTAAACGACACGGCTTATTGCTACGATCGTGACAACGCAAGAACGATTAAGAACGAAGCTATCGTTGAACGGACATGACTTTCGAGGTTTGCAACATAATGGAGAACACAGACTATACACTTGGATTATTTTATTAGATGAATTACGGTGACAGATATTTAAGAGAAAAGTCATAGAATGGAGTTAAATCAATCATAATTATCAAAGATGTAGTATAGTTCTAGTTATATTCTATTTATGAATATTAATAAATTATTTAAGTCACTTTATCATTTACAGTTTAGAAAAGCGTAGAATTCGTGACATAAGTTGAACAAGGCATTTATGAATTGAGATTAGATTAAGTAGATCACAATTAAAAATGTATTTATGTTGGTATTAATAACATTAATATTTGTTTATGAAAAACCAAGGTTATAAACATAAATTGTTTCCGTAGATTAAAAGGGCATTTAGTTAGGCATTAATCGTTTCGTATTTATGGCGAAAACCTAGATGGTCAAACGAGGTAACTATCACTGCTAAAGCGTAGCTTACGACGATACGAAACTAACGCGACGAGAACGGGCTCAAACGGAGTTAAAACGCGCATTCTATGGCCAAAACTAGGTCAGTGGCAAGACTGTGAATAAACCAAACTATTTTCCGTATTTTAAACAATTAAAAACTGAATTTTAAAAGTATTTGGACTGCGGACACTATTTCCCTAAAGCGCAGGGACTAAAACAGAAAAGACAGGGGCATTATAATAAATACTTTTGAACTGTTTGGATGGCGGGTTGATTACCGAAAAGTACAAGGGTCTTTTTGCAAAACCACTAGGGTGGACGGTGGTCTGACCGCGTTGACGCGGTCTTTGCTGACGCTGCGCTGACGTGGTCGCCACGTCATCTGCTGACGGGGCCGTTGACTCGGTCTAGGGCGAATCTGGGCCGTAAGATCCGACTCGGGCGGTTCTGGCGACTCTAGAGGGAGGAGGTCGCCGGAGCGGCGCTCCCCGCGGTGGCGTGCGGCGGAGGCTCGCCGGAGAGAGGCGACACGACCGTTACGGGGCATGGCCGGCCGAAACGAGGGCATGGGTGGGTAGAGCGGGACGCGGCGAGTGCGTTGTGCGGGTCGGCCGCGCGGGAGAGACACCGGGGCGAAGGGTTTTCGCGGCAGGGCGGCTCAGTGGCGGCGGCGGTCCTCCGACGAGGTCGTGCGGGCGCGCGAGTGCGAGAGAGAGGATGGGGAAGGGTCTGGCGGGTTCCTCACCTTGTCGCGGAGCTCGGGCGGTGGTTTTCGTTGCCGGAGACGCAACGGAAACGGGGATTCGACGGCGGCCGAAGCTTCAAGTCGGCGGCGCTTGGTTCTTAGGGTTTCGCGACGCAGGGAGGAAGATAGGGTTCTAGGAGGGGTGCGGTGGCGCTGCGGGGTCCTATTTATAAGCATCGGGGATCTTAGGGAGGCGCGCAGCGCGGAAACCGGGGTGGCGGCGCTGCTCGCGTGCGGGAGGTTAGGGATGGCCTCCCCCTGACGGGTGGGTCCCGCCTGTCGGTGGGAAAGCGCAGGCGTAGGGGGCAGGCGAAGCTGGGCCGCGGTGCGGTTTGGGCCGCTAGCGGTAGAGGCGCGGGGTGGGCCGCGGGTGCACGCGCGAGGGAGACGCTGGGCCGTGGGGAGAGGGAGCCGGCCTAGGGAAGAGAGAAAGCTTTTTCTTTCTTTTTTTTGTTAAACATAAATTCTAAACTATTTTGTCAACCAACTTCCAAACTATTTTCAAACCATATTTCAAAATAAATTTGAGTCAATACTTAAGGATTCTTTTACAATTTGTTTTTAGACTATTTTGAAACCTAAATATATTTTATTTTAGTTTAAACACATTTCTAAATTGTTTTCCAACTTGAATTTTGAATCAGTTTTCAAATAGGACTTTTGGAGTTTTATTTGTCAGAAAACCAATAGGACCCAAACGTGGCTCGCTAGAAAATCTTAGAAATTCATTCATTTTTTTTCACACAAGCCATACAAAGCTAGGGCACAAAGCACACAACAAATAAAACACCCTCCACTTAATTTAATAAAAGTTTTAAAATTTCACATTTTTCTTATTTTATAATAACAACAATGAATAAAATCTTAGAATATTTTACAAAAATTTTAAATCCTTATTTAATTTAGTGTTTTCTAATAACAATCCAAAATAAAAAATTTTGGAGTGTTATACGGTGGAAGGCATGTCATTGATGAGATGTTGCCTGCCTTTAATTAGCGAATCCATGTCCAGCGGTTCAGCCTACAGTATTTGGGGGTGTTTGGAAAAGCTTCACTTCATGTTTTTTTTAAAAAAGTCTATATAACTTCTAAACTATTTAGGATAGATTACTTTACTCTCGAACTATAAAATTAGATATTCTTTCCCCTTAACTTTTCAAAACTAATCAAATAACCCCTTCGAGCAGTTTTGGAGGATGATTTTGTTTTTTTTATTTCTGATAAATCTTTAAAAAATCATAATAAATTATAGAAAAATAAAAAAATGAAAAATCTAAGCTTGTTGGACTCCACATGAGTTGCACAATAAACATATAATATGGTATGCTTTAGTATAAAATTTTTGCTATAGCTTTAAATTTATGTTTTTTCTGTAATTAATTAGAATAATTCATATATGCAGTTTGTATGGTCCAATAATAATGAATTTTTTTATGAGCTAATTATTGTATGGTTAAAGTATAGTAAATTTTTTGTACCCACTGGATCACGTATAACTTAGTTATAGATTTATTTAGCTTTATTTTTGTTAAATCTATGATTTATCTATAACTAAGTTATACGTGACCCAATGAGTATAAAACTTTTACCAGAGTTCAAGCATACAATAATAAACACATCATAAAAATTTCACCATAATTGGACTATAAAAACTGCATATATTAATTATTCTAATTAATTACAGAAAACATAGATTTAAAGCTACAACAAAAACTTTGCACTAAAGTATAACATATTATATATTCACTATATAGATCTACTCATCGAGAGTCTAATTTTTAATTTTATGATTTTTTGTGATTTATTATGATTTTTTCAAAGATTTGATAGAAATAAATAAAAAGAAAAAGACAAAATCACACTCCAAAACCACTCAAGGGGGTTATTTAACTGGTTTTGAAAAGTTTAACAGGTAGAATGTCCAGTTTTATAGTTCAGGGGGTAAAGTAGACTGCACCGGATAGTTGAGAGCGTTATGTAGATTTTTTCCTTTTTTCAACTCCACTGTATGTTTTTTAGTCAAATAGTTTTAACTCTATGTACTCTATTCCAGAAAAAAAATAGTAGAATTGTAAGAGTACCTACAAAGTTGCTGCACAAACTTTAACTTTTTGGAGTTGCCCTATGATAAAGTTTGTATAGCAATTCCAAACACTTTCTTTATTTATCCCCTCTGGCAAAGGTGTACTCAGGCACGCAAATGCCATAGTCATGGTTGTTGCCGCGGTGCAAGGGGCTGGTGCTCTCCTCGCACGGCACATTGGCACTAGCTAGTACATTCGTCTTATCCCGTATTTTCACCTGCCACGTCGCGTCGCCACCATTCTTTCCCTAGCGCTACTCCCTAGTGTGATAACGAGACCATGCCAGGGTGAAAGAAGGTTGACCGGCGGTGTGACAACATCCAAATAGGCCAACACTCAACAATTCATAATAATTAATTTTTTTAACATTAGTCATGTCTTGTTAATAATTTATTATATATTTGTAAACCAAAATTTAGAAAATCAACAAGATTAGGATCTCATTGCTTGTGCAGATAAAGTGAGGGTAAGACGGCAAGCCTACCCACGCAACCAAACACGCCCGCTCCCTTCTCGTAGCAAGCTGAACACCGGAAATCCTTGCTAGCATGAGAACCGAGACAAAGCTAGCCAAACATTCAAATGATGCAGCAGCAAATCCTTGCTCAGCAAGGGTAGACAAGGTTTGGGCTAGGAACCAAACACATCCTTTTTATTCGGCAAGAAAAAAACTCTCTTGGGCACGCCACGAGGCGATCCAGCGAGAATCCAAAGTTCCAAACAGTGTTTCTCTGTTATCTGGCTGGACAAAGCGAGACACGGATCACCGGGGCGGGAACACCATGGTCGGTGAACCCCTACTAAGGCCTTGTTTAGTTCTAAAGAAAAAAATTTCGCGATACTATAGCATTTTCGTTTGTTTGTGGTAATTATTGTTTAACCATGGACTGACTAGGCTCAAAAGATTCGTCTCGTCAATTTCGACCAAATTGTGCAATTAGTTTTTATTTTTGTTTATATTTAATACTCCATGCATGCGTCTAAAGATTCGATATGACGGGGAATCTTGAAAAATTTTGGACGGAAGTAAACAAGGCCTAAAGAGTTGCATTTCGGTGTTGTTTGCACATATAACTATTATCGGCCAGAATATCTTAACCAAGAGGGAAAAAACGGCAAAAGAGGAACTTAGATCTACAAGAAACTCACTTTCCCTCGGATGAGCGATAAAACCCAAGCCCTTGTGCTCGAGCACAACCAGCGACTCGTTCGAGCCCTGGTCTCGAGCGCAACCAGCAACTCGCCCGAGCCCTAGTCTCGATCGCAACCAGCGACTCGCCCCAGCTTTGGTCTCGAGCGCAACCAGCGACTCGCCCGAGCCCTAGCTTCGAGCGCAATCAACGCCTCGCCCGAGCCCCGGCCTCAGGCGCAATCAACGCCTCGCCCGAGCCTCGGCCTCGGCGCCAGGCTTCTCACGCACGACGGTTGTACCCTTGACGCGACGCAAGCCATGCTTCCTCCCATGCCGTAGTAGGACACGACGCCAACTATTCCAACAACTCCCGTCCCTGTAACACCTTACCCATGTCACTGTGGGTATGACACGACAGGAAAGGGATGGAAGGTGTTAACTCACACCACTGTCACCATACCTAGGCAATTACTGTTTCAGTGGTGCAGGACGGAGCACAGGGCCTCGGAGGGGATTGCCACGATCCAAATAGGGCTCGGCAACACCGCCAACAGGGACGACCATGCCGCTGCTACCACCATCAGGACATGGTGACCAATCTCCACTACACCGACGTCGTGGTTCTCCTGCATATCAAGGATAGATAGCAAAACATGTAAAAACTCTGCCTCTTCTTGTGGCTATAAAAGGGAAGGCAGGGCACCCCATAGAGACGGGCGAACATGCAGCTAGTCAATCCAACTCTGGTTCGACTCAGCAAACAACACACTCACACCCTCCAAGCCGAGACCTAGGATCCGATCCCTCTCTCGCAACTAGCTTGTATACCCCTACTACAAGCACTCTCAGGTGCAAGATAATACAGGGTCCGACCCTCCATTGGACGTAGAGCGCCGTTGGCCCGAACCAGTATAAATCCTCTGTGTCTCTCTTGCATCACTATTCGAGTTAAAGGCCACGTAGACTTATTACTCGTTAGTGCCTGGATCCCGAGTCCAGACGGCGACAACTATGTTGCTGGGGAATCCATTGGACAAATACCAGCGGTGACTGCAGCGTTTATGAGCCTCGTGTTGAGATTACAGTGCTGGTTAAGGCTGTTAAGGCTGTGAAGAATATTGTTTCCCAAGAATCTGTAGTAAGGGTCTTTAAAAAAATGAATTTACAGTAAGCAATTTCTGTGGTGTAGAAAGGTTTTGCTGCGGTAAACTTTCCAACATGATGTGCTTGGTTGGATGAGCCAATCTACAATTTAATATCAATAACTTCCTTACTATGACCCAGTACATGCTTAGTACCGTCAGTGCATTAACTGTTAATATCTGTCATTATTTTATACTTCGCGTTGGTATAACAAATGCTGTTACTCTTTGCATTCCTCTTGCACATAAGATCTGAAGAATGTGGGTCTCTTACAATGGTAAAAATAGTGCAACAAGAGTACGGGTGTAGATTTTTGTTGTAAAACTTTAGATATTCACACCACCATGCGTACACTGTACTATCTGCACTATTTTTTTACTCAAAGGCATATGACACCTTCCAATTGTGACCCAATTGTTTTCGACAAATCAAGATGGCACCACAGCTACCAAATTATGCAAAGCCGCTCCATGTTTTTTAGCCAAACAGTTTCAGCTCCACGTAGTCAGTTCGATGAAAAAACGTGGAGTTGTTAGAGCACCAAAAGAGGTACTCTAGAAACTTCAGTTTTTTGTGGAGCTGCTCCACGGTGGAGTTTGTGGAGTAGAGTTTATGGAGCAGTGCCAGACACCCCCTAAACATGGTCTTACTAAAAATTGGGAAATTCCTATAATGGTAAAAAGGGAAAATAACTTGACAGTTTCCACTCATTTTGTTTCAAACCGGTAGGAGAGCTGCCTATCATTGTATTAATAAGGAGAACAGGTTGAAGTTATCATGTGAATACTTTGCAATAATTATGAGGAAATACCTCAGGTTTTCCGCAGTTCAAAACCATTCTGACTTTCTGAGAGGGTATTCTTCTATCTACGTTCCTTTTGTTGTTTATCAAGCAAAAGGTCACCCACAATTATTGGGTCATCTTTATTACTTCATTATGTTAGCGTCATTATAACAGAGAATGCCAAGATTAAAAAGTGAATTGTATAATACAGAGCACACTTAGCAGTCACCTCCTGTGGGAAGTCACCATTGCCGAGCTGCATACTCATGGTAAGTCTTGCAGCTTTGTGCAGTGGAGTGGGATCTCTTTCCACCTGAGGCCTTGTTTAGTTCCCTAGGTGAAAAAGTTTTAGGTACACGTTTGTATTTTACAATTATTGTTCAACCATGGACTAACTAGGCTCAAAAGATTTGTCTCGCAAATTACAAGCAAACTGTACAATTAGTTATTTTTTATCTATATTTAATGCTCCATGCATGTGCTGCAAGATTTGATGTGATAAAAATTTTGAAAAGTTTTTGGATTTTGAGCGTAACTAAACAAAGCCTGAACTTAGAAGAAAAGTTTGAAATTACTCCAATACTTCAAAAATGAAATATATATAAACCTTTAAGCAGGTTGGTTGATTTATTCTTATGTTAAATATGCTCTGCTCCAATTGCCCATTAAATATTTTGTAGTGTTAAATAAAGTAATCACATGTCCAGCTTTCATGAATGCCAACATTGCCCATGCAGTGTTCACTGTGACTTCTCCCTATCCAGATTTGTATATGACTGTATGTCTGTTTATAATTTGAATATCTGCTCAGTCTCATGGATTGAAAATGGAGCAAGGCAAGACAAATTCTCGGACAAAAAAATCTTCAGCACAAATACAGGTGCGCTGTAAACTACATGAAAGCGAAAGATGCATAATATTTCCAACCAGAAATGTTCAGTTTACATTTTCCATTATTGAGGTACATATGGAGTTATTGGAACGACATATTACGACTCATGCTCTTGTTGCCATGCAACTGCAACGCTTTTTTTACATAAAGTCCAACTACTTTATTGTTTGTTTCATTTTCTCTAAATAAGGCTGAACAAGGTTATTTGTTTCCTCTCAACGCTTCATGTTCCTAATGAATTGCCATCTGGTTATGAATTCATACTGGTTGGCCTATAACTTGGTGGAAGTTAAACAGAAACAGGATCAAAGCATGTTTCGATTGTCTGCACATGTTGCTTACTCTAAAACATTCTCTAGCTTGGTTCTTGATGAAAGATGACTCTCACCCCATCCACCACTCTTTAGCTGCTTTGTTAAGAGAAACTTACAGGCCTTCCGGATACAAGTGCTGTTACCATAACTCTGTCCAACAACTGAGAGACCCTCAATAGCAAACCATGTGCCAATATGTGAAACAAATACCCCAAGATCCAAACCTGTAAAACAATTTATTGATCATTGATTATCTATTTTCTTAGTGTTCTATGAAATTTGGCTATGTTTTAATATCTACTGCACAGCATACTACTGGTTTTATTTAACTATGAACTTGTCTAGTTTTATTTGCTGTATTAAAGGTTGCCCCTTTTGGTATTCTGGTTAGCAACCTATGCTATATGTCTTTTGCTGCAGTAGGAAAGTATTTTGACTGTCTTTCTTGATTCTCTTCTGGATATTTTGAAGTCTGCATATCATGGTAAGTTGATAACATAGTTATTATCTCATGGAAGACATTGACTGTATTCTTTGGGACTATGTACTTCAGTTCTGCTGAGCTAGGCTGGGAATTATTCTGTAGATTTAAGTTTAAAAGTGTCAAAACTTCAAGCAATCCAATAAGGACTAAATGTGCCAAATTGAAACCTTTCTATGGTCATGTATAAAAGTACTGACCATGAGCCATCATCATTCTGTAACTTCTCAATGAATTCAGTAGCTCCCCTAATGCATTGATCTATTTCATCTTTTCGATGCCAAGGGTACTTCTCCTTGAACAATGCTAATGCTTGCATGACTGATGAGGTACACTTGACGTGCCTGTAGTATGTATGCATGTTATTTGTTTTGCCATAAAGGAGGTATTGCTAAGAATGTTGTAAAATTCTTACTGATGCGCCACCATGATATCTGCATATATCTCTGTCATGTCAAAAATCTGCCATGAAAAAAGATCCAAAGCCCCAATTTTCAGTGCTCACATGTAGATAGTTAGATATTAACATATTATGCTCTAAAACAATAGTTCCCTAAAGACAATACTTACTTTTCTTTTTGATATAACTAAGACAGGTAATTTGGCTCAAGAACGATATCTTTTACATACCAGAATTTTCTTGGGATTTTATCACTATATTGGTTCAGACTAGAAGTGCTGGTTATTTAGCTCCATATTACCAGTGTATTTGTGCCTCAATTTTTTCTTACCCAATTTTTTTGATGCATCTTGGCTCCTATTCATATAACTTAACTAGAATCTGCAAGTTAATTTTTTTTAAAGCTGAAACACAAATTTACATGCTTGTCCTCAGTATGATGTCTTATTGTTCCTAAGCACGTTTTGCCATAAGTAAAGAAACATCAAAGTAGCTATAATTTACCTACTGTACGCCCAAAGTAAGAAACTCTGAGCAGACATAATTCTTTCCAAATATCTTGTGATCATTGTTGCATGAAATGCTGGTTTGCATTCTGAAATTAACTAAAGCATAAAGCCCTGAACCTATCAAAAACCATGTATATATGCTATTACAATGAAATCGTAATGCATGGAAATTTAGCTAAATAGTAAAGCAGGAACTGGAAACATACCTCCATCCATGGATATGTGCGAGCTAGCTCCTAAGTTCCACCATTTGGGTTCTGCATCCAATTCAGGGTTAGTACATAGCTACTCTCCGCTTTTATTTACTTTCTTTTTCAACCAAAATGCTGTTAGTTAACTCATCACCTATACTTATGCTAAAACTGATGGCTATTCATTTCTCATTTGGTATGTCTGGAAATCAAGCTTGACTTTTCTGTAATTCCTGTACAGTATTCTGTTAATCTGTTCAAACTTTTCATCTTTGGAGTGTACCATAATCATTTCCACAGAGGAAAATGTGCATCACTGCATTTGCATAGTATATTAGTTTCTAATTGTTACTTAGGATTAGTGCTATTAGCAGCATATAGTTTTTTTCTTTCATTCGCCGCCAAATGTCCATGAAACAATATTTGTTCAACTACCTTGAACCTTTCTAATGGTAGACCTAGATATGTAATGCAAAGTAAAGTAGTTCCATGCCTGTAAGGATAATAATACATTCACTGCATCATATAGGCGGCATGTTTCCATCTGATCACTTCCAATGTCTGATGAAAATTTGGACAGCATTAAAAAAAACCTGAAACCAGAGAAAACATGATATGTTATTTTAATGATCTTGTAGTTTTGATGTGTCGTTTTGATTCTGGCAAGGATAGGGTGAAAGAAGGTGTTGAACCTTAAGAGCTTATGCTGTGCAATCTGAAACCTGCCACCCCTGATCTGCAACCTGGAAGCCCCACCCTCCTTTAGATATGTGACAGCACTTTCTGCTGAAGTCACCAGAAGGATTGTCCATGATCTTAAAATTTAAGTTAGTAGAGTTAAGCAGGTAAGTTAAGAGAAACAGAGTTAACGTACTTCAATCTTAGACAACAATACCTGGGAGGCTTTTATGAAAACATGTGCTTTCTTGAGGGTACTTCTATATTCTTCTGCAATATTACATGCTAATATTGCTTGGACTGCAAAAGCAACATCCCATAGTTGACCAGACAGACCTTTGTAAAGCGACGATACTTAAATATCAGCACACAATGACAGTGCCTTGTAGAAAGAGGGATCCTAAAGTAATGTTTAATTTACCCGCACTTTCATGCCATTTTCACCAATTCATAGGAAATCAGCAACTCTAGCCAAATGGCGCTTGAATGTATCTGAGTTGGATTTTTCGATCCAACTGCACAACATGGACAATGCCTGCAATGTTTACTCTTTGTAAGGACGTTTGTCATGTTCATTAGTATTGATAAAATTCGAAGTGTTCATTAAATGCAAATATTTCCTGAATTCTTACTGTACCCATCTTTCCTATCATGTATTGTCAAGAAGTGAACGATTGGCCAAGTGTACACAAAAGTGAAAAGTCCTTCCACAAATTATTTTTGTGGACCTATTTTTTATTTTAAAAACAGACTGGATAAAGTGCACATATTAACTATTAATTATAAATAGGGAAGTGATATGAGTGTGAGCTTGGACTCATGTCTCATGATCTCAACCATCTAGAGTTCTCAACCTCTTCTCTACCTTAGGCCACATTTATGTCACCTGTTTTTTCTACTTTCTGAATAAGAAAAATGCTTAAGTCCTTCTGGACATAAATTTGCAGAGTTGCTTCTGTCAGATTAATCCATTATGATTTAATGAGCGAGGACTCTTGGAAACCCTTAAAATTCACGAATTTTGGATTCCAAAATTTCTTTGATTGGGTTTCACTCCCTTTTATTTGCCATTATTCAGTTGCAACAATTGGTGCTATAACACTACATAGATTGATAGACATTGGTCCATGGGGATGCTTATAAAACAAGTGTAATCAAGGGTTCAATGCAGTTTTCGCTGCGCCATCAGAACATTTTTTGTTCACTTCATGTAAGCAGGTATTTCAGTTTCTTAAAAAAACTAAAAATAACAAACTGTCCATCAGTAACTAATACTATTCAATGTGAACTTGTTTCTGCTGCTATGTTCAAAATTTGTCCAAGTTGTTTTGAGAAGACATAATTATCCTACCTTCTGTACCATAACATGACAGAAGGCAGACTGCGGAGTCAGCTTTCTGCTTCTGAAGCACAAGTCTATTAATACTATAAATACATAGGAATAAACCTCTCTCCAGGTTCTTTTCCTGGATTGTGGATGACTCAGTCCAGCGTCATCGGTTGGGCGACGCAACAGCGGAACCGAGCCTTACGTACAGTGGTCAGAACCTCCGTCTCCACCTGTTCCAGCATCTTCACAATCTCAGTGAATGGGGGACGGACTTCAGGGTCTGCGTCCCAGCACCTGGTCATGATCTCCCCAAGGGCGGGGAGGCAGTCGTGGGGTATGGCTGGTCGCACACCCTTGTTAACCACAGCAAATGCAGCTTGCACTGCAGTCATGTTTGCAAAAGGGAGATTCCCAGTTACCAACTCCCACAGGACAATGGCAAAACTGTAGACGTCAACTTTCTGGCTGTATGGCCTATGCTGGATCATCTCACTGCAAGCAGAAAAATAGCAAGTTATCACATTGGAAACAAACCAAACAGAACTTGATAATTTTAAGCAGTAGCATTATTAGCATTATTGACTCAAGAGCATCAGCATCACCAAAATCAGCCACCAAATGAATTTAAACATACAACTAGGGACCCTATATGCGAAACTTTAGTGGGTAACATTTACATTATGCATGCATGCAGATATACTACAAACCAACTGGCAAATGAGAACATTTGAACATGTCAGAATCTTGTGCTCCTACTCAAAATATACTTAATATAGTGTGCGCGGTCATTTCACACCATCCAGTAATGCTATATTACTTATTTGGTTGAAATGATGTCATACTATTCAATCCATACTGAAACTTCTATAACAATTTTTGGCAACTGATCATCATTTGCATATCTCCAAGAGCAAAACACATGGGCAGTAGGCTTTCCACTAACACATGGAAGAGACAAGGGTCAGATTTAGGCCATGTTACCCAGGTTGTTTGTGGGCTTTGCAGTTACATCAGGACAAAGGAATAAGCAAAAAGCAACCACTCTCAGGTCTCACCTACCTCCCATCTTCAACATGGACATTTGGATCCTATGCAACTTTTACCTGGCTAGTCAAGACCAAACTTGCCAATTTAGGATAGGGGACACGGTATGTTTGTCCAGTAAGCTAGGAATGTTTTTTTCGCCGTTGATATCACAGAAAAGGTAGAGGAAAACAAGCTTGAGGATAATTCTTAGTGACAAGAACAATGTATCCCAATAGGCCATCTTAGAAAAACACAATCATTAGTTGAGCTGCTTAACCCTAAATTGCTTGAGTGAGTGCCTAGATATTAAGAAATAGGGGCCACAACAAACTCAAACATTTTTAGAATGATAAGCACAATGGGCATAGGTGATGTATCTAGCTAGCCAAGGGACTAAATGATGAATTGACAACAAATGCTCATCTACCAAGGGTGCCATTTAATTGCCATGGGAGGTACAATTGGTTTGGATTCCATCTCTGCAAACGCGAACGGTAACGATATCATATCGAAGAGGGAATGTGAAGAGTACGAGTCAATACAAGACTTGTTTGGTTTAAACATGTAGTGTATTTGTTACCAGTAATCCATCTTTGCCAAGATCATCAGATGCTAACGAGATGATGCATAGGCCTTTTGAACATGAACTGGGACGGATAGCGCGACATGACCTCACTACCTTGGTCTTTGGAAGCAGAGCTACCCTAACCAAGGGCATGGGTCACCGACCATCGATGAATATGCCACTCAGGCTAGCCAATGGTTAGTGAAACAGCAATCAAGACGACGAGGCCACCACGGAAGCTTTAGCATGTGCCGAGGGGGGTGGGGGGTAAACGAAGAAGATGTGGGATCCAAGGCACCGATGCAGTCGAGAGAAGAAAGGAAAAGTAGCTTGCAATCGCAATCTGATGACGCCGGGGTGGGAGGGGCAACGGATGGTGGCATCTGATTCGGCGCGAATACGGCTGGCACCGAAACAAATAAGGTTTAATGGAATCGGTTAACGGCGTTACTCGTTTACGTTACAAATATCCTAACCAAACACTACTTAAGTAGCCAAGTGGAGCTTAGGAATCTCGTTTGAATATCAGTTCAAAATTGGAGGGAATAGTGTTCCTATTGACAAAGTAGATACAAGATATGAAACATTGCTCAAAGGTTGGCTTTCAACTAATTTGGTACGACTGAAGACATTTAGATAACTTGGTTGCATTGCATGAACGACAGTATCATGTTGTGCATCAGGTCGCACCTCTAGCTAACATGTGATTTAGTAGAGTAGCAAGTTACAAATGTGGCTTGTTGATTGTAGTCCACTCCTTTGTTGCTAGTGAGCTTTCCTACCATAGGGAGCCAAGTTGGCTCTCTTCCTGTAACAAATATTATTGCTACTCATCAAGGATTAGCTAAGGGGCGTGTTTGGGACCGTTTAAAATCGGATGCGGCCATCCCACCACGAGAACTAAGAAAATCCTACCATACACATCGCAAGAATCGATGATTCTTTGCAGCGCCAAAGACATAACAACCGTAAGATTGAACTAGCCCTCGCTTTTCTATGTCGTGGGGTGGAGGCCATGGTCGCCATATTGCACCATGCAGTGGCCACGTCGTGGTCCCAAACATGACTAAGGATTCCCCTTTTGGAGTAAGTCTTGCAAAGAAAGAATGGAATAATCAATATTGCATAATGACTTTTTGCTCATTCAAGAGTGTGGCAAAGCACCTTGGTTTGTTTCCAAGTTGGAAAGTCAAGCCACATCACCTGGCATCGACTAGTCATCCAAATGTCCAAGCATGATTAGACAATGGACTAGTCATGATTTATTGATGAGTAGAAATATGGAGAGCACATCTCTTTGCTTTTGAAGAAAGATTACTTGGAGATGGTAGTGAAGCATCGCCACTAGCAACAATCTCGGCCCAATGTCTACATAGGTGACTCCAAGATTGGGCGAGAGAAAAGCTTTGACGCTCAAGTCATTGTAGAGAGATTATTGTGTTTACTTTGTGGTAGTGGGAGTGACTATTAGGGCATACACGACGTTGTGGTTTTGCTCTCTATTTAGGTTAAATTAACCACAATTGCCTCACTACGTGAGGAGAGAACGCTTGTCGTCGTCTCACGAGGCGACGAGCCTAGCTCGTGCTCCCAGAGTAGGCAACGATTTCCACCAATGTTGTGCGAGCGACTGTCATCGGAGCAAGATCGAGTGCAAGCGCAAAAATGGTGGGAAATCGTTTTCCTCACTCGCAAAAGCTTTCGTGTAGCATGCTTCGCCAATGGCAACCCTTGTCAATACAGAAGGGCACAGGGTTTTGGCCACGAGCAGATAGGGCGATGACAATGCAAACGCAAGTAGGTACAACGGCACGAGCTGACGTATCTGCCCTTAGTGTTACAGGGAACAAGGTCTGATGCATCCACGTCTTTAATCGTGATTAGATACATGCCCCCACCCATCTGGTGCTAAATGCACCATAAGGCTCCCTGATACCAATTATTGCGTTTACAGAATAGCAATCGCATGAAAACTTTGGATCATGTTTGATTGCAAAAGAAATGGAAGTTGCCAATGATTTACACATCTAGCTATCCACCGTGCAAGCAATATGCTCATCTTTCATTCGGCTTCTCCTTTCCAGCCATCGTCGCCGTCACCATGGCAAGGACCATGTTCATTGTTGGGGGGCCCAATTCATGGAACCACGACCAAAGCTTCCTTTGTACGATATTGCTCCACCTCTTCTTGACTCTGCCCACTTCAGTTCTGCAAGGTTGGGCCCAATTCGTGGAACCAAATCTTCCTTCGTCCCATATTGCCCCATGTCTTCTTGGTGTTGCATTGCTAACCCTTAACTCCACTACCCCTTCTCCTTTGCCTCGGCCACCAATTAAGCCTAGAGCAACTGATCGCAGGATGACAAATTCAGCAAAGGTAGCATAAATAGGATAATAAGAGGCTTCAATTGGCAACTTGGAGGCATCAAATGACCATTGAGGTAGATGAATAAACTACGGTTGCCAACCCCAACACCAACAACTACTTTGCATTTTTTCCAATGCCTAATGTCTAGATCGGAATCTTCCTTTCTCACCAATCGCCTTTAACTAGGCGAGATGTTATCATGCATCGCATGATTATTTAAATTACACTTAATAAGACAACAAAACAAATGAATGTTCTAAGTGAGAAAAAAATGCTAGAAAACATATTTCTGACATGTAATTAAATTGGCTTTAACTAGAAGAGATGTTACCATGCACCACATAATTACTTATTTATGCTTCTTACAATAACCAAGTCATATTTATGTTACAAGTAAAATACTTGTATAAAACATTGAATTAAACCACCTCACATAGTGGAGTTGAGGGAAACCAAATTTCCTTGGCTAACAGGTAGAAGCTAACATTACTTGAAGATATAACTAAAATAGTAAATAGCATGTTGGATCTGTAGTATATTTACAAATGCTCCTAAAAAGACACATACTTTATGGACCTCTCGAAGAATGCATAGTTCATAATCTTAGAAGAACGCAGAAAAAAATGCAAATCACAACATAAATAGAAATGGTTATTAATCATTAGCATCCATCTAAAATAGTTCAACCAAAAGGTGAAGGAACATACAGATTCCTAGAATAGCACTGCTACTTTACTGTTTCTAAGTATTAAGCAATATATGGATTAAAGTGGTAGTTCTGGAGAGCAGCAGCATGTATATTTCGCATGCAAAAACACATTCTTGCATAATCACCTATTCTAAGCATGCCATGCAACAAGAAGTAACTTAATTTTGGAGAAACAATCCATATAAAAAAACAAAAATAACCAGTCAATACAGACCAAAAGTACATTAAACTATAATACAGGAGCAATGAATATAACTAGTAGAAGTGTATTGCTTTCACAGTACCAGCCATTACCATGTTACAGGTAAACAATTTAACAGAAAGTGTAAGCAACCACATAAACTGCATATTCTTGTAATCAAATAAATGTACTTCTTGATACGAAGTTCCACACTATGATCCGGAGCAATAGCAATGCAAAAAGATTAAAACAGATTTGCCTTATTGAAATAGCATAACGACTGAGTAAAATAAATAGGACAAAGAGCATGTCTGATCAACTTACGGAGCCATCCAGTGATATGTTCCAGTTTCAGGTGTCATCCCCTCAGTCTTGACTTCAATCCTAGCCACTCCAAAGTCAGCAACCTTAATGGACTTATCACCAGAAATTAGGAGGTTGTCTGACTTAAGGTCTCTGTGAACGAAGCCAAGGCCATGAACATAGGCCATGCCACGTGCAACATCCAATGCCTGCTTGACTGCCAACTTCAGCGGAACAGACCTGTTTTGCCGCTTGCTCAGGAAGTTCTTAAGAGATCCACCCTTTGCATACTCTGTGACAATACACCAAACCAATGGCTTCCTGCATGCACCAATGAATTTGACAATATTTGGGTGCCTCAGTGTTGCAAGCATTGTAACTTCTTGGACAAACTGCTGCTCCAACAGTTGAGCTTGCTCAGGGTCAGCCTCAGGTCGCTCCAAAAGCTTAATAGCAACATCCATCCCATTGTATGTTCCCCTGTAGAGCTTCCCATAGGCACCTTGTGCAAAGGCCATGCCCATATGCAGGTTCCCCAGATCAATAGTCCACTCCTCATAATCCTTGAGTGTCTCAGTTGGGAACTTGTTGTCCATCAGAGCATGTGCCAGCGCATCGTCACTCAAGGCATGGGACACCCGGCCAGGGCGGAAGACGCTGTGCCCAACCGAGTAGGTGTCCACAATGACAGGCCCCTTGAGACTAGGATGGCCAAGCATGCCAGTGCGGGAATCACTGTTAGAGCCAACGCTGCTGTGGATGGATCCCCCATGCATGCTGGTCTGCATGCTGTTGTGGCTATCAACAGACATGTTTGAGCCCTCCCCTAGCTTCTGGTAGAAGGCCATGTCACCGAGGTTCGCACCGTCGTCATTGCCACCCACAGCGCCAATGAAGCCAGGGAAGTTGCCGCCTTGTGCCATCACTCGACAACCAAAATGTTTGCCTCTGCAGTAACTTGGCTCTTGCCCCGGGCCCCTCAACACAGCTCCCAAAAGGCCTGGCGATTGATTAGCTGCAACCACGGAAGAAAACTGAGGTCAGAAACAAGGGGCAAAATAGTGCTCTACTAGATACAGGCCAATCAAAGGCAGAGGTTTGAAGATTCCATTCCTACAAGACACAAAGGTTTCCACTGCCATCAAGATAGAACCATAAATAAAACCATCCATACAAGAATCACTATTTAAGGAAGGAACCCAGCCCACCAACAAAGACTAGAAACGCATATATACAACCTCCATTCCAAATTATCCAAATTATAAGACATTTTCACTTTTCCAGATATATACATTGCTTTTACATGCACCTAGACATAGTGTATATCTAAGTGTATAGCAAGCAAAAGTTATATGCATGTATCTAGAAAAGGCAAAGTGTCAAATAATTTGGAATGTAGAGAGTATAATATATAGTGCATACAAGCATTCAAAAAATTGTACTACTCAAATATAAGTGATACTAGGGGGGCACAAAATAGTTTTGCATTAAATACTTTCCACTTATCAACCAATCACCATTAATCATGTTGCTAATAGCCTCTGATTAGGAAACAAAGTGAGGGCACAGGCGTCTTTTGTGTCTTGTCTGAATAGTAAGTCCTAAGTACACTGATAGACAGATAGAGATAATACTGTCTGTATCTTCCCGTAGCTACTACAGGCTGCAAGCGGTACAATCCCCAGAGCCACCACCAACGTGCCAGCATACAAACAAGGGAATCGGAAACCTATAGCAACTCCAGAAGCGGGAAAAAAAATAATTCGACGGCGTCCAAAAGAGGTAACCCCCCAAATCCCTAACGAATTGCCCCTAAAATGGCAATCTCGGCACCGAAGACGCGGCTGCAGACCTTTTCCAGAAGCCAAATCGAACGCCCCCAGACAGAAACCTGAAACCGACTCCCTTCCCCAAGATAGCATGAACGAGAGCACGAATATTCAAAGCTAGGCAACTCCCCCCACAGCCCCGGAGAGCACGGCACGGGTGGCACTAAATCGACTTCGCCAACCCGCAGGCCGCAGCACTCGGCCGTGGACCCCCACGAAGAAGTAAGGAAGGATGAAGAACCCAGCCCTGTGCTCCGGGTGGGTGGCGGTCGGGGGGGCAGCACTCACTCACCCTTTGAAGAGATTGCCGAGAACACGCCGCCGCCGCCGCTGCCGATGCCAGTCGATGGAGGAAGGAGGTCGAGGTCGGAGCCGCGCGCGAAGGCACCAGCGATCGAGGTCGGACGGTGGTAGCACTAGCAGGCGGTGGCGAGTCGAGTCGAGGCGAAGGCGAGGCAGGACGGAAGAAGAACGAAAGCGAGAGTGAAGAGTCGCCTCGGTGGAGTTTATAAATAATAAAGCGGGGGGGTGGGGGGGGGGTCATTAGTTGTGAGGTTAGCCACGTGGCGGGTCTGATAGCGGATCCACCGCGCCGGCGCTGCTGCCTGCGCGGCGCGGGGGGTGGGGCCGAGGGAGGGATAGATAGATGGTGGGCGCCGCGCCGCATTTGGGAGGTTGGCGAGGGGCCTCTGCGCAAATCGTCACGGCGGCGGTGGTCGCAACGGGCCACACGGCAGCGCGTTGCCGCCCGCCCGCGCCCTTTCCTGCTGCTCACGAGGGAGGAGGGAGGTCGGAGGCGTTTTACCTATATCTGCAGTGATGGCATGGCGTATCGTATGTATGCACCCGCATCATGGTGGGCTTTGCGTGCCGGGGGCACTGTGTTTTTGCCGTTATTATGGATAGATACAGATATGATGTTTTGGGAGAAACAAAATAGTATAATACTATATGCTTGTATTGATTCTTTTATGTATAATAATATAATATAATATATAAGATATGCTTGCTTGTATTGATACAGCACGCATCCATCTCTACGCATGATCGACGGTGGAAGGCACGGCTTTGATGAGCCGTTGCCTGCCTTTAATTAGCGAATCCATCTTCAGCCCCTCCAGTTCTTAGCCTACGAACTAATTAATTATTATTATTAATCTTCTCTCGCAAAGGTCTACTCACGCAGATGCCATGGTCATGACGCTGCCGCCGTGCAAGGGGGAATAGGCTGGTGCTCTCCTCTTGCACGACACAGTGGCAATAGTATTTTCACCTTAGGAGATACTAGCGCGCGGGAGCGTACGTCTAAACACCAAAAATACTATTACCATATATATGTGTAAAACATATGCAATATCTATATCAAAACGCTTGCAACAACATTTTGAACAAACTCTTGCAAGATGCCTCTAAAACACTAACAACATATGCAATATATATCATGATCTACTTTTTGCAATATCCATATAAAACACTTGCAACATACCTCTAAAACGCGATTCGATTCTTTGTGGTGGAGCCTGCCCACCTGGGTTCAAGTCCTCGACTTGGCGCAGGTGCTCGCGTTTTTTTGGATTTATTTCAGGATTTAACGGCGCTATGCTTTCAGTGGTAGGCGACGTCCTCGTCGACAACGAGACGTCTGTGGTGGCTTCTTTCAATCTCGAGATCTGTTGGGTCAGCCATTCGAAGATGCTCATAGGAAACATACCTCTAAAACATCTAAAACAGAGGCTCATCACACGTGTGGAGTTCGTCGGAGGCGGCGGGCCGGCAGCCGCACGCCGCGACTCGCAGGCGGCCACACGCCACGCCTGGTAGGGCTAGCAGCCCCACACTGCGACTCGCAGGCGGCCGCGCTCCAAGACTAGGAGAGGGCAGCGGCGCGCCGTGCCTAGTAGGGCTGGTAGTCGAGCATGATGTGTGAGAGCACAATGGAATGAGGTGTGCGAGAGTGAATCTTTTATAAATAGATGAGCAACTGGGCTGAGTGGAGCGACGTGTGGAGTTCGCCGAAAGCGGTGGGACAGCAGTTGTGCGCCACGACTCACAGGCTGTCACGCACCACGTCTGGTAGGGATAGCAGCCGCACGCTACGACTTGCAGGCGCCCACGCGCCACGCCTGGTAGGGCCTGCAGCTGCACGCTGTGACTCGCAAGCGACCGGCGCCGCGCCTAGTAGGGCTGATAGTTGAACGAGACGTGTGGGAGCACAACAGAATGAGGCGTGCGAGAGTGAATCTTTTAGAAATAGATGAGCAAATAATAGAGAGAGTCGTTGGGCGAGCGCCGCGTGCAAAACTGAGTGAAGCGACGTGTGGAGTTCGCCAAAAGCGGTAGGACAGCAGTCGTGCGCCGCCACTCACAGGCTGCCACGCACCACGCCTGGTAGGAACAGCAACCGCACGCTACGACTCGCAGGCGGTCGCGCGCCTGCACCTAGTAAGGCTAGTAATCGACCAAGCCGTGCGGGAGCAAAGAGAACGAGGCGTGCAAGAGTGATTTTTTAGAAACAGATGAGTAAAAAATGGAGAGAGTCGTTGGGCGAGCGGAGTGTGCTGGAGTGAGTTGCAAGACGTTCGGATGGACATGCATCTTAATTGTATTTTTATTTTTATAGTTTCACCTACCACGTCAGGTCGTCACTGTCTTTCTCTACCTTCTAATTTGGTAACGAGATCATGTCAGCATGGAAGAAAGGTTGACCGTTGGTACGATAATATTCACATAGGTCAACACTCGATCGGGCAACTGCGTGGATTTGAATTCATGTAAGACACTATTAAAAGTTTACTATTTTTATAGTATTAATAAATCAGGGTATTACGAAAATATCAAACTTAATACGGTTCGATTCGGTTTATGTCATGACTATATTATTTTTCAGATCAAGGGAGCACACGTGAGGTGAGGATGTGCATCCTAGTGTAGTTTCTTTTTCCTTTGATTGAATGACCCTCATCGAAAACACTGTAACTGCTCACGGGGCAGCAATTAGGTATTAAAGGATATCTTTACCAAACTTCATATGCTTGTAGTTGCCTTGTTAGTTGTTTATATTAAAAGGTCGACACCGTCTAGAAAGTAACACTTTAACTAATATAAAATCTACAAGTGTTGGAATTTAAATTAAAAAAAGTTATATCGTACGAAAAATCATAAAAATCTAATAACATTGGTCATGTCTTATTAACAAAATATTTATTATATATTTATAAACCAAATTTAGAAATTTAACCAACTAGAATCATACATCGACTTAGATTTTTATGGTAGTATGAACAAAAAGTAGAAGATCTTGTCTATGACCTCCATAGAATGGTGGAGTATATCGCGTGGGGTCATTATTAACTGGGAGGTTTGCCACGTGGCGGGGGCTGATAGCGGATCAGCGGGAGGGAGGCCTGCGCGGCGAGGGATAGGATTCGGAAGTTGGCGAGGGGTCTCTGTGCAAATCGGAGGGCTGCCGTGTGCCCAGGCCAAACGGCACGGCGGTGGTCGCAACAGGCCAAACGGCGGCGCGTTCGTTGCCGACGTCGGCGTCGCGGCCGGAGGCGTTTACCTGTCCGTAGTGATGGCATGGCATCTGGTGTACACGGTCCGACTGTAGCGTACGCCCGCGTCATGATGGGCTTGGGGCACCTATTTTTTGCCGTTATTATGGATAGATACTTTTGGGAGAAAACAAATATAAAAGATATAGTATGCTTGTATTGATTTATATATATATATATATATATATATATATATATATATATATATATATATATATATAATATAAATATATTATAGTACTGTATAAGATATGCTTGTATTGATACACCACGCATCCATCTTCACGGCATGACATTGATGAGCCGTCACCTGCCTAGCGAATCCATCTCCAGCAGCCTCCAGTTCTTCGCCTACGAAACTAATTAACTGCTTATGAGCTTATATCTCCAACAGCCCTTACGACTGTTATACTTATGAGCTAAACGAAAGTACTACAGTGTCACGAACTTTTTCCCTCTAGAAACTAAACGTGGCCCTAGTGGTAACAAAATTACGTTAGGGTGAAAGAATTTTGACCGACAATATGATAGTCGAAAACATTCGAATTGGTCAACGCTCAACAAGACAACTGTGTCGATTTGAAAAGTAGGAGATATTCTTCGGACTTCGGTCAATCCATGTGTACACCATCACCACCAAATATATAAATATTAGCCCATTTTACATAAAAGTGTACCAATTTTTATAGTATTAAATAAGCATATTACGAAAATATACTAAGTGTTGTAAATATTGATAGTTTTAAAATTTTTACTAAATTTAATACGTTTTGATCGGTACTATGTCATGACTATATTTTTTAGATCAAGGGAGAGGGAGCGCAGGTGAGGATGTGCATCCTCATGTAATAATTTCCTTTTCCTTGAATCACCCACATCGAAAGCAGTATAACTGCTCACGGCCAGCAATTTGGTGTTAAGGGATGCCTTTACCAAACTTCATATTTTTCCTTGTATATTGTTTATTAAGAGGTTGACACCGTCTTGAAAGTAACACTTTAACTTAGTCTTGTTTACTTCCATCCAAAAAATACAAAAATTTTTCAAGATTCCCCGTCACATCGAATCTTTAGTCGGATGCATGGAGTATTAAATATAGACGAAAATAAAAACTAATTGCACTGTTTAGTCGAATTTACAAGACGAATCTTTTGAGCCTAGTTAGTCCATGATTGGACAATAATTACCACAAACAAACGAAAGTGCTACAGTGTCATGAAATTTTTTCCTTAAGGACCTAAACACGGCCTTAACAACTCCGCTCTCTTCGCTTGACTGATAAGCTAGGATAGAAAGTACTGTTCGACGTACAAGTGGCGAAATTTAAATAAAAAAAGAATATATGTTATAAAAACAATCATAATAAATCTAATAACATTAATAACATTAACAAATTATTATATCTTTATAAACCAAAATTTAGAAATTTGATCAACTAGAATCATAAACCGACTTGAGTTTTATGGGTTAGAGTTAGAGTATTAAATAAAAAATAGTAGATCTAGTTTTAGGCAAGTGAGCCTAGGCAAACATGTTGTGTCACATCGTATCTTTCAACACATATATAAAATATTAAATATAGATAAAAATAATAACTAATTGTACAATTTATTTGTAATTTGTAAGACGAATCTTTTTGAGTCTAGTTAGTCTATGATTGAACACAAACGGAAATACTATCATGTCCCTTTTGCAAAAGAAATTTTGAACTCCTCTTGCGCAGGCCACGAGGCGATCCAGCGGGGAATCCCTGTTTCTGGCTAGACAAGGCGAGACACGGATCATCGGTGGAAGTGGAACCAAACGCGCCCGCCCGAGACTGGATCACCGGGGGAACCAAACGCGTTGTCAATTTTGAAGCGATGGTCAGTGTTGCGGCCTTGCGGGGGCGTGCGGCTTCCGTCCGAAGTCTATTCATCAACACTGTAGTAGTAGTAGTGGTGGTGGTCATTTCTGCCGCTCGCCTGACAGATTTGTGTGCCGGAGCCCGGAGGCGGGGGAATGTGGCTGGTGGCGCCGGCGGGTCCATCGCCGATCAGTCGGGCGGCGGCGGCGGCCAAGGTACGAATCCCCTACGTCATTGATTTGGAGTTCCGGCGATTAAAAAACATCAGAGCTCGAAGGTCTTCCGTTCTTAATTCGAAAGAAACCACTTCTAGATGACGGGCCGCCGCTTGCAGGGTACTCCACCACGTCGAGAGATAGTGGAGGGAAAAATCTGAAGCCGTTCGAAGGAAAGGAAGGGAAGGCGATATTCAGCGCAAGCAAGACTGCCCAACTCATGGATGGATCCGCCTGTCTCCAAAGGGGAGATCTGCGGTGCGGTGTGTCTCCTGAACCCCACCCCAAACAAAGAGTTGCATTTCAGTGTTGTTTGCATAATTATACTGCTGGGGTATCCATTAGGGCCCTGTTTACTTCCAAAATTTTTTGTAAAATAGACACGGTATCACTTTCGTTTGTAATTGACAAATTTTGACTAACTGGGCTCAAAAGATTCGTCTCGCAAATTACATATAAACTGTGCAATTATTTATTTCTTTTATCTATATTTAATGCTTCATACATGTGCCGTAAAATTCGATGTGATGGGGAATCTGAAAAATTTTGCAAATTTTTTTTGGAACTAAACAAGGCCTACTAGGGGTGACTGCAGGGTGTATGAGTTGCGTGTTGAGATTACGGTGCTGGTTAAGGCTGTGAAGAATACTGTTTCCCAAGAATCTGTAGTAATGGTCTTTAAAAAGAAGAATCTATAGTAAGCAGTTTTTGACTTTCTGTGATGTAGAAAGGTTTGCTGTGGTAAACTTTCCAACATGATGTGCTTGGTTGGATGAGGTAATCTACAATTTAATTGATAACTTCCTTACTATTACCCTGTACAGGCTTAGTACTGTCAGTGCGTTAACCGTTAATATCTGTCATTAATTTGTAGTTTGCTTTAGTACTGTCAGTGCGTTAACCGTTAATAAGAAATGCTGTTACCCTTTGCATTCCTCTTGCACATAAGATCTGAAGAATGTGGTTCTCTTACAGTGGTAAAAAATAATGCAACAAATTATGGGTGTACATTTTTTGTTCTAAAACTTTAGATATTCACACCACCTTGATTACACTGTACTATTTGCACTATTGTTTTACTCGAAGGCATATGATACCTTCCAATTCTTTTCGACAAATCAAGATGGCACCACAGCTACCAAATTATGCAAAGTAGCACTGTCAGCAGATGGAATTGTATTTGCTGCTTTTGGCTAGAAGGTTGGCCGTTGGAGGTCACACTGGAGGACTAATTTCTGATACTCTCCAAGCGCCCATATAGGAAATATGTTACGATAAGCCATGTAGCACAAGGGACCATTTTTCAAGAAACTTCCAATCATTTCCTACAGAACAATAAAGAAACTGTTAGTAGCAACAGTAGATCTTTGAATGAAGGCGATTTACATGTTTCTACTTACTAGAAATTGGGAAATTCCTATAATGGTAAAAGGGAAAATAACTTGACAGTTTCAAGCCATTTTGTTTCAAGCTGGTAGGAGAGCTGCCTATCATTATATTAATAAGGAGAAGAGGTTGAAGTTATCCTGCGAATACTTTCCAATAATTATGAGGAAATAACTCAGGTTTTCCACAGTACAAAACTATTTAGTGGGGGTATTCTTCTATAAACGTTCCTGTGAGGGTAGTTTGAAGATCAAAACCTTTCGTTGTTTATCAAGCAAAAGGTCACCCACATCTGTCAATGGAACATCTTTATTGCTTCATCATGCTTAATGTCATTATAACAGAGAATGTCAATATTAAAAAGGGAACTGTATATAATACAGAGCACACTTAGCAGTTACCTCCTGTGGGAAGTCACCATTGCCGAGCTGCATACTCATGATAAGTCTTGCAGCTTTGTGCAGTGGAGTAGGATCTCTTTCCACCTGAACTTAGAAGAAAAGTTGGAAATTACTCCATACTTCAAAAGTGAAATAGATCTAAACCTTTAAGCAGGTTGGTTGATTTATGCTGATGTTAAATATGCTCTGCTCCATTTGCCTGTTAAATATTTTGTAGTGTTAAATAAAATAATCACCTGTCCAGCTTTCATGAGCGCCAACATTGCCCATGCAGTGTTCACTATGTGTGACTTCTGCCTATCCAGATTTGTGTATGCCTGTTTATAATTTGAATATCTGCTTAGTCTCATGGATTGAAAATGCAGCAAGTCAAGACTAATTCTGAGACAAAAATCTTCAGCATAAATAGAGGTGCACTGTAAACTTTGTGAAAGCGAAAGATGCATAATGTTTCCAACCAGCAAATGTTCAGCTTGCATTTAGGTAGATATGGAATTCTTGGAACGACATATTACGACTCATGCTCTTGTTGCCATGCAATTGCATTTTTTTAACATAAAGTCCATCTACTTTATTGCTTGTTTCATTTTCTCTAAATAAGGCTGAACCAGGTTACTTGTTTCCTACTTTCCTCTCAACGCTTCATGTTCCTATTGAATTACTATCTGGTTATGAATTCATACAGATTGCTGTACTATAATTTGCTGGAAGTTGAACAGAAACAGGATCAAAGCATGTTTCCATTGTCTGGATGTGTTGCTTACTCTAAAACATTGTTTAGCTTGGTTCTTGATGAAAGATGCAGTCCATCTACATTGCAAAAGCATACCAGAAATGGTTACCTTGGTTCTTGATGAAAGATAACTCTCACCCCATCCACCATTGTTTAGCTGCTTTGTTAAGAGAAACTTACAGGCCTTCCGGATACAAGTGCTGTTACCATAACTCTGTCCAACAGCTGATAGACCCTCAATAGCAAACCATGTGCCATATGTGAAACAAATACCCCAAGATCCAAACCTGTAGAACAATTTATCGATCATTGATTATCTATTTTCTCAATGTTCCATGAATTTCGGCTATGTTTTAATATGTGCTGCTCTGCATGCCACTGGTTCTATTTAACTAGGAACTTATCTAGTTTTATTTGCTGTATTAAAGGTTGCACCTTTTGGTATTCTGGTTAGCAACCTATGCTATATGTCTTTTGGTGCAGTAGGAAAGTATTTTGACTGTCTTTATTGGTTCTCTTCTGAATATAAGTCTGCATATCACGGTAAGTTGATAACATAGTTATTATCTCATTGAAGATATTGACTGTACTCTTTGGGACTATGTACTTCAGTTCTGCTGAGCTATACTGGGAATTATTCTGTAGACTTAGGTTTAATAGTGTCAAAACTTCAAGCAACCCAATAAGGACTAAATGTGCCAAATTGAAACCTTTCTATGGTCATGTATAAAAGTACTGACCATGAGCCATCATCATTCTGTAACTTCTCAATGAATTCAGTAGCTCCCCTAATGCATTGATCTATCTCATCTTTTCGATGCCAAGGGTACTTCTCCTGAAACAATGCTAATGCTTGCATGACTGATGAGGTACACTCGACGTACCTGCAGTATGTATGCATGTTATTTGTTTTGCCATAAGAGAGGTATTGCTGAGAATGTTGTAAAATTCTTACTGATGCTCCACCATGATGTCTGCATATATTTCTGTCATGTTGAAAATCTGCCATGAAAAAAGATCCAAAGCCCCAGTTTTCAGTGCTCTATATGTCCACATGTAGATATTATGCTCTACAAGTCTACAATAATTGTTCCCTAAAGACAATACTTACTTTTCTTTTCGATATAGCTATGACAAGTAATTTGGCTCAATAATGATCGCTTTTACATACCAGAATTTTCTTGGGATTTCATCACTATATTTGTTCAGACTAGAAGTGCTGGTCATTTGACTCCAAATTACCAGTGTATACGTGCCTACTTTCTTTCTTACCCGGTTTTAGATGCATTTTGGCTCCTATTTATATAACTTAACTTGAATCTGCAAGTTATTTTTTTTTTGAAGCTGAAAAATAAATTTACATGCTTGCCCTCAGTATGATATCCTATTGTTCCTAAGCACGTTTTGCCATAAGTGAAGAAACAACAAAGTAGCTATAATTCACCTACTATATGCCCAAAGTAAGAAACTCTGAGCAGACATAATTGCTTCTAAATATCTTTTGATCATTGTTGCATGAAATGCTGGTTTACGTTATGAAATTACCTAAAGCATAAAGACCTGAACCTATTATCCAAAAACATGTATATATATTCTCAAAAAAAACATGTATATATGTTATTTAATGCAATCTTAATGCATGAATTTAGCTAAACAGTAAAGCAGGAACTGGAAACATACCTCCATCCATGGATATGTGCGAGCTAGCTCCCAAGTTCCATAGCCACCGTTTGGGTTCTGCATCCAATTCAGGGTTAGTACATATTTACTCTCTGCTTTTATTTAATTTTTTCTTCAACCAAAATGCTGTTAGTTAACCCATCATCTATACTTAACTGATGGCTATTCATTTTCTTTTGGTATGTCTGGAAATTAAGCTTTGAGTTTTTTTTAATTCCTGTACAGTATTCTGTTAATCTGTTCACACTTTTCATCTCTGGAGTGTACCATAATCATTTTCTAAAGAGGAAAATGTGCATCACTGCTGCATTTGCATAGTATATTAGTTTCTAATTGTTACTTAGGATTAGTGCTATTAGCAGCATATAGGTTTTTTTTTCATTCGCTGCCAAAATGTCCATGAAACAATATTTGTTCAACTACCTTGAACCTTTCTAATGGTAGACCTAGATGTGTAATGCAAAGTAAAGTAGTTCCATGCCTGTAAGGATAATAATACATTCACTGCATTATATAAGCGGCATGTTTCCATCTGATCACTACCAATGTCTGATGAAAATTTGGACAGCATTAACAAAACCTGAAACCAGAGAAAACATGATATGTTATTTTATGGTCTTATAGTTTTGATGTGTTGTTTTGAGTCTGGTAATGGTATGGTGAAAGAAGGTGTTGAACCTTAAGAGCTTCTGCTGTGCAATCTGAAACCTGCCACCCCTGATCTGCAACCTGGAAGCCCCACCCTCCTTTAGATATGTGACGGTACTTTCTGCTGAAGTCACCAGAAGGATTGTCCATGATCTTAAAATTTAAGTTAGTAGAGTTAAGCAGGTAAGTTAAGAGAAATAGAGTTAATATAACTTCAATCTTACACAATAATACCTGGGAGGCTTTTATGAAATCATGCGCTTTCTTGAGGGTGCTTCTATATTCTTCTGCAATATTACATGCTAATATTGCTTGGACTGCAAAAGCAACATCCCATAGTTGACCAGCACAGACCTTTGTAAAGCGATGATACATAAATATTAGCACACAAGGTGTTGTGGCTTGACAGTGCCTTGTAGATAGAGAGATCTTAAAGTAATGTTTAATTTACCCGCACTTTCATGCCATCTTCACCAATCCATAGGAAATCAGCAACTCTAGCCAAATGGCGCTTGAATGCATCTGAGTTGGATTTTTCGATCCAACAGCACAACATGGACAATGCCTGCAATGTTTACTCTTTGTAAGGACGTTTGTCATGTTCATTAGCACTGACTAAAATTTGAAGTGTTCATAAATGTAAATATTTCCTAAATTGTTACTATACCCATCTTTCCTAGCATGTATTGTCAAGAAGGGAAGGATTTCTGCAATGTTTACTCTTTGTAAGGACGTTTGTCATGTTCATTAGTACTAAAATTCGAAGTGTTCATAAATGCAAAATATTTCCTAAATTGTTACTGTACCCATCTTTCCTAGCATGTATTGTCAAGAAGTGAATGATTGATTAAGTGTGTACAAAAGTGAAAAGTCCTTTCATAAATTATTTTTGTGGACCTATTTCTTATTTTAAAAAGAAACACAAACCGGATAAAGTACACACATTAATTATAAATAGGGAAGTAATATGAGTGTGAGCTTGGACACATGTCTCATGACTTCACCCATCTAAAGTTCTCAACCTCTTCTCAACCTTAGGCCACATTTGTGTCCCGTGTTTTTTCTACTTTCTGCATAAGAAAAATGCTTCCTTATGGTCATATATTTCTAGTGTTTTTCTGTCAGATTAATCCGTTATGATTTAATGAACAAGGAATCTTGGAAAACCCTTAAATTCATGAGTTTTGGTTCCAAAATTTCTTCGATTGGGTTTCGCTCCCTTTTCTTTTGTCATTATTCAGTTGCAACTATTGGTGCTATAACACTACACTACATAGATTGATAGACATTGCTCCTTGGGGATGCTTATAAAACAAGTGTAATCAATGGCTCAATGCAGTTTTCGCTGCACTATCAGAACATTTTTTGTTCACTTCATGTAACTAAATAATGTTCTGATACTAAATGTTCAATTTCTTAAAAAAACTAAAAATAACGAACTGTCCATCAGTAACTAATACTATTCAATGTGAACTTGTTTTCTGCTGTGATGTTCAAAACTTGTCTGAGTTGTTTTGAGAAGACATAATTGTCCTACCTTCTGTGCGGCACCAATGCAGATGTATTGAGAATTCTCATCTTCGTATTTCAAGAATTCAGCCACTTGTTTTAGGGCTTTCTTTCTCATGTAGGAAATTGGCCAACGTGTGAGAAAAGGTTCACCAAAACTGTAAAGGCAGTCAGATAGACACTCCTGTAGCCATGTATGTGGATTATACACATCTTCCTGCATTGGAATTTGTCAAGTATTTCATCAATTCTGAAACATAAACATATGACATATGCTGACATGCTTGTGGGTTCAAATGGCAGAACTTGATGTCTGATATCTTTCTTTACATTATGATATAGGGAATAACATGGCATACAGAAAGCATGTGAATATTTGCAATGTACATAAATGCCTTACCAATCTAAATCTCTACACACAAAACAATGTGATTTAACTTCATTTGTATTTATCTGAATACCAATCATTAACTCTGGAATCATATAGAATCGTTCAATATATCTGCTAGATGCTTATAACAGACTAACCTTTGCACATAATTTACGAGCTTGCTTCCAGTCAATCTTTTTATAGGGATGAATATGTAGCTCTTCCCTTAGTGACATAACCAATCTCGTAATGGGGCCGACAAATTTCTTGCCATATAAATAGCACATGGGAATGAATGCCATTCTGAAGTGACTCCACAATCGTCCTGAATTTGGAAAGAAAAAAAATACAAAGATGATTAGATCTGCTTTATCTAACTTTACATAACTATTATAGGTCTAAGTAATATAATAACACATTATTAACAGCAATGGATGTGGTAGAATAATTATTGTAATACTAAATGGTAAAATTTACTTAATAATAGTCTACTTCAGGTTGTTGGCTGTGATGGTGATTCCTATATCACCTGTCAAGATGGTTACATTATCTTAGATAATATCAGTATACAAAGAAGTTTTGAATTTTTTTTTGAAAGCAACGGCAGGAACTCTGCCTTTCAATTAAGTAGAAGTTATGAGTTCTATCCAGCGGCAGAGCTTGGTGGAGACCAACCAATAACACATATGCATGCAGTAATAATCCAGCCACCCTTGCACTGGCTATGGCTCCCCCTGACATGTTGGTCAAGCTCCGCCACTGGTTCTAGTTGACATGGTTTAAGCACAATTGGTCTGATAATTAGGTTGCTCAACAACCAAGTCGCCGTTCTAATACTACTAAATCTACACATGCACCAGGTTGAAGAAAAATCTACCTGGTTGAATAGGAACCCATGATGGAAGAAGAAACAATTCTGGGGGGATGGGATTTACACCTGACCATTCAAAAACTCCAAGCACCTGCATTATCAGGTAAGCAGTTACAACAAAGGTCCTGTTGTGAATAAATGGTTGTTCTTATTACAGTTGATTATTGTAATCTATTTTATGCCTGCCACTGTTATTTGGTCCTTTCCAGAGTCTGTTGTCCCATTTTACAATGCTTTGAATAACTCAATGGCTACACCGTTAAACATCATGCTATTAAAGGATTAGTAAGTGCAACCCCCAATTCAGATGAGATAGGTTTGCAATATTTTATAAACCAAGGTAAATTAATTAAATTATTTCTGCAAAACAAATGAGTATGAGGATGACAATTCAACTGCAAGGATGGTTACCGAGAGCCACACTTTCCCCAAGATTGGTATCATTGTTGCACCACCATGATCATGTATCCATTTTCTTGCTTTAAGCATAGACATATCTGGTCCATCATCTATATTCTCACCAAGTAGCCTTAGAGTAGTATAGTTGAGAGCTGTGCTAAGCATGGAGCTTTCACCTTCTGCATGTAGCCCCCATCCTCCGTCCATGTTCTGTTTCACACGATCATTAAATGCTTGTCGACATATTTTTGAAATGTTTTAGGTGTTTTTAAAATTGTTCATAATTCCTTGCAAATGTCCAGATTACCTGACGGTTGTACAGGTAACGACAAATCTCCTTGCAGTGTTCTGACGATAGTGTACTACTTAATGACTCTGTGACGTATAGAACTATAATCTGTAGTAGAAAACAAGGAAACTTAAGAGATCTGTGACATTTAATACTAGATGTTGAAAGTAATAAAGCAGGCATAATCAACTAAATGGTAATAATAATAATACAGAAAACAACAATTTTGGTGTATCATAATCCTTACCATGGTTGCTGTGGTAAACAATGGACCTGGAAAATCTCCTGGCCAGTGCCCATCGTGTGCTTGTATGGCTGAGAAGTAATTAAGTGCCTTTCTCAGTATCTCCGACACTGTGCTGGAGTTTATAACTAAAGGAGATTCATCTTTTGTCTTCTGTAGATCAAGACTGAAACCGTTCTCCTTTGCTAACTGTAAAAAAGTAGTTCAGATGGCATTTCAAGATGCTAAATTGTCTTATATTATATTTGCAATTTATTTTAGTGGTAGTACTTTGCTTTGTAAGGACCATCATGGTTAATCACACAGGATTTACAAATGTACAAAGATGTAGCCTACATATAAGGTCTTGGAAAGATACATGTGTTTCTTTTGAAGTTTCATATATTCCGTGGGGGTCTGATACTATGCCATATGAAGGTTTGTGCAACAACCATAATTCAACATGTTACCTGCATGCGGGCCAAAATATCGGAGCTGTGTCTCATTTGGAACCTGTTCTTCTTGAATTCTTCCCGTGCAGAGTCAACAGCTTCCCTCTCTTCTTTTGATCCAAAATCTTGATCAAACTCCCATGTTTCTCTTCCAATGTGACTGTTGCCACTCTTGAGCCACGGTCCACCCTTGGCAATCTTGAGCCTCCACATATTCTACAGCTGAAAATATATCTTTCTGCTTCTACTCTAAAGAGTTACCTGCTGCCAAAAAAAAAACTGTTTTAAGATTAGCTGTCTGTTCAGAGTGAACATAATATCCCCTTAGAAGTTTCAGAAGGATGTCAGTGTGTTGAGGTAATGTTGTCTAGTACTATTTTACTCTTCGAGTTTTTGCTCGTTCCTTCCTGCAGTGGTGCTACTCAGTTTTACAAGGCTGTCTGGTTGCAGTGGAAATGCAGTGTGCCGACTCTAATTTGACATAGCTGACTATTTTCTGATCTCTGTAGTATTTGAGCTTGCTTTGATATACATTGTCAGATGCAATTTGTTCTCCTATACAAACCTAAAATGGTGAAACTGCTTGATTCTAGCTCTTCTCGGAAGAGAATTACGAATGCATCATGCATGTAAATGGATGCACAGCTAAAAGAGCCACACTTACAGGACTTTTTATTGTTCCTTGTTTGCAGGTGCAATCATCGCCCAATGTCACAATGTGGGATGGCAACCATCACAAGAAGCAGCAGCCACAGTTGAAGAGAGCCGGGTGACGTGCATTGCCAATCAGGCTGCTGAGTCCCTATTTATCGCTGGGAGATCACGTGGAACCCATGACCCCAAGGTCAAGTTGCCACGGAATGTGTCGACTCTCTTCTCCTGCACAACACAACCGTGGAGCCGTCCAGAAGGGAGCTTGCTTGGCAGCTGAGAACCCGGGGAAATGGCTTATGTGTGCGCGCGCCGGCGCGCCTGGCCCTGGTCATGCGAAGCCACAGCTTCAGTTCCTGGAGAGGTCTCCATGCATGTGTTGTCGTGCTTCGTTCATCACAGGAACTGCATGCACTTTCAACTTTGGTTTCAAACTGGTGAGCTGTATACGTGTTAAACAATGTTTTCACTTTTCAGAGACGGTGACCTGTTCTTAGAACACTGGCGGTTACGCAAATTTCTGATTAAACTGAATCCAAAACTTGCTGCCCTTGTATAGTCATGCTATGGTACGGTGCTGAGTCCATTGTCAATGGGAAGGCTCAGCACCTTATGGTTAGGTCTTTGCAGCCCAATAGTACTTGAGCTAAGTGTACGAGAGGATAGGGAAGGACGAAGGACGTCTCATTTGAGCTAAGTGAACAAAAAACATAATTACAAAGATTGACCCTATGAATAATAGCAACATAGATATGACAAAATTCAGGACATTATTAGTAATAAATATAATAGTGTACTAATTGTCATGGACTCATGGTAACTAGAAGGAAGTTAACATTAGGGTTCTGATTGTTAAGATACTGCGCCTGTCTCATTAATAATTTATATAGTGGCACGGAGTCCAGTTAGATGCCATGTGCTGTGGGCGTCCATTTTCCCTTTCGTACACGTACTGTACCAAGAGAGAAATGGGAGCTTGGTATCAATTCCGTATATAGCTATGTGAAAGTGCATTTGTCCCCCTACGATGGATTTTGGTATATTGATGACATCCAAATTAGAGACTAATATGATCTTAATGAGATATGTCACAGCTATTAGTCCCATGAAAGATTCAAAGAGTTGATAAAGATGAAATGATATCCATCAATTCTTGAAGTTGTAAAGACAGATGAACTCAAAGCGCTCTTCAAAAGTTTTATATTTTTGTTTTGAGTGTAGGATCAGCCGTACTATAAAGAGAGATACAAACTAAGGTTGGTCTAAGGAAGATAGAGTGCCCAAGCATAAAAATAAAATCAAAAGAGAGACACCATAGCACTTCACGAGCACGTAGAATAGTTTGAGACTTTTTAGTGTCAAAAGTCCAGACGTAAGTTGGAACTCCTGACCGTCAGAACTCTTGACACCCAGTCACTTAGCCTGTATGATGACTGTGATCGTTGGAAATCTTGACGTGAGTCAGAACTCCCGATAGTTAGAAGTCCTGACCCAAGTCGAGAGTCCCGATACCTAAATCTTAGCTGGCTTACCTAGATCTTAGCTGGCTGACTGTCTGTGCCTGTTGGAGGTCCCAACCTACATCAGGAGTTCTGACTACCAGAAGTCCTGACATAAGCCAGGAGTTCCAAGATAAGCGTCGGAACTTTCGACGTAGATCTGAATGGTTAGATTTCTATTATGAGTGTAAATAGCTCTCCCCTCTCTTCTAACTTTATTCATTGCGACCTAACTTCGGCCAAAACAGATCTCAAGAATTCAAGACTCCCCTATCATTTCCCCTTTGCTCCTAACTTTGATTCCCCTAAGGATTTGAGTGATAGGATAGTGGTTTGAGTGAGAAAATCACTTTGGCAAGCTTGAGCACTTGATTTCTTTGTCAAGCCGGTTGGATTTGCATCTATTACTCTTTGGTTCTTGGAACCCTAGCTGGCTAGGCGTCGCCTAAGAGCTTCCATCTTGTGGAAGAGCCTTAGGAAGTTTATATTTAGTGGAAAGCTCAAGTGACCTTTGTGGTTGCCTAGAGAGGCAAGGAGATGAAAGAGACTCCGACTTTTATGGTTACCTCAACAACGAGGATGTAGGAGCTCCTTTGTGGGGTTGCCAAATCTCAGATAAATCCTTATGTCCCGCGTGCTTGATGTTGTTGGTTTTGCTTGAAATTACTTGTATCTCTCTCTCTCTCTCCCAAGCTTCTTTCTAGGGTTTAGGCTCGATCTATGAATTGGAGGCTTTTCGGCGTCAATGAAGCAACCCCAACGCTTTATCTTACTACTAGGAAGTGGGGTTGTAAGTTATTGGATTCACAAAATTCATTTTAGCACTTGTAGTTTATTTCCCGTAGGCGTCGGAACTTCTGAAGTTTCGACCCAAACTATGGGGACTTCCGACACTTGCTGACAAGTGACTTTGAGTTTTGCATAGAAATTTTTAGATACATATATTCACTCCTCTAGGGCCTTGTTTAGTTCACCCCAAAAACCAAAACATTTTCAAGATTCCCTGTCACATCAAATCTTGAGGCACATGCATGAAGCATTAGATATAGACAAAAATAAAAACTAATTGCACAGTTTGCCTGTAAATCACGAGATGAATCTTTTAGACCTAGTTAGTCTGTAATTGGATAATATTTGTCAAATAAAAACGAAAATGCTACCGTGCCAAAATCCGAAATCTTTGCGGAACTAAACAAGGCCTAGGTATTATTTAGATCCATTCACTATGTGTATAGCAAGAGAGAACATACTAATTCCATATATTGCTAGGCCTAAGTTCTACCAGTAGATATAAGGCTAGTCTCAATGCATGTTTCATGAGAGTGTCATGCACATTAAATAGGGTGCCACATAAGCAAAATTGCTGACTTGGCAGAGTCATTAAATGAAGGAGTTTCATCATATGAGAGAGGAGTTTCATCTCCATGAAACTCATGTGGCTCGGTTACCTAGTTTATAGTCTTGGTAACTGTGTCATAAAACTATGCATTGAGACTGGCCTAAAAAAAGCAAATTGAAACATGTTTTTTCTTAAAAGATTCCACGGCTAGTGAAACTTTCTAAGAAGTAATAATTAAGAACTACCGCTTCCCAAAAAGCCAGCAAATCTTGGAACTCTTAGCAATATCTTGTACTCCGTTGATGAAATTAAACATACCACATCGCGTCCCTTCGTGTTCTAGATGGTAAATCGATCCATCATGAAACGGTCAGGATCAGGACCTATGAGCAATTCGTGAGCTTTGTGTGCAGCGTCTCCTGGCAAGTTTTCTGCTTGTGATCAAGCCAGGCCCCGTCCCTTCTCCGGACAGTCTGCTAAACCTATATATCTCCACGGCAACTGAAATGACCGGCTGATAATACATACCAAATGGCGCCAATTGGTGCCAAATGAAATACGGCATGAGAGGTGTCTACAGCCACTACCTGGAATAGAAAAGGAATTGTTTCTTCACTTATTGAATGCTCTAACTCTCCAGGGATAACAAGTTAACAACAATTCAGCTGGTTCATTATGATCATAACAAAATGAGTACGTACGGTGAAGGATACCCACATCTCTCTGGGCTATGATCAATCAGCTTGGCAAACAATTTAGGGCCTGTTTGGTTTGTGAGCTGTTTTTTTTTGCCAAACACTTATTTCTAAAACAGCTTTATAGGTGAAGCTGTTTTTCTTCTCCTTTCACAAAGACATGAGTTAGGATGAAGCTGAAAAAAAGTAGCTTATTGCAACTCTCCCTCATTTCTCTCTCTCTCTCATCTATGCATAATGTAGTTGGTGAAGCTATTTTACCAAACACTTTTCCCAAAACAGCTCAACTTCATCTAGAAAGTTGCTCATGAAGCTATTTTCGAAAAAAAATAACTTTACTAGTGAAGTTGAGTTGTGCCAAACAAGCCCTTAATATTCCCAAATAAGAGATTGAGTGAACAAAATGATAACAGATAAACCATGTACTTGCATGACTTCCCAAAAAAAAATGCAGAAAAGATTACTTCATGGGTTTTCTTTTTTGGGTCTTTAATTGCAGCCTATGGTACTTAGCTCCCCAGTGCTGTGTGCGTCCATTTTCCCTTCCCCGTACACGTGTTGTACGAAATTGGGAGATTGGTACCAATTCCATAGTTAAGCTTAGGCTCTAGATAAAAAAAAAACGCAAATTGAAACACGTTTTCTATTAAATAATTCCACGGCTAGTGAAACTTTCTACAAGTAGTAAGAACTAGAAGGCAAGTCTTGGAACTCTTAGCAAACTACCCCGGTCCGGTTTTCTAAGGCGTCTTTAAAGGTCCAATTCATTAGGCATAGATATGTTTTGACGCTTGCAGGAACTAAATACTCCCTTCAGTCCTGTTTCTAAGGCTAGTCTCAATACATGTTTTATAAAAGTGTCATGCATATTAAATAAGTTGTCACATAAGCAAAATTCTAACTTGCCAGAGTTATTAAATAAGGAGTTTCATCAGATGAGAGAGGAGTTTCATTTCCATGAAACTTATGTGGCTCGGTTACCTAGTTTATAGTGCATTGAGACTGGCCTAAGGCGCTGTAGCATTTATTTAATTATCCGATTTATTAAGCGCAGGTGTGTTTTGAGGTTTGCAGCAATTAAATACTCACTCTGGTCCTGTTACCATAGCATTTCTTTAAAGGTTCGATTTATTAGGCGCAGACGTGTTTTGAGGCTTGCAGCAACAAAATAGTTCCTCCTGTCCGGTTTCTAAGGTGTCGTAGCATTTCTCTAAAGGTATGATTTATTAGGAGCGGACGTGTTTTAAGGATCGCAACAACTAAATAACCCCTTCGCTCTGGGTCGTAAGCAGTGGCGGACCCATGAATTAGGAGCAGGTAATGCTCATGGTAAAATTTTTTTGGATGAACGACACAAAATGTTTAGATCTACTTAGATAAAAGATACATGTAATTCAAATGCATTGCATATCTATAGATTTTATTTTGCAATTGAAAATGACATTTAATAGAACCAACAAAGGGAAAAGGAAAGGAGTTTGAGTTTTATTACCTCTAAGTCCAAGCAAAGGGGGCGTCATGGCCGACTGGCCGCGGCGGCGCGGGGACGCCCGATGCCGGGGAGTGGAGCCGCCGAAGCGGTAGCGCAGGGACGCCGGCAACGCGAGCGTCCGCACAGGCCGTAGCGCCTGCCTGCGGGTCAGTGGCGAATCGCGAGCGGCTGCGCGCGGTGAAAGCGGCGCGAGCGGTCGAGAGTCGCGGAAGCGCCTGCCTGCGCGTCAGTGCGCGGCTGCCCTACCCCTACGAACTAGGCCTGATGGTTTTGGGATTTTGGAGGTGTGGGGAAGTGAGTGGGAAGATTAGATGAGTCATGGACCGTCTGGATTCACATGGCTTATGGGGCTGCTTTTGAGTTAGAGGTGAATTACTGAATAAAATGACCCAGAAACATAGAGAAACGTAGTTTTAACACCTTATGTATATTATACATGTATATATCTCAAATACCTATTATTTTTTTTTCTAAAAATGTAGGATATGCCTGGGAATACCCAAGCACAACTGTAGGTCCGTCCATGGTTGTAAGGTCATCCGCAATAGTTATCAAATAGCTAGCTAGAAGGAATTCTATTGGCTCTCAATAGCACTTTACAAATAGCTAACGAGATGACGTATAAAAATAATAAAAAAGTAGTACTTTTATTGGCTATCGAGAAAAGAGATCAAATAGCTAGCGACTCATAAGTAACTAATCTAGCACGATCTTTTAGAAATAACTCTCTCACAATACTCTCCACAATAGCTAGCGATTTTCTAATAGCTAGCGACTTCCTAAGCTAGCTATTTACAAATTGTCATTGAGAGCCAATAATATTCTTCCTAAAGATCAAATAGGCTAGCGATTTGAATACTATTGCGGACGCCCTAAGGCATTGTAGCATTTTTCTAAAGGTCTGATTCATTAGGGCAGTCCCAGTGATAAAAATCAGGTGCAATATCCAAGAGTACCACTGTTGATATTTGGGAACGCAATAAGAAATTGATCTGCAAGCGCACGGATATCGGTGAGCACTTCACCCGGGAAATTATCCAGAGTATCGTATTTATTTTTTTACCACTAGGAGAAAGAGTGCATCTGACTAACCGGTCTATTACTACTAACCCTTTAGGCAACAAAGAATGTTCTCGATGTGAGTGATAAATAGAGAAGACTGCAACCGTAGTCTCCTTCTAACCTTGGCAAGGATGATCTACTGTTCTATTGTATTGGGGAGGCTAACAGAATCTAGCCACCACAAAGGATGTTCAACCCGCACCTATAAACCCTATCCTTCCTGCTAACGAGATATGGTCTGCAAAGGTAACTCGGAATTGTCACGTTCCTCGCTACTACCACGGTCTAGCTAGTCAGGGAATATCTATGAGTACCCCAGCCTAAACACCACGTTTACGCCAGCAATGATTACTCTAAACTCTACGCGAAGAGATTAAAGTAAACTCATAAACCAAAAGAACAATAAAGCAAGAACTTACTAGAATTTAGAAGTCGAAATACTGAAGAATCCTAGGAGCAAGCCTCGGGTTAGGAGAACTTGATCCCGCAGGTACAAGCTTGGAGTAGACACCGACAGGCCGGGCTTCCTCCAATATACACCTCCACTCTATCTCTCTCAATCTAGTAGAAACTAGAAGATCTATTTCTACTTACATTGGTTGCTAAGCCTAAAAAGAAATATTATTTAGAGAAGAGGTTTTCCTTCGAGGGCACCCCTCAATCTCTATGATAACTTCTTGTCTTCTCAGGGGCCAGGGGGGTCTCCTTATATAGTCTTCCTCCTCTATGCATTTTTGGGTCGGTAGGCGAGGTGGTACTACATTATCCTTGATCCATTAGGTCGGTGGAACATCGTGTGCGAAGAGAGTCCCGAAAGACTTCCAGCAGGGGGCGGGCGCCGAGGTCCTCAGGGCGGGCGCCCTGGGCCTGGCCCCTTTCGGCCTCTGCTTTCTTCCCGTGGCTTCTGGAGTCTTCTAGATGGTAGAAAATCGCGCGGTGCGTTGATATCTCTATGTAATCCCGACATGTGGGCCTTTCTTCCTTATTTCCTGATAACCCAAAACAGATAAACAACAAAACTCGTGGAATTCTGTCAGATCAAACCCTAATTCTAGGTGTTGGTTGCATATTGGTCCTTTCCCTTGTTTATTTGATAATTAAAATTAATACTTAAGAACCGTCAACAACCACGTCAGCAAAATTTAATACCTAGAAACTACACTCCACAGTGGGAGTATCTTCACGTAATAAATATTGTATTTCTATCTCTTCCTCCATCATCCCATACTCTCTGTCCTCCCGCATCTCTCCCAACTCTGATCTGAGGAGCAGCAAGACCAACTTGAGAAGCAGCCGAGCAGGGAGCCTAACTGCGTGCCTACATCGCCACCAGCCCGGCCGCTTGCATGCGCGCCACCGCAAACTGCCACCGGACAACCATGCGCACGCATGTGACTCATCACTCATCTCCCAGGTAATGAAGAACTTGCCCGCCCGCACACAAGTATATGTGGCCATGCAGCCCGGAGCCCGGCGGCCCGGCCCGCAGCCCGCTGTTTTGGCCCGCAGCCCGCCCGACCCGGCCCGACGCACCAGGCCGTGCCTGGGCCGCCACCCCGGCCCGTGGCACGGTGCCGGCACAGCCCGGCTAAAATAGCGGCCCGACAGGCCGGCCCGGCCACTATATAAGCCGCGCGCGCGGACGCCCCCTAACCCTAACCCTAACCTGTCTGGCCGTCTCCCTCATTCCACCGCGCCGCGCTGCAATCGCTCGCTCATTCGCCCTCTCGTGTCTCGTCTCCTCGTCTCCTCGATCCGTCGCCGGCCGCTGCTCCTCCACGGTTCCACCTCGTCGCCTCGTCGGCTCGCCGCCACCCGCCGCTGGCCGCTCCTCCACTCCGCCGCCTGAGGCCTGAGGGCTGAGTTCACATATCCTCTCCAGCTCTCCTCCCTCGGTCCCTCCCTCCTTTCCCCTCCACTTCTCTCTATTTTTCCGGTGAAGCATGTGAGTTTGTGTGCATCTTCCACGTCCGCCACCGCGTGCCGTCGTTTGTTGTGTTCTCTACTTCTCTGATGCTTCTTCTCCGGCTCCGGCACCGGGCTCCGGTCGCACAGGTAACCCTAACCCTAACCCTAACTTCATTTCTCTCGGTGTTCTCTGACTCTGATTCTTCTTCGCCATTTCTTGGCAGGTTGGTGGTGCCTGACGCCGCCTCTTCCTCCTCTGGAGTGGAGGCGAACATGGCCAGGCCACCGAAGCGCCCGTCGAGGGGCGGTGCTGGAGTTGGAGGGCTCTCTCAGTCTCAGTCTCGGTCGTCCGGTGAAATTGCTGGCCTCGCAACGCAGGGGGCCGGTGCGGATCAGCGCCGCCCCCTCGTCGACGGTGAGGACCTAGCACTAAACTCGGACGACGAGCGGGAGATGGAGAATGAGAACGACGACGACTTGCGTGAGGACGCAGCTGCGTTGTTCGGCATCGACCTCGGTGATGGCTCGGACGGCATCAATGGCAACCAGCCGATCGAGCTCGACGGCGAGGACGACGATGATGCCGGCCCTGCTAACACTGGAGGTACCTCAACCACCTCTGGTAAGAAAACTTCTGTTGTTTGGACGTACTTTCACGAGGTTAAGGATGCGACGAATAAGATTAGAATTGCTGCAATCTGTAAGCATTGTCGTTCGAAGTACACTGCTAGATCTGGTAATGGTACTGGTCATTTGAGACGGCACATGAAATCCTGTATGAAAAAACAGAATCATGCTAAAATGACCCAATCTAAACTTGCTCTAAATCCTGATGGTTTGAAAAACTGGGTTTATGATCCTATGGTTGCTCGCATTGAGTTGTGTCGTTTGATTGCTAGGTTAGACCTTCCTTTAGGGATAGGTGAGACACAGGCTTGGGAGGATTATATAAGACGTGCTCATAATCCTCTATTTGAGAAGGTTTCTAGGCAGACCACCACTAGAGATATGTCTAAACTGTTTGATGAACAGCGTACTTTGCTTATGAAAAATGTGTTGCCTGCTGCATCCTCTGTTTCATTGACATCTGATATTTGGTCTGGTAATGCCAAGGAGGATTACATTTCTTTGCTCATTATGTTAGTAAAGACTGGGAGTTACAAAAGAAAGTTGTTGGTTTAAGGTTGATTGAGGTTAAACATTCTGGTGAAAATATTGCTGATAGGATTGCTAGTGTTGTCGATGAGTTTGGTTTGATGGATAAGATTTTTTCTGTGTCTCTTGACAATGCTTCTGCTAATACTAGAGCTCATGAGATTCTACAACCTGTTTTCTTTGGTTATTTGGGTTCTTACCCTGCACCTACAAGAGAGAATCCAAACAAAGTGAAATACTTGCTTGTGCATCAACGTTGTGCATGCCACATCATTAACTTGATTGTTAAAACTGGCTTCAAGAGAGTGAAAACTTATCTTGAAGATTTCAGAACTGCAATCAACTTTTTAAATTCCTCTAATCAAAGAATTGCTCTGTTTAAGAATTACTGCAATGCTCAGGGTCTTAGACCTAGAAAGTTTGGCTTAGATATGGATGTTAGATGGAATTCTACTTACTTGATGCTCAAGCACTTGCTGCCATACAAGGAAGTATTCAATGTGTTCATTAACTCTAATTATGGTTCTACTTTGTTGACTCCACAACATTGGCATAATGCTGAGCAAATCATGGCATTCCTGGAACTGTTTTATGATTGTACTGTTGTTTTGTCTGGTGTTTATTATCCCACTGCTCCACTTGTGTTGCACCATTTGCTTGCCATTGCTGAGCATTTGCAAGAAACTAAAAAAGATACAGGCTTCAGAAACATTGCTACTCCTATGAAACTTAAATTCCTTAAATATTGGGAGAAAATCCCACTCATTTATTCATATGCATTCATTCTTGATCCTAGAGCTAAGATGAAAGGTTTCTATAATGTACTTGATCTCCTTGGTAAGGCTACTGGATGTAGTTATAGTTTATACTATGGTGAAGTCAAAGATGAAATGTTTAAAATGTTTGGAAGTATGAAGATAAATTTGGTGCAGCTAGGTCTCAGAGGCCTGCAGTCCCTTCAACTCATGCTGGTAAGAGAAAACAGGCATGGGGAAGGATCTTTGGAGGTCCTGGTGACTCCCCTGCCTGTTCCCCCACATCCTCTTCTACTCCATCTGCTGTTAGTGAGCTTAGTGCTTACCTGGACAGTGACCCTGTCACATGCTATGAGGAATCCTTTGACATACTCCTTTGGTGGCGTGATCACAAGCTTACCTATCCAATCCTATCTATTATGGCCCGAGATATCGTGTCTGTCCCTATGTCTACTGTTTCTTTCGAGTCGTGTTTCAGTTGTACCTCCAGGATACTAGAGGACCGGCGCCGTCGCTTGTTGCCGAGCATGTGGAGATGCTCACATGCATCAAGGACTGGGAGCTAGGAGCAACAAGGGAGCAGCACACACCTGAGGACATTGACCTGGTAGATGCATTCAAGAACATCTACCTGGACGAACGAGGTCAAGCTCAAGGAAGCGGCAGCGGCAGCGGGAGTACATTTGTTTAGAAGATGACATTGATATGAATATGAGTAAGAACTTTAGAACTTTAGATTGATGCAATTAGCTATTTAGCTTATTACAATGAGTAAGAATTTGACAAGAACCTGTTTACATTGTGCAGGACAGCAGGAGCTTTTGGTCTCCTCTTTTGAAGTCTGGCTGTCTGGTGTCTGCACTGCAACTTCAAGTCTGAGATTGTTGGTCACATTGAGTTGACCTTGTAATAGCCTAATAGGATAGAGTGATAGACATGCGGTTTTGAAACATTGAGTTGGCAGTTGGCATTTTGTAATAGGATAGCCTAAAGTCCTAAACACTTCACATTTTGGAGCTGGCTGCACTCTTTTTCCCTTGCTAGGGTTTCTCACAAGGGTGAGTTTTACCTAGCAAGATTTTTAATGAGGCAGCATTGCACAAAACAGCTCAATAAAGTTAATTATATTATCTCTTTAATCTGTCTTGTTCTTTGATCTCATGATCTGTGAATCTGTAAATCCTGTATTTCTGTGTGTCTTAGTTAATCACTGATGACTGATTCACTGCCTCACTGGATGTTCTTCGGGCTGTGGGCCGACACGGTCCGGTGAAATTTGCCGGGCTCGCCGGGCGGCACGGCCCGTGAGGCACGGTGGCCCGATGTGGCCCGGTGTCATGTCGAGCCGGCACGGCCCGATGGCCATATATACACACAAGCTACATCAGGGCTGCACACGGGCAAGCGCCGAGCCCATATAGAGGCAGCTGAGGGTCTGACGACGATGTGGATGGGCCGCTGCCTGAATGGTGATCGTACGTGAACTAGAGCGAGTTCGTCGCGCGTAGAAGTCGGCGAAGAACGGCGGCAGCAAGCACGCATAGCGGTGGCGCGGATGAGCACGTTGGCTGTCAGCGAGCATGGTGGTGGCGCCAACACCGGCGAGTGTGCGACCTTGAGCGAGCGCGCATAGGGGTTGACACACGAGCGCGGTGGCCGTAGGCGAGCGGGAGGGCAGCGGCGCCGCCGGCGAGCGTGCACAAGAGTGGCGCGGGCAAGCGCGGTGGCCATTGTGAGTGTGCACAACAGCAGCGCCCGATGGCCATCGGCGAACTCGCGGCCAGCGAAACCAGAGTGCACCCTGCTCGAGCGAGCATGCAGCGGCAGCTGGCCAGCCGTCACGGGCCGATAGAAACGTCTAGTTTCTTCCCAACGCTAAAATCGTGGTTTCTACATGCCTTGGTTCTAGGGACGACGTCGTTTCCTCAGTAGAAAACGGTTTCCTCAGTTTTTCATCTCTTTCCTCATTAATTAGGCTGCCCAATCAGTTTTTTGCTTAGCTGGCAAGTCATTTAATAAAGATAGAAATCATCATTAATTCTCCATTGGGAGTGCCCTTAGGCGCAGATGTGTTTTGAGCAACTAATAAATACTTATAGGTGCTAGGGTTGCATTAAATAAATACGGACTCAGGTGTAGCCAACCACGCTGGCATTCTAGCCGGGTATCCCATCGCCGAGTTAGCTCTCTATTTGTTCACCTTGGTATTTACTAGAATTCTACTCACGCTTAAGGGCACTCCCAATGCTAGAAACCACATATAGTTTCTATACCTATATTATGTATAGAAATTATGGTCCCAATGGATAGTTTCTATACAATAATTTGTTATCCAATCATATTCATTCTCTCTCCATTCTCAACCAATCATATCACTTCATGTCTTGGATCTCGCGTAGACATGGTTTCTAAGTTAGACTCACTTTCTATAATTTTTGCTCTCTCTCTTCAATAACTACCTTGTCACATCAACAAAATGGTTAGGTGGCACCATAATTAATGTCTATAAAAACTATGATGGTTTCTGCATTGGGAGTCCTCTAAAAAACTAGACTGAACGGAGTATCTTGTTGACGTAGGCCTTGTTAAGTTCATGAAAAGAAAAGTTTTTTTATACTGTAACACATTTGCAACTATAGTAATATTCAATCATAGATTAATTAGATTTAAAAAAATTGTTTCACAAAATATATGTAAACTGTATAATTATAGTTATTTTTTATCTATATTTAATGTTTCATACATATGTCCAAACATTTGATGGGGGTGAAAAGTTTGTAAATGGGAACTAAACAAGGCCTGAAATTGAACATCTTCCTACCTAGCATTCTAGATGTGGAATCTTGGATAGGGTTCAGTTAGTTTCTTTAAGAACGTAACACCCCATGTTTTTTTATTAAGACGGAATAAGAGAAGCAAGGGAGTCCATCCCAAATTATAAAACATTTAACTTTTTAACACCAAGTTTAATCACTCGTCTTATTTAACAATTTGTACAAAATGTCGTTTTTCTTTTTGCTGTGGCTTGGTTTATTAATAACAGTTCTTCAAAATAACTTAAATTTAACTATTTTTACACAAAACTTAGGTATAATTTGGGATAGAGGTAATAAATACCAAATGGCGCCATTTGTGCCAAATGAAATACGGCATGAGAGGTGTGACGCTGGCTCCATACCGTATGACTCTTATGCAGGTTTTGTTATATGGAATTCTAAAATTAAGAAATTTCCGAAACTAATTAGAAATAGACTACCTGCAATAGAAAAGAAACCGGTTGTTCACTTAGGTAGTGGTTGGTTGAGAGACACCTTGAGATAGGATGGTTCCATCTCAGCTTTCGGAGTCGCGATGATCCTATCTGTTGTTGTTGAAGAGAGACCACTACCTGAGTGACCTCGCTCTCCAGGGGCAACAGCTCAACTTCATCATGATCATGAATGAAGACGGTGAAGGACACTGACATATCTAAACATTGGGTTCTGATCAATCAGTTTGGCAAACAATTTCGAGCTCCCAAATAAGAGAACAAAAGGATAACAGATAAACCATGTACTTGCATGACTTGTTCCCACAAAAAGTGCACAAAAGATTACTTTATGGGTTTTCTTTTTTGGCAGAATATTTCCACATTGACCTGGTCATGATTTCAGAATAACAGGAAAACAAACATGACCCATCCGTTATTCTTTGCCTGCCCAGAAAAAAAATCAAGAGTAGACTCCTAGGCAGCAGACTTCCCAATCCGTTATTCTTTGTCTGCTGACATCTATGCTTCCAGTTGTGGAGCAGCATCCTTCTCATCAGAGAAGTAATCTTGCCTGCAAAGGATATCGTTAAGTAAATCATGTTCTTCACACAACATATCAACAACAACATGTCACTTGCTGGCTTGGCTTTGGGACAAACCTTATCTTCCGTGAAAGCTGATACAGGCCTGTACCCGCCATTGCAACATTAACACTGAGAAGGTTCAAGTTTCTCTGCAAGAAGATAACATTCCATGGCAATCAGGTAAGCACCGATTAACATACCAAGGCTAGTATCTCAGCAATTAACATATCAGGCAATCAAATGGGAAAACCAGATGTAAGGACATCAATACTATCTCAGCTATGAAAAACACAACGCATGCATAATTTCACTGTGAAACTATGAGCTCATTTCAATGTCATATAAACAATCAGCAAAGTGAAAAAAATGTTTTGATTGTCTATGAAGAGTCCAAACTCCTAAGAACAAGAAATTTCATATAGATAATCAGTATGGTTAAAATGTTTTGTTGTATGTCGAGTCGAAACACATCAGAACAAGAAATTGTTGTTCTCTGAGATGACAAATCTTGTAGAACATGTGTGAAGGAGAAGACAGAATCACAGAAGTATCAAGCCTAAACTATACAAGCAAATGAATATCAACACTTATTAGGAAATACACCATGAGAAGATTAATAGAAGAACCAATATATTTACAGCAAGAAACATTAAGATCAAATACAGCTCATATCACCTTGCATATTTCAGTGGACAACTAGAACCAATGGACAAGTACCACAAACTGATGGCTTACCGGTGTAATAACCAAGCTGTACCTTGACCAAATGAGTCCAGTGCATGTAACAGCTGATCATCATGCAAGAGAGTAAACATACCAGAATTATACAATAATGCACTTTAACTAATGTCCATATTATCTGAAATGCAGGGAGACAACTCAATCTGATTGGGTAGCTTAGCCATACCAACTTGCTGAGGGTAAGATATCTTTTCAGGCGGCTTAGCAAAGTCGGCTATGTTGGCAATGCTAATACCCCATTTGAATGTTGGCGCCCAGAAATGAACTGCAATGAAGGTCAGCTTTGAAGTTAGAGGCTGTGGGGATAGTTTGTTAAGTACACCATGCATCACATTATTGACAAATGAATGCAAATAAGTTTGGACATTTTTATTGGAGCATTCTTTGCATTTCTGCAGTACAAAGCAAAATTATATTTCCCATCTAGAGGACAGTGTGATAACAAATACTACCAGGAATGCAGATCATGCATAATTTGATATATTGAAGTAAGCACAAGCTATGAAGAGATCACTGTGCAAGATGGTGATGGCCATTGCCAGTCTTTATACAGCTTGTCACTGTGCAAGATGGTGATGGCCATGACCAGCAATGAGGGATGCTTTTGTTCACTGTTAACAAAGAAAAGTAGAAAAAGATTAAAGTCCAGAAAGCAACTAACTGGTTTTGGGACCAGCAGGGTGGTTCCAAAGTGCCTGCAGCTTTGTAGCAGCCATTCAAACTAGCGCACTATTCCCTGCCTCTTTTGAGTGAGTTCACCCAGCTAATGCTTCCGTGGTCCTCCTACAAGCAAGAAAACCAAATGATGTCTGTTAGCCATCCATTCATCATTGAACAAAAAAGGTAGAGGTGCCACCAGAGGGACCAATAATCGTAGTAACGGGCATAGAGAAAACATATCCAGAACATGACAGTACAACGGTTTTGCAGTCATACAAACTGGTAATAGGTATAGGGAGGTCAAATTCATCAATGTTAATGGCACCCTACAATATCGAAATATCAGGATACAAGAACCCAGAACGTATCCCAATGCCCCCAATGCCATTATGTCAATCGCTATCGACTCCCACCTACAGCGACAAGAACCAACAAGGTTTCCACGTTTTTACACCTTTTGGCATTGCTTTACTTTTTCAACCCTCTACTTTTTCAGCGAAGCAAGTAGGAACTGATGGATGAATATGTTTCCAAGAAGCACGGCCCACAGAGTAACACACTGAAAAAAGAGAAATCGTTCCATCAATCTAGTACGGATAGACATCCAAGCTCAATTCCATCCTTCAAACCATCCAAGTACAGCGGTTTCATGAACAGGAACTGCAAAGCACTGTTCCCCATACCGTAAGGCAACAACATGTTAATTTCACGATCACGACAAAGCCAAGGCGCAACAACTCCGGGCAAGAAATGGCAGCAGCAGGTACTGCGGGTCCAGTGCTTTCCCTTTCCCCACGGGCCAGGCCCCAATTCGGATTGGCACCCTCTACCTCTGCAGCACTCGACCCTGAAATGTTGGGGGCAAAACAAGCTGCTACCGCAACAACCGGACCACAATCCCACCCCGGGCTAGGGGCGCTCGGAACGCCACCTCAGCCCGCCCAGCCCAGAAGGAGCTAAGATCAGGGCTCGGTCGCCGTCGCCGTCGCTCAGGCTCAGAGAAACAATTGAACCCACAGACACAAACACAAACACACCGGAACGATCGGTCCGCCGCGCCCAACCCGATACAGAACGAAACAGCGGATGGGGAAGAGAGAGAGAGAGAGAGAGAGAGAGAGAAAGAGAGGATAGGGGGAGGAGGGTGCGTTGCTTTACACTTGCTTCGCGTCCGGCGACGGCGGAGGAGCTGAGTCAGCGGGGAGGGGGCCTCTGGCTCGGCTCTGACTCGGTCGGGTGCGGCGGCGCTCGTCTCCCTCGAGAATCGATCTGTTTTGCTGGCGGGGACGGTTGGGCGTGGGGTGGGGTTGGTGAGGGTGAGAGGCAGTGGGGCCCACCTGTATAATAATTCCTTTTTTTATATGTTCCTATAATAGAGGAGTATGCCGTGACTCCTTACGCATCAGCCGTTGGATGGCTAAAGGACGGACGAGATGAATCCCAGCAGGCAAGTGACGGAAAAAAGTTTGTTTGGCTTTTGACAAATTGACCAACAGGACACGGGTGCACGCAGTCGATTTCTGTCACTCTATTTGTGTTAGGCCTTGTTTATTTCTAAAAAATTTTGTAAAATTTTTTTTTAGATTTCTTGTCACATTGAATCTTATGGCGCATGCATGAAACATTAAATATAGATAAAAAAAATAACTAATTGTACAGTTTATCTGTAATTTGCGAGACAAATCTTTTGAGTCTAGTTAATCCATAGTTAGACAATATTTTTCTAATAAAAACGAAAGTACTATAATGTTCATTTTGTATAAAAAAAAATTAGAACTAAACAAGACCTTAGCTTATCCTAATCCTACCAGGTGTACAAGTTTAGCTCAATTTGATTAGCTTTTTGTTTTAAATTTGTCCTACCAGTAGGCTTAATTTTGTGTTTTTTTGATTTATTTTTTCAGCAAAAAAATATGATGATATCGAGCAGTGGAAAGAGATGTGTGTATTTACAGCAACTTGCTTATATTAGGTCTTGTTTAGTTTCCAAAAAATTTTGTAATTTTTTTCATATTCTCCATCACATCAAATTTTGCGGCACATGAGCATTAAATATAGATAAAAAATAACTAATTGTATAATTTACCTGTAATTTACTAGCTGAATCTTTTGAGTCTAGTTAATTTATGATTAGATAATATTTGTCAAATACAAACGAAAGTGTTACAATGTCTATTTTGTAAAAGAAAAAAAGAGTAGCTGCTAACGCAGGTGATTATACAAGGAGTTAGTTTTTTTTTTTTTAGACAAGGCGGAGCTAGGTTTCTGGCTAAGGCAGTAGCGCCATTGTCTACGCATATCCAAGTTTGTTTAGCACATAGATAAGCCGCCCCATTAGAATTGGTCGCCGGCCCGCCGACCATATACCGGATAAAGATATAATAATAAAATAAAAGTATCTCCAAGTACTTCTATCAGTTATAATATTTTGCAGACTCATGCCATTGAATTCTTGATATCATTTTCAGTGTGTTGTTTAGTTAGTTTATTTTCATTTGCCTTTTAGTATGTTTATAAGTCACTCAGTAGTCCTCTTTTTCTTGTATATCTCCAAATAAGTATGATGATTAATTTGTAGAGATAGAGGTTTTTACCATGGAAGTACACCTGAAGAAAAAGCAACACTTGAAACCTGTTTTATTTGAGAAAGTAAATATAACGTGTAAAGTGAAACATGAGAATCTTGTCAAGGTACTTCCGGGTTGTGTGCATGCAGACCTCCACACTTTTACCTTTGTCGCAGATCCCCAGTGCTGCTTGCTGCCCCCTGTTCATCTATTGCAGTGCTTAGGCGTCTCTTCTTGAGAGAAGTCTATGCTTGGGTGTCTGTCATTGTGTTTTGATTCTTCAAAGTTCAAACCAAAATGTTGGATCCGTGTCTTGTCAATTCATATTAAAAGGGGCGATTCAATTTTGTTTTCTCGTCATGGTTTGGCAATTGCAAGGACTCACATACTGAATGAATAAAAAACTGATAGACTGAATGACTGAATTGGGTGTACAAATGCAAGCTGCATAGTTTTATATACATGTTAAAAGGGGCAATTCAGTTTTGTTTTCTCTCCTGTCTACTATTCATGGTCTGGCAATTGCAAGGACTCACATACTAAATGAGAAATCCACATGTACATTATACTACCTCTCAGAGCATGTTTCTTTTTTTAGTGATGTTTTGTTGCCATTCCTCACTCTATTATCAAAACAAGTAACATATATATGAATTTTCAGATTATTACTTACCAGCCCTCCACAGAAAAATGGGGACGCCAGGAGAGGGACGCACTGCGCTCAGCGATGTAACAAACATACATACTCCAAGTACATGTATACACACATATTGCAATGAGATATATATACAACGCCTTAAACTATCGAAAATTATCGTTGGCGTGCCACAGACACTATACTAGTATTCAATAGTTTCTAATGTGTAGCTTCTTAAAACTTGAAAACCGGATGGGAGGGGGGAAATTACACTAAAAAACCGTAGGGAAGGAGACGACCAAACAGATAGCAACCACAAAATGCGCATGTGTATTTATTATGATTCGAGATAGAGATTTCTAAGGTCTTATCTTTAGTGATTTTGGATACAAAGTTGTTGGAGGATTATTTTTGTTTTACCAAACAAACGAATTAGAAGTTGTTTTAAGGACACAAACACTGTTAGAGCATCTCCAAAAGATCCTTAAGAATTACTTGGTAACTAAACCAATAATTATGCTAAATGAATAAAAATATATAGAGCTCCTGTTTTTCAATAATTTCATAAAACTCGATAACCGGATGGTAAGAGGGAAGACAGTAGGGGGATTGAGCGACGACCATGGTGAAGGGAGTGCTCGGAGGGATAGCAATTGCAGAAAACACACACACATGTATTTATGTATTGAGGGAGAGATTTACCAAGTACTTATCCTTAGAGAGTTTGCCATTGAAGCGCTATTTTTCTATTTTTCTCTTAAAAAAATTAAATTTAGAGAATTGTTTTAAGGAGATCTTTAAAGCTATCATAAAAAGGGCGGATTTGCTTACATGAAACCCATCTATGTTCTGCAATACTCTTTTTATTCCTAAATAAATTACTCCTTCCATCCTAAATTATAAGACGATTAACTTTTTTGACCTCAAGTTTGACCACTCGTATTATTCAAAAAATTTGTACAAATATAGTCAAATTTAAGTCATTCTTGAAGAACTTTTATTAATAAACCAAGCCATGACAAAAGAAATGATATTTTGCACAAATTTTTGAATAAAATGAATAGTCAAATTTAGTGTTAAAAAAGTCAAACGTCTTATAATTTGACGTGGATTGAGTAATCTCTAGAGCTGTCTTAAGTCAAACTCTTTATATTGACCTAATTTATAGAATAAAATTATAAATTCTTGTGACATAAAATGCACATTTTGAAATTATAGTTTATGATGTATCTAATGATAATAACTTGGTCTCATAAATCTTAATGTTTTTCTATAAATTTGATTAAACCTAAAAAAGCTTGACTTAACAACTTTAAGAATTGATTTATAATAGAGGGAGTAAGTTTTTGCAATAGAAAATCATGGAGATGGAGTATATATATAATTACACGAATCGCCTATAGTGTGTACGAGATATAAAAAAATTGTTAGAGTGAAAAAAATAAAAAAAATAATTTTTATGCAAAGAACTCTAAATAATGATTTAGAGAGTAAAATTTTAAAAGAATGTTAGAGATGTTCTTGGCTAAATTTTGAAGCTGCCGTTAGCTTCATGGGACATCGGACGCTGATGACGGTATAAAACAATTCAACTTTGTCCTAAAAGGAAACCTTCAATCCTGCTATCCAGCATTCTGTTGCCACCTGGATACGCGAAGGGAGAATGCTATTTCTGATAAAGTTTTTTTATAAAAAAATAAAGTAGAGGAAAATGTAATTTGAAGTTGATCTCGCATGGTTCCGTGCTTGAATGGCAACGGAACTTTATCTTAAATAAATACACATAAACACACAAAAATTCACACCACACCACAAACACACAGAGTCACTAAAAGCCATAATCCAGCTACTATATGTCTATAAGCTTTACATAATTTGTACTCCGTTCACTTGTCTTGTAAGCCGTACTTTTTTTTTTTGTCTCCAGTCCAACTGTACATATATTTGCTTCTAACTTGTATATATATGCACAGAAAAAAAAATGAACACCCAGTATTCTTCTTTTCTTTGGTCAAGAACCTGTCCAAGTCCAATCACCAATCTGATCCTGAGCTGCAACAGATCCAGACGCTACCAACTGCAATGTACACAGATCAGGTATGGGGAAAAAAGAGAATACTGCTGATGCACAGAGGCAGCTTAAGGCAAAAGGTTCAATGGATGAGCTGGATTACGCAGGAGTCAGTCAGCATCGGAAACGGATGACAATGCATGAGATATCGTCCTTGCTCATCCTCCCTAGGGCCTCAGACGTCAATCGCTTCGCTGCTGTTTGCGGGTCCTTGGTTGACTTTACCAGATCAACAGCTTCTTGGTTTTTCATTACCTTCACCGATAACACAGTACGAGAGTGAATGTAAACAAGGAGAAAAGAAATAATTAGGAGAAGATGATTCTGACTGGATATCAAAATCTTGGACTATATAGGGAAGGTGACAACATTAAGTGAAATACGCAAGGAAAGCGCATACCTTCCATAACCCGTCACTGGCAAGTATGACAAATTCTATGCTTGAGTTTATCTTTATATGCTTAACATCAGGTTCTGAGCTCAAATGAGCCTTGAGGCTCTGATCACCAAATGCTCTTGCAACCGCAAGTTGGCCATTTACACGAGGAACATCACCTATCAGCAACTAGAAAATGTATTGAGACAATTTACATGGCAATTGGATAGAACAATGACGAGAGAGTTAGGCAACTAGATGCTTACCGGGGAATGTAGAGACAAAACCACCTTGTTTTTCGATCCTCTTTCGTTCATTAGTGGTATGGGGTTCATGATCAACAGTAAGCTGACTAGCAGTACCTCTTTCACACACAACAGCTCTTGAATCACCTATATTTGCAATCCACATATCTGTACCATCAACTACAATAGCAGTGACTGCTGTTGAACCCCCTGGTCCAAGTTGCTTAGTATTTTCCAGAATATATTTGTTTGTAGAGCTGTATGCATTTTTAATTGCTTCTTGAGGGTCTGACCAAAAGAGAGGCTGCAAACACCATAAAAGAGAACTGGATGAGCATCTTTGTGGAGAAAATAACATAAATTGAGATTCCATTAAAATGAAGCTTCATTTGTAGATGGAGTACATGTCATGTTTACACAGAAAGTATAGAGCAAGTGTAAAGCTTACCTCTTTCAGTATGTTGTCAAAAAGATGAACTTTCAAATAACTGGCCACGCTATCTCCCAAATGTCCATCATAAATGGCAAAAAGACCAAGTTCGTGATCATTTTCATATCTATACTCTGCTACATGGTAGTCTTCCATATCATGGCCAGATCTTCCTTCCACTAAGTGGAATCCGTGTGTTACTTTGTTGCTTGATAACTTGCTTTGTCCTTTTCCAGTATCAGAAGATGATGAACTGAGACATGCTGCACTCTTTACAGTACATATAGAAACGGAAGAAAAAGAAGTTACAACAAGAGATCTATTTAAAAAGCTAGCACTTTGTAAAAGCATTGAAACAACAATAAGAAAAGGATATTCAATCAAAATTATCACAAGGTTATTATTTACGATACAATGAAAATTTACAATGTAAAAAAGACTTATGAAACTGACTATTCTAATTCATATTCGAAATGCTAATGGTTGCACCACCTATGTTGTGGACACTTTTGTGGGGATTACGCAAGCAAGAAGCAAGAAAACAAACACAAAGCATGGCCAGAACCAGGCCGATTATGTATTTCCTTCCTCAGTTAGTCATTTGGTTTGTTAGCTATTCAGTTCGAGGATTATTTTTCTGTTACCAGTTTGTTAGCACAATTTGTTGGGCGGCTGCCTCATTATAAGGAGCATTGCATGTTTAGTGAAGGTGTGCAAAGAATTATCCCTGAACTCCACTTAATTGGCAGTTCAGATCCCAAAGTCACCTCACCTCTTTGCTATCTATCCTCTAGCTAGCCACTACATATCACCTATCACCGCCACAGGCTCCCTCTGTCACTACTCTACCATCATTACTGTTAAGTGAAAAGTTGCTGTTTTCACCATTATAACCCCACCAGTCCCACCACCAATACAGGCCATCACTTCTATCATGCTGCAAAATTACAATCTTCATCATTATATCCTCATCACCATCTACCAGTGGCAAACCCAGTCCCCTACTCCGACCTCCCAGCAGTTGTTCAGCCACTAATAAGGTCACCTTAGCTAGCTGCGCCACTAGTTTTGGAGGAGCTAGATGCAATAGGCAGATAAGGCAAATCATCGAAGATAATCCAAGGTAGGTCTGGTAATAGTTGGGCAAAATAGAAAATGGGAGCTGCAAGTTTCAGAATAGTAAGAACTTTTAGTGCAGTCCACCTTATTAAAGGTTCATGATATGACCAAATGAGTATGCCCAAAAGAAAGCACACAGCTGGAGTACAAGTTTCATTCAATAATCAGTACCCTGAAGAAAAAGGACAGTGGAGAAATGGTTAAATCCAGATGGCCATGTGGACATTTCCCTAGTTCCATATGTAGACAACACTTGACAAGGAGATCACTACATACTTAGTTATTCATCATAACCCAAACTAACATTTCGTGGCATTCATCATAATCCAATCGTCCTATCATAAATAAATGGAACCCACACAGACCTTTACCAATATGATACTCAGTGAGGTGCTATATGCCTGTATCTATGCATAACACCGAAAGGGCTATATTCCAGTTTCAACTTCAGAACCTCTGGTGGGTAGCAGAAAGTATAGAATTCGAACTAATAAAAAACATAAATTTATTGCTCCTGGGACTGAATAATCCACACCAAATGCTTTCCGAACCAAGCTCTCTCCCTATTGGGGTGTGACGGCCTGTATGTAGCTGCTTAGCGTTCGCTGCTAGTACTGCATCAGATGCAGGAAGTCCTGGACATGCTAAGTACTACTTGCACACCTGGGCAAAAATCCAACTTGCATCCTCTTCCTCTTCCACGGGCCTCATCAATCGCCAGGCACCGGGCTACTATTGATCCCCGTGCTACGCTTGGAGCAATCAAATCCGAAGTCCGAAGTTGCGTCGTTTCCTGGACGCACGACTCACTCCGAGCCCGCTGATGAATTACCCCACCACGATTTTGAAAGCTAGTAGTACTATTCTAAATCGTTTTTTTTTAAAAAAAAAACTACTTTCCTAAATTAGCAATCGGAACGCACAGTAGCAGCAGCCAGCAGGCCCGTCAAAGGTCCTCGCCAAGCCGGGCTCGCCGGCGCCGGCGCCGGGGACGCAAAAGGAATAACAGAGACAAAGCTTGCGTTATTACTTATTACTAGTTACCATGAGCATGTTGAGGATGTCGGGCCGCCTCTTGCTTCGGTGAGCGCGGGGGGCGCCGGTCGAGGGGCCTGACGGCGAGGACGAAGACGAGGACGAGGACGAGCAGGACGCCGGCTGGCTGTCCGCCGCCCGCCCGCCGCCCATCATCCGGCACCGTGAACGCAGCGCCGCCGCAAAGCTCGGGTTGGGTCCAGTCGCCTCGGTTTCCTCGTGCTCCCCCGGTCCCCCCACTGTTGGCTTTACGCGTCCGTGCTCGGTTGCCTTGCTCCCGTCTCCCGTGAATTTCTTTCCTCATTTCTTTTTTTCCCCACCTTCGGAAGTCCTTGTGGGGCACGCTTGGCCGGCGCGAACAACATCAAATCGAAACAATTAGACCTTGTTTATACACCCAAAAAACCAAAACTTTACAAGATTCCACATCACATCGAATTTTACGGCACTTGCATGAAACATTAAATATAGATAAAAAAAGATAACTAATTGCACAGTTTACTTGTAAATTAGGATACGAATCTTTTAAGTCTAATTACTCTATAATTAGATAATATTTGTCAAATAAAAACAAAAGTGCTACAGTGTCAAAATCCAAAAAAATTTTGGATCTAAACAAGGCCAGTTTCGCAAAGATATATCATCTTTTATGATCCATGTGTCTTAATCCATAAGTGTAGGTAACACAGCATATTTTTTATATATTATATACTCCTATAAGATGCTACCTCCATCCCTATTTAAATGTCATCCTCAGAATTCATGTCAACTTTGTAGAAAATATATAAATCTCCAAATTTATTATAAAATTAGATTCAACTATCTATCTAATAATACTAATTATGTATTATTAATATTTTATTTTATATATTTAGTTAAAGTTAAGTATGTTTGATTTTTTGGAAAATGAGAAGAGCGGATAAAAGGGACAAAGGAAGTATATCCATATATATGTTGCAATAGAGAAAGAAAATATCCTCATGACACAAAAAGTCACGCATGATGATAGACGACCAATATAGATAATTAGAACATCCAATATTATTGTCAGAATATTGACTGGCCCTCTGGAGAGACACTAGAGTGGCTCGAACCTACTCTCTATGTTCCAAATTATAAATTGATTTGATTTTTTGGTTCATTCATTTTGCTATATTTTAATATATTATTATATCTAGATGTACAGTAAAATAGATGTATGAAAAAAGACAAAACGATTTATAATTTGGAATAGAGGAAGTACATGTCATTGGGTGGAAGGGACACGAATGACACAAAAAAAGTTTCATCATATCTGTTTACAGCTTTTTAAAATTAATCTATATTATTGGATAATCATAAAATTCAATGGTGTTGACGAATCCTGGTCAGCCATGAAAGGAGGCGTAGGAATGCTAACCACCTGGATAATTTTGTGGCTCGAAGCTTTATTCAATGACAGCATCGTTTGTTCGAATACGTTTTAGAACCAAACTTCACACGATCGATAGAGACACATTCTTCTAATTCATATGAGTATAATTGTGAGTATAAGACACGAACTAGATAGAGAGATGTGCAAGGGCATCATGGGAAGTGAAAAAAGAAAGATGGAAGAATCTACTCCATGCGTGCTATTCGGCTTGTTTAGTTCGCAAACAAATTTGCAGAAAATCCCGTCACATCGAATCCACATTGAATCTTGCAGCGTATGCATAGAGCATTAAATATAAATAAAAATATTAATTAATTGTACAGTTTATCTATAATTTACGAGACGAATATTTTGAGCCTAGTTAGTCCATGATTGGTCAATATTTATCAAATACAAATGAAAGTGCTACAGTGTCTATTTTGCAAAAGAAAAATAGAACTAAACAAGGCCTAATTCATTAGTCCAGTTCACAAAGACAGAGAGGTGCAAGGGCATAATGAAGAAGTGAAAGAAATAGGAAGATTGGAAGAATCCACTTTTGTCTTTAACGTAATTTTAGGGACAGATAATTATTGGGATTTGTAGATGTTAGAAATTCAGGTGGTAAACTTATTGTGTAGTCGTATAATTTTCATACAATATATGTTGATATGATTTATTGTAAAAAAACACTAATGAATAACTAACAGATTCGACAGATAACCTCAAGCAATCAGATAATGTTCCGCCTTCTTTTGGAATAATAACGTGTGCTGTGCTTTTGAATTGGGGGAGTTTCTATTCGATAAAGCAAATATCGTCAAGCCTCAGGTATTTATTTCATATACAAGTATACCAGGTATATCTCTGATGCTTTGAGTATCAGAGATTTCAGGCCTATCAGTTTGGTGCACTCCTTTGCCAAGCTCATCACAAAAATCCTAGCTAATCGCCTGGCTTTAAGACTCAATGAGATGGTTTCCCCAATGCAAAGCGCCTTTATTAAAGGGCGTTTCATTCAGGACAACTTCGTGTTAGTACAACAAACTGCTCGCTTCCTCCATCAGCAAAGGCAACCTAGGATGCTATTGAAGTTGGATATAACTAAGGCTTTTGACTCCGTATCTTGGCTTTTCTTGATGGAGGTGTTGAGAAACTTGGGTTTTGGACAGATTTGGTGTGACATTATTAGCGGCCTCCTATCCTCTTCGTCTACTCAAGTGATCCTTAACGGTGATCCAGGAGAAAAAAAATAGAGTACAAAAGAGGTCTGAGGCAAGGGGACTCTCTATCCCCAATGCTTTTTATTCTAGTCATGGATGTTCTGAGATTTATGTTCAGAAAGGCCACTGAAGAGGGTCTGTTGCAGCCACTGGCTAGAAGGGCTTTGCAGCATCGGATCTCCATCTATGCGGACGACGTGGTGATTTTTCTTAGGCCCTCCGCGATGACATCAACATTACAATGGATATCCTAAGCTTATTTGGCAGAGCTAGCGGCCTAAAAACCAACATGGAAAAAAGTAGTGTGCTGCCTATCCGGTGCCAAGAAGAGGACAAACATTTGATACACACTCTCCTTCCCTTACTTGAATTCCCCTGTAAATATCTTGGTGTGCCTCTATCCTTGCACAAATTAACTAAAGCCCAAGTCCAACCAATCATTGATAGAATTTCGGATCAAGTGCCAGGTTGGAAGGCTGATCTGCTGACAAGAGCAGGAAGGAGAATTCTGGTCCAATTTGTGATTACTTCCATGCTGATTTATCTTTGTATGGCCATAGATCTGCCCCCTTGGGCTCTCAAGGCTATTGACAAGATCAGAAGGGGATTCCTTTGGAAAGGCAGGAGAGATGTGAAAGGAGGCCATTGCTTGGTCGCATGGCCCAAGGTTACTCGGCCGGTGGAGTTGGGAGTGCTTGGTATTTCACAGCTGCAGCAACTTGGGTGGGCTCTCAGAATGAGGTGGCTATGGTTGCAGAAAACCGAGCCGGATAGGCCATGGGTTTTTTTTCCCTATTGAAGTGCACCAATCAGTGAAAGCCTTCTTCTCTGTGGCCATTGTTTCTGAAGTTGGAAATGGAAAAATTACTTTGTTTTGGACTGATAGATGGCTCCATAGTCAGAGCCTTGATAAGTTGGTGCCACACCTGTTTAGTTCAATTTCTAATCGAGCAAGAAAAAGAACATTATTTGAGGCTCTTACTGAGGGGAGGTGGGTTGCGGACATAAGGGGATCTGCACTTACAGTAGTTGTTTTAATTGAATATCTTGATCTGTGGGATTTGTTGATAGAGGTGGAGCTGAAGCCTGAGGCAGAGGATTCCCACACCTGGATATTTTCTTCTAACGGGAAATATACGGCTAAGTCAGCTTATGAAGCAATGTTCACTGGGGTCATTCAGTTTCGGTCGTGGGAGAGAATATAGAAGAGCTGGGCGCCGAATAAATGTCGTTTTTCATGTGGCTGGTCGCGCATAACAAATGTTGGACAACGGATAGACTTGCAAAGAAGGGACTCCCACACCCTGAACATTGTCCCTTATGCAGCCAGGAGGAGGAGACAATTGACCATTTGCTTGTTTCTTGTGTCTTCTCACGTCAAGCTTGGTTTATTGTACTGCAACGCTTTGGTCTTCAACATTTGGCTCCGCAACCTGATGAGCAGTCCTTTGAAGATTGGTGGGAGGTGGCCTCCACTAGGGCAGCTGACTATATGAATCAAGGCCTGAACTCTCTTGTCATCTTAGTGGCTTGAGCGATTTGGAATCACAGGAACCGCTGTGTGTTTGAAGGAAGGCAAACAAGATTTGATTGGGCTTATCGCCTCCATTAGAGAAGATCTAAACTCTTGGGGCTATGCTGGGGCTCGAGGGATTTCACATCTCCTCGCCTTGCAACCGAGTTGATGGCTTTGTGTAGTTCGGGTCTAGGCGTGTGTTTATTTTTTCAGTAGGTATATTAGTGGGTTTTGTCTTGTTGGTTGTGTGGGTTCAGGCCCCCTGCCCAACCCCCAAAAAACTGTTTTTGTATTTGGATGATCCACCCTTTTTCTCCTTCTTAATATATTGATACGCAGCTCTCCTGCGTGTTCGAGAAAAAAAGATATATCTCTGATGCAGTTCCTTGCAGCACCAGGCGACAAAACGGCAACCATGGTGTGCTATAGCACATTTGTAACTATAGCAGTTAATGCCCAATTATATAAACTAATTAAGTTTAAAAGATTCATCTCACAAAATACATACAAACTATATAGTTATTTGATGTGACCGGGGCAAAAGTTATGGGTGGAAACTAAACGGGGCCTTAGTCAAAGATTGCTCTTAAAAAGACACGGCACACTATTAAAAAAGGGGGGCTGCAAGGGCGTCAGACTGTGCCCACAGCTTGCTAGGTCGAAGACTCCGCATTTGCGAATCAACAAGTATCTGGGCAGCAATCTGCCTCCAACTCCTGTTGCTCATCAAAGTGTGGGTCAATCCAGTACAGGCAGCCTCGGCCCTCAAGAATGTCAAGCATGATAGCTACACACAAGAACCACAACCACCACCAGTCCACCACGTTACAGTACAGTTTGCATCTGGCCCTCCGATTTAGCTGACAAATGGGCCATGGGCCCCAACAACAGGCTAACTTACAACGGACCCAGATCTACTAATAAACTTATATTAATAACTAACTACATATACATATATAATAACACAAAAAGATGGCCATGCGCTGCCGTATACTTTTCTTGAATCACTGCTGACCGCGTACAATCACACCAGACACACAGGTTTTCCTCGGCGTCACAGATTTGGTCCACAGCAACGCAAGGAGTGCCAGAGTAGCAGCAGCAGCTTCTTGCCAAATCAATCATCAATATCTTGGACCCACTGCAGACCTGCCATGGTTCAACAAAAATGCGTGCAACAACACATGGTAAGCAACATGAGGGGCCGTATAAAATTCTGCAAACATGTCAAAAAGGAAAAGGTATTATGCTGTATAAAATTGCAAACATGTGAAACTAGAGCTCAACCCAAAAAGGAAGCTGGATTTCATCATAACTTAAGAAAAATGAAAAGTAAATATACTTTCGGTGTTTTCAAACATGCAAACGCCTGGTGCGGTGTTAGACCACCAATGTCACCTGTGCAGGCAACATCCACAAAGGCCTTGCCTGCTGTGCTCCATTCCATCCAGTGAATGAGGCCCAACTGCCACCTTCCTCGAACCCACTCAGGCTTCCAGTGGAGGTGAGGTGGAGTGGAGGGATGAGAGGGGTCGTGGCGCTAGGGTTAGGTCACTGTCCAGATGTGGAGGCTCAAGACTAAAGAGAACTGGTTATTCACTCTGTTTTTCATCCAATGACACTAATTTGTGACTGGAGGGAGCAACAGCTAATAGCATCTATAGTTAGCTGACATTGTTTTTCCAGCCATGCATGCAAAATCAACAACGGTTTCTTGGACTATATAGATCATTAAAAGTGCTAGCAGATGGGAATTCTTCTTGGAAAGTGTAACACTACAACTGACCTTCGAGTACCGACTCCACTGCAGAATTTGGAATAATAAGCCCAACAAACCGTTTGTTGTCAGTTGTCGTCTCCAAGCGAACAACACGTATTCTCTTGTGAATCAGTCGCACCTAATTTATGTAAGCAAAAAAAACTGCCAATTAGAGAAGCATAGATTAAATACCCTCCATGGCTCTAGTACATGTACAACCCTATTCTATTATTAAATTTTACCATGCTAACTAAAATAAATATTCATGTAATGTACTGAAAATTGCGGCAGGTGCTTCAAATAAGAGAAAACATCGTTTTTATATGAAAAAACAAACCTGCTTAGCTAGTGCCTTTGCTACTGCACCCCATACAGGAAGTATTAGACCACCCAATACATTAATCTCCTGCAACCGTCTGCCTACCGTGCAATTGCTTCCAAGTTTGCATTTTGGCCCATGCATACACTGTAAGTCAAAAGACATCAGATTAAGGGATGAAACTAACCCAAGTTGGTTAAAGTGCAGACAATATAGCCAATCAAGTCTTCCTAAAAAACGAGCAGTTAGATTCAGGTAAAAGCAGCATGTAAAGTGAGGATTAATCCTGGAACTACACTAGTTTTCAGATGCTCGAACTATAACTTGTTGAATCAAAATAAGAGCTAAAATAATAGAACCCTTTGGATGGTCTCCTTTATATGGTTGATAGTAAACAACATTGAACTGGAACAATGACTTATTGTCCCAAGCAAGTTGGGGTAGAGACAAAACAATAACTAAAAGCAACTTTGTAAAAAAGAAACAGCTAAAAGCAACTAAAGTCAAAGACATTATGCCAAGCATTATTTTATCATCCCTTTGTGCTAATGGTAAAAACCTACTTTTATTTCTTTTCTAATTTGTACGCTCATTGGCAATAACAGATCACTGCAAGCTTAAAAAATAAGTGACCAAGCTTCACATAAGTTTACAGGTAGTTTGACAAACATCACAGTGAAGGTTGGATGAAGTTCTCTAACTAGAGCACTACCTGCTTGGATGAAGAGTCATACTCTTCTTGCCAGCCTTTACTAATTTTGTCAACAGATGAGACCTTTCTGTACTTGCTTTTAAGCTCAACCAAAGGCATTTCCCTTAAAATAAGACAGAGACAACATGTTATGTATGAAAATGTAAACAAAGCACCATGATATAAGAGCCCACAAGTAACACCTATGCTTTACTGCCTCCATTTGTGACATACCCCAGAATGCATGCAGTCAAACTACTCAAACTTTGACCAATTTAGAATTTAGGTTTGGTTATAAGGGAAAAGAATGAAAAATACTTTCATAATATAGTAGTTTACATGTTTTTATTCTCATGTTCATATAAAAAATTATGGTCAAAGTTGCACACTGAAGACTGACGATGTCCAAACTGTCATACATTTATTTATGTACGGTTGGAGTACTCAAGATGAATAGAAGAAATCAACTCTGTCAATATTTGAAGTATTCTGAAAGCAGTAATACAAAAGAAAATTATTCGGAAAATGATGAAGCAAGTACCTTGAAGCCTCCCCGACAGCCGGACGAATTACTCTGTACAATCCTTCAGCTGAACTGGTACAGCAAAAGTGAGAACAAATGCAACAAGGATTCAGGTCGAGAAAAGCATAATTGCAATTACAATGTGGCATTATATTTTTTGGCAGCCAAACAAACTTTGTAGTCATGATAGACGCATACCAGAGCATCTTTTATTACAACAAATACTTCAATATCCATATATCTGACTCCAAACATCGTTAGGGCCCGTTTGGATCCCTTTATCTTGGAGGAATTGGTATCTACTTAAGAAATTAGGCTATTTGGCTTGGAATTTGAGATTCCACAACTTTCCAAAGTTCACATATAAGCCTATCTCAAATTCATAAGGTGGGATATGGAAAATGGATTCTTTCTTCTTTCTTCTCCAACTTAAGTTGTAGACTTTCTTTTTTCTTCTTTCTTCTTCCACAACTATAATTTATTACAATGAATTCAATTCCAAGGATCCAAATGGGGCCTTATTCCATATTTCATGACAGTAATAGGGACCTTTTTCTTATATATTTAAGATTCTTTGAATACGCTGTAGAATTCATTAAATACTACAAGTTGACAATGCGCTAAACTACCCAATAGTATACAAAAATATATCACATGTGTCAGGATTCCCATCACAGTAGGGATCTCTTGCTGAAATGTTTCATTTGTCATCAGATGCCACAATAATTGCACCATCTTCTATTAGTTACGGAAGTTTCTCAACAAGGTTCTTTCTTACCCATGTTCTAATAAAGAAATTTACAATCCTGAGACATCTTATACAAAATAACAAAAATATAAATAAAGCATGCTCATCAATCACATCTTACCCTTCAAAAGCTAGCAGAAAGTGTCTTCTCCCCATCCATTCTTTTCTGGACTCATAGAATCCATCACTAGAAGAACCTGCTTTATCTTTCAACCTTTCTTCAAGTATTGTATTTGCTAACTGAACATTTGCAATTGAAAACATAGAAAACAATGCACTTGTCAAGAGGTGCAGTCTTAAAAGTAATGCAGAACCAAACTGAAATCTATATCTATACCTATACATATATCTATATCTAATATCTCATAGTCCTAAACCCCACTACAATCCTATCTCAACATGCAAGCCATCTACATCAGCAGCCCACTAGCACATGTAATTATGTCACCTATGCATTTATTTGTCCATGTCAGCATACAATACTATCCAGTACCCACCAAAATTTATTGGCAATTCCTGCAGCAACGGGCGGGTATGCTCCTAGTATAGATACATTTCATGTCCCACAAGTTCTTAAGAAAAACAGAAAAAAAGATAGTGGCTTCAATACGGAACCTACCTCCCAAGAAACTCCACGGTCAACTGTAAAAGTATATAATACTGTACTAGCACCAGACACAGTATCAACATGAACAGTCTGCACAAACAAAATTCAGTTATAGCTATAAGAAGTAGAGCTACTACAGCGAACTTTTGTCTGAAAGAAACACTACCTTTGGTGATTCTTTCATTTCAACACTTTTAGCTTTGATATCAACAATACCAGAGTCAAGTTGCCCTTCAATTCGTGCATTCTGAATCACTATATCAAGTATGCTTGTGAAAAGATCAAATAATCTGTCATATTAAGTATGTCCGTGAGCTGCCTGACCAGGTGCAAATGTAATGGAAGAAACTTGTGTTCAGAAAAAACTTGCCTATTCTGGATGTCTGGAAACAATCCCAGAATACGATTAAGGAAACGGGCAACATCATGCATATCAGAATCAAGAATCCTACCAGTAAGCTTTCCACCATTTTTTCCATTGCCTGCAACGACAGTTGCCAATCACAAGCTCCAACTTTGAAACTAAATAGTATAGATTTGATGCAAAAATGGCAGAACATTTCTCTCAAGTACTGCATGGTACTCCCTCCATTCCAAATTATAGCTCATTTTGGCTTATGCCCTAAGGCCTTGTTTAGTTCACCCCGAAAACCAAAAAGTTTTCAAGATTCCCTGTCACATCAAATCTTGCGGCACATGCATGAAGCATTAAATATAGACGAAAACAAAAACTAATTACACAGTTTGACTGTAAATCGCGAGACGAATCTTTTGACCCTAGTTAGTCTATGATTGGACAATATTTACCACAAACAAACGAAAGTGCTACAGTAGCGAAATCTAAAAAATTTTCACATCTAAACAAGGCCTAAGTCAAACTTCTCTAACTTTGATGAAGCTGACAAAAATATACGAAGATTTACAAGTTTAAATAAATGCTCAATCAATACATATTTCATGGAGAAATTGACAAAAACTAATTTCATATTCTAGATGTTAAAAAAAATCGACTTGCAGGGGGGTAAGACAGCTCCCGAGCATTGCATTAAGAAGACCTTCTCACACAGGTCAAGAAAACCCCCAAACTTGGTCAAAGGCTTTAATAGTAGTGCCACTCAAGAATCATTAGTATATAAAAACTCCACTTAAGCAGCCAAAAAAATCAACAAGTGCACACATGATTATGAACTCAGACTACAGCCAAACTAATGTTTGAAACAATTAGAAATGAGACATTGGTCAAAAACATGAAGTTTGTGCACCCATGATTATGAACTCAGAGGTGAAGTTTATATGATAAATTGGCCGAAAACATAAAGTTTGTGGCTAAGCAGCATATAGCTTCGAGAATTGTACCCATGTGATGTTTTTGTTTGTCTACGATAAGAACAGGTTTTACTACAAACAGAAGAATGGAATAACTGAAACATATTAAGTTCAAAAGTGGCACTTACATATATGATAAATTGGACAAGAATGATAAAATGTGTCACTAGTTTTAACTTGTGAATGGTAAAACACGATATTTAGAAGCAAAACAATCAAAACAGAACTTTCTAAAGTTCATATTTCTAATTCTGAGACAATACAAATAAGTTTGTGAAACAAACTTACACATTATAGGATCCCTAATAATTCCAACCGACACTAAAGCAGCTTTTGCTTTAGTGATGAACTCTTCAAGGGTAGCTTGATTCTCAGAGCATCCAAAAGGCACAACAGGAAAGGCATCCTGGTAACCTTGAAATAAAATGCTTTAGAACAATGCATATATTTTGAAATGACCCTGCCTTCCTTCCAAAGTGAAAATAAAATATTAACTACTAACCTGTTCCATTATTCCTCTGTACATCATTGTCAGGGCTTTCTTTCCATAATTACTGTCATAGTTAAAGGCGCTAAGTGATGGTCCAGCTCTACAAAAGTTGGATCACACAATGTAAACTAAAGACGTTCAAGGTTACACTTATCACAGAACAGAGTTGACTGACATCAGTAAACATGAGAAAGAACCTTCGATCTCCTTGCGTTAAGGCTCCAAGAGACTCCAGCCTCTTTGCCACAATTGATGCAAATCGCTTTTCACCACCAAGGTTTGTGAAAAGAAGCCTGGATTGGTGTTTGAAGAATTATAAATTAGTGATTCAGAATTTCAGATATAAGTAACTTAAAAGAAGGTCATTTCCCTTCTACCACTGAGCATAAGATAATAAGTGTTCTTGTGCTATATGAGAATCAGAATACTTCCATGTATTGAGTTGCATGCACCAACCAGTTCAACCCAAAAGCTTAAGCTGATGGGGAGAGGTGGGCAATTCACTTATATTCCAACACCATGAACAAACAAAAACTGCATTTTTTAATCAAATATTCAGGATAGTTGTGTATCTTTATATTAAGAAGGACAAAGCGTAAAATAATCCATCAAGGGAACCTACACACTACCACAAACTCACGCACTCACATATCTACAAGTAAAATAACAAATAGTATAGATGATCAAATTGAAAAAATTGTGTTCACATAATACCTATATTCAGGTGCAGAAGTTTGATTAGAACGATGAGTTCTCCCAAACTGCTGAATTGCACGGTCTGCACTCCAAGGAAGCTCTAGTGTTATGTGCACTCTTCTCCTCTGGTATGTGCAGTGCAGTTAAGCAGGATAAGGCACATTCCTACAGACAACCATCAAACTGTGGATGAGGAGGAAAACAGACCTGATTTTTTGCCCTTCGATCAGCATGTAGAGAAACACCAGCTGATCCTGCTTCTGATATTATGGCAACATTCTTTTCTCCATCCATGAACTGCTCCTTTTCATGCATATTGATCATGTCCAATGCAACTTCTTTCCTAGAAAGGGCATATATTTGAATTAGAATTACTGAATCAAAGAAGATAACATTACATGAAAGCTCACTCACGTGTTTCGCGCCTGGTAAATAACACCTTTTCCATCTGATGCTCTTATTAGCATACCACGTCGTCCAGTTATTTCTGCAACATTGTCAGGACCACCAAGCTACAAAATACAAGAACAAATGAAATGTCCGGAGGTATTGTTGATGACCAAATAATCAGCTAAATTTTTTAGACAAACATTTCACTCTGCTGATTCAAAGCATATGATGGGCTAATGATGTAAAAAAAATAGGGCAGGATCGACCCTGGATGCCTTATCCATGAATTAAAAGCCATTGGCGTCTTCCTAAACATTTACCCATACAAGGGTGACATAGGAACGGGTCCATGGACCAAGGGGCGACGGAGAGATCGAGGCAAGCACACCGACATGATCGTTTTTGAATGCATGAGAGGCCACATGAATGCGCCGTTAGCCTCTTCATTACTTATTGAAGAATTCAATTTAACTCCATTACTAAACATAGCCGAACAGTGCTAAACAGTAGCTAGAGGCCGTTAGAGGGGTGCAATTCCTGTGCACATGAAGGTTTAGTTATATTCCATTAAGCTACATATGCAGTTCTACTATTAATAGCTTATTCTATATTTCCAGTTCACAAATAGGATTAGCTGGATCGAATTTGGATATCTTAGATCACACATCAGAAGTCACTGATCCCTCCAAAATACCTAAAATATTTATATTTACTCATATGTTCCTCTAAAGTCTAATCTACATAAGAGTTCTGCGATTAATAGCCCATTCTATTTTTCCATGTCTTAAGAGATTTGGGTTCACGTCATCCTCTAGTGTGAGGTTATGAATACCAACTGTTGGTCAACATTCAATGCAAAATTCTTGAGGGTAGTTCAACATTTTCAACTTGAAAGTTTGATTACCTGATCGATGATATCATCTAAAGGATTACTAGGTAAATCCAAGGAGCGGATTATGTCGAGAATCTTTGACTTCCTGTCCAATGCAGCATCATACCTGACAACAATTTTCAGCAAGTTCATGAAATGGGTCATATGAGCATGTCAAATTAGCGGATGCTTATCGATTCACATAACAGACACCTCTTTGAGAGTTCAGTCAAGTAAGCATCTCTTTCTTTCAAGTAGCTTTCTACTTTCTCCTTGCAACCATAACATGACCAATCATCAGTCACAATTTCAGTCCAAGGTGGAGTGAGGCAACCAGGGTGAACCCGTGAAGCACAAATAGAGCAATAAAGCAACAAGCTTTTGTCCTGAAATGACATGCAAATTAAAGGGTTAGACAAACTAAACAAAATAAGCAGATGTAGTCATCAAATTCCAAGAGCTCAGTGTTGTATGCTATTACAAAGCAATGCTGCCTTTTTGTACAGTGCACCAAGACCTGAAGCAGTTAGTGGTTTGTATTTAATAAATTTCTGGGCTATATTGAACAGTTGTCCGGTAGCGCCAATTTGAACAATTGGTGTCTGGCTAACATTTAAAAGTTCAGTTAGATCTGGAGATTGCCAGTAAACTGATACTGACATGTGCAGGGATAATTTTTTTTTTCCTAAAACAGTTTTTAATTTCTGGTGTGATAATAAAAAGATCACCATGGTACATCACAAGTAGGCTAAAATTTGCAGTGCCTTTTGAAACATAAAAGGTCACCTCCTCAGTGTTGCAAATCTGACACATATAGAAGTCCTCATCAGATTCTGTTGATTCATGATCTGACTCTGCTGTGACATTTATAGAATAGATAAATAAGTAAATCGAGAAAATATTAAGAAAGAGATCATAACTATTATTCAAGCTGTCCATGCAACAGCAATCAACTGTTTCAACTTTCCAACAGCACAGTATTATCAGAAGATATTACTTTCACACTACAGAACACAGAAGTACAGAGGCCTATGAAAATATTTGGATGCTTTGCTATTTCCATGACATTTCATCGCAATTATGTGCACATTTATATTTTTTTTCCTTTTATAACGTGTCTAAGGATTTGGACAAGACTTTAAATTGTGTAATTTGACCATCAATTTCTTTTACAATATATCAGCAATTGCTACAAATCAATGTAGTATTAAATGATTTCTGATCTGAATCTATTAATATAACTTTCATTCACTAAGCGTACACACAATCTGACTAGCCATTAGTCGACATTTATGAAATTGAGCTTTTCAGATCCTAATACGTTCTGTTCATGTAAAAATAAATGGAGTAAATGTAAGTAATAAAGCACGTCCAGACTATGTAAATAGATGCAATTATATGTAATGAGCTAACCAGGTTCCATTGGTTTTAATTTCTTACCAACAGGCATATCCCAATGCAACAAATAATATGATTATCAGGGAGAGGAAAGAGAATTTGCCAATGACCACTCCTTGAGATGAGAGAATAAGCTACCTCGGTAACTGAACAATGGATCCCGTCCTATGTAATTTACACTATAGTATGAAAATTTTTGAAGTGATTAAGAACACCCACTAATGGCAGGTTTGTGGTTGTGCTACAGTGCTACTCTATGGAACATAGGAGGACAAAGGAATATTTATCAGCTTCACAAATACTTTGCTCTCCTACAAAGATGCTTCCAAGTGGTAACTATATAAAAAATAGAACTACTTTTGCCATTGCAGTACCATATTTAGCAATCACTGTCAACAACTTTGTCAGAGAACTTACGTGCAGGATACTCATCACCTCCATCTGCATTCACATCTTCCTTTTTTCCAAGTTTACTAACTCGCCCTTTCAAGGACATATCAGATCCATGCCGCTTGTGCTGAAACTCCTGGACTTTTTCTTCACCTGCAACAGCATAGGTAAATAAAGAAGCAAGCAAGCAGGACTGCATAGACTACAAATCTTCTCTTCTAAATCAAGTCAACGGAGTGCCAAAACTTATTTTCTGCAATACAGATGGTTAATTTTCAAACAGGATTTTTTTTTTTTGTGAAAGTTACAGCAGTTGACAACATCTGAGACATTGAAGTTTAGATTAGAAACCACAAGTCCTGATTTTTTTTCCAAAAAGAATGTCTGTGATAGTGGGGGAGAGCTATGTATGGAACGCTATAGTACTGATCCAACAGTGGGAAAGTAGTAGATTACAAAGCATAATGTAACAATTGGTGGGGTTATTGACTTATTGTATATAATATGCACTGGACTAAGAGATGATAAATATAATGTGCTGCAACAGTTAATTGTGATGTAGAGGTAAGGTGCGTGATCTTATATCAGCACAACGGAAGATGGCATGGCAATTACTAGATAAAAACAGCCAGCCTCTTCTGCAGCAACCAAAAGCCAAAGTTCATTAGTCATTTATCTAGTGCAATATAAAATACATTATCTGGGTACAAACTAACAAACATGAAACGCACCATGGTTTGAGCACAAAACCAACATGTAAACACACAGAAAACAATTAAGTAATTACTAATAACAAAACATCAATCATTTTTTATGTATAAATTTAGCTTATTTTGGAAGAAATAAAAAAGGGAGAGTAAATTTTGTAAAACTACAGATACTTTGGCAAACTTATCACAAAACTACATATTTAAGTTTCTGAAGAGTGTTTGTTGTGGTGCTCTGCCTCTCCTTTGTTTTTATTCTCTTAATGAAATGACATGCAGCTCCCCTGCGTTGTTCGAGAAAAAAAAACTACAGATTTAAGCTGGAGCATCAGTGTCATGTTACATGACTATATCTTTAAAGTTTGTGCCAATGCAAACCTTGCTCAAAACAATCAGGCTTTGGAGGCAAAGGATAATTATCTTCTACCAGCTTAAGAAGAAGCTCTCTAGGACCAGAAACGAAATCTTCCAATTCAATGCCCTGCAACATACATTTGAATTAAGAAACAAAATTTTGTAACATCACCTGCCTAGCCATAGAAATTCATAAAATGGGAAGAAAATAATTAGTAGTCTTAGATGACAAGCGCACATATTTAGCAACAGCTTCCTCAGTTCGAGCTTCTCCAGTGCTCTGGAGACCAATCACCACACATTTTTCTTCTGCTAAGGCTTCTTTTGCCAACCTCACAACAGCAGGTACCTTTGCAGACATACACATATGCCTAAAGAAACGCTGCAAAAAAAATAATAAACATAATGTACTGTTATTAAATTGTTAACAACATATGGTAGAGTTAAGAGAATATGAAGCACATGATCTGCCAGACTTCACAGCCAATGCATCAGAGTTCTTTTTCTTGAACATGCAGGAGAGCTGTGTATCATTATATATTAAGAATAATGCATCATAATTCTCTCTGATCCCATATCTGAGTTGAGAACATCAAAGAGTTATATACCTTTCGGGTTGTTATTCAATTTGTAGATGAACGAGAATGTAACTACCAAAAACATGTGTTCTTCCATGTAACAAACTATTTCCTCTTCATAATGCAATACTTGCAGTTCTCATACATGTTTGAGGAAAAAACACTTTTAGAGAAACTATGAACTTCCTTATTGACCAGTATGTTTTCAGTTGCATAAAATGAAAAGGAACCACCTGATGACTGGCCCAGTATAGCCGCCATATTTGAGCTGAATTGACTTTATCTTCTGCATAATATTCAATGGCTGATAGGAGTTCAACACGCAGTTCAACCCAAAGTGCAGCTGCCTTTCTATACATATTCTGCAACATGAGATTGGAACTACAGGTTAAGAAAAGTACTAGACAAAGTTAAATTTAAAAGAATACTACTTTACATCGATGAGCAATCATACTAACAAAATGTTTCAAAGAGAAGCAATCTTATCACCAAAATTAAAGGAAGAGGCAGTATATCAATTTACCATCATTCTTTCCTCCAGAAGTGATTCCAGAACATCAAAGTTAGCACCCTTATAACTTAGAGTACGGCAAACATACATTCCCCTGGGAAAGATTTACAAAGCAGTATTATGAACATTGACACACAAAAGCACTTAATTTGGAATTTGGCAACACTGTGGCCTATGTATGCAGTATACACAGAACATTAGATATATGTCATCAGAGCATATGTGCTGTCTATATCAATTAGTGTGCAGTTGTGCGCATATTGGGCAGAATTTGGTAATTCAGCAGTTCCACAAATACTAACCTGGCTTTCATGTCCATAGCAACTAGTTCAAGAGCACCCACACCTCCTTTCTCAAGAGCACCTGAAAATTTATCCCACAAAGCATGAGCACATCATTATTATTTATTTGAAATTCACAGGTTAAATTTCTGATAAAATCTAATGGAGCATAGTAGTACTAGTACAGGATACAATGCTAACAACTGTGATTTGTGAATATATGCGCTTAAAACTGAGAGGTCCATTATTTCCAAGACAAAGGGATATTTGCCTTACACTAATACGTGATAATCTAGCTTTTGTGGAACAATCTAATGAACAACAAAAGTAGATAGCGCTGTCCATTCATTCAAGTAAAGAAAAGTGCAGTTAAAGCACCAGTTCATTTCCATTTACTTTGGGAAGAATCCATGTTTAAATGCTAATTAACACCAAAGACATCTGATAATACTAGATTCTCTATCTGATTGCTTCCAAGCCTTCTATTGCACAACAAAATGTACAAGAACTACAAATCTTCCTTTTCATATGGAGTATGGACAACTACAAGTAAACTACTACAACAGCCTTAGATATACTTGGTGCGTGTAACTATTGTAGAAGCCTCACCACTGAGAGATGGGAACAAGTATTGTAATTGCTGTTAGGATGAATGGATCAAATAATCATTTGTTTGTGAATTCAGACAAGGCCAAAGGAAAAGAAATATGCACAAAGAAAAAAGGAGGAATTAACGTTAACCTAGAAATTGGTGGAAATTCTCAAACGATGTTCCGTCTCCCCATAGACCAAGCCGAACCATATAACCTAAATTTCGAGGCTCAGATGCACCAGTCGCTGAACAATAAACAACACGTGCCTGAGGTAACATATCCTGTAATGTTTTGTACCATTAGTGTATCAACACCTCATCGGAAAAGTAAATTGTCACAAAAAAAAGTCAAACTGAGAATTAATACGACCACCCCTAGAAAGTAAAGGATCTTTGTTCCAAAGAAAGGGGTGTAATGACATGACCATTAATATTGTTTAATGAAATTACAAAATTCACAGCAACTACCATAGTAAGCTATGGTGGCAAAAATCCTTCATCCAAATAACCTGCCTTGCATGAATTTTTACAAGGTTTATGCTCCAATGGCAGGACAATTTGGACATATAGTTTTAAACATATATTTTAGGAGGCAGTAATTTATATACAAAATGTTTGCTTTTAAAGCCACACAGCTCGTGTTCAAGAAATTGGACACGTAACGCCATAGCAGCAGAACATGTTCTATGTTGATAACAAGAACAGAACAAGGAAACATCACCAAGCATGAATCTACATGCACCTGAATCTCAAGAACAGCTTTACCAGTGCGGGTGGGCTGGCTCCCTGCCTCAGGAATCAGATTTTTGGCCTTGTGACACTGCAAGAGAGATCATTTCAGTACATTAAATAATGTCAACATGTTTGCATAAATAAATGGATGTTTTCTAGGAGATGCCAAATTCAATCAATTGGATCTTATTCCTTTTGTAGGTGACTCAGCAATTCAAGCCTGAGTCTTGTTTACCTCATCAAACACCAGAAGACCATCGAACTCAGATCCGCACCACTGTACCAACTGCTGCAAACGGGAACGGTTCTCAGAGGATGCTATCAAGCTGCTATAAGTTACAAAAACAACTCCATCTGTGATCCCAATGGTTTTAGAGTCTAGCTTAGAATATGAAAGCTTATTTAAAGCGTGCACTGCAGAAAAAGCATACGGTGTCAGTCATAATATCACCAACAGTCATGAAATGGAAAATTGATGTATTTGCCAGATAGAGGTTAAAATTTGAGTTCTACATTTCATCAGACAGGTCATTTGATCAATGAATTATATTAAGTGCTTCCTCCATTAGGAAATATAAGTCCATTGGTTTGGTCCTCCAACAGGAAATATAAGTAATGTTTCCTTTTTACCTTGGACTAATTTTATGCACATTGGCAAAATAAGATTAGTATTGCTATTCGTTATGAAAACACTTTCATAATATATAACTCTTTCCATTTATGATAATATAACTTTATAGATATTGCCAGTCAAAGTGTCATATTGAAGACCATATTGGTCCAAATCATCTTATATTTCAGATCGGATGAAATATTTATCGATTATGGTTAATCTTGTTTCTCATCAAGAAGACACCTGAAACATGGAAAATAACAATGCTTCCATACTGTTGGGTGTCATTGATATTTATCTTGATTTATAATACTTCTCTCTTATATGCACTCCCATAATGTTTGATACAAGTAACATTACATGTCAGCCTATATGCTTTCATGCAAGTTTTCAACAATGACAATGCGCATCATATCTCTCAATTCCAGTTTTTTGCATGAGATGGCCTCAATTAGAATGAATTGCAATTTCATTTTGCTCATGACTCAAAAAAACTGGTGCATTTCCAGATTCGCACCTTCCACACATTTTGCACCAACATCATCCAGATCTCTGCGAGCATCATATTTCAGGTCTGAACCAATTGATATCCACCTGAATAATTTATCACTAATTAAAAATGCAAACAGGCAATAAATAATGCAAGTACAGAAAAAAAAAATGGATAGGTGGTTACAGAATTCCTTTTCTTGCAGAAGTTCTTACAAAGCTTTATGCCTTCCCAGCTGCCAATTTTCCCAGATCAATCCAGCAATGGTACGTCCTTTACCAACACCAGCTCCATCTCCGATGAAGAAACCTGCTCTAGCTCCAGTTGGAAGATGATGAAGATGCCTCTGCCATACAAGAATGTAAACTTAGATGAGAATGAGATGCATGTACATACAAAACTTCATGAAAAAGGAGATGACCAACAATGAAGAGATAACTGACCTGACAAGCATACACTATTGTTTCAATCTGTAAGGAAGATAATGCATTGCTTTCATCCAATTCTTTCATGATATTCAACTTGTAAGTAGGTTCAGGAGGTTGCACTGCTGACAAGGAGGATGTTTCTACCAGAGGGTCAGGATGAGGAAGACCAAGAGATAGCTTGGGAGGTCTCTGGGAATAAAATAGGAATATGTAAATTTCTCAAAGCAACAATAGAAGTGAAAACAGGAAGGGACCTAGGAAGCACAAAGCTGCTCTCCCTTCTTTTCATGAAAATAAATGAAACATAAACCCTTACATAATCAATGAAAGTTTCCCCAAAAGTGCCACTTTCATCTTCATCACGCTCAACATCAACTGCAACCTGCTTAAAACCGATTATAGTTATAAAGCTAGTAGCATATCAAGAAGCCATTGATGCATGAGATTCTAAATGACAATGACAATTGAAAAATGATAGGGACCATTGACTGTTCAGTGTTTACATGCACCATTCAACAACCAAACTTAATTAAATACAGATAAGAAAATGCAAAGTGAATTTAGTATTTAACACATGCATAAGTTAACTACTACGCCAAACTGTATGTGTTGTACACATGGCTACTATAGCCAATCAAACTGCTAGTCAGGGTTCCAGATGACTTCAGACAGAAAAAAAGACTTCAAATAGTTTGCCAATGTGCTCAAGTATATTTTGCTTGTCTGATTAGCACTGAGGCTAGGTTCTTCCACCAAATAAGCTAATTAAAAAATATTAAGACTTAACCTATTAATTTGTGCATGTTATCCCTCTGAAGACTAAAGGAAGTTAGTGGATGGGTTCCACATGATACTGTGGGAAATCACACAGCAATATTTTAGAACTGAATATAGACAGTGCTCTGCTTTCTTGTGCAACCAAAAAAGTTCAGTTCTTATCTTACAGAGAAGTCAGGGTCACAAAGGGACCCATCCAACACCATGAAAGTATGATAAACCAAATCAATGGTTAGCTTAGCTAATTGTTGCGTCTACAGATAATTGGACAAGCAGAAGGAGTACATGCCTTCTTGCATGTAAGTTCAGCTTCTGATGAACTGAAATGCTCAAGTGCTTAAGGTGTTTTCCCCTGGCATACAATCTATTGGGCTTGCAAGGATTTTGGCGATTTGAAGATCCAAATGTTACCAGATATCTAGAATAATGGCATTCAGACATGTATGTGACGAACGCTCAAATTAGTCATATGTCATTGCTCGGTTAAAAAAGAAGCTATTTGACCCATGATCAAATCAACTGACACCACAATTTTGAAGTTTGACCTTAATTCATGTCCGTCATTGCCACAACTGTGCAAAGCCATACCTCATTGATCTCCTCAGGTAGCTCAGGAGGATGGAACATGGGCAGCATGGGCACTGGAAGGCGTGGCATCATCGGCAGGAAGGGCAGGTGAGGCATTGGCACTGGTGGTGGTGGGAGTGAGGGCGGTGGCGGCGGGAGCGGGGGCGGGATAAAGCCTGGGCCAGCAGAGGCAAGGAAATGGCGGAGCTTGGACAAGTCGACAGCTAGGTCGACGCCGCACTGCGGGCAGCGGAAGCGCTCGAGGCCGTGGGGCACGTTGAGGACGGCCTTGCAGCGCGCGCAGGGGAGCTGGATCTTGGTGGGGTCCACGCCCTGCGCCCGCGGAGGAGCAGAGCGGCGGGCCAGAGGGTGCGGCACTGGCTGGGGCTGAGGCTGAGGCGGCGGCGGAGGCTGCGGCGGCAGCAAAGGTGGAGGTGGTGGCGGCGGAGTTGGGCCTGAGGGCGGCGGAGTCGGGGAGGCCTTGGGCGGGGAGGGCGGCATGAGCTCCGGCGGGAGCCGCTGCGCCATGCGGCACTTGGGGCAGATGAACTCGGTCATGCCGGGAGCCACGGCGAGCACGCCGCGGCAGCCGGCGCAGCGCACCTGGACGGGGGCCGACGCGGCGGGGGAGGCGCCGCGGCCGGCCATCGTGGAAGGGGAGGGTTTCGGCCGTGAGGACAGCTGGGGGACTGGGGGAGGGAGGGAGAGAAGGGACTTGGGTTTGGGTTTTTACCGGGGTTCTGGCATGCTTTTCACCAGGGGGTGAGAGTTTCTGCCGGTTTTTTTTTCTATAAGGGTACGTTTAGTTCCTTGTGGAATACAAAATATAAATTATAAATTATTTTGAAATGATAAAATATAAATATAAAAATTTTTAGAGTTATATTTAGTTTCATTCAAAATGCATAATTTATTGTTCTCATTATAACCTTGGAGACTCTTTTTGTTTTTTTTTTGCCTCTTGAGAGCAAAATCCAAAATGGAGAATGGCAATTAATTTTCCAAAATTTTTGCATAGTATTTAGTTCCATTATGCAAAATAATGGATCAAAATCTATAATTTTTTGGATAAAAGAGGAACTAAACACCTCTAAGTAACGAATATTCATTTCGGGGCACAACATCCTATTGATTTTTCAAGTGTCCTTTACGAGAGTAAAGGTGTGCTATGCATGTGTGTTTATAGAGGACGAGCGTGCTTTGTGTATATGAGCATCTACATCTATAATTGGGTCTCACAAAAAAAGAGTAAACACAAGATACTAGAATGGTTGCTTGTCTAGCGTGCTTATCGTGGCTATCAGCGACTTTATTTGTCTCTCTCTTCATCTTAGTGATCGAGACCGAGTGTTGCATCTCTTGAGTTATTTCTACAAATTCAGCAAGGGCTAATCGCAAATATTGTCTTGGGTTATGACAGGAGACCTCTATCAAGCCGTTGTAGCTACCACCTCATTGTTAGTGAGAAGTTTATCATTTATAAGTCTAGCACTATAGCTAACCTAGCTCCCAATAATAGTGCATATGCTTCAGCGTCCAATGGATCCATGTTTTATGGGATTGTAACACTAGATAGGCTATACATGCATAGATGAGGTGAGAGTGACGATACCAATACCAGTTTAACACCGATAAAAAAAGGTGGGTTCTATAGCCACGAAGTCTGTCACAGAAAGTTCTTGGCCCATCAATTATTTGCTAATGAGCATTCCTAGTACCAATATTTTCTAAGCATTCTTGTTGATGATCTTATTTCTGAGTTTATTTCATGTGTAGCTTCACTAATCACTAGTGAACTAATCAAATTTTTGTGCATGAGTTTCTCTGGCCGGAGTGTTGTGCAGATTCTAGACTAGGCAAAAAAGGATTTTGAGGATGTAGGATTCACTAATGCAATTTTATTAGGTACATTTGCTATATATGCAACACAATGTTATTTGTGACATTTTTCATGAATTTGCATGGTAATAGCTAAATCATTGATAAATGAGTTCAAATGTGCACTTCCTTTATTCCAAATTATATGTTTTTCTACACTAAAAGCTATGTATCTAAATATAGTGTATATCTCTTAAAAAGTCAGAATAACTTATAATTTAGAAGAAATTTTTAACCATAAACACAACAAGAAAAGCCCCTAATATACTATTTTATTAAGGGCCTGTTTAGATGCACTTGAAAACTCAAAAGTTTATAAGATTCTCCATCACATCGAATCTTACGGCACATGCATGAAGCGTTAAATATAGATAAAAACCTAATTGCACTGTTTACCTATAAATCGTGAGACGAATCTTTTAAGTCTAGTTAGTCTATGATTGGACAATGTTTGTCAAATACAAACGGAAGTGCTACAGTGTCAAAATCCAAAAAAATACATCTAAACAAGGCCTAAGTAAAACCACTAAACAAGCAACTGTACAACGAACGGAAGAAGGAGGAGAAAAAAACAAAACTGCACAACAACGAAGCAAGAGCTTAAGCAAAGAGACTTAGCATGGAGAGAAAACCTGGTTTTTTTAGTCGCTAAATCTATAAGCGTGAAGCCTAGCTTCCTCATCCAAGTGGTGTCTCTATGAATCAAAAGAACTTTTCAGGCATCAACGATGAAGAATTCTATAAAGAAGGGACTTTGAGAAATGTTGCTTGGCTTGAACTATAATTTGGAAGGAACTTGCAACAAGACCCCAAAGAATGCTAATGTGTTGCCAACATGCTTCCATTTATTCTTCTTTTCTTGTTCTTGGTTTCTTCCTTCTAGAGAGAGGAAGAGAGGGAGAGATGAGAGTGGGAGAGTGGGTGGGTGAGAGGGGTTGGTTCCGGTGTCTTAGAGATGTCTATTTGGAGCTGACATGTAGGGCCAAGGAGGTGGAGGAGAGACAGCTCATTAGTTTGTATTCTGGCTGATTTAGTATTTTAATGGATGGTCCGATAGAACCTCGCTAACTCTCCTATCTTAACTGGTCATTTCAAAATGGTTTGAGAGAACATCAAGAGCCTGAATTTTTTTATTAAGATGAAGAATTCAAATTGGGAAGTGACTACCAATCATAGATGTCGATAAACACCACTTGAGCTTGGAGAGTGCCTTCCATATTATGTTTTGGATCTTGATCGAATGAGTCAATTAAGTTGACTTGAGTTGATTAGAGATTTTCGTAAGATTTGTTGACTAGTTTTCAGGTAATTTCACTATTGAGATTAGGGTTGGGAGATTTCTACCTGGTTTATCAACATGAGTGTTGCAATATGAAGAAATTGCAGGCAATTGACAAGGCTCACGTTAAGGTTTAGGGAGGTGATGGATAGGAATCAGGGCTTCCAAGTTTTTTTAAGAACAAAGCTTACATAAGCGTTGGGTTATCACAAGTTCTCTCAAACTTAGAACACAGCTCACTTAAGCGGTTGAGACAAAACAAGGTCAATTAGGTTTTTAATGTAGGAACCATAGGTGAAAAAGAAGAGAGTTTTTCTCTCTATGCCAGTGTGCGCCCTATGATTATCATACACAATGGCAATTCGTGCTTGAAATCCGGATTCCGAAGTAGTATTGAAACCAGCAGCCACACCGTTTTTGGCGCCCTTGTGGAAAGAACCTAACCGAGTGAGAAATTTTCTTTTCACTAGGGCGAAGGGTCTTTGGAATGGGTTAAAGGGCTTAGGTAAGACTCACTAGTCAAGTTCGGGAGATTGATTTATGGGTTGCCTGATATTGTATAGTTATAACATCATGTTTGAGGTGAATGGACCTATGGTGATGTCGCACCTATTTTCTCGATTTTTTCGCACGCGTGTATCCAAGTTACACCGTTCAAAAAATAATATCATGTTTGAATAATTGACTAGGTTTTGCCTTTTGTGTCAAGGGGGTCAATCTGGCCCAAGGAGCATCCTTAGTCGTCCCCTACTGCCAATGCTATAGTTCTGGTTGCTAGTGATTTGACTCACAATGTGACTCGAATTCAGAATAGAAGGCTGGTTGTTCTTTATAGTAGTGACTAAATAAATGTCGTGCGTTGCAACAGGAATACATATACCATATTAACATATGCATGAGCCTGTGTTGTATTGATACTGCAATCATGATTATAGAAGCAAGCTATAGTTTGCAAACTTGTGCAGTTGTCAATTTTTAACCATCCAAATATCAAGTTAAAATCTGTGGTGTAAATTGGACAGCTGCCCAATTTGCAGGTTCTAGCAACAAGAAAAGAAAGTTCTATCGTTATGATCGGGTCGCTGAACATTAAGAGGCGTAACATCGACCTTGATACAAGGTGAGTGTGTCTGCGAATGGATAAAGATTCCATTGTTTTTTGAAATGTAAACTGATTCGGCAATATTATATATGGAAGGAGCTGCAACTTTAGGAGATACGGGGAAAGCTTCTGAAAATACAAACGTCGGAAGGCTTTGTTCATACCATCCTTGGGAGGCCTGATCTATGCCTCCGAACTGTGATTTTATTATGGAAACGGCGGATGTTCCACAACAAAGTTAATGCAGGTGAGATGATGCCGACCAGCCACGAAGTGGCCTGTGTGGTATATTCTGTACTCCGGACTTGTTTAGTTCTCAAATTTTTTTGATTTTGCTACTGTAGCACTTTCGTTTGTATTTGATAATCTCAAAAAATTCGTCTTGTAAATTACAGATAGACTATACAATAAATTTTTATTTTTATTTAAATTTAATGCTCCAAATATCTATACCTATCTATAAAGAGCTAAAATTTCAGTCTGCCTTTTTTTTCTGCCTGTTGTCGCGTCCGGACTCTCCTCCAGCCACGCGCTGACCGTCACGTGATGAGTGGCACAGATGACCCGCCCGCCCGCGCCTGCCAAGGTCCCCACCACGCGGCACGGCTGCACCAAGGTGGGCCCTGTGCCACTCATCACGTGACGGTCAGCGCGTGGCTGGAGGAGAGTCCGGACGTGACAGCAGGCAGAAAAAAAAGGACAGACTGAAATTTTAGCTCTTTATAGATAGGTATAGATTATTCAATATGGATTGACTAGGCTCAAAAGATTCATTTTTAAATTACAGTCAAACTGTATAGTTAGTTATTTTTTTACCTATAGTGCCGCAAGATTCGCCATGTCAAAGAATTTGAGAAAGTTTTTGAATTTTAGGGTGAACTAAACAAGGCCCATAATGGAGTGCCGTTGTTAGCTGGTGCAGTGAATATTAACCCAGACCTGGATGCTTTAGCAACGGAGACGATGGCGTGCTTGTTTGCTCTGTATATCAAGAGTCGAGCTAGAGACAGATTCAAGCCGACTTCGAGAAGCAATCACTTCAAACTCCAGAGACTTAGCAGCTGGAGGAGTTCTCTTTGAATCTTGTAACTCGTTTGCGCACGGAATTACTAGAATTGCTATGAGTTGGGATCCAGATCAATCCTCAGTTTGGAATGATTCCCTCCCTGAATTTGTAAGTAGTGTGTTGGCTCATGATTTGACTGAGCAAAGGTCTTTTAATACTAGGCCGTGAGAGCCAAGTTTGAATTCAAAACAAAAAAGTCTAACATTTACCTAGAATTGGGCCTGTGAAAATATTTTGGATTTTGCTATTGTAGCACTTTTGTTTGTTTGCGGTAAATATTATCCAATTATAGACTAAGGCCCTGTTTGGTTCCACCAACTAAATTTTAGCTAGCTAAAATTATTTTAGCTACTCTCGGATGACTAATGGAACTAAACTATTTTAGCTCCTTTTTAGTCAATGTGTTTGGAACTTTACCTACAAAAGTGACTAAAGTTTAGCTAGCTAAAATTTAATTAGTGGAACCAAACATGACCTAACTAGGATCAAAAGATTCGTCTCGCGATTTACAGGTAAACTGTGTGATTAGTTTTAGTTTTCGTCTATATTTAATGCTCTATACATATGCTGTAAGATTCGATGCGACGGAAAATCTTGAAAAACTTTTTGGTTTTCAGGGTGAACTAAACAAGACCATGTTAGCAAAAACAGATCCTCTTATACCCAGCTTGAATCGGAGGCATGTAAAATACACAAAGCCGTGAGATGGTGAAAGATCGAAATGCACGTACATGGATACGTGCAAAGACCATAAATAGTTTCATCTCCTTCTACAGACTACAGACGAGGAAGCAAAGCAAGCTAATCTGCAACTCGCACCCATCCACCGCCTGCTGTTGGTTTCAGCTGCTTCCGTTCAGCTCTCGCCGTCTCGCTCTCTCGCCATCGATCACCAGGCCGCTCATGGACCCACCGGTAGCAAGGATGGCACCCACAGTGGTGGACGCCGCCGTGGCCACGCCCAGCCGCCGCCGCCGCCGCCCCGCGGCGCTCCCCAACGCCAGCGCCGGCTGCGTCGTTGCCACCGCGCTCTCCGAGGCCAATGGCAACGCCGGCACCGCGGCGCACAGGCCCAAGGCCAAGGCCGTCGCCTCCCATTACCTCACCCCCGTTTCCAAACCCACCTCCAGTCTCCACCTCCATCTCCTACCCTACCCTGCCAAGTCGCCGGCACCGAGGACGCCTGCCTACATTGACCAGCCGTCGCGTCCGGTCCGGTGCTCCCCAACGTTGCTGCCGCCGCCACGGATGCCGGCGGGAGCGCCACCACGACGAGACGCACGCTCGCGGTCGCGGTCGCCTTCCAGAGCCCGGCGTACTCCTTGGAAACCAGGAGGGCGAGCTCCCACCTCCGCGTCGCCCGCGGCGGAGCCTGCGGCGGCCACGCCGGCCCACCGCGCACGCCAAGGTGTCCACCGCGCTTGGTCCACCACGCGGGATTGGAGGCCGGCAGTCTTGTGACTTGGCGTGAATTTGTTTTACCGCGCGTGAATTTGTTTTAGGTATTGTTTAGTTCCGAATTTTCTTGTTTTCGGTACCGTAGCACTTTCGTTTTTATTTGACAATTATTGTCCAATCAAAGACTAACTATACTTAAAAGATTTATCTCACGATTTACAAGTAAACTATGCAGTTAGTTTTTATTTTCATCTATATTTAGTGCTTCATGTATGTGCCGTAAGATTCGATGTGAAGAAGAATCTTGAAAAATTATATATGAAAATAAAAATTAATTATACTTTTTACATGTATGTGCCGTGGCATGCATGAAGTATTAAATATATATAAAAATAAAAATTAATTACAACTTTTTACATGTAATTTAGGATAATTTTTTTGAGTCTACTTAGTCTATAATTGAACAATAATTACCAAATACAAATGAAAGTGCTAAGTATCCAAATGCTAAAAAATTTTACCAAGGCCTAAGGAGTAAAATGATATTGAGAGGATCGTGCATTTTAGTTGGGAGCCACCTCTGTAGCGCCGAGCCGCCGACGCCCGCGGCCCGCCTTTGCCTAATCAATCGTCCACCACCTCGACGGCCGGCGGAGTGCGCTGGAGCTGGAGTGCTGGACCGCCGTTCACTTTCCCCTTCCTCTGCTCGCATCGTCTGTCTATCTGACTGGAATCACAGACGCTGCTCCATTCGCCCCTCTACTTCTTCCCTCCTGCTGCAGAGTGCTGCCGGCCCTTTCGATCCGGTGATCCCATTAATAAGCGGTGAAAACCAGACCAGATAAAGTGAGTACTACTACATACTTGCGTGGACTGCTTCTTCTACAATTCTAGTGTTATTCCACATACTACTGCTGCTACTATCTTAATTCTTACCAGAAAGATGCGATTTATTAGAGCAAAGTAGCAGAGTATACTGTCACTGTCAGGGTGTTTGAAGCATTGCTTCAACAAACAGCGGACTCCGGCTGCGTTACGATATTCTGATTGTGACTACTCAAATCTGTTGGCATAGTGACCTACTCACCCTTGATTGATGCTAGAAAGGTACAGGACAGGACAGGACAGTTGTAGCAACAACTAGTCCTGCTCACTGATTGGAGAGTCGTCGTCCAAGTCTGACTCTGAAAAGCCGACATATTGGACTGCAGATCAAAGGGACTCATGTCTTGCATGTAGACTTCCGTGCACGTGGAGAAGACTCATGTCTGCATTTTGTTAGAATTCCGGCGAGGTGGTGAACAGACACGAGACGCAGTGGACACGATGAATTTAGTGCTGTAAGCGACAGCTTTTCTCATGACCTTTATTTGCTATATATAAGAGATTACATGGATAAAAATAGAAAGGGAAAATCACTGCATGTCCGTCATCGGTAGTTGCCATCCCAACTCCTTGGATCATGCCATGAATGATACTAATCCATCTATTAGTCTACCTTCTAAAGTTAGCCAGCTCATGGACTTATTATAACATTCTCCTCCTAAGTCCTAGAGCAACTAGACTAATTTCTTCATGCCGATCAAACTACGAAGCTCATGAAATCGAGTGCGTCCAAGTGCCTTTGTGAGCAGGTCACCTAGTTGCAGCTCAGTGCCCACGAACTCGACGTCGATCAACTTCCTGTCGCAGCACTCCCGGATGAAGTGAAACTTCACGTCGATGTGTTTGCTCCGGTCGTGATGCACAGGGTTCTTCATCAAAGCGATGGCGGACTTGTTGTCCACCTTGAGCTTGGGCGTATGAACCGCCCCTCCAACGAGCTCGGCTAGCAACCGCGCCAGCCAAACTGCTTCGCATGTAGCAGCTGCAGCCGCGATGTATTCGGCCTCGCAAGACAATAGAGCGACCACCTTCTGTTTTGCCGATTGCCAGGCAACCGGTCCGCCAGCGAGGAAGAAGACGAGCCCACTCGTGCTCTTCCGGTCGTTGATGTCGCCCGCAAGGTCGCTGTCGGAGTATCCTAGCAACACGGGCTGCGCTCCCTTGCTGCCTGCCGGGTGATAGTGCACACCCCAGTGCACCGTGCCGGCCACATAGCGAAGCACGCGCTTCACAGCAGCAAGATGTTCTTGTCGTGGTGCTTCCATGAACCTGCTGAGGTAGCCAACGGAGTATGCCAAATCCGGCCTTGAGTTGCACAGATACCTCAAGCTCCCAATGAGGCTGCGGTACTCCGTGGCGTCGACGGTTGGCGTCATTCCCTCCTTCTCGAGCTTCAGCTTCATCTCCATGGGCGTGGTGCTTGCATTGCAGCCGGCCAGCCCAGCCTTCTTGAGGATCTTGGTGGCGTAGGCTCCCTGGCGCAGCGTGATGCCTTGTGCGCCTTGAGTGACTTCGAGCCCCAAGTAGTAGGAGAGGAGCCCGAGATCGCTCATACGGAACGTGCGCAGCATCTGTCCCTTGAAACTTCCCACGGCGTCGTCATCTCCTCCGGTGATGATGAGGTCGTCTACGTAGACGCCCACGATCAGGCGTTGTGCCCCGCTCCCGCGGGTGTATATGCCGTGTTCGTTGACGCAGCGCGTGAAACCGATGCCGAGCAGCTCGGCGTCGAGCTTGTGGTTCCAAGCTCGTGGCGCCTGGCGAAGCCCGTAGAGCGCCTTATGAAGGCGCAGCACCTTGTGCTTGTGCTTGTTGTTGACAAAACCAGGGGGCTGCTGGACGTAGACCTCCTCCTGGAGCTCGCCATTCAAGAATGCAGACTTGACGTCCATGTGGTGGACGCCCCAGCCGTAGTGTGCAGCAATGGCGAGCACCAGTCGCACAGACTCCAGTCATGCAACAGGAGCGTACACCTCTTCGAAGTCGATGCCGGGGCGCTGCACATATCCTTTGGCGACAAGGCGCGCTTTGTACTTGACGATGCCGCCGTTCTCGTCGCGCTTCACCTTGTAGACCCACTTCAAGCCGATGGCGCGGTGTCCACGCGGGAGCTCGACCAGCGACCATGTCTTGTTGTCGTGGATCGACTGCATCTCCTCCTCCATCGCACGACCCAGCTAGGATCGCCTTCCGCTTCCTTCACCGATCTAGGCTCCTCCACAGTCACAGCGTGACTGATGTTGTGGAGTTCGGCCTCCACGTCGTCGCGGTGCGCTAGCCCGGGCGCTGCATCCGAGCCAAGGATGTTGTCGAGCGTCCGGTACCTGTGCACCTCTCCCTCGTCGTCGTCGGCGTCGAGGTTTGGATCGGTGGTGAGCGGTGTCGCGAACTCGATGCCCGTTCTAGCGTGCACTGGTGTCGAGGGCATCTGCTCGGTCTGCAGTGGACTTGGTGCAGTTGAAGACGCTGGCCTCGCCGTGGAATGCTGTGGCGTGCCCTGGGGACACCTTGCGCTTGGACACGACGAGTGCGCTGGCGAGCCCTGGTGTTCGGACGTCGGCTGCTCCCGGCGCTCCAGTACATAGTGGTCTGCGATGGTGAAGGGGACCTTGCTGTCCTCGCCCGAAGAGGCTCCCCAGTCCCAGCGTTCGCTCTCGGCGAAAATGGAGTCGCGGGAGACGTGTACTCGCTCGGCGACGAGGTCGTAGAAGCGGTACGCCTTGGAGCCGTCTTGATAGCCGATGAACACGACCTTGACACCACGGTCGTCAAGCTTTCCGAGGTGTGGACGAGTCTTCTTGATGTAGGCCACACATCCGAACACCTTCAGAAAGTGCACAGACGGCTTCTTTCCATGCCAAGCTTGGTACGGCGTCATGCCGTCGAGCGCGCTGGTGGGCGCCCGGTTCAGCAGGAAGACAGTGGTGTGCACTGCCTCGCCCCAGTAGTGGCCTGGCATGCCGCGGGCGCGCAGGATGCTCCGCGCTGTCCCCACGATCATCTGGTTGCGCCGTTCGACGACGCCGTTTTGCTGTGGCGTGTACGGCGCCGAGTAGTGTCGCTGGATGCCTTCTCCTGCACAATACTCACCAAACGTAACAGAGGTAAATTCTCCTCCGTTGTCAGTACGGAGCACCTTCAGCTTTCTTCCAGACTCGCGTTCAACGCGCGCCTGGAATGTCACGATGGCCGTCGGCGCGTCCGCCTTGGAGCGCAGGAGTGTGAGCCACATATAGCGGCTCATGTCGTCGACGAGCAGCAGGAAGTAGGCGTTGCCGGCCGGCGTCGGTGGCGAGAACGGGCCGCAGAGGTCGCCGTGGACCAGCTCTAGCTGCTCTTGCGCCCGATACTTGGCCGCCTTGGGGAACGACGTGCGCTTCTGCTTGGCGAGAGCACAATCTTCACATACCTGCTCGACATGATCAATGACAGGCAGTCCACGCACCATGTCCTCACGCCCCAGCTTCCGCAGCGCCTGGAAGTTGAGGTGGCCGTAGCGCTCATGCCAGCGCCACGCCAAGTCGCTGACTCTCGCCAAGAGGCACACCGGAGCAGCGATGGTCATGTCGAGGAGGTAGAGACGACTGGGCGACCGATTCACCTTCGCCAGCAGTTGGCGCTGCACGTCGTAGAGACGCAACACTCCTGCCTCCATGTCGACCTTGTAGCCATCCTCGTCCATTTGCCCGAGGCTCACGATGTTGGTGGTGAGCCGCGGGATATAGTAGACCCCCTCCAGCCGGCGGTGCTCACCAGTCTTGCAGGCGAAGAGGACCGTGCCTTTGCCTTCGATGGCGACCACAGACCCGTCTCCGAATCGGACGGATCCTGTGACAACGGTGTCGAGCTCGGCGAAGACGCTCCGGGTCCCCGTCATATGGTTCGTCGCCCCGGTGTCGAGCACCCAGCGGCGCGGTCCCACGGCCCCCTTGTCCTCTTCGCTGAGGTGGAGGGTGGCCTTCGGCTCGACAAGGTGGATGTGCTGATGCAGAGCGACATCGGACGGCGGCGCTGTGGTTCGGGGGAAAGACGCGGCTGACGAGATCTCCTCGACGAACATCAGGGCCCGCTCTTCCTCTTCAGCCTGGGCCACGTGAGCCGCGGCCTTTTTCTTCCCACGACAGTCTCGGGTCCAGTGGCCCGTCTTGCCGCAACTGTCGCAGCGGGTGCCGCGTGGTGGCCTGCCTCCGCCAAAGCCCGTGGTCTGACCGTTGCGGCCATCCCACGGTGTGGAGCCTTCACCACCACGTCCGCGTCCGCGTCCGCGGCGCTTCCTGCGGTTGCCAGAAGACGAGCTGCCCCCGGAGCTCTCCTGCTCGCGTCGGGCTTTGCGACGCGCCTCCCAATCCTCTTCGCAGAGCATGAGGCGTCCCATGGCGTCGGTGATCTCCTTGGGTTTGCCGCGTTCCTCGAAGACACGCAGGCGCCCGATGACTTCCTCGATCGAAACCTTGTTCAGATCGAGGAACATCTCGAGGGAGACGGCTGCCTGGGACAGGCGATCAAGGACAACCTGCAGTAGTTTCTTTACCACTTCGGCGTCCGTGATGTTGTCGCCGAGGGTGCGAAGGTTGGTGGCGAGCGTCGAGATGCGGATGCCGAACTCGGAGACGGTCTCGCCCTCCTTGAAGATGAGTGCGCCGAACTCGCGGCGGAGCTGCTGCGCGCTGGCGTCGCGCGCGCGGTCGTCGCCAATCCGGAGCACCTTGACGGCGTCCCACGCCTCCTGGACGGTCTGCTTACGGGCAAGCGTCGCCCACATCTTGGATGGAACCGAGCGTAGGAGATCCGCCATGGCCTGGCGGTCTTGCTGGTACTCATCTTCGTCGGCGTCTTCGTCGATCCCGACCTCGACGACATCCCAGACCCTAAGAGTCTGGAAGTTCACCTGCATCACAAGCGCCCACTCCGAGTAGTTCGTCCGTGTGAGCATCGGCCAGGCGACGTTCGCGGACGAGCGCTCGATAACGCGCTCAACGACGCGCGAGCCGGAGCGGCGGCGGCTGTGGGAGCGGCCACGGTGTCGCTGCGGCGATCGCGAGGACTTGCCCTTCTTCTCATCGTCGCCGTCGTTCGTCGACTTCATTTTCGATGGCGACGTGGACGCCAGGACGACGATGGAGAACCGGCTCCGATGCCAATTGTTAGAATTCCGGCGAGGTGGTGAACAGACACGAGACGCAGTGGACACGATGAATTTGGTGCTGTAAGCGACAGCTTTTCTCATGACCTTTATTTGCTATACATAAGAGATTACATGGATAAAAATAGAAAGGGAAAATCACTGCATGTCCGTCATCGGTAGTTGCCATCCCAACTCCTTGGATCATGCCATGAATGATACTAATCCATCTATTAGTCTACCTTCTAAAGTTAGCCAGCTCATGGACTTATTCTAACACATTTTTCTGGTTTGAGTTTGATGCTCTTTAAAGCGTGAGAGACAGATGGGGTTTCAGTTTCACATATCACCAGAGTACCAGACAACCACTGTATTATTGTTCTCATCGATTCTCATGTCAATCTTTCTTTCAGGACTCCCGAAGGAGAGAAATAAAGTTTAGTCTTTCACGAAGTACATCCTTTGTCCTTCTGTTTATGCTGTCTAACGGCTTTTTTCTTTTGGCTGTGCATCCCCTATGCTTTTGCTCCTACTAAGTGACGTATGTTCAACTTTGTATATAGATAGGGAAGATTTTGCAAGCAAGGTGGATTCTGTGGGCTGTGATTCTCTCCAGATAAATCAGATGTGCTATCTAGGATCAGTTCAGCAGAGTTGACTGCATGCAAAGGTTATCGGTGATTATCTTAAGCACAAAAACAATGACCATGCAATGTTTCAACAAGTCCATGGCCCTTCTTTTCTTCCTTGGCTTTTGTTCTCCCCGCTCCATCCTTGCCCTGCCATCCTCTGTACCTGTAGTTCCCCAACCAAAGTTTAACCCAAACTTTTGGATCATTTCCACTATGCAAAGAGCTGAAAGTAGTAGTAACACATCCATAGGTCAAGGGGACACTACTTTTCTTCCCGTTCTTCACAATAGTGGGTTCTTGTATGGAACTTATTTTGGCTTCTATACCATGGATAGCCATTCATTCATTCTCGTCATAGCGCTCTCGGGGCCTCAAGGTCCCATCGGTGTGGTCTGCCAACCCAGACAATCCTGTAAGCCCGGGCGCCATCTTGACCTACTCACCCTTGATTGATGCTAGAAAGGTACAGGACAGGACAGTTGTAGCAACAACTAGTCCTGCTCACAGATTGGAGAGTCGTCGTCCAAGTCTGACTCTGAAGAGTCGACATATTGGACTGTAGATCAAAGGGCTTATTCTGCTTATTTTTCCTTTCTTTCCTGTCCTGCATGTAGACTTCCATGCGCGTGGAGAAGATTCATGCCTGCATTTTTCTGGTTGAGTTTGATGCTCTTTAAAACGTGAGAGACAGATGGGGTTTCACATATCACCAGAGTACCAGACAACCACTCCACAATTGTTGTCCTCATCGATTCTCATGTCAATCTTTGTTTCAGGACCTCCAATAGGAGAGAAATTAAGTATTAGTCTTTGACAAGGTACAGCCTTTATCCTTCTGTTTATGCTGTTTAACTGCTTCTCTCAATTTTTTTTGTCTCTGCATCCCCTATGCTTTTGCTCCTACTAAGTGACGTCTCTTCAACTTTGTATATAGATAGTGAAGATTTTGCAAGCAAGGTGGATTCTGTGGGCTGTGACACTATGTGAAAAAAGGTTATTACAGACGTGTGTTCAGGTATTTCACAGACGCTCCAAGGAGCGTCTGCAATACTACGTCTGTAATAAGGATTTATTACAGACGTGCATGTAAGCGTCTGTAATTGCAATTTGTTAGAGACACGCTGTACTTACAAGTGTCTGTGGTAAAATAACGCTCGTCTGTGTACAATCTTTATTACTGACGCGTGTTAATAACACACGTCTGTACAAGCTGATAATCACCAAAAAAAAGTACTGTTCGCATATAATCCAAACTCGCCCATAATACATCAACACAACACAAATCAACTAAATTAAGTTCAAATTTTCAAATATGTCAACACAAAGTTCAAATTTTCAGTTGTTTACACAATTAACAGTACGTACACAATTATGCATATATGCATAGGAGCAGCTAGCTAGGACAAATGCACCCTTACAATAGCATCACAGATCATCAATATAACTATTGTTGTTGTGATCATCAATATAACTATTGTTCATGAGGCCACCAGCAGGGTCATGAAACGGACCATCTGGGTAGATGATCCACTCCAGAATGAATTTGGAGATCCTCTCTCTAATCTCGCCCAAGCGGATAACCGTTGTGTTCAAGTCAAGGCCCTGCAAAACACGACCAGTAGCCAAAAGATATAAGGTTTTCCTTACAAATAAAAGCATGCAATATAACAAAAATATTTTAGTTCAAGAGTGTATAAAGTTCATAGCATGTCACTAAAAAGTTTAAAATGAGATAGTACGTATAAAGGTTTTAAAATTAGGTGTAAAAGTTCCAATTCTATTACTACAAAGTTTATAATGTGATAGTTTAAAGTTTATAGAACGTAGTTTAAATACTATTAATAATTGTAAGCGACAAATTTGAAATTAGCAGTAGGTATATAATTAATTAGAATAATTCATATATGTAGTTCCTATGGACCAATTGTGGTAAAATTTTTATGGTAGGCTCATTATTGTATGCTTGAACTATGGTAAAAATTTTATACTCATTGGATCACATATAACTTAGTTATAGTTATAGATAAAGCATAGATTTAACAAGAATAAAGTTAAATAAATCTATAACTAAATTATACTTGATCCAATGGATACAAAACTTTTACCATAGTTCAGGCATACAATAATGAGCCCACCATAAAAAATTTACCACAATTGAACCATAGGAACTACATATATGAATTATTCTTTTTAATTATAGAAAAATATAGATTTAAATATACAACAAAAACTTTGTACTAAAGTATACCATATTATATATTCATTGTGTAGATCTACTCATCATAAGTCCAACAAAATTGAATTTTTCATTTTATGATTTTTCTGTGATTTATTATGTTTTTTCAAAGATTCAGCGGAAATAAATAAAAAAGAAAAAGACAAAATCATCCTCTAAAACCACTTTAGGGGGTTATTTGATCGGTTTTGAAAGTTCAGGGGTAGAATATCCGTTTTTATACTTTGGGGGATGAAGTATTCCACCTTAGATAGTTTGGGGGATTATGTAGACCTTTTTCTTTATATAATTACTAGAGACTAAAAGAAGGTTTTGGGACTGTTCCTATTATGATACAAAATGTCTAGTATAAAAGAATATCAACTGGACACTAGGCCCAACTCAAACAGGCCCAATTCGGCTAGAGGCCCACAGCTCCAAAACAATAGGACAGACACCTCTTTAAACGCACGTCTGAGATAAGAATATTGCAGACGTGTACACCAAACAAACGTCTGTAATTTTCGCCTGTGCAATGCGCGTCTGTGTTCATGATAATCAGAGACGTGTGTTTATTGAGACTCTTATTACAGACGCTTGTGATTCAACAGACGTCTGTGTTAATTCTTATTACAGACGCATGTTTAATAGTTCTTATACATGACATGCGAATTTAAGCTTTTTTCACATAGTGTGATTCTCTCCAGATAAATCAAATGTGCTATCTAGGATCAGTTCAGCGGAGTTGACTGCATGCAAAGGTGCACAAAAACAATGACCATGCAATGTTTCAACAAGTCCATGGCCCTTCTTTTCTTCCTTGGCTTTTGTTCTCCCCACTCCATCCTTGCCCTGCCATCCTCTGTACCTGTAGTTCCCCAACCAAAGTTTAACCCAAACTTTTGGATCATTACCACTATGCAAAGAGCTGAAGGTAGTAGTAACACATCCATAGGTCAAGGGGACACTACTTTTCTTCCCGTTCTTCACAATAGTGGGTTCTTGTATGGAACTTAATTATTTTGGCTTCTATGGCATGGATAGCCATTCATACATTCTCGTCATAGCGCTCTCGGGGCCTCAAGGTCCCATCGTGTGGTCTGCCAACCCAGACAATCCTGTAAGTCAGAACGCCATCTTGACCTTCACCGGGGAAGGGGATTTGCTGCTCCAGGATGGTGGCACATTGATATGGTCAACAGCCACCAAGAACAAGTCAGTTGCAGGAATGAGGCTCGATCTTTCAGGAAACCTTGTGCTTTTTGATCAGAATAGTTCCTTAGTCTGGCAGTCTTTCGACCATCCAACGGATACTTTGGTCATGGGGCAGTCACTTTGCAGTGGAACGAAGCTTAGTGCCAAGCTCTCAAACCCAAAATGGTTGTCTTCCAGGTTCTATCTGTCGGCAGAGGGGAATGGACTGCGGCACTATTTTGAGCCAGCAGCTTACACACAGTTGTTCCACCCAACGGCAACATCGACTCCTACTACATCATCAGCTTGTTACGCATTTGCCAATGGCAGCCTTGGGTTCCCAGATAAGATATTCTCACTACCGTCAGCAAGTTCTTTGCAATTCATGAGGTTAGAGTCTGACGGGCACTTGAGGCTTTATGAGATGCAGGAACAAAACTCACCGCGGATGTTGTTAGATGTATTAAGCACAGTGGTTGCCTTCTGTGATTACCCGCTGGCCTGTGGTGATTATGGCGTTTGCAACAGTGGGCAATGTTCGTGTCCTAGTTTCAGCACTTTCAGGTTCCAAAATGAACGGCTTCCAGGTTCTGGATGCATACCCTTATCAGGCATCTCCTGCGAACATGCTCATGACCACAAGCTCATACCACTGAACAACATTTCTTACTTCAGTAACAGTTCCTTTTCAAAACTGGCTGCTTCAGGCTATTCAGAATATGATTGCAAGCAATCTTGTCTAATGAACTGCTCTTGCCAGGTAGTGATTTTTCAGAATGATTCGGGTACAGATGTTGGTCACTGCCTGTTGTTATCAGAGAAGATGCTAATTTTGTTTGCAGATGATTCATCAAATCATTTTTCAGCATTTGTAAAGATACAAGATAGCCCCCCAGAGAAAAGGATGGTGATTATTGTTGCCAGCTGCACAGCCGCAGGGTTTTCTCTAATGACAATATTTGTTTGTGCTGTCATATGGAAAAGGCGCAAGAAAGATGAGGAACTTCTCTTTGATGTCATACTTGGGACACCAAAGCGTTTCTCCTTCGATGAGTTGAAGGTAGCTACCAGCAACTTTTCTATGAAGCTAGGACATGGCGGTTTTGGGTCGGTCTTCAAAGGCAGGATAGGCAAGGAAACCATTGCTGTCAAGCGCTTGGAGGGTGTCGAGCAAGGAACAGAAGAGTTCTTGGCAGAGGTCAAGACGATTGGTAGAATGCATCACCGTAACCTTGTTAGGTTAGTAGGTTTTTGTGCTGAGAAATCACATAAACTCCTTGTCTACGGGTACTTGTCAAATGGCTCACTGGACAAATGGATTTTTCACACAAGCCCAGTTTTCACTCTTTCTTGGAGAACTAGACGTAACATCATCATTGCTGTTGCTAGGGGGTTGGCTTTCCTTCATGAAGAATGCAAGGAAAAGATTGCACATTTAGACATCAAGCCACAAAATATTCTCCTGGATGATGAATTCAATGCAAAGCTCTCAGATTTCGGGCTTTCGAAGATGATAAACAGGGATCAGAGCAAAGTGATGACTCGAATGCGAGGAACACGTGGTTATCTAGCACCCGAATGGCTGGGCTCAAAAATCACTGAGAAGGCTGACATCTACAGCTTTGGGATTGTGATGATCGAAATCATTTGTGGTCGAGAGAATTTGGATGAATCGCAGCCCGAGGGGAGCGTCCACTTGATAAGCCTGCTTCAAGAGAAGGCTAGGTCGGGTCAGGTGTCTGATTTGGTGGACAGTAGCAGCAATGATATGAAATCCCACATGGAGGAGGTCATGCAAACAATGAAGCTTGCAATGTGGTGCTTGCAGGTTGATAGCTGTGCAAGGCCCTTGATGTCCACAGTCGCCAAGGTGTTGGAAGGCGTGAAGAGCTTAGATGCCACACCTGACTGCACTTTTGTTCCAAATTTTGCATCGAGCAACATTGGCGTAGCAGAATCAAGGTCTTCCTACGTGCCCTCTGAATCACATTTATCAGGGCCTAGGTGAATCATAATGTGTCTGTTCCTATTAGGACATGTTGTCAAGAGCCTGAGTATCGAGGGTAGGAGGCCCTCGGCTACGTAGATCGTAGCCTTGGTCCGTCTTCTCCGGTGAGGTTTTGCCCCTCTCCCGAAGGCTTGAGTACGGTAGGGAGAGAAGAGAGTTTACGGTAGATTTCTTGATTGATTCCTCGGCTACAGCCGGATACAAGGCTTAATAGCCTGTTATGCGAAACAGAAGGAAACTATCTCCTATAATTAAGGATCTCCTCTAATATCCCAACTAATTCTCTTTCCTATCTTAGCCACTATTTCCCTTTCCTTCCTCCTGAAGATCGGGCGTGGCCCTGCCTGCTGCGCGCTCAGCTGCGCGCCTCTGATCCCTCGCGCATCTGCGACGCGTGTAGGGGAGGCCCCACATGACATCTCTCCCCCCCTCGACCTGCAGCTCGTCCTCGAGCTGAAATGAGGGGTGCTTGACGACGAACTCCTTCCAATCTTCCCACGTAGCAGCCGACGCCGGCTGTCCCTTCCAGCGCACCAGCACCTGTTTGACGCCCCGGGCGAGGCGTGAGCGAACCACGCGCTCTGGCTCGGGTACCACTGCACCGTGCAACAGCTCAGGCAGCGCTGGAGTGGAGGTTGGTGGCGTGCCCACCCATTTCTTCAGGAGCCCCACATGGAACACATCATGTATCTTGGCCTGGGGTGGGAGGGCCAGTCGAATAGCAGCTTCGTTGATGACTTCAGTGACCTGAGAAGGCCCAAAGAACCTGGGCTGCATCTTCCCCTTCGGCGCCAAGGACATAGAAGCTACTGGCCGGTTGCGGAGGCGCAGCAGAACCTAGTCCCCGACGTCATAGGTCACGGCGCGGTGTTTGTTGTCGTAGAACCGCTTCTGGATGGCCTGAGCTTGCTCCAGGCGATGGCGTACATCTTCCAGGAAGGCCTCGCGCTCAGCCATCGTCTTGGCCACTGCTGCCACCCGGGTGTCACCCTCCTCATACGAACGGATGGACGGAGGGTGCTTGCCATACACCACCCTGAACAGGGTGTCCCGGAGCGAGGACTGGTACGCCGTGTTGTACATGTATTCTGCCCAAGGCAGCCACCGCAGCCAGTCCCGTGGGCGATCGCCGGTGATGCAACGGAGGTACATGGCGATCACCTTGTTGGCTGCCTCCGCCTGGCCATACGACTGTGGATGGAAAGCCGATGTCATATGAAGCTTGGCGCCCATGAGCCTCATCAGTTCTTGCCAAAATGTTGAAGTGAACACAGCATCGCGGTCCGAGACAATGGACTGTGGCATGCCATGAAGACGCACAATGTCGGAGAAGAAGGCCTGTGCCACAGTTTCAGCGGAGTATGGGTGCGCCAATGGTATGAAATGCGCATACTTGCTGAAACGGTCCACCACCGTCAAGATGACCGATTTGCCGTGAACCTTCGGGAGAGCTTCTATGAAGTCGAGGCCGATGTCCGTCCATACAGCCGTCGGGATCGGCAGCGGCAGCAGCAACCCAGCCGGCAGGAGATGCTCAGACTTGTTGCGCTGGCAAGTGGAGCACGCCCGCACAAAGTCCTGCACCACGCGGCGCATATCGGGGAAGTGGACGTCCCGGCGAAGGCGATGAAGGGTGCGCTGTACCCCTTCGTGGCCGTCCTCATGGACCGCGGCCAGCAGCTCCCGAAGCAGCGGCGACGACGGCGGAACATAGACGCGGCCGTCGTAAGTGAGCAGGCCGTCAGTGATGGCCCAGGGAGCAGATCGCGAGCCGGCGATGACCTCCTCCTTCAGGGCCACAGCCCCCGAGTGGGTGGCCTGCTCCTCCTGGCGCAGCCGGTCGATGTAATCGAAGCGAGGCACTGATATAGCGAGCACCGTGCCCTCCGGCGTGTCGCGGCGAGACAGGGCGTCCGCCACCGCGTTCTAGGCGCCCGGCTTGTACTCGACACCGAAGTCAAAGCCCAACAGCTTGCCCACCCAGTGATGTTGGGGGATGGTCGCCAGCCGCTGATCGAGGAGGAACTTCAAACTGTAATGATCCGTGCGGACTGTAAACCGGCGCCCCCACAGGTACGGCCGCCAGTGGCGTACGGCATGGACCAGGCCGATGAGCTCTCGTTCATAGGCAGCGAGGGAGCGATGACGAGGCGCCACCGGCCTGCTGAAGTAGGCGATGGGGTGGTTCGCTTGCAGCAGCACGGCGCCAAATCCGTGCGTCGAGGCATCGCACTCCACGATGAACGGCTTGGAGAAGTCCGGGAGCGCGAGCACCGGCGCCGATGTGACAGCGGCCTTGAGTGCCTGGAACGCCGCCGTGGCCTCGTCCGTCCAGGAGAAGCCCTCCTTCTTGAGCAGCGCCGTTAGAGGTGCTGCGATGACGCCGTAGTCGTGGACGAACTTGCGGTAGTAGCCCGCCAGCCCCAAGAAGCCTTTGACCGCGCGCACCGACCAGGGCTGTGGCCAGTCCCTGACCGCCTCCACCTTGGCTGGGTCCATAGCCACACCAGCAGCGGAGATCACATGGCCCAGGTACGCCACGGACGCCACTGCGAACGCGCACTTGGACTGCTTGACGAAGAGTTGGTGCTGCTGCAGTACCGAGAGCACCGCACATACATGGCGTAGGTGGTCAGCCCAAGATGAACTGTAGATCAGAATGTCGTCAAAAAACACAAGTACAAACCGCCGGAGAAAGGACCGCAACACGTCGTTCATGAGTGTCTGGAATGTGGACGGCGCGTTGCAGAGGCCGAAGGGCATGACGAGGAACTCGTAGAGGCCATCATGTGTGCGAAAAGCCGTCTTGTGGATGTCCTCCGGCCTCATGCGCACCTGATGATAACCCGACCGCAGATCCAACTTGGTGAAGAAGCGAGCGCCGTTGAGCTCGTCCAGAAGCTCGTCGACAACTGGGATCGGAAAGGCGTCCTTGATGATGAGCGCGTTCAGCGCCCTGTAGTCGACGTAGAACCTCCAGGAGCCGTCCGGCTTCTTGATGAGGATGACCGGCGACGAGAACGCCGAGTCGCTCCGGCGGACGATGCCCTGGCCCATCATCTCCCTGCATTGCCACTCCAGCTCGTCCTTGTGGGCTACCGGGTACCGGTACGGGCGCACTGCAACCGGCGCGGCGCCTGGCTGTAGCGTGATGGCGTGGTCGCGGGTGCGCTGCGATGGCAGTCCTGTTGGTGCAGCGAAGACGTCGCTGAACGCGTCGAGGAGGCCGTCGAGGAGGGAGCTGTCCCCCGCGGTCGCCGTGAGGCGCGGTGCGCGCACCTTGGCCACATCTGTCCAGCAGATCGCCCGGCCGTGCCAAGTGAACGACATGGTCCGGGCGGTGAAGTCCCACACGATCGGCCCCAAGGTACTGAGCCACTGCGTGCCCAGAACCAAGTCATAGCCGGCGAGAGGCATGACGTAGAGGTCCACCAGGAAGCGTTCGCCGGCGACGGAGATCGGTGCTTGCCGGATAACGTCGGGACAGCGGATGCGCTCCCCGTTCGCCACGGTTGCCGTCAGACGTGGACGTTGCTGCATTGCCAGCCCGGTGCGGCGCGCTGCTTCTTCGCCAATGAAATTGTGGGTGGATCCTATGTCCAGAAGAGCCACCAGTGAGACCGCGCCCACTTCGACCGGCACCTGCATAGTGTCACAGACCGGTACGCCTGCCACGGCCTGCAATGAAAAGACAGGAGCCTCGGCATCCTGATTAGCAACTGCAGCGGCCTCCTCCTCCTCATCAGTGATCGTAACGCCGTCGACGAAGAAAATGCGGCGACAGACCCTATTATGGCCCCGTGTGTACTTCTCATCGCAGTTGTAGCAGAGGCCGAGGCGGCGACGTTCGGCTTGTTCTTCTGTAGACAGCCGCTTGATCGGTGGGCTGGCTGGACGAGCAAGCGCTGCGCCGATGGCTGGGGCAGGAAGCGCCGGCCGAACCGGAGGGGCCGGAAGTGCCAGGGGCAGCGACCCTGGACCTGGCTGGGCACGTGGGCCTCCCCTGCCCGGCTGAACTGCTGGGGCAACCGCCAGCCGTTCCTGCTCCATGACCTCCACCTCGCGCGCCAAGCTCATGGCGACCGCGAGCGTTTGGGAATTGTGGAGGCGGACTTGGTTGCTGAGCGGAGGAAGCAGCCCACCGGTGAACATCTGAACCCGCTGCGTCTCTTCCAGTAGCCCCGCGCGCGGGAGGAGCACCTGAAACCGGTCCTGGTACTCCTCGACCGAGCCGGTGCGCCGACACTGCGAGAGCTCGAACAGCGGCGCCGAACGCAACGGCGGCCCATAGCGGAGGTTGATCAGGTCTTTAAAACGGCGCCACGACGGCACCCCTTCATCTTGCTGCACCTGCATATACCAAAGTTGGGCATTGTCCTCCAAATTGTAGGAGGCCATCCACACCTTCTCCTCCTCCATTATCCGCTGTTGGTGGAAGTAGGACTCGCATCGATTGATGAAGACGAGAGGATCAGACTTGCCATCATAGCGGGGGAAATCCAATTTCTGGAACCGGGGAGGCCGATCGGTGTGATGCTGGCCGTCGTGCCCAGTTCCCGGCGCGGAGGCACCCGAGGATGACCCCTTCTCCTTCTTCAGCGCGTCGATATCGGACTGGAGGGAGCCGATCTTGCCCGTGAGGCCCTTGAGCATCTTGGCGAGGTCGGCGATCGTCGGCTCAGCCATGGCAGTGGCGCGGGATTCAGCGGAGGTGGGCGATGGTGGTTGGGCGGTGGAGGCGATGGTGGCTGGGGAGTCGGCGGCTGCAGCAGATGAACCGGCCGATGAATTGGAGATGGCGGATCGACGTGACCGTGATACCAGGTTGTCAAGGGCCTGAGTATCGAGGGTAGGAGGCCCTCGGCTACGTAGATCGTAGCCTTGGTCCGTCTTCTCCGGTGAGGTTTTGCCCCTCTCCCGAAGGCTTGAGTACGGTAGGGAGAGAAGAGAGTTTACTGTAGATTTCTTGATTGATTCCTCGGCTACAGCCGGATACAAGGCTTAATAGCCTGTTATGCGAAACAGAAGGAAACTATCTTCTATAATTAAGGATCTCCTCTAATATCCCAACTAATTCTCTTTCCTATCTTAGCCACTATTTCCCTTTCCTTCCTCCTGAAGATCGGGCGTGGCCCTGCCTGCTGCGCGCTCAGCTGCGCGCCTATGATCCCTCGCGCGTCTGCGGCGCGTGTAGGGGAGGCCCCACATGACACATGTACAACCCAAAGTTCTTCCCATTTTAAACATAGATAACTAAACAAACAACTTGTATAGTGAATTGTCTATTTAACTCTGTAAACTGTTTGATGTTTGCATATTGCTATGAACAAGCATAAATATGGATTCATGTAATACCATTGTGTTGCTTCTTGATACAAAACAAATCAAGCATAAATAAAATGAACATTACAATATTTTTTAGAATCATCAATACATGTGATATATTATATAATAGTTTTTTCATAATTCAAATATAATATAATATAATATGATTACATCATTTTGGTTCAATTTCCATTGTGGTCATAGTGCTACCTTATGTGCTCGACTAGATCCTTCTTGAGTTGTCTATGTGTCGGCCGATCACGGATAGTATAATTTTTCTCAATCACCTCTGTGAAGTATGGATTAGGATTATTGCTGGTATGCACTTCAAATGACAACACTATTGTCGCACTGGATTTAGATATCTAGGGTAACCACCTCAATTGCTCATGGAATCATTGTAGCCTACAAGAAAAGAACAACACCATTCAAAACCGCATAACTCTCAAACCAACCAATATTTAAATTATTTCACCAGCAAATTTTTTAGCTAATGGAATAAACATCCGTCTTTATCCTCACTCGTAATTGAGGAATCAAACCATATTATTACAAAAAATCTCTCACACTTATATTACTGCAGCTCACAAAAAAGACAAAAAAAAAATAGTTCGCAATCCTAGACATAAATGGACCATCCATAAGAGGAAAAAAATATCAAAGCCGTTGTCTCGAGGATCTAACAAGCCTTGTAAATATATTCTTTCTTTTGTTCACTTAGCTGCAAGCCTGCAACTGACCCCAAAACCGGAACCAATGCGTTCCCCTAAATAAGACCTGCAAAATATTTCACCAGCAATTGAAATCACATGGATCACATATACTACATGTGGCGTATACATAACCAATAATTTAAATTATTTTACCTACAACTTAAAACACATGGATCACATATACTACGTGTGGTATACATTTGTTCTTCTGTCAGATGTAAAGATGCTTGATAATTCTCTAAACTTTGCAAGCGTGAATCTTGTTTCAGAACTGCAAGCTCAGAACAAAATTAAGTCGAATGCTAAGGCTATGAGAAACATATTTGATGACATGGTCCAACAAAATTGCTAGAGCTCTGTCTGTTGTAGGTTCTAGTCATTGTTAGTGTTGATAATTTTGTGCACATATGCTACATGTGGCGTATACACAACCAATAATTTAAATTATTTTACCTACAACTTAAAACACATGGATCACATATACTACGTGTGGTATACATTTTGTTGGTGTAAATAGAAACTTGTAAGAGGGTTCCTATGTAAAAGTAAAATAAATGAATAGAGTGAGGGTTGGTGTCCTAGATACTCACCAGAAGCTTCCTAAATCCAATTGCATCATGGTATAAGAGCCAGAGTTAGGGTTACCGGCGGCACATGCGAGCTAGTGTGAACGTCAACGTGACGAGGCAGAGCAATGGCGCCATAGGGCTTCGGTGCGGATTGGCGGCGCGAGGAAGGGCACGATCCCAGCGAGCGTTGCGTGGTCAACAGCTTGCTAGATGATATCTCTAAAAACTTTGCAATCATTAGTGTTATGAGTATTAGAATTGTGGTACTTACAATACCTTTTCTTCTTAAGCTCTTCAGCCGAAGGGATTTTATGATTTTCTGTCAGTTTAATTTGCCCTTTCTCCAACAAATAATCAAATATTTTGTTGGTCTTGGTAATGTTGAAGTTGAATTTCTTCTTTTCTTCTTCTGTTGATTTGTTCTTGGCCCATGGAATATACTCAGAATATTTCCACACCCAATCTACAACAGCTACTTCATCATTTTCAACTTCTTCATCACTGCTATCGACTAACTCTAGGTTAGACTCATAGCCGACATTATTCACCTTTTGAGGCCTGTCGAAGCGTGCATACTTGAACTATGTTTCTATGCTAGATAATTTTCTGGCCAAAGCAGCTAAATTAGGACAATCAAATCCAATCTTCTCTCTGATAGCTGGTATTAGCCCTCGAGTTGCAATGCTAACTAATTCAACCTCTGAAAGTGTCAAGGTATAGCATTGATTCCTGACTTCTTTAAATCTCTGTAAATAATGAAGTGCATGTTTATTGTTCCTCTGTCTCACATCGACTAAGTCTGTGATGTCCTTCTCCATAACTCCAGAATCAAAGTAACGATGGAACTTGGTTTCTAGGTCTTCTCATCCTTCAATGGAATTATGTGGCAAAGATGCAAACCATGAAAATCTGGACCAGACAGGGAAAGAGGAAAGAACCTTACTTTGAATGCAGGCTCATCAACAACTTCACCCACCTGAGCCAAATATTGGCTAATATGCTCCATAGTCGATACCGAACCTGTTCCAGTAAACTTAACAAAATCTGGCAATCTATATCTTGGAGGTAACAAGATCTAATTGAACCATTCAGGATATGGCTTTTTGTTTGACACCATTGTATTATTGGGATTTAAACCAAACTGTCGTTGAACCATATCAGTAACTTGGTTCATCACTCATTCCCATGTTGACCATTCGGTTCTGGATACCTTTGATTCTGCATTCTCTGAGCATTTGGCTGATATCTAGGGTTTTCACAACCATTTAAAGTATAGTGCTCAGCAACATAATGATAGCCAGGAGGTACCTCTCCAGGTGCTAATCTTCCTTGATATGGTGGAGCATTGAAATCTCTAGCAATCCTCCGTCTTTGAAGAGCAACTTTTGTAGCCGATTGACCATAGTCTAAGATCGGCTGTTGCACTGACTGCTGAACAATGTTGCAGCGCTAATTCATATTTGCAAATTCTTGCCTGACGAACGTCTGCCTAATTCCAGTAGGGACAGAATACGTTGGCCCTCTTTTCTGTATATCCAGATTGAAAACTTCTTTAATGGCATTAGTAATACCATTCAGTAATATTTCATTGTGATTAGCCAAGGTTGACACCATGATTTTGCTGATAGTTTCACTCATAGCTTGATGTTAGATGTGAACAGTAGGATCACGTTCTCCTTCCAGAATTACCCTCGGGAAAAGAGTCTTCTAAGCACTTCTCCTAGTATTGGTTTACAGCAGTTTCAACCAATTCCTTCAACGAATCCAGGAGTTCATCCAGAGTAACATTGCGCACGTTCTCGTTCTCTATGCTGTTGACTGATGGTCCCACCGGACATGCCAAAAGATGTGTTGGTGCAAAAATTGATTTCTCACACCAACAATCTTGGGGGCTCTCAGAGGGAGTGCAGGAGATAAAGTTCTAGACCTCTTGAGCCACAAACATACGAGCTTGGTGAATTGATTCCGGGGCATGCAAGTTAATTTGACCTAAAATTGACAAGGTAGAAGTACAAAAGTCAAATGCCAAATAGTTCCGAGATGTGTGGCTTTGAAAAGCAATTAAAATAAAGGAAATTAACTAGAAAGTCAACTCCTTGTAATGATGTAAAAATGATAAACACTATTGAGCATATTAAACGATTGCACTTTACGAGTATAAGTAACCGGATCGGCTATTTTAGCCGATACGCTACGCATATATGTGAGATAGCTTACGTGCATTATCCTTTTATTCATTAAATAAATAATAACTTATTAAAACTGGTCTAAAGGTCTGTGCTTTCAGTAAATTACTTTTGTAACTTGTATTAAATTTATATTCACCTGGTCTAACAGCCAGCGGGCTTCAATAAATTCAACACAGATTACTAGTTCATTTAATGTACAAACAGGTTCATGCACGCGCGCTATTCATTTAAGCTTAACTGGATCGACTATTTAGCCGATACAGGATCCATGAGGCATGAACAAGATCTTTTTACTTTGCTATAATTGGGTTTAGTTATTATTACCAAATTAATCATAACAAAATAAATATCTCTAACGCACAACATGTAACAATCAAGATCAACAACCTAGCTATCTTATTTTCGCTTAATGATTGCTATTTACTCATGATCTTTAGCAAGCGTTTATATTTGAAGCTCAAGCCAACTCGTTGAATCTTGACTGGGCAGAATATTGTTGCAATAAATAAAATATTAAACTTTGAACAATATTGATAACTTGATGAATCTATTAAATTGCCAATTTAATAGAGCCGATAACTAACTTGAACCGAGATTCATAAGATATTGAAACAATGCAGCCTTACCAACACAATTCAAGTCGATAACTAGTTCATAATTAAGCTTGACATGAGTTTGAATGATGCAGCCATGACAAACTAAACATGAACCATGACAATACTTACAACCAAACCGAAGGTCGAAATCAACCAATGCAACTCGATTTGTTGAAGGTATCGTTGAGATCTACTTCTACTCATACTTCTAAAGTTGGTGGCCAGAGCCGAAAGGGTTTGTATTATGATTGTGTATATTCTTACAAGGATCGGGTTTCTAATATTTATAGTCCGGAGTCCTATTCTCATGTCCTAATACGACTCTTTCCTCAAAAAGGTAACCTGGACTCTAACTTTCTCTTTCTAATTGAACCTGACACGTCTTCTTCGTCTTGCCTTGTTCCGACACCCTTCCGATCGACTAATTTCGTTACGCCTCTAGTTTAGTCGATCCACTCATCCGGCCACCCCTCCTTCCGCGAAGTAGGCCCACCGACAGTTTCCTCACTTGCCAAAATTTGGGATTAACAGTACGTAGCTAGCGCAACCCGCCATGATATCTCATTTGCTGTAAGAAAGTTCAGTAGGTTTTCCTCTAATCTAGGAAGTGATCATTGGTGTGGTATTGATCGAGTAATGCGTTATCTAAAAGGTACAATGACTTATGCAATTCACTATTTAGGGTACCCAGAGGTACTTGAAGGATATAGTGATTCAAACTGGATTACAAAAGCTGATGAGCTTAAGCCCACTAGTGGATATATATTCACTTTGGGTGGTGGTGCTGTCTCTTGGAGGTCTTGTAAGCTGACAATACTTACAAAGTCCACACTGGAGGCAGAGCTTACAGCCTCTATTGAGGCTGAGTTGTTAAGAGAAATGTTGATGGACTTGCCTTTGGTTGAGAAACTAATTCCCGCTATTCTCATAAACTGTGATAATCAAACAGTGATCACGAAGGTGAAAAATAGTCAGGACAATAAGAAAAAGTCCAGGCAAACATATAAATCATAAATTGAAGTGTGTTAGGAAATTAAGAGGCTCCAGAGTAATAGTTGTGGACTACATTCAGACAGCTAAGAACCTGGCAGATCCCTTTACAAAGCGACTATCACGCACCATGATTGACAATGCATCAAAGGAGATGGGATTGAGACCTATCTGAGTTAACCTTAGTAGTAACCCAACCTATGTGATCAGAGATCCTGTGAATTAGGACCTAAGAAGAACAAACTATTGGTTAATGGGAGAGTACAACCATTTTCTTTTGATCCACTCCGTTGGAGATGCAGTACTCTCATTTCTGTAAGGCAGATTGACTTTATCTTAATGTGTTCTGAAGCTTTATAGCAAGATACTATCCTATAGAGTATTCTTATGAGAACACACCTATGTGAGCACAACTGTTACTCACAGTTTATAAGAATTGGATATTCTTTAATAAGCTGATGAAGTAAGTTAGGAGTATGACTTATATGCTCCACTTGCAGGGTTGGCTACAACAGCCTAGTATTAGTCAAGACTTCAAGTGAAGCCTATTCATACCAAACTACCAATTCAAGGTCTAGTCCATTGTGCAGTTGTGGATGGACCTATCTTGTTGTTTTAGATGGATGTTCAACCTTAACCGGTCTCCACTGAATAGCTCTCGTGTGCCCTTGGAATATGGTGGGGGATTGTTAGATGTTTTGGACCATGGGCCAAATAATTCCAAATAAATCCCAAAGGCCTACTCATACATGCATGCATATATGGAAAGGTGGGGGACTTTAGTCCCACCTTGCTACTTCAAGAGGAGTGAGGCCAACTCAAATAGTTGAGCTATATCCATCTTATTGAAGCTATTAGGGAGAGAAAAAGGAAGAACCACACGCGTGCTCGCTCGCCTCGCTGGGCTGGGCCGGGCTAATGGGCGCGCACGCACGACATACGCGTGAAAGGTCCGGCGATTTGCGATGCATGGAGAAAATTACGCCAGCCTATTTGGTAAGCAATTATTCTCGTATTATGGTAAGTGCACAAACGGCATGTAATTATCATAACACTGTGATTGAGCGGCTAATTGCTTTTCTTAGTTGCGTGCGATGCGTGTATAAATATAGGGTGAGATGTCGTCCTCAGAACCGAAAGATTCATCTCTTTCTCGCCACACTGCGTGCGACGTGTGTATAAATATGGGGCGAGACGTCGTCCTCAGAACCGGGAGATTCATCTCTTCCTCGCCACATTACTCCTCAGAACTGGGAGATTCATCTCTTCCTCGCCACATTACTGCGATGTCGTCATCTTCTCCATCCCGTCATCGACGTGCCATCTGTGTCGGAAGAGGCTTCGAAGCCTATGTCTCCTCGCGTCCTTGCACGGGGTAGGGGGCGTATCAGATTTTTGGGAAGCGCTGTCACGACTACTCGTTGGACGTCTTCTTCCCTCTACGCCTAGTGTTCACCAATCTCCATCGACGGTCTTCTTCTTCCTCCTCGCCGACAACCCCACTTTAAGGATGTCTATCTTCTTTTTGTTGTTCATTCTCGTATCCTTTGTGTTGCTAGCATTAGATACCATGACTTTGTCTCATCATAGTGCTAGTCTTGATTCATATATCTGTGATATATGTTGTTAGCTTTTTTTGTTGCCGAAATTAATCTATGCATCGCTAAATTACTTTTATTTCCAACAATGTCCGTTACTGTTCTAAAACAAAGTGCCCACGTGTGATCTATGACGATACCTTGTGTCGTTCAATGATGATATTTAGGCTTCATCATTAACAGTCATCAGCGCCAGAGGCCTATCACCAATGATCCATGCTGAAACATATAGAATTTCATCATAGTTATGCACTATTCCGTGACACGATTTTGCTTTGCCATTAAATTTTTTTCATAGATGCGCACATAAGTTTTGAGGATGTAGGATTGCATTCACGCAATTTTATGAGATACATTTGCCATATATCATATATGCAACACGGTGTTATTTGTAACATTTTCATGAATTTTCATGGCACTAGCTAAATTATTGATAAATACGGGTTAAATATATACCAATATGTTTCATCACGAGGGCCAAAAAGATATGCTATGATGTAGAAACGCAGAAACGTAGTTTTACTAAATCTTTTGATATTTTTGAGGGAAAAATCTTTTGATATTGGTAATTTTCGAATACCAAAGTTGATTCCCCTGTCCAACACCTTCATCATCAGATGCGAACCTTCGTGGATCTCCGCCTTCGGCGCAACTGTCCAGAGATGACAGTAGAGACCTTTGCTGTCCAGAAATGATATCGACGAATGTCAGCAAATAACAATAATAATCAAAATATATTTTATATAAGTTTTTGCTGATCAAAATAATTAAGCTTATTACTATATCATCTCGAAGTGGAGGGATCGCTCAATGTCCTACGTGTCACCAGAATGAGTCGGCTTATCCACTGAAGTATATTGACCCATAAAGGAGAAACATAAGAGTCGATGCAAACTTTTGCATCGGTTCATCAACGGCCATTATTAGCAATAAAAAATGATTTCTCTCTTCGATGGAGGGCCACGAAGGTTGTATCCTCCTTGCTACTGTCGCATCAGAGGGCCCCATGTTCTCTGCTTAAGTCGATTTACCACTGCAGGACAATGAATTGATTTTTGGATGTATCAATTCATCGTGTACGTGATACTCTCTCCTAAATAAATCGACTCACCACTGCGGATGCTCTTACTCCTACTTGGTAGCCCGGCCCGTGGCCGCTTTATTAGCAACGTAGGAGTATATATAATCTATCTCTGGGTAATAAGATACTTGCCCGTTGTCAGTCAAACATTCAACCCACACGACACGCAGACAGAGATCGAGTGACGAACCCCCGTGTGCCATCGCCGCGCTGTGCTGCGCGATCATCGACCCTCCCGGTCGCGGTTGGCCCGGCACACATGCACGCAATATGCATGTGTGCTGCCAGTCCATAAGACACCATTCTTTTTCTAAGTAAAAGGATGCACGTACATGTCTTTTTTTTTGCCATTAAGTAGGTGCAATGTTTATTGGTTTTCTTATTAGACGACGAGGACCTAGCGGTCCGGTCTGCCGGTTCCAGCCCCATGTGCAATGCATATATAGCAGGGTCCGCTCCCCTCACTTATCTTTATAGTACACTGTATTTTTTCTGTCAGTTAATAATGTTTTTTTTTCTCATAATAAATTAGTGAATATTATTTTCAGTAATAACTTTTCAGACAAGCAAATAGACTCTTAGACTCCGTTTGGTTGCTCTCGATAAAGTTTACCGGCCGTCACATTGAATATTTGGATATATACATGAGTAAAATACTAAATATAGACTATTTATAAAACTAAAAACACAGATGAAAAGTAATTTTGAAGATAAATTTTTTGAACCTAATTAATCCATAATTAAACACTAATTATTAAATAAGACGAAAATACTATAATACCTGTTAAATTTTAATACCTCCAACAAAACAGCCCTTAATGAAAGATTTTCCACCGTACGAGGACGTCGCGGGCATGCAGTGTAGCTAGGTACCACAAAGTTTACATCTGATGACGTAATGGATCCCCTCGTGTTTGGGTTTTTGTTCACCCCCTTGACCCGGCCCGTAACATGGATCCTTCTGGATCGTGTTTGGATTTGAGGCTTTGGCGTGTATAGAGACTTGCATTGCATGAGCGAACCACACGGGCGTGCAAGTCTTAACTAATAATAACTTTATAAAAAGAATAACTGATATAATATAAGTATTTTATGAAAAAGTACATTATATGCTATATCTAATATCTAATAATATTCATTTGAAAATTTAACGAGTTTTTATAAAAAAATTAGTTAAAATTTAAAAGTTTGACTTAAAACAATGATAGGAATCTATATACTTATTATGATCTCTTGAACCAAACAGCTAGCCCATATACATATACTCTTTTTTTTGTGACAGTATACATATAGATACTCACTTATATTGGCTGGTCGCGTGGTGCTCTTTTCAGGTGCAGGTGTACGTGGCCCATATATACTATAGTCCATAATATGCATATACAGTATATGCACACCCAAATCATCCAGCATTGTATATGCGTAGTGCATGCCAGTCCGTTGCACAGCTAAACCACACCCACCACCGACATGCCTCGATCACCCCGTTGTTTGCTTCACAAAAGTGGAACAGCACATGACGTACGCATTTGTCGATCGGATACCATCACCAGCGGTTGCTGACATCCGAGTCTTTAACGATGGGTACGGTGGTTGTTAAAATATCCGAAACATCCTATATTTTTTATGAAACTGGAGGCCTTATTGATGAGAATAAACAAAGGCTACAGAATAAACAAAGGCTACGGAACCGGCTTTATTGATGAGAATAAACACACTAGTACAGGGAAGGGCTTTAGCCCCGGACCGTAAGCGCCTTTAGTCCCGGCTACGGAACCGGAGCTAAGGTTTCGGGACTAAATGTCCCACCTTTAGTCCCGGTTGGTAACAACAACCGGGACTAAAAGGTGCGCCAGGGTGTGCCACCTGGCCTCCACTTTTAGTCCAGGTTGTTGCTACCAACCGGAATTAAAGACTTTTTTCTTTTTTCTTTTTCTTTTTTCTTTTCATTTGGTTTTCCATTTAGGGTTTACAATTATGTTATTGTTATTTTCGAATGCGTATTGTTTGCTGGTAGTTTATGGAACGCGCACCTATAATTTATATAATTTAAAGGATTACATATAAATATACTATAAAACACTATATATATATATATAAATAATATGTATCTATAGGTCCATAATATAATATTTACACATATGCTTCACGGACAAAGTATTTACAACACAATTTATCTCCGTCACTCAAGCATCGTACAAATGATCATCGTTATTTGGTTTCATCTGCTCCTGAGGGTTGAAGTAGCACTCGCCGCCGGGATCCAGGACTTGGTCGTTAAGAAATCCTGCGATTGTCTCCTGAATTCCTTTTAGGCGCACCGCATCCAACACCTGCTCCTTCAGCCACATCTCCTTTAATAGACATTAAAGAAAAAAGTTAGAGGTATGAATAGGATTTATTAAATAGCAACAAATAAATGAAATAAACTTATTATATATACATGTTACATACTTTTAGGTGCTCAAGATTAGTTCTTTTGGCATACACCGTCATAAACTCGCACACATAGTAGCCACACTGTCATAAATTTTAAATTGTTTGATTTTTAAAAAGTGTACGTTTCGTGAGCGCATGTGTTTCGTCGATCGGAGTACAACAAGTGTAGATGTAGGAGTACGTTTTGGCGAGAGGTATGTATTTCTCGTGGGCATGCATTTGGGAACCGATTCATAGTTTTGATTCAAATAACATTCACTAAAATGATTTTTATCATGCATTTGGGCCATAACAGATTCATAATTTAAATTATAGTTTTGATTCAAATAAAATTCACTAAAATGATTTTTATCATGCGTTTGGGAACAGATTCATAGTTTTCATTCAAATAAAATTCACTAAAATCATCTCATTCATACAACATATCATCTCATTCATACAACATATCAACAATTCATACAACACATCATCAATAATCATTTTTTTCTCTGTGTACGTGCTCACCCTCGATGACGGCGGCGCGAGCGTTCTCTCGATGACGGCGGCGCGAGCGTTCTCTGGCCGGGGAGGAGAGCGACGGCCGGGTGCACTCTGATGAGGGCGAGGAGGCGGCCGCGGGGGCGCTCTGACGAGGGCGAGGAGGTGGCCGCGGGGGCGATGAGGGCGAGGAGGTGGCGCCGGAGAAGCTCGAAGGCCGCACCGTTAGGGAAAAGAATTGAGTATCACGGTGGTCCACTCCTACCCGATGAAGCAAATGCATATTAAGTTTCTATGTCTCTTGGAGTTGTAAGCTAAGAGGATTAGTAGTCAAGATGGATTTCGGTCAACTATGAATAATAGTTATGCAATGGAAATGTTGTTCATGAGGTGTGACCTTGAGACAAGTGTTTAAGTTTGGTATGCAAGTTGTGAAGTTGAAAGGATTATCAAGATATTTTCCTGTTTCTCTCAGAGGATCGGAGCCTCTTCCGAATCTCGAGAACGAGATTCATTTTAAGGGGGTAGAATTGTAACACCCTAAAAAATTCCCTTCTTTAAAATAGTTGAATTAGATTTACTAAGTCAATTTTGTGAACATCAAAATATAGGAAAAATAAATAAATTTAGGGAATTAAAATTAAATATAAGTTTAGAATAAATTTTTTGTTGCATACATGCTGGTGCATTTTTATTGTGATGATTGTTTTGAAAACAAAATATCTTTTGCTCAAAAAATTCATTTGGAAAATGCATTTGGAAATTTGGTTTGAAAAAAAAACAACAAAAAGAAAGAAAATGGAATCTCTCCCTCCCCCCTTCTTCTTTCGGCCTTTTGGCCCAGTTCCCCCGCGGCCTCTTTTCTCCTTCCTGGGCAGTGGCCCAGCCGGCCAGTTTTCCCCCTCTTCCCCTCTCTCACCCGCTCACAGGCCGGGCCCGCCTGTCAGCTTCGTCCCCTTCAACCGCCCCCGCGTCCTCCCTCTCTCCCGATTCTGCAGAACCGCCTGCGCCCCGCTCCCCACTTCCCACACGACCCCGCCTTGCTCTTTTGAGCGCGCTCGAGCCCGAGCCTCCTCCCTCTCCCTATTTCGCTCTCTCTCTCTCCCTGCCTTTCACTCTAAGCGCGCAGAGAACACCGCCAGAGACCACCGTGCCGCCGCTTTTCTCCATCGGCGCTGTGAAACCGCCTGAACCGTGACGCCGGGCCTCTCTTGAAGGTCGTGAACCTCCCCGAAGCACTTTTCCATGTTTTTCCCCTCTCTGTGTTGATCTAGTGGGTGCCAAGCTTGTGCAGGAACCTCTTCTTCCGCTACCCGTGCGGTCCGCCCTACTCCGAGCTTTCCCTGGTCACGTTTAGGCCCTAGGTGAGTTCGTTTTGATCTTCTCTTTCTTCTGGTGATTTTATTTTGCCCTAGGACGCTCGGAGACGCGGTATTGATGAACTCCGACGAGGTTCGACCGGGCCGGCCATGGCGCCGCCGCCGGTACTCCTGTTGCGGCCGGCCACCCTCGCTCTTCTCTCTCCCTTGATCGATTCTGCGCCGTCAGATTCAAAATCAACGCCCGGGAATAGAACATACCCCTTCGGGGTAAATTTTTCAAAGAGTCCTTCGGCTTTATGGGATTCAACCTGCAGTCCTGAAGCGCCTTTGCGAAAATACGCTTTGCCACTTTGAAAACGTAAAACACACGGTTTGATATGAAAATACGTTTTCAGATAATTACTAAACTGCCACTGAGTTTGTTTAGCTCATAAAATATTTATTTTAACTCCGATTTGACCCGTTCAAATTGTGTTAGATTCGTAATCACGAGATCTACGTGTTAGTAAACTTGGTTTAACAATTTGAAACTTTTTAATTTTGTGACCTTATTTAATTAATTACTTTTCTAAAGAAAAATCTTAGAAAATTCATATCTTCTCCGTTTTAGCTCCGAATCGATCCGTTCAAGTTGTGTTAGTTTCGCAATTTCATAAGCTTCGCGTTGGTACCATTGTTGTCTAGGTTCACCACTGTTAGGTTTTCTAGATAAATATAAGTCCGTAGATAGCCTTTGCAGTCCCGTTTAATGCGTAGATTTCGCGTCGTAACTCCGTTTTGCGTAAATTTTGCGTTGACGTGATCGTAGCAGTGTGTAGATGATTTTGGAAAACTTTTATTTAAATTTATTTACTGCTGGTGTAATGTTCTAATTCTAGCTTTGTTTGCTTTGTGTATGTGTGGTCTTGAATGCCTGTGTGTTGATGATCGATGATCGAGATTAGACAGTGGGCATTACTTCAGTGATCAAGATCAGAGTCTTGGAAGCAAGTAAGATCAGCAGGACCAACAGGAGCAATTGGATCAAGGCAAGTATAGCATTTGGGTTTTAATTCTATGACTATGATCTTGTGACTAGATTAATATAAAGCAACAAATGATAATAATGACTTTTTAGCAACTTGAGGATTTATTCGTAAGTGACAACCGGGATGAAAGTGCAACCATAAGGGCTATAATGGCTCTGGCTTTAGTCAAGTATGAGTAATTTTTCTAGCTTGTTAGAGGTTACCCGCGTGGCGCAAATGGGGGATAGTAGACCGTGGATTCCCTGCGAGTGGTAGAATCACACGGACTGACTACCGAAACCAAGTGGCCCTAACCTGTTAGACGAACCTTTGAAAGACTTCATAGTGATCCCTGCCGACCTACCTTGGCAGTGGGTTACGAGGCTGATCACCTCAGGCGAAAGGGTAAATCGTGACTCATGGGTAAAGATGTACAACCTCTGCAGAGTGTTAAAAACTAGTATACTAGCCGTGCTTACGGTCACGAGCGGCCTTGGGGACTCTTACATTAAGGGTGATGAATCTTGTGTTAAGAAACTCATTGATTATTGTTTAATGCTCTATATTATTTATGTCACATTGATCATGAGATTGTGGGATCTATATAATCTAGTTGTTATACTTGCGGAGTTCGTCTTGAACTCACTCTTGCTATCTCCCCCACACCTCAGGAGAAGTTTTGGGCTTGTGATCAACCAGTCAGTTGGATCCTGTAGAGTGAGGTTAACACACGAAGTTTGGAGTTCTCTTCCATGGTATGCTGCCTAAGGTTGTTTCTGATTTATTAAGTACGTTATATATTTTATGCGTTGTCCTTTGATATTACCCCTTATTTGTAGCTATATGTGAGGTTTGTCTTCTAAAACTCACATATGGTGCATATCTGATTTTATCCTTAAAATCGGGTGTTACAAAGTGGTATCAAAGCAATGCTGACTGTAGGACGCAAGCCTAGCTAGAACCATACGTTTTAGAATGCTTCTATCTCTCCTTACTTCTTGCTTTCACCTTAACCTTGTTAATTGCTAACAAAAAATTTATGCTTACCTCTGCCCTATTCTATTATAAAACTTTGTCTATATTCTAAATCCAACCTCCTTGTATATTTAGATGGCTCATAACAAGGAGACCTTTGGCATGAATGAACAAAAGGACTTAGAGATGCCACCCGTAAAAGCATTCGACAAGGAGAAGCTTCTAGCCATGCAAAAGCAAGTAGTGGATGGAATGACTCAGAATGGGAACTCTCAGCAGTGCATCTTAGGACCAGTGAAGAGACAAGTAGCAGAAGCTTGGAAAAATATGAGAACCCATAGAGGTGTTGGTAGTAATACATCGGGATATCAGGATCAATGCCATTGCTGTAGGCATTATAGTCTTCCTTGTCTTCGGAATAGGTCATCTAAAAAGGAAGTTAAGGTAAAACCAAATTGTGTGACTAATGAGGATAAGAAGAGGAAGGAAAAATCACTAGAGCCAGCATCGGGAAGTGAACAACATTCAAATCCTAAGTTGTCCTATTTAGCTTTGAACTCTGGCCATGAAAATTCAAACCTTAGAGATGAAGAAACTTCTCAAGCTAACCCCACTGCTCATGAGTTATGCATAAGTTTTGGTTGCCTACTGTTTTGGACAAATATAACTATAGAATTTGGAAAAGTGTTCTATAGAAAACTTTTAGATAAGTTGCTAAGCTTTCTAACGATATAAGCTATGACCTTATTGGATTAACAAAACAAGAGTTATGTCCATTTTACTGCGCTGGTGATTTTCTTATCACGAGGAAATTTCAGGATATTTAATTCTTCCTTGCACATAAGTTCCTTGGGATGTCAAAAGGGTCTCAATGCAAGATAACTTGTCAAGAAAAAGTACAAGCTACCTTCCTTGTTCCTCCTAGCTGACCTTTCTTAAGGGGGGTAGAACCTTGATATCACGGGTTGATGCATTTTCAACTTATCTTGAAGCGGGAGTTGTCTCGTGAGATATTCTATGAATATGATCATCTCTCCTTCTCGTGTCATTGACGTTGGTCACTTGATGATAGGGAGTGTAGTATCCCATGGATCAGGAGTCCTATATGATGCCTCTTACTGATACGTGGGATGAGAATGATGATCCTGCCTTTGAAGAATGTTATGAGTATGATGAAACTGAGTGCTATCAAAATAATAATACTCAAGAGCAAATTGGAAGTGAATCAAATCAGAATCCACAACGGCGAAAGAGAAAAAGGAAAAGCCGTAAGAAGCCTGCTCATGGAAGTAGGGTGCAACGAGACTATATCAATGGAAGACTGAGCAACGTAGATAGGCATAACATTCATGGAGCTACCAAAGTGGTTGGTGGCTATATTCAAGTAGACTCAGTGCAAGTTTTTGCTCTCTTTGATTCGAGTGCTTCACATTCTTTCATTTCCACCAACCTCGTAAAGACAATCGAGAGGGTAAAGTGTCCAACGAAGAAGCCTTTACTAGTTTAAACCCCAGTGAGAGAAATACAAGCAAATCAGGTGTGCTCAAATATCAATCTGGTCATAAACAAGGAAAACTTCACTGCAAACCTCATTGTGATAGAGTCACTTGATATTCCCTTAGTCCTTGGTAATGGATGGTTGTGTGCACACAAAGGAGTGATCTATGGTACCCAGTACAAAATGCTCTTAACAGCACCGTCAGGGAAAAGAATTGAGTATCACGGTGGTCCACTCCTACCTGATGAAGCAAATGCATATTAAGTTTCTATGTCTCTTGGAGTTGTAAGCTAAGAGGATTAGTAGTCAAGATGGATTTCGGTCAACTATGAATAATAGTTATTCAATGGAAATGTTGTTCACGAGGTGTGACCTTGAGACAAGTGTTTAAGTTTGGTATGCAAGTTGTGAAGTTGAAAGGATTATCAAGATATTTTCCTGTTTCTCTCAGAGGATCGGAGCCTCTTCCGAATCTCGAGGACGAGATTCATTTTAAGGGGGTAGAATTGTAACACCCTAAAAAATTCCCTTCTTTAAAATAGTTGAATTAGATTTACTAAGTCAATTTTGTGAACATGAAAATATAGGAAAAATAAATAAATTTGGGGAATTAAAATTAAATATAAGTTTAGAATAAAATTTTTGTTGCATACATGCTGGTGCATTTTTATTGTGATGATTGTTTTGAAAACAAAATATCTTTTGCTCAAAAAATTCATTTGGAAAATGCATTTGGAAATTTGGTTTGAAAAAAAAACAACAAAAAGAAAGAAAATGGAATCTCTCCCTCCCCCCTTCTTCTTTCGGCCTTTTGGTCCAGTTCCCCCGCGACCTCTTTTCTCCTTCCTGGGCCGCGGCCCAGCCGGCCAGTTTTCCCCCTCTTCCCCTCTCTCACCCGCTGATAGGCCGGGCCCGCCTGTCAGCTTCGTCCCCTTCAACCGCCCCCGCGTCCTCCCTCTCTCTCGATTCTGCAGAACCGCCTGCGCCCCGCTCCCCACTTCACGCACGACCCCGCCTTGCTCTTTTGAGCGCGCTCGAGCCCGAGCCTCCTCCCTCTCCCTATTTTGCTCTCTCTCTCCCTGCCTTTCACTCTAAGCGCACAGAGAACACCGCCAGAGACCACCGTGCCGCCGCTTTTCTCCATCGGCGCTGCGAAACCGCCTGAACCGTGACGCCGGGCCTCTCTTCAAGGTCGTGAACCTCCCCGAAGCACTTTTCCATGTTTTCCCCTCTCTGTGTTGATCTAGTGGGTGCCAAGCTTGCGCAGGAACCTCTTCATCCGCTACCCGTGCGGTCCGCCCTACTCCGAGCTTTCCCCGGTCACGTTTAGGCCCTAGGTGAGTTCGTTTTGATCTTCTCTTTCTTCTGGTGATTTTATTTTGCCCTAGGACGCTCGGAGTCGCGGTATTTATGAACTCCGACGAGGTTCGGCCGGGCCGGCCATGGCGCCGCCGCCGGTACTCCTATTGCGGCCGGCCACCCCCGTCTTCTCTCTCCCTCGATCGATTCTGCGCCGTTAGATTCAAAATCAACGCCCACGAATAAAACATACCCCTTCGGGGTAAATTTTTCTAAAGAGTCCTTCGCTTTATGGGATTCAACCCGCAGTCCTGAAGCGCCTTTGCGAAAATACGCTTTGCCACTCTGAAAACGTAAAACACACGGTTTGATATGAAAATACGTTTTCAGATAATTACTAAACTGCCACTGAGTTTGTTTAGCTCATAAAATATTTATTTTAACTCCGATTTGACCCGTTCAAATTGCGTTAGATTCGTAATCACGAGATCTACGTGTTAGTAAACTTGGTTTAACAATTTGAAACTTTTTAATTTTGTGACCTTATTTAATTAATTACTTTTCTAAAGAAAAATCTTAGAAAATTCATATCTTCTCCGTTTTAGCTCCGAATCGATCCGTTCAAGTTGCGTTAGTTTCGCAATTTCATATGCTTCGCGTTGGTACCATTGTTGTCTAGGTTCACCACTGTTAGGTTTCCTAGATAAATACAAGTCCGTAGATAGCCTTTGCAGTCCCGTTTAATGCGTAGATTTCGCGTCGTAACTCCGTTTTGCATGAATTTTGCGTTGACGTGATCGTAGCAGCGTGTAGATGATTTTGGAAAACTTTTATTTAAATTTATTTACTGCTGATGTAATGTTCTAATTCTAGCTTTGTTTGCTTTGTGTATGTGTATTCTTGAATGCTTGTGTGTTGAGGATCGATGATCGAGATTAGATAGTGGGCATTACTTCGGCGATCAAGATCAGAGTCTTGGAAGCAAGTAAGATCAGCAGGACCAGCAGGAGCAATTGGATCAAGGCAAGTATAGCATTTGGGTTTTAATTCTATGACTATGATCTTGTGACTAGATTAATATAAAGCAACAAATGATAATAATGACTTTTTAGCAACTTGAGGATTTATTCGTAAGTGATAACCGGGATGAAAGTGCAACCATGAGGGCTATAATGGCTCTGGCTTTAGTCAAGTTTGAGTAATTTTTCTAGCTTGTTAGAGGTTACCCGCGTGGCGCAAATGGGGATAGCAGACCGTGGATTCCCTGCGAGTGGTAGAATCACACGGACTGACTACCGAAACCAAGTGGCCCTAAACTGTTAGACGAACCTTTGAAAGACTTCATAGTGATCCCTGCCGACCTACCTTGGTAGTGGGTTACGAGGCTGATCACCTCAGGCGAAAGGGTAAATCATGACTCATGGGTAAAGATGTACAACCTCTGCAGAGTGTTAAAAACTGGTATACTAGCCGTGCTCACGGTCACGAGCGGCCTTGGGGACTCTTACATTAAGGGTGATGAATCTTGTGTTAAGAAACTCATTGATTATTGTTTAATGCTCTATATTATTTATGTCACATTGATCATGAGATTGTGGGATCTATATAATCTAGTTGTTATACTTGCGGAGTTCGTCTTGAACTCACTCTTGCTATCTCCCCCACACCTCAGGTGAAGTTTTGGGCTTGTGATCAACCAGTCAGTTGGATCCTGTAGAGTGAGGTTAACACCCGAAGTTTGGAGTTCTCTTCCGTGGTATGCTGCCTAAGGTTGTTTCTGATTTATTAAGTACGTTATATATTTTATGCGTTGTCCTTTGATATTACCCCTTATTTGTAGCTATATGTGAGGTTTGTCTTCTAAAACTCACATATGATGCATATCTGATTTTGTCCTTAAAATCGGGTGTTACACCTGACATTCTTTTCGTAACTAATCACTGAAAGTGTCTATGTGCTGACGCATAAACCAAGCTTCATCCTTCTCTGGGAATTACGATCGTAGGAAGTCCTTGTGTTTCGTGACATACGGCTCCACCACGGATGAGTTTTTAAGAACTATGTAGTGTGCTTTATTGAAAGAATCGTCCCCGTACCGCCACGGGAAGAAGAGTTCAAATATAGGGAGGGACATTTAGTCCCGGTTCCTTTTAAAAACCGGGTCTAAATTCCAACACTAGTCCCGGCCGGTGGGACGGACCGGGACAACAACTTTTAATCCCGGTTGGTGGTACCAACCGGGACTAAAGGCTAGGCTTTTGTCCCGGTTGGTGAGACCAACCGAGACTAAAAGTCCCCTCTGCCGATGTCTGACACAATAGCCGTTGGGCAGGGGACTTTTAGTCCCGGTTGGTCTCAACAACCGGGACTAAATATGTTTTTGTCCCTGACGCTATTTTAGCCGAGATTATTGTTCATTTTGGACAAGTGACCAAAGGCTTGTTCTGTAGTAGTGACAGAAAATCAACCACAAACTAAGAAGAGACAAAGAAAAAAAAGAAAAAAAGTAAACTAAGACAACAATCTATTGCAAACTTCGAATCCATTGCTCAAAATGTTCAGTGAGGCTCTCTTTCACTCTTAGAGTAGTCAGTCTCAATTCTTGAAAAAACAGAGCTCAAATCATCTTGAATAAACAGAGCTTTGGCATCATGAATCCCAATCTAAGAGTTGTTGAAGATAAGCTCATTTCTAACTTTCTAAATGGTCCAAAGCATGGCAATTATAGCATTCATGAAGAATGTAGAGCGAAGTTGTATTCTGATGGCCTTCACATTTTCCACTGAGTCACCATCCTGTACCGTATGCAGATTTATCAAGCCCAGCACTCCTGCGCAAAAGGGCAACCCCAAAATAAATGTTCCACTGTTTCCTCGGTTCCTGAAGAGCAAATTTCGTAGCTATAAGACTCTAAAATCATGTGTTTCCTTCCGAGGATATTTCTTATGCTAAGTCTGTCCTTAACTAGCAACCAACAGAACACTTTAAGCTTGGGCTGACAGTAGGACTTCCAAATCCATCTAAAGTGTATCTAGAAATTAATTCTTTCGTGGACAGAGGGAGTAGATGTTAAGTGGATGTATCCGCATTTGTTTTTTATGATTTTTTATTGAGTAAAGTCTATCATCGGTCCCTAAACTATTGTCGTGTCATTTCGGTCCCTAAACTCGCAAATTAACCATTTGGGTCATCTAACTTGTTCAGCTTTGTCATCTCGGTTCCTAAACTTGTTTAACTACCCGATCCCTAAACTTAAAAAATCACCTGTTTAGATCCTTAAATTTGATTACTTGTGTTATTCCGGTCCCTAAACTTGATTTTGAGTCTCATTTGTGTCAAAATGAAGCGATCTAAAAACTATATATCAAAAAATAATTCATAGCTTTTTTCATATGAACTCGAGACAAATTTTATACCAAAATTGTAGCCCTCAACGGGATCTACAACATTGTAGTTGAAAAGTTTTCTATTTAAAGTCGCTTAGTGTCACAAAATTTAATTTTATATTTTAAATTTCAAAATCTATAAATTTACCAAAAATATTTTGGGACCCTAAATAATTTTAATTTAAAACTTTTCAACTACAAAGTTGTTGATAGCATCGCAGGTTATAATTTTGATATAAAATTTATCTTCATTTGAGTTCATATGAAAAAGTTATGAGTTATTTTTCGATATAGAGTCTTTAGATTCGACCTATTTTGATCCAAGTGAGACTTAAAAACAAGTTTAGGGACGTGGATGACATAGCTGAACGAGTTTGAGGATCTATATATGAGATTTTCATGTTTAGGGACCATAATAACACAACCGAATAAGTTTAGATACCGAAATAGTCGTTTTACAAGTTTAGGGAGCAGAATGACACACTCGAATAAGTTTAAGGTCCGGTGAAGAACTTACTCATTTTTATTTATTTAATTCGTCATTCGTATTCAAAAAGTGTGAAACATCCGATACTATTTGTATTCGGAAAAAACAAATACCTGTAAAACCATCTAAATCTTATATCTATGACTAATTAGTAATGTAAAATGTAAACTAATTAGTAATATAACAAATTATATGCATCATTTAAACTATTTAAAACTTATCTATTATGTGGCCAATAACATTATATAATTTTTACTATCATTAATGATATATAAAGGTTAGTTTTAAAATAGCTAATCATATCATTTTAAAGTACTATAATTATTCATATATTGATGAATTTTTTATATTTAAACTATTTATTTATAAATATTATTATTTTTGAAAAATTTGGGGAAATTTATAAATATTATATATATATATATATATATTTAATTATTAAAAATAATTATTATATATGCTACTTTATGAGTTGTCGTTGTCGATGGTGGTTATATAATTATATTTTCTACATGAACAATAATTTTGTTCTACTAAAAGTATTGATGAAAGACAAATAGATATATATTATCGTCAAAATCTAATAGATATCCAAATGCATATGTGAATTCAAGACATCCATTTTGCATTTTTGTCCGAATTTGAATTAAAATATGGTAAATAGTGCTATCCATATTCGATTCCATGAGGATGTGATCTGAATCCATCCTTAGAAGTTTTTCCATGTGAAAATGGCTTAACCATTGACCTAGGACGATGACCATATTATGGATACGGAGTAGACCACTTGGTTGAGTTTGTTGTGGTAAAATCCTACTACCTAGATTTAAGTCCTCAATTTAACACGGTTGCTTCATTTTTCTAGATTTATTCTAGGATTTAACGGCACTATGCTTTTAGTGGTAGGCGACGTGTCCGTCGACAGCAAAGCGTCGGTGCTGACTTCGTTAATCTCGAGATTTGCCGATCTAATATGGTTCTTCAGAGATGCTCATAGAAGTAGGGTGTGCGTGCATACGTTCATAGTGATGAGTATACACATGTGTTTGTGTGTGTCTACGTGTGTAATCGAGTCTCATAAAAAATTGGAGTATAGTTTTTTTTGGGGGTAAAACAGGTTCATCTCCGTGGCTCAAAAACGTAGCACGATGGAAGTGCCACCAACCACCACCTAACAAAAACATATTTCATCTGTTCTAAATTATAGTTCGCTTAATTTAAGCCATAGTTACTTTTTTAATAAATATATCAATATATCTATAAGTTTAGATAAATAATGGAAGCTAATGAAGACATATTTTTTATGGAGGATTTAGTAACTGTTTGGCATAGCTTCACAACAGTTGTATGATATTTTTTTTGTCAATACTTATTTTCAAAATAGCTTCATAGCTAAAGTTGTTTTTATCTCCTCTCACAGAGATATAGGGTGGGAGAAAGCTAAAAAATAGCTTATATTAGCTTTGTTTGACACAAGTGGGTCCTTGCTTCCCAAAAAGACTGCAGTTATGTCCAGACCCTTACAACGTTTCCAATGATAATCAAATAACTAGTCTAGAAGAAATTCTATTGGTTATGAGAACATCTTTAATGACAATTTGCAAATAGCTAGCTAAATGAGGTATAGAAATAATAAAAAAATAACACTTCTATTGGCCATCAAGGAGGGAGATCAAATAGCTAGCGTCTTCCAAATAGATAATCTAGCACGATCTCCTAGAAATATCTCTCTCATATAACTCTCCACTAGTATTTATTTTTTTATTTATATGTCCCATCTCGCTAGCTAGCTATTTGCAAATTATCGTCAATAGCCAATAAATTTCTTCCTATATTTGCTATTTGGGAACCATTGGAGATGCCCTTAGCGTGTGTGTGCAGCTGGGAGGCGCCACCATTTGGCGCACATGGCCATGGCCGGAAGGGCAGGTTGCCGGGGCACAAGCATAGCCAGTGGCAGAGCTAGAGCAGAAATGAGGGAGTGCGTCACTTCTGCGCAACTTTACAATAATTTGTTATATAAATATGGAAATTAAGAGGCATAGTCCCTCATGCTAATGAAATATGTGGATATATTTCTTTTTCCATGAACATGATTTACAACATATATTTCATTAAGAGGATTAGGATACAAATTATAAAAAGAACATACAAACACTAATGTGAGACATGTCATAATATTAGCCATTAGATTTTTCTTAACTATAGTGATCGTACTTTGACAAGATTAAATCCCAAGTTGTTTGTTGTCTGTCGCAAGCGAATCAAATTTTAATTGCTTACTATCATCAATGCAAAAAAACAAATTAATATCCTAGTGGTTCCTATCCTATAAAAGTTATCCAAACATATAATCAAGAATGACATAATTAAAATCTTGGGAGATTCATTGAGGTTACATGTGCTTTGTGATGGGTTGAATCCGTTGTGCACTAGGATCTAGGTGTATTAGGAGTTGGATAGAGAAGAAATGATCAGATAAGATCATAAGAGGTGGAGGATGCTAGGACAAGAATAGGAAAAGGACATCAGTGCATGGGCAGTTGGAGAGTGGATTAGCACCGCGCGTAGGACCTCTAGGTGCAGTTTGGATACTACTGTTGCAGTGTGTGGTGGGTCATCAGATGGAGTGTGGTGGGTCATCAGTTGGACCTTTGGGTGCATGTGGTGCAAACACAGTGGAGAATTAGTGCTAATAACTTATTTCTATTTTTGCTCTGGGTGCGGCTGCACCCATAAGTGTGCCAACGTAGCTCCACCCATGAGCATAGCCACCGGGGCATAGGCGCAACTGCTAGGGCCACCGGGAGGGCCACCGACATCGTGAGCAACACGAAGACTTTTTGATGCTCTAGATGCTTATGCCCATGCTGAGTTCAAGCCCAACCGAGAGAAGGAGGAGTTGACATATTCCCTCGAGAATTCTGAACACCCTAGGCAAATGTGAGGAGAAGGGTTGATTTCATGGCAGCATGGCTTTCCTCATGACACCGAGAGCTATAGAGAAGGAAGAATGAGGAGGCAGAGTGGCTCAACAAGTTAGAGGAGGTGGTGCTTGTGATCGTAGGAGTGAGAAAAGCCTTAGACGTGAGAATCTAGGAGGAAGTTAAACATCAAGTGGAACTAGCATTGAGTAGCCAAAGGCAGCCAACATTAGAGCAGGCACGAATTGAGAAGCAGTTGTGCTTCCACGGGGCTCCCAACTCAAGATGATGATGCATTATTACAGTTCTTTTCCGTGGATGACATCACTAAAAGATGATGCCTTGTGAGCTGCACACTCCCACGGAGAATGTCACAGTCCTGGTGGCTACCGGTATTGTTTCTTCTATGGTCCTAACAAGGTAACAAGAATCCATGGGAATCCGATTCCACCTAGCTATGCTAGCACCTAGATGGATAGAGTTCTCAAAGATTATAGGGAACTAGGTCTTGACATTCCTAGAGGTGATGGGGAGATGACCCTAGGACAAGTAGAGCATTCATTCATTCTATGGTGCAAGCACTAGGATACCATCGCCTTCTCCTCAACCACCTCATAATAGGTGCCAATGAAAGTGAATAAAAAATTTTTTCAAACATTTTCAATTGGCTTCTTGTAAATGGTTATTTACTCTCAATTATTTTTGTACTCATAGGTCCCCCAACTTAAGTCTAGTTGTTTGATCTGTAGATCATGAGAGTGCTCCAAAAGATGATGCATTCCATGGCACAACTACATCTCCATCTCTATCTCCACCATCACTGCTGCGGTCTCCCCCTCCTCCCCCTCCCAAGCCCATGAAACATAAGAGGAGTACCTACCCCTAAGGAAGTCCTCGATGAAGAAGAAAGCCACTCGTAGAACAAAGCCCCCTCCCGAGAAGCTTCCTTACAAAAAGTCTAAAGAGGAATCAATAGCGACGATAGGAAAAGATGTGAATGATTGATTGAGAACATAAAAAAGAAGTGTCAAGAGAAGCGACAGAAGCCGACATTCATACCCCACAATGTACTAAGGAACTGTTGACAAAGTCAAATGTACAATAAAAAAGTATGTGAAATTTGTAAGGCCCCACCATTATCAGACTATAACCGCTCTCTCTACAAATCATATAAGGCAATGAAGAAAGCGAAGAGAGCAGGGAAAGATGTTGCACAACTTGGACAACAATCTTTGCAATCAATGAACCTGCTAGTTGTTTGATGGTACAATCATACAACAAGGTCAAATCGATTTACATGTTGATGGAAATAATAGGTCTCACAAAGGAAGACCTAGTCATGGGTAGAGGATCACCACCAAGAACCTAGTGCATTGATTAATGGAAGATCTATAAGTATGGTAGGATTCATGTCAACCTTGACTCATTTCCATCGCTACAAATGCAAATGTTCTTGTTAAAGAAGTGGTACTTAGATGCATGTAAGAAGCACATGCAATGGATTCTTGTTAGAGTTAAACAAGAGCATTACTTGCATAACAATGATGTTCTACATGTCGAGTTCATCAAATTACACCAAATATTCCACCAAGAGGCTCTCGACAAATCTCTCATCAGCTACTGGTGATGTCGGTATGTGATTCTTTCTATTATTGAAGTCACTTGTATGTTAGTTCATTGTCTATATATATTATTATCCTCACTATATTCTTTTGTACTATATGTATGCATACATGAGATGTTTAACCACAAGAAAGGGTCTTTGATGTAAGTTTCATGTATCCATATATCATATTTGAAGACAATATTAATAAATGGCTAGATCAAGTGGACAGGAATATGTTCAGGTTCTTAGATGAACAACATTATAGGACAACAATACTCTTCCCTTATAACTTCAAGTGAGTGCCAATTTCTTGTGCACATTTTATACTCCATGTCGAGTGTAATTAATGAGGTATACCTATGTATAAACATGCAGCTTTCATTGGTTACAAGTGGTCATTGATCTTGTCGAGTGTAATTAATGAGGTATACCTATGTATAAACATGCAGCTGGGTAAAGTTTACTGAGAAACACTAGGGTGATTGGAAGGTGCCTCTAGATATAGTCAAATACCCAGTAAGTACTAGCAAGGTCACATCTTTATTTAGCTCAATTCATTATTATCATGCGTGATTGGTTAATGAATCTTTTTCTCGTAAAGTGGTGTCTACAATAGGAATCAGGGAACAACTTATGTGAATACTACTTTTATGAGTTCATGCAGTACTAGTTGGAAACAGGTGAAGAGATCATCAAAGTATGTAAACAATATATACAATTTATTTATTACCATTATGTTGATATATACACACACTAATCATATATATTTATACTTTTTCTTTCATTCAATGAATGGAGCAAGCATGAGGTCATACGAAGTGATCAGATTAAAGCAATTCAAAAATTATCAGTAGGGTTTCTTAATGACCAGGTCTTACATCTCAGTGGTGCATACTATGCTGGAACAAAAATAGTTCCCACCATGATGAAGGTTAGAATTGAATGTAATCTTGAGGACATGAGTACAAGCTTTTGTTAGCTTATGTACATATTCCATGTACAAGGTTTTGAAATATTTGTATAGTTTCATACATTTTAGTATGTTAGTATAGTGTTGGAACAGAAACATATACATCTGGATGTATATTAGCAGTGTAGCATTTGTATACGAAAAGCTAGTTGAAACCAAAAATAATTAAACTAAAAATAAACCATAAAAGAAAAATAAAAAAGGGTACCTTTGGTACCAGTTGGCAATACTAACTAGGACTAAACATGCCAGCCCTAAGGCAATGTCTGGAGCCCATTACCAACTAGTGGTAGCCCCCTTTTAGTCGTGATTCCCTGACCGGGACTAAAGGGGTGGCCTTTAGTCGTAGATATTCATAGTATAGGTTGGGAACTAGAATTGAATGGGTTTTCGAACCGACTGTGATGCTCACTCCTGCACTAATGCTAGTGTGCATGTTTGATGAAAGTTCTTTAACGAGGAGAGCGAGTTAGCAATTGCAGAGAAGTATAAGAAGATTAGAAACTAGAGCACAATGCTATACATCCCAAATTACAAGTTGTCGGACCTCTTTGGAATAGGCAGTCGAGATTGATGCTCAAACCTACACTAGTGCCAACGTGCTTGTTAGACAAAAGTTCTTGAGGAGAGCGAGTTAGGGACCGCAGAGAAGTACAAGAATATTAGAAACTGGAGCACAAAGTTCGACATCTCGGGTGACAAGTTGCTAGACCTCTTTGGTTGAGGGCCACTAAATAAGCAGTGATCTTAGTTTCACATGTATGAATGTGATATATGTTTGTGGTATGATAAGGAAGACATGCATGTAATAATTTAATGTTGGTTCGCGGTACGATAAGGATGACACACGAATGAATGTTGTATCTATTTGTCCTCTGTATGTGTATTTTCTACTGTTTTATTGCAAAAATAGAATTCCAAATTCAAAAAAGTATTTTTTAATATAGAAAAACATCAATATAGGCGGCAAGTAATAAAAGCAGGCTCTATTAATAGTTAACAATGGCAGGCTACTTAAATCACCTACCTTGGTTAATCACTTATTAATGGAGATAGGTGGCTAAAGGTGAACTGAGGTGGTTTCTTAATATACTAGCCAACCGTCTCCTTAGGTTTGGATAAACCAAGAACTTTGGATAGAGGCAGATGGTTTGTGTGTATCGGTTAATCCAAATTGCTCGCCTGAGTTTACTGTAGTAGTGTCTCGAAATACTACTAGCTAGTAATTCATGTATATCCAAATAACACAAGACTATATAAACTTTAGCTACTATATTTTAGTCACGCGACGATTAGTGGAGTAACATAGATGATCAAGCAGGCCCTAACATTGTGTTGCCAACCAAAATTGTCCATTTTGTGAAGTTGTCAAAATGTGGAATAGACTTCACCATTGCATTCCTCTTGTCGAGACAATCAAAAAACATATATGGAACATCTAATTTGGAATCTGGATGAAGAAGTGCTCCGCTGTTGGAAATTCCAACCTCAGTCACGAGTTCCAACACATGTCGAGAGTTCTGACTCACGTCGGAAGTTCTGACCCGACTTGATTTCTGGTAGACCTAATAACTGTTTAGATCTGGCCTTCAGGATTTTGATCCAAACTATTCCAAACTCATGGAAAACTTGGAAAATAAGACTTGAAGAGGTTTCATACTAGGATAAGACCACCTCCCCTCTATATATATGAGAGGATCTTGGCCGATTGAGTTCCCATCTATCCAATCGATATACAAACAAATTAATCTACTCTCTTTACCCCTTTTCTCCTCTCCTCCAACCTCCATGCTATTCATCCCTTGATCCACAACCAAGGATAGCACCCTAGGCTCGTCGGCCAACCTAGGGCAACCCACCGATGTCCTTGCCCTAACAGGTCCCCCGAGTGAGAGCTTTGATGGTTCTTTGCTAGTTTGCTTAAAAACTAGCTAGTTCTTCATCACGCAAGCACGTTGGTTATCCTTTGGAGGTTTGCTTGTAAACCTCTCCGCTCTTCACCATGAAAGAGTGAGATCTCACTGCGTTCTTTGGTCCGTAGCGGCCAGAGCGTCCAATGCCCTTTCGGGTGTGTCTTTTGGACCACATCTGACGTCAACACACTTTTTGGTGACTCCACTGAGAAGAATTTGCTTTGACTCTACTTTGTAGGTGATTATTCTTGCCCTAGTCCTAATTCCCACCGATCTATCTTCTTGTATTCGCCATTACCATTCAATCTAGCCCAAAAGGCCGATTAGATCTAGTTTTGACCCGTTGTGATCTCATTTGCAATTTTGCAACAAGTTGCGCTACTTATTGGAAAATTCAGCAAGGCGGTCAAGCTCTAAATCATGGAATACCAAGGGGAGTCATCACAATACTACTGCAATTACCCCAAGGTACAACTTGCAAATGCATCTTATGTTGCTAGTCGTAATAATTCTAGATATGTTGTATCGACTGGTACTTTTGATAATGCTCCTTATCATCATCAAGAGCCAATGCCTATTGTAAATTCTTCAAGTCCTGATGCTACTAGTAACATGCAACATATAAATTGTTTATCGGCTATAAGTTCACAATATGTGGTTTCACCACAAGACATGCCGATGAACAAGAGAATTGGCTAATACAATGCTAACTATTTAGCCAATTACTCTCAAAATTTAACACCTTATGCTAATACTAGTATTCATAATTTAGCTTCATATGTTACTCTCAACTCAAGCCAAATTAATGACAACTCATGATTCGGCTTCACATGTTACTAGTAACCATAGCCGAATCAATGAAAATTCAGCACTGTGTGCACATGCAAACAATCATGATTTGGCTTTATATGTTGCTCTTAAATCAAGCTAAAATGACAAAGATTTAGCCCATACTACGAATGCATATGGCTCCTCTAAATGGAAGGTACCCGAGTATTATAGACCGTACCAGTTACACATTGATTACTTAAAAACTCCTAATGGTTGGTGGGTACCTGATTTTGATGATTTTAGTGGTGAAGATGATAAGACCATTGTGGAACATATTTGTATTTATCTCTCAAAGTTCAGTTTTGCTAGTAAAGAAGACTATATGAGAGTGCAAAATTTTCCTTTATCTATTATTGGTATTGCCTTTGTATGGTTTACATCTTTGCCCCAGTATACTGTTGGCTTATGGTCTCAATTAGAGGAGCAATTCTATGATTTTTTTGGAAAGACTAATGAGAAAAGGCCAATCATAGTTGAGTCATCGGCTAAAAGAGGATTGCTAGTGGGCATGAAAGGAAGAATTGATTCTGATGTAAGCAAATATTTGGTTGCCAAAGTTGAAAATCACAATAGCTTTTCTGAATTAGTCATATCTCACAAAACAAGTCTTGGTAAAGAAAAGCATGAGAAGCACAAGAGAACAGCTAGACTTGATTTTTCAGGAGCCAAAGGGGTTATACATGTATCTAATGATTACTACATCATTCATGGAGATCAAGCCCCTACAAGCAATAAAGGAGCGTTGTCTGCCTGCCCAGAATCGGCTAAGCTGACTTTGAAGTTGGCTAAGCCGATTCCTACCTACTCTAAGTCGGCTAGGCCAACTCCTCAATTGGCCAAGCCATCGCCTCTATTACCTATGAGTCAGCTAGGTTGACTTCCTAGTCAGCCAAGCTACCTACCTCTGCTATGTCAGCCTAGTCGACTTTCCCAGTTTCGACAGCCACCGATGCGTCTTCGGATAATTTAGCATCCTGTTGTTCATGTTCTAGAGATGAAGAGTGGCATCATGCAAATCAAGAATATACACAACATAATAACAAAAGTACAAGATGCAAATACTTTGCTCAAATTCCAATCCGGTCACGCTATATCAATTTCAGCATCTATTAGTGATATCTTTGCTAATGGTTATAATAGACCGATTGAGAATAGCAATTTATTTATTCATAATAAAGTAAATTCAGATTCTATCGACCAGCACATTGTTTCATATGGCAAGGCTGATAGTGGTAGTTTGTCACCAAAGCTTGTCAAAAGCATTTGCAAAAGTGTGGTTGAATGGATTGATGTCAAATCTGATCCATTCGTTTGCCTAGCTTTAAAGCCGACTCCACAAAAGAATCGGCTAAGGAAATCAAAGTATACCTTTGACTTTATTTTTTGTGTTCACGTCTTTGATATCTTGCTCTAGAATAATTTTATTAGAATAATTGATCATATTGCTTTGTCATCCATTCAAAACTTAGAAGAACTTACATATTGCAAGTGGCACAATTCTTCTGATCATAATACTTCTTATTGCAATGTGTTTTGTCGAGTGATCCAATCGGCCATTGATAATGGACGATTGAGATTCTCTAAAGCTCAACAAGTGGACTAATTGGATTTAATTGGTCTTGATGGCAAAAAGGTTTCAAATCTGCTTGCATTAGCCAATTCACTCAATGGTTCCCATGCCCAAGAGAGAGATGTAGAGCCCTCAAGTGAAGAAAAATTTGTTGTCCAAGAATTGCAATTTAAAGATACTCAAGAGAATAACAATGTTATCATAATTTCAGAAGGCACTAGGGGGTAGGTGAAGTCTCTCCAATTGGAGCAAAGGCCGATTGATCCCTTTGAGCAAAAGGAATCGGCCAAGGATTCTCCTTTGAAGCATGTCTCTCAAGACAGAGATAAGGAGGATACTCATAAAGTTGATGGAGGTAAAGGCCATGACAAGCTGAAGAATAGAAGGCCAAAACTTAGCTTCAAGGAACTTCTAGCTAAATATGAGAAGATAGCTGAAGCAAATGTCACCAATCGGTCAAAGAAAGTTCAATCATCAAAATTGCCTCCAAAGCACAAGTCTCGAGAGTGGAATTGGCAAGGAGATAGATCTCACACAACAAGAACATATTCTCCTTTTGAGCAGCCAATTCCCATGTCTTATGTATCACAACCCACATATTTTTATCCTTATTCATCATGGGGCTGGTTTGATCAAGAGGCACATGTTCCATTATATTTTAGGCCACAATATGTAGTATGCAGCTCCTAAATATTCAAAGAGATCATCATCTTATAAAGACCATTTTGATCAAAATCTGTCTAGAGCCCAACCAAAGAAGAAAGTGGTAAAACAAGTTTACCGTATGATGTATGATGGCTGAAAGGAGAAAAGTTCAAATCTGCATTCAACTATTGAAAAGCCAATTACATTGTTGAAAAATCTAGCTATTGATGTCAAGCAAATGACAAAATCATCTATTGATATTCTAGGTGCCAAATCTGAACCAAAGAAAGTGAAAGTGCCCAAAATCAAGAAAGATTTGTCGCTGTCCAAAAGTAAAATAAAATCGATATGCTCAATCGGTTTACCAAAGTGGAAAGAGAAGAAATTACAGAAGCTTAGTTCAGAGAAGGTAAAAGAAAAAGGCTTAGCATGGGTTCCTAAAGAAAATATTCAAACTCAAAAGGATGATGCTCAAGCAAGTGGTGCAACAAAGGTAAAAGGAGAGAAGAAGATTCAAGAAACAATTGCCAAGTTGGAGGTTTGCACCAAATCAACAAAATGTGTGGTCATGGCATCATCCATACTCTCTGCCTATGCTTATGTGGAATTCATCCTGTGGTTTGCATGGTTATCCTTCAGCTCCTTATTTTGGTCCTTGGAATGGATCTTTATATTATAGAGGGTTGCCAAATTATTTTGCTTATCAATGATCGAGAGCGAAATATTTATTTCGGTTATGTACGCTCTTGTGGATGAATTCATATAGCCAGTATTTTTATATCACCCTTAGCGTAAAATATAGCCGATGAGTGTTTGCAACCATCGTGCTATTAGAAAGCTCCCACAGAATTCACTTTTGTGGCTTTCAGGTCAGGGGGGCATGATATACGTATCTTGATTTACTTCATGGATGTGACAATTTGATTAATCTACTTACAAATAAGGCCAAGGTGTTGGCATGATCATTATTTCTTACAATGGTGCTGTTTGAGACATCAAGCCGATTAAAATTACATTTGCACAAAAATTCAAGCCAAATGTGAATTTTCCGTATTCGGCTTGGCTATATTGTAATCCATGAGGTATGACATGTTGAAGCCTATGGTGATTCTTTACTAGAAGTACAACAAGTCGCTGAGATGAAAATCAAAAGGGCAACATGTTAGTTCAATAAGCATCTGGCCTTGACGTCGGTGAGCATATTTTTGACATCAAAGAAAGGCCGGTTGTTGATAGTAATTAACTCCAATTTTCCACCGTCAACTAACCAAAGGAGAGATATAAAATGACTTATAAAGTAAGGTTATAGGGGTTTATTCTAATGAGTTCCACGAGTTGTGTTGATCTCACTTGCTTTGCAGGATATTCAATATTTCACAATATAAAAGTCTCTCAAGTAAAGAATCTAAGTACACCATTGTGGAGAGCTCATCAAGACGATCAAGACGGACATATCATTTGCCATATTTGGAGCACCAGGGAGAGAGTCCTTGATGGACACGACCCGAAAGGCTCTAGAAGACCCTAGAACCATCATCCATTACAAAACTAGAGACTAAACCGACAAGATTCCTAGCTCTGCAAAATAATCTTTTTCAGAGATTTATCCAAAAGCTGGAAAAGGAAAGAATCTATCCGTGACATGACTCGTTGTGCAAACAGATCAGACCCTAGAAGGATATAGAAGACACCAAAAGACACGAGAACAAAGCAGGAGACCAACGGTCGCCAGGTGGGGCCGGTCGGCCCCACTAGCCAAGCTGGTCGGCCTAGGCCCACCTGGAGGTGCCTTATCCTTTGCGTGATGGTTTCCAACCGACCTCTTTGATGCATCTTGACCCTTGTTCTATGTCAGTTTGATCCAAGGGCTACGGTTCATCCCATCGGACTCTATAAGCAGAGGCAGACCCCCCTGAGGCATCGATCAATCATCAATCAATTAGTTCATCATATCTCATAGTCCAGTCTAGAGCTCCACCAATTAGGGCATAGCTAGAGGAGTCAAGCAACGCTTGGATTCTGGATCTAGTCACGAGGAGGCTAGGTGAAGTATTGTACTTCTCTCTTGTATTCAATATTGTTAATCTATTTGAGTTATTTACCTTCTAGTTCATTATGTTTATCTTCTATTTCATCCTTTGTTCTTCTAGTTCATCAATTAGATCTTCTAGTTCATCTCGTTCTTGTTCTAGTTCGTCTAGTTCATCGTCTAGTTCATCGTGTTCTTGTCGAGTTTATAATTCCCCTCTAGTTCTTATTCTAGTTTGTGTTTGAGTCGAATACTTGATATAACTTGGTATAATCATATATTCATAATTATAATGTTTATTGCCTACTTTGATTTTATGTTTAATATAGTTGGATTAACTTCCAATGATAAAATTCTTGAATCTATAAATAATAGAATGGATAGCTTTACTTCTGCCATAAAGAATCAACTTAGCTTTAATAAGATGATAGAATCTCAAATCCCTCAGCTAGCAGCTTCAGTACCCATGGCCAAAAAAGGTAAGATTCTAGAGAATCCAGATGAATTAGAAACTATAAAACTTGTAGATATCTTTAATGCAGGAGAATACTTCATCGCACCTCCCAGACCACTGAAACCAGTGTGGGGAGAAGAGGATATGCCAAAAAAGAAAGGAGATCCAGAAAGACCTGTTATTCCCATCCGCATCAAAGCCCACACCTTCGATGAAGTATTCTGTGACTTGGGAGCAAGTGTCAATATTATGCTAAAGGTAATTTATGAGAAACTTCAAGGTGAACCTTTGTTGTACACAACCATATGTTTACAGCTTGCAGATTAGACATTGTGCTACCGCAAGGGAATCCTAGAGAATGTTCTCATAGGAGTTGGACACTCGACTCTTCGAGTAGACTTTGTGGTGATAGAAATAGGAGGAGATGAAAGAGCACCCATCATTTTGGGATGACAGTTTCTCAGCATAGCTAAAGCCATCATCTATGCAGACACCGCCAAGATCTATTTCACCCTTGGGAATACTAAAGAGAGATTAAGTTTCAAGCATCATACACTTATAAACCAAGTTCATCCTCAACGCTCGTACGATTACTTGGATTATGATAAGACCCGAGAAAAGAAGTACAATATTGCAAAGAGGAAGATTCCAAAGGACAAGCTTCGAGAGAAGAAGGTTCTTGAGAAGAAGCCTTAAGAAAAGAAGATTCTAGTCAAGAATGTCTACACCTATGAAGGCATCCTTACCTACTCCAAACAAGAATAGGAATAAGAAGGAGAAAGGCAAAGTAAAGCTACCTGATCAAGAGACTGTTTGGATGGTCAATACAATTGAACCACCCATTGACCCTGCTTTTCCTCCATCACACCTTGACAAGGATGATCCTGGAGTAACTACCATTGATTGTATGATCGAAGAAAGCACCTTCTACAAGACATTCTGTGACATTGGCTCAAGCATCAACATCATGTCTATGCTAACATATAAACATTTATACCGTGATAGACCCTTGTGCCCAACATATTTACAGCTGCAGCTAGCGGACCAATCATTTTGATTTTTGGACGGAATAGCTAAAGATGTAGCAATAAAGATCATGGATCATGAGGTTCTCACTGACTTCATGGTTCTAGACATGGGTTAAGAAGATGATGTCCACCTTATCTTATGAAGACTCTTCCTTCACACCAGTAGTGCGATCATCTACATGAAGCAAGGAGATATCCATTTTCACTTCCCTAGAGAAAAAATATGTTGTTACTTTAACAGTTATACTTCTTATGAGAAGCCCAAGAAGAACAGGAATAGGAGACGCCATTCTCCACATCAAGCCATCAAGAAGGAAGGGGCTGATCAGAAAAAGAAAGCTGTTAAAGAAGAAGCTACTCTAGAGGTTAAAGAAAAGATTCTAGATGAGGAATCACAGGACCACAGACCAAGAAAGTGTGGAGAAAGAAAGATACAACACCACCAAGCACTCCCGCACAAGAAGAAGAAACGCTATCTCCTAACTCACCAGACACTCAGGAATACATGGAAAAGGAGAAATCAGGGGAAGATTCTGCATCCTCACACACCCTGCCAAGTACTTGACTGAGCCAGAAGGTCCGGTTCGACGGACCTAAATCTTCGAACCTTCGCCAAAAAGGTTACATCGGTAAGTTATCCTCATATTACTTCCCTGCATAATTTTTACTTTAGCATATTTACTTATCTTACATTCAGTCATAAGCATATTACCCCATTGCACTGAAAAGAAAACAAAAAATTATTTTGTTGCATCATAGCATTGCATTTTAAAAAAACTTAAGCCCCATGCAAGTAAGTCTCAGCTAATTATTATGGAGGCACAAAAGTAATTTTGCATTGGCATACAAAATAGATAATTGTTGGGTATTTTAAACGCAAACAGAAAAATCCGCAAGCGTACGGATACCGATGTAGCTTTCACCCGGGAGTATTCCAGAGTATCGATTTTCCACAGGGAACGTGAGTGTACTAATTAAGACTCAAGATTGCCCAAGGATAACTATATAATTATTTTTTTGGTGGGAAGAGAGAAAGTTTCCTAAGAGTTCTCTAGTTGATCTAAGAATCAAGAATTACTTCAAAGATTATCTATTTCGGGACATCAGAACACTAACCACAGAAAGAGATGAGAAGGGGGCTAGGAAGCTCTGACTACGGTCCTACAGACATGTCACACCCAAATTTAAGGATAAATTTGAGTACAATAATCTCATGTGCGCCCCAGGAATAGTCGCGCACACAAGTCAATAAATTACAAATGTATCATCACAAGTGTCTTACATAACGTTATTACAACACAAATATATCAAAGTCTGCGACAAACGGAAAATATAACTCATAACTAGCTATGATAAGATAGCTCCAACACACGGACGACCGACTGGGATCGCCAACCTAGAAGTCCTCCGGAAATTCCTCGTAGAAGCTTTCATCTGTTACCCATCCGGGATTTTGTCCAAAAAGAAATATAAAGACAAGCGTGAGTACATCTCGTACTCCGCAAGCATAACATAGGATTTTATGCGGCTCAAAAAGGTCAGACACTGGCTACTACAGTTAGCATTTTAGTTGGTCAATGTTTTAATCCTATTTAGTCACAAATTATGCTTAAGCTCCTGATTTGCCCACATGAGTACATGATAATAACACCGTTAACCTTCACGGCTAACACCATCACCATAATAGTTAAACCACATTAATCATCACGATCAATGCGTCAGATTTTCATAAGTTATTCCCCCGTAACCATCCACACCCAACTATTCCATAAGGGTCCAAGGCCGCTCATGTCCGAGAGCACGGCTAGTATACCAGTTTGATCAAACTTTGCGCAGAGGTGTGCACTTTTCCCGTAAGTCGTGTTACCCATATGCTCGAGGTTTGCAAGACCCACTAACACTGCCAAGGTGAGCGGGCAAGGAATACTATGAAGCCTTCCATAGGCCACGTCTAACCAGTTAGGGCCGCGAGGTTTCCTCGGCAGGCAGATATAGAGAACCCCCCTTTCCTATGGCACATTTCCATCATGACTGTTCACATAGGAACAAAAGTAGTTCTATACCCAAAGTGGCAAGCCCCTCTTGCGCCCTTTCGGATAACCTCTAACCAGCTAGATGAGGTCCTACTACTGAGCTAAAGTTAGAGCCATATAACCATCACGATTGCACTGTATGTCCCGGATGGTCGCTTACAGAGAAGTCCTTACGGAGGGTCTAGGTCAACCTGACCGAAGTCAATTGCACCATAGCCCTTTTCCCAACATTTGTCATCATATTCATTAAAGTCAGAGTGATAGTAAAGTCTCAATTAATTAAAGCACTAGCAAAGCTACCCACATGCATACTACCATAGGTGTCATAAATATATAGTCAGGTAGCTAGGGTGTCCTTAGGGTTATCAAAATTAGACACATGCAGATGCGTAATTAATTAAGTGAATAGGTGTACAAGGGAAACCTATGTTATACTTGTCTTCGGTGAAGGGGAACTGCTGCTGGTCCTGCTGCTCCTCGGAGTAAAATGGATCACCCACGGACACGTCACCGTCTGCGCTTGATCGGTACCACACAACAACACGCATTCCAAGTTCAATCATACAAGCAAACAATTCTTTAGTTAGAACAGTATACCAACAGATCAAAATGAAATAAAATATTTAAAAACAGAACCTACGTTACGCTACGATAACATAGATACGAAGATCACGAAAATCGGAGCTAAAACGACCAAATTACGAATTTACGGTGATTTCCTATAGGCATTTAATTAATTAAACCTAACCCTAAAAATAAAAAGTTGCAAACTACAGAAACAGTAGTACTAACATGTAGAGAATTTAATTACGATTCTAACGCAATTCGAACGGGTCAAATCGGAGCTAAAACAAATATTTTATGGCCAAAACAGTGTAGTGGCAATTCTGTAAATAAAGCATGATTTAAACGAATTTAAATAAATACAGAAATTCCAGGATTTTCTCTGGCCGAGGACTGCGGTGCAAATTCAATAATTTTGGGGGACTCTTTAACAAGATTGCCCCCGAAGGGGTATGGAGCACTCTGGGCCGTCGGATTAGAGATCTACGGCTCAGATTCATTCTGGGGGGAGAGAGAAGAAGGGCGGCGCGCCTGGCCGGAGCTGCAGCAGGAGGTGGCGGCGCTCCATGGCCGGCAGGCCCGAGCTCGCCGGAGCCACCCTACAACACGCTACAACGCTCGGTTTCACGAACTAAACACACCGGGAGAGAGAGAGGACGATGGCGAGTCCAACCCGGGACCTTGCGCGGCCGGGGGTGCGCCCGCGCGGCATGCTCCATGGCCGGCGGCCATGGAGCTCGCCGGAGCTCGCAGCCGGGGGCTTGGAGGCACGAAACAACAAACTATTCGGTTGGGAAGAATGCGAGGAGGAAGGGGAAGCTCACTGGCGCGACGAAAACGGCGAGGATGGCCCGGAACGACGAGCTTCGCGCGGAGGGTCGCGGCGGCGGTTTTCTGCGCAAGTCGAGAGGAGGAGAGGCAGGGAGAGAAGAAAATGGGGAGGGGGGAGAAAGCTTGGGCACACAGGGGCTATCCAACTTGAAGCCGAGGCGCGAGGAGGGGAGAACGTGGGAGCGGGGGCCTCGGCCTAGGCGGTTTCCAACCGAGAGAGAGGAAGTCGGGGCGGGCGGTTTGGGGAAGGAGATGGTCCTAACGGGTGGGCCCCACCCGTCAGCCACCAGCGAGAGAGAGGGGGAAGGGGGGGAAGTCGGCTGGGCCGCGGCCCAGGAAGGAGGCGCGGGGCGGGGGGGGGGGGGTGTTCTGGGCCAAGGTCGAAAGGAAGAAGGGGGAGGGAAGGAAAGCTTTTTTTTAGTTTTTTTTCCAAACCAATTTTTCCAAACTCTTTTCAAAATGAAATTGAATTCAAATTCCTTTGTTCAAAGACCACTCATCACATAAAAGAAGTGCACCAGCATGTATGCAACAAAGATATTCGCCTAAACTTATATTTACTTTTATTCTCCCAAAATTTATTATTTTCCTATATTGAAATGCTCACAAAATAATTCATTTAAATTCAATTCATCTATTTTAAATAAATAAAATTTTTGGGTGTTACAATTCTACCCCTCTTAAAAATAATCTCGTCCTCGAGATTGAGACGGTGCTTACTCAAAGAGATACGGATAAGATTGCTTCAGCTCATCTTCTCTTTCCCAGGTGGCTTCTTCTTCCTTATATCGGTGCCACTGCACTTTACATATTTTTATAATCCGACTTCGGGTAACTCTTTCCGCGGTTTCTAAGATCTTGATCGGATATTCCTCATAAGTCAGATCCCCTTCGACAGTGAGCTCTTCTAACGGAATTTGTTCCTCAGGCACTCGCAAACATTTCTTCAGTTGCGACACATGGAATACATCGTGAATACCCGACATACTCGCAGGCAACTCTAACTGATAGGCCACTTCTCCACGTCTCCTAAGAATCCTGAACGGTCCAACATACCTTGGTGCCAATTTACCCTTCATATTAAATCTCCTGACACTTCTCATAGGTGACACCTTGAAGTACACATAGTCGCCTATCTCGAATGCCAAATCTCTTCTTCTAGTATCAGCATAACTCTTTTGCCGAGACTGGGCTACTCTCAAGTTGTCCCGTATCTTCCGCACTTGTTCCTCTACATCTCTAAGACCATCTGGTCCAAATACTTGACTCTCACCAGTTTGATTCCAAAACAAAGGTGTTCTACATTTCCGCCCATACAATGCTTCAAACGGTGCCATATCGAGACTTTTCTGGTAACTATTATTATATGAAAATTTAGCATATGGTAAACTGGTGTCCCAACTGGTACCATACTGTAACGCACATGCTCTCAACATGTCTTCTAGAATCTGATTAACTCTTTCAGTCTGCCCATCGGTTTGGGGATGATACGCGGAACTAAAGTTCAACTTTGTTCCCACCGATTCATGTACTTTATGCCAAAATTGTGATGTGAACTGTGTACCCCGATCAGACACGATCTTCTTCGGAACTCCGTGCAGACTCACGATTCTATCCATATATAATTTTGCCAACTTTGCACCATCATAGTTGGTCTTAACGGGCAAAAAGTGAGCAACTTTAGTGAGTCGATCCACTATTACCCAAATTGAATCATACCCACGCTGAGTGCGGGGCAATCCAGTGATGAAATCCTTACCTACTTCTTCCCATTTCCATTCAGGCACTTGCATTGGCTGCAACAACCCTACAGGTCTTTGGTGCTCGGCTTTCACCCTCTGACAAGTGTCACATATGGCTACATACTCAGCCACATATCTCTTTAATCCATACCACTAATATTTTTCTTTAAGATCTAGATACATCTTGGTGCTTCCGGGGTGAATTGAATATGCAGAGTCATGTGCTTCACGTAGGATTGCATCTCGGATGGATTTTACTTCAGGCACACATATCCTATTCCCAAACCATAGTGTACCATTTTCATCCAACCTGAAACCTGGTGCTTTTCCAAGCACTACATTCTCTGAAATTTCTTTTAATTTCTCATCCTCCAACTCACCTTTGTGGATTTCTTGCTCTAGGGTGGGCTCTAACTCCAATTCAATAGTGTTGTTCACTAAACCCAAATTGAGATGCTCTATTTCAGCTAGCAACTCTGTGGGAATGAAGGTCAATTGCAGCCCATTGGCATAACTCTTTCGACTAAGTGCATCGTCAACAACGTTTGCCTTCCCGGGATGGTAATGTACCTCCAGGTCATAATCCTTTATTAATTCCAGCCAACAGCGTTGCCTTAGGTTCAGATCCGACTGTGTGAAAATATACTTCAAACTTTTGTGGTCCGTATAAATATCACGCTTGTGTCCAATCAAATAATGCCTCCAAATCTTTAGAGCATGAACCACGGCAGCTAGCTCCAAATCATGAGTAGGATAGTTCAACTCATGTTTTCTCAACTGCCTGGATGCATAGGCCACTACTCTTCCTTCTTGCATAAGCACACATCCAAGGCCTAGGCGAGATGCATCGCAATAAATAGAGAAGGTTTTACTCAGATCTGGTAAGGTCAACACTGGGGCTGTGGTCAACCTTTTCTTTAGCTCCTCAAAATTTTCTTGGCACTTATGTGACCAAATAAATTTGGCACTATTCTCTAGTAGGGTTGTCATGGGCTTTGCTAACTTAGAGAAGCCTTCAATAAATCTTCTATAATACCCAGCTAGTCCCAAAAAGCTACGGATCTCACTAGCATTGGTTGGAGGCTTCCAATTTAGCACATCCTGCACTTTACTGGGGTCTACAGCTATTCCACCGTTAGAGACCACATGTCCCAAAAATGAGACCTCATCCAACCAAAACTCACACTTGCTTTTCTTGGCATACAATTTATTCTCTCTAAGCTTTTGCAAGACCAGCCTCAAATGTTCAGCATGTTCTTCTTTTGTTTTGGAGAAGATTAATATATCATCAATGAATACTACCACGAACTTATCCAAATACTCCATGAACACCTTGTTCATCATATACATGAAGTATGCAGGTGCATTGGTTAGCCCAAATGACATGACTGTATACTCATACAAGCCATATCTTGTGGTAAAAGCTGTCTTAGGTATGTCAGTTGCACGGATTTTCAACTGGTGGTAGCCAGATCGGAGGTCAATTTTGGAGAACACACATGCTCCTTTTAGTTGGTCAAATAAGTCATCTATTCTAGGCAGTGGGTACTTGTTTTTAATAGTGACTTCATTTAATGACCGATAATCCACACACATCCTCCTAGTGCCATCTTTCTTATCAACAAAGATTACTGGTGCACCCCATGGTGAAGAACTAGGACGAATAAACCCTTTTTCTTGCAATTCCTTAAGCTGTTTCTTAAGTTTCTCTAATTCATTTACTCCCATTCTATATGGTCTTTTTGCTATGGGTGCAGTTCCAGGTAAAAGCTCAATAAGAAATTCAATGTCTCGATCTGGTGGCATACCTGGCAACTCGTCCGGGAACACATCTGGGAACTTGTCCACCACCTGGTCTTCTTGATTACCACCACTCAACTGATTCACTGTAGCAGTCGGCTGAGGCTGAACTGCCACGTTCACACTTATTATGTCCCCACCTGGTGATGTCACCACCACAGACTTCTCCTGACACTGAATTACTGCCCCATGCTGCTTCATCCAATCCATTCCAAGTATGAGGTCAATTCCCATGGTTCTCAACACAATAGGTTTCACCTTGAAATCTACCCCCTTAAGGATATACTAGTGGAGGGGCTCCAGTAATTAGCTGGCATGTTGCCTCCCAGTGAATTTACTAGCATAGAATTTTTCAGTGCACAAAGTGGGATGCTATGCACTCTAACAAAAGCTTGGGAGATAAAAGAATGTGAAGCACCAGAATCAAACAGTACTGTAGCGGGGATGGAGTTGATGTTGAACGTACCCATCATGACCTCAGGTGCTTCCTGAGCTGTGTCAATGGACACATGATTCACTCTTCCAGAGAACGGAGGTCGAGCAGGCCTCTGATTGCTGTTCTGGTTTTGCTGGACTGGTGGATTCTGCTTCTTGGGGCACTGGTATGCATAGTGTCCCACCTCTCTGCAGCGGTAACATGCATTAGGATTGCCGCTGGGTGCTGCACTCTTGCCAGGAGCATTGTTAGGCACTCCTTGGCATGGTGCCTGGTTGCTGACCTGTTGCTGGGGGCGCTGCTGACTCTGATTTCCATGCTGTTGCTGGGGACGTTGTTGGTTCTGGTGGTTGTACTGCTGGTGGTACGGAGGACGCTGAGGAAACTGACCATGGTTCCACTGATTCTGTGGTCCTTGACTGCGCTGAGGGAATCCCTGCTGAGGATATGCACGTGGGCGAGTGTTGCTGCCCGACGGCTGCCCCTAGAGCTTTCTCTTCTTTGCATCCATCTCCTTGCGCTTGTCGTCGATGACAATAGCGCGGTTCACCAATTCTTGAAAACAAGGGTAGGTGTTGCTGATCAGCTGCAGTTGCAGTCCATCATACAAACCCTTCAGGAAGAGGCGCTGTTTGTTAGAGTCCCTAGCCACCTCATATGGAGCATATCGTGATAGCTGTGCAAACTTGTCACGATACTCACTGATTGACATCGATCCCTGCTTGAGAGACCGAAACTCTTCCGCTTTCAGTTCTATCAGGCCCTCTGGAATATGATGGGACCTGAACTCTTCAGTAAACTCCTTCCAATTGACTGGCGGAGCATTGTTCGGGCGTCCATATTGATAGGACTCCCACCACTCCTATGCAGGTCCTTGCAGCTGGCCTGATGCGTACAACACTTTCTCCAGGTCGCTGTATTGGGCTATGTTCAGCTGCTTCTCGACTGCTTTTAACCAGTCGTCTGCCTCCAGTGGATCAGAGGCACGAACACCCGGGGACGTCCTTTCAAGAACTCCCCATGCTTGTCACGGACTTGAACCGGCGGTGGTGTTGCTACTGGTTCATTGTTCACACGGTTCATCATGGCTTGCATCAGATTAGCTTGCATACCCATGAGTTGCTCAATAGTCATCGGCGTCTGTGGTGGATTCTCAGGTACACCACGTCCACGGCCACGACCACGACCATGGCCACATCCACGACCAGCGACTACTCCTTCAGCGTCCATCTGCTTCCAACAAAGATTCACGGCTTTTAGTGATCTTCCAAAATAATTATTCATCGCTTATAATGAATAAAAACAAGACTAACAGTTTTCTGGACAAGTTTCAAACTCAGCAGGTTGGTAATCTATACTTATCTCAGAATCTAGAGATCCAATAGGAACATGGTGTGCATCGTTGGAAAGGTTAAGAAATTCTCTACAAACTTTATTTAGACCACATTTACTGGTTCCAATAGTAACATAATCAAAATTGTGGTTTATCAGGTTCTGCTCCGGTTCTCAGTCTGCGCAGGTACAGCAGATTAAATCGGACATATCCCATAGACCCGAACAGATAATGAGGTGATTCCAGGTGGAGATGAAAGATATGCCAGTCTAGTTTTCACCATAAAAATTTCGTAATTTTTGACTGAACCAATAATGATATACAGAATAAACATCACAAACTGCTCCAGAATCAGCATGACTGAGGCAAAGATAAAGTAACCCAACCTCACATTAATCAACATTTACTTCTAAAATTAAACTTTAGAAACATGCGGACAGGCCCACATATTTCCACAATCAAACAAAATTCTAAATCATAATTGTTCATCATCACAAACAGCAACACACTAAAGTTCACATACCACACATTACTAAAATACTCGTGCTAACGTCTAACTAGAAGGTACTGGGAAATCTAGGGAGCTCTATCCTGCAGAACGAATTTGCGGGGCTTCTTTTTGTAGATGGGTGGCTGTCCAAGCTGACCACGCAGCTCATCCACCTGGTGCTGGAGGCGCTTCCCCGTCTGCTGTGCAACACGCAGCTCCTGCCTCAGTGCCACATTCATCTCCTGAATGGCACTAACGTGTCTCACAGTCATATCTAGGGTAGGGTCACTGGCAGGAGGTGCCAGGACATGCCACGTCCTGCCATTTGAGTCGTTGCGGGGAAGGAATCGGTACCTATCCTCCTGCATGGCCTCAAAACGGCGGCCATGGTAGTGAAAGTACGCAGCTTGGGCTGCATCCTCCATGCTCTCGTAGGCGGAAGCACGCCTAACCCTGCTCTCATGGATGGACTCCACCTCGTCCGAGTTGTCGACATTGTTCCGAGCTGTGATAATCACCTCGGCCTTCCAGTAGGTGTTCTCCAACGGGTGCTTGTGCTCCGAGCAAAGGTAGCGGACGGTGGCAGCAAACTCCGGGTAGTAGCTCGCCAACACACCCGTGAGAGTGTGGTAGTGAGCGTCCTCGTCAGCCTCCATGAACTTGTTCCTGGAGGTCCATCCCATCTCTGGGACAACCTGTGGGTATTGAGGCGTCGGTGCTGAACCCGTCGACGCGTGGGGTGCAGGCGTAGGTGATGCTGGCGCAGGTGGATCTGGAGCGGCGGCCTGCGGGATCGGTACCGCCACTGGAGTAGGCGCTGAAGGTGTAGGCGTAGGAGACCGCGTGTCCATAGGCTCATCCTCCTCACTGCCACCGGAGGCGATGACCTCGGGCTTAGGTATAGGTGCTGGTGCAGGTACAGGTGCAGGTACTGGTGCTGGTGCAACTGGCGGAGCACGGGCGGCAGTGAAGAGGGCACGGTACGCGGCTGCGCTGCGACGAAGCATCTATAAATTTTATTTTAAGAATTAGAATCAATATGTTTACATAAATAGAACAGTGGGTAAGAATATATAATTTTAATAAAATAACAAGAAAGTAAAGTAAGCAATGAAATAAATAAAGCGAAAATAAAATCCCTAAAATCGACTGTTTCTACCGAGGTTTGCGTCCTACAGACAGCCTTGCTCTGATACCAATTTGTCACACCCAAATTTAAGGATAAATTTAAGTACAATAATCTCATGTGTACCCCAGGAATAGTCGCGCACACAAGTCGACAAATTACAAATGTATCATCACAAGTGTCTTACATAACGTTATTACAACACAAATATATCAAAGTCTGCGACAAAGGGAAAATATAACTCATAACTAGCTATGATAAGATAGCTCCAACACAGGGACGACCGACTGGGGGATCGCCAACCTAGAAGTCCTCCGGGAATTCCTCGTAGAAGCTTTCATCTGTTACCCATTCGAGATTTTGTCCAAAAAGAAATATAAAAACAAGCGTGAGTACATCTCGTACTCCGCAAGCATAACATAGGATTTTATGCGGCTCAAAAAGGTCAGACACTGGCTACTGCAGTTAGTATTTTAGTTGGTCAATGTTTTAGTCCTATTTAGTCATAAATTATGCTTAAGCTCCCGATTTGCCCACATGAGTACATGATAATAACACCGTTAACCTTCATGGCTAACACCATCACCATCACGGTTAAACCACATTAATCATCACGATCAATGCGTCAGATTTTCATAAGTTATTCCCCCGTAACCATCCATACCCAACTATTCCGTAAGGGTCTAAGGCCGCTCATGTCCAAGAGCACGGCTAGTATACCAGTTTGATCAATCTCTGCGTAGAGGTGTGCACTTTTCCCGTAAGTCGTGTTACCCATATGACCGGGGTTTGCAAGACCCACTAACACTGCCAAGGTGAGCGGGCAAGGAACACTATGAAGCCTTCCATAGGCCACGTCTAACCAGTTAGGGCCGTGAGGTTTCCTCGGCAGGCAGATATAGAGAACCCCCCTTTCCTATGGCACATTTCCATCACGGCTATACACATAGGAACAAAAGCAGTTTTATACCCAAAGCGGCAAGCCCCTCTTGCGCCCTTTCGGGTAACCTCTAACCAGCTGGATGAGGTCCTACTACTGAGCTAAAGTTAGAGCCATATAACCATCACGGTTGCACTGTATGTCCCGGATGGTCGCTTACAGAGAAGTCCTTACGGAGGGTCTAGGTCAACCTGACCGAAGTCAATTGCACCATAGCCCTTTTCCCAACATTTGTCATCATATTCATTAAAGTCAGAGTGATAGTAAAGTCTCAATTAATTAAAGCACTAGCAAAGCTACCCACATGCATACTACCATAGGTGTCATAAATATATAGTCAGGTAGCTAGGGAGTCCTTAGGGTTATCAAAATTAGACACATGCAGATGCGTAATTAATTAAGTGAATAGGTGTACAAGGGAAACCCATGTTATACTTGCCTTCGGTGAAGGGGAACTGCTGCTGGTCCTGCTGCTCCTCGGAATAAAATGGATCACCCACGGACATGTCACCCTCTGCGCTCGATCGGTACCACACAACAACACGCATTCCAAGTTCAATCATACAAGCAAACAATTCTTTAGTTAGAACAGTACACCAACAGATCAAAATGAAATAAAATATTTAAAAACAGAACCTACGTTAGGCTACGATCACATAGATACGAAGATCACGAAAATCGGAGCTAAAACGACCAAATTACGAATTTAGAGTGATTTCCTATAGGCATTTAATTAATTAAACCTAACCCTGAAAATAAAAAGTTGCAAACTACAGAAACAGTAGTACTAACATGTAGAGAATTTAATTACAAATCTAACGCAATTCGAACGGGTCAAATCGGAGCTAAAACAAATATTTTATGGCCAAAACAGTGCAGTGGCAATTCTATAAATAAAGTATGACTTAAACGAATTTAAATAAATACAGAAATTCCAGGATTTTCTCTGGCCGAGGACTGCGGTGCAAATTCAATAATTTTGGGGGACTCTTTAACAAGATTGCCCCCGAAGGGGTATGGAGCACTCTGGGCCGTCGGATTAGAGATCTACGGCTCAGATTCATTCTAGGGGTGGAGAGAGAAGAAGGGCGGCGCGCCTGGCCGGAGCTGCAGCAGGAGGCGGCGGCGCTCCATGGCCGGCCGGCCCGAGCTCGCCGGAGCCGCCCTACAACATGCTACAACGCTCGGTTTCGCGAACTAAACACACCGGTTGAGAGAGAGGACGATGGCGAGTCCAACCCGGGACCTTGCGCGGCCGGGGGTGCGCCCGCGCGGCATGCTCCATGGCCGGCGGCCATGGAGCTCGCCGGAGCTTGCGGCCGGGGGGCTTGGAGACACGAAACAACAAACTATTTGGTCGGGAAGAATGCGGGGAGGAAGGGGAAGCTCACTGGCGCGATGAAAACGGCGAGGATGGCCCGGAACGACGAGCTTTGCGCGGAGGGTTGCGGCGGCGGTTTTCTGCGCAAGTCGAGAGGAGCAGAGGCAGGGAGAGAAGAAAATGGGGAGGGGGGGAGAAAGCTCGGGCGCACGGGGGCTATCCAACTTGAAGCCGAGGCGCGGGGAGGGGAGAACGTGGGAGCGGGGGCTTCGGCCTGGGCGGTTTCCAACCGAGAGAGAGGAAGTCGGGGCGGGCGGTTTGGGGAAGGAGATGGTCCTGAAGGGTGGGACCCACCCGTCAGCCACCAGCGAGAGAGAGGGGGAAGGGGGGGTCATGCCGGAAATAGATCGGCAAGAGCACAACTGCTCGAATTCTCTAAGGTGGGTGTATGTATCCTCATCTACTTGCCTAGAGAAGGGTTGCTCCTGAATCATGGCTATTAGATTAGGGCCGAGGTCGTAGCCATCTGTAAGAATTGGATGTGATGATGGTGGTGGCTCTAATAACTCGCCCTTTGGAGCAAAAAATTTATAGATAGGAGTGAAATCCATGTGGTATGGTGAAAATGGTAAGGTGAGTGTGGTAAAAAATGGAAAAGAAAAAGGATACACGGACGACTTGGTTCAAAACTAGCACAGCTACCGTTCCCCAGCAACGGCGCCAGAAAGCTTGTTGGGTATTTTAAACGCAAACAGAAAAATCTGCAAGCGCACGGATACAAATGTAGCTTTCACCCGGGAGTATTCCGGAGTATCGATTTTCCACAGGGAACGTGAGTGTACTAATTAAGACTCAAGATCGCCCAAGGATAACTATATAATTATTTTTTTGGTGGGAAGAGAGGAAGTTTCCTGAGAGTTCTCTAGTTGATCTAAGAATCAAGAATTACTTCAAAGATTATCTATTTCGGGACATCAGAACACTAACCACAGAAAGAGATGAGAAGGGGGCTAGGAAGCTCTGACTACGGTCCTACAGACACCGATCCGAACGAGGTGGAATACGTCGACCGTTAGGGCTGTCACTACCCTAGGGCTACCACAACATTACGCACGATTGGGAGCAATTCGAGGTAATTGCAAGACTAAACACCACGTCTAATCTATTAATTACTACTCTAATGTTGCAAAGATTAGAGCACTTGATGCAAGCAGGAATCCAATAAATAACTTGAATGTAAATAAAAGTAATTAAAGAACTCAGGATTATTTATTGAAGAACCTGGAGAATGATAAAGAACGAACCAGTTGCTGCAAAAGTACAATGTTGAGGAAGATCTGACAGATCCGACTCCTCCTCCGCTCTCCTCTTCTCTCTCCCGATTTTCTAGATTACAACTAGAACTAGCTAGAACTAGAACTAGAGGAACTAGAACTAGAACTAGATGAACTAGAACTAGAACTAGATGAACTAGAGGTAGAACTAGATGAACTAGAGGGATCCTCTCTACTTGGATGAAGAATTGAAACCCTAACTTTGATTCTGTAGAAGAGGTATGATCTCCAGGGGCCAGGGGGCCTTGCTTATATAGTCTTTTCAGATGAATCTGGGCCGTCGGATCAAACCGACATTAATCGCATAGTTTTCCTTGATCCCTTAGGTCGGTGGAGCACGATCCGCAATAAGGACTCTGATTGGGCACTGTAGCAGGGCGGGCGCCCAGGAGAGTAGGGCGGGTGCCCTGCCTCCGAGCCCGATCGCCTTCCCGTTCGTTCTCGTGGCTTCTAGAGTCTTCTAGATGATAGAAAATTGCGCGCCATGTTAGTATCTCTATGTAAACCCGACATGTGGGCCTTTCTTCCATATTTCCTGATAACCCCCTGCAGAAATAGACAAACACCAAAACTCATGGAATTCTTTCAGATAAAACCCTAAGTCTGGGTGTTGGTTGTATTTGGATCCTTTTCCATGATTAGTTGACCATTAAATATGAGCATTAAGGACCAACAACAATAATCCAAAAATATTGAAATCTTGTTGAAAACTACTTGATTGAAATTCTATGAAATTCCTAAAACAGATAGAGTATAATGGTTTTTCTCCTAACACTTAATCTGTTCCACGAGCTTTGTTTATTTGAGTTAAGACAAGATTCAACAAGAAGAAATACTAGACAGAAGTTTTCATCCACTCTGGGAAGGACCACTTCATCACCTTTAGAGACCCAGAAGGACAGAGAACATCTACGCTACCAAGATTCAAGATAAAAACTACATCAACATCTAGCTTGGGGGAGGAGCATCCCCCTGTATCTAGCTAAGTATCTATCTCCTTATGTGAAAGATAAAATAACTTAGAAAACAAAATAAAGAGAGTCTACTATACCTATTATGATGAGGACATCGCCATGCTGGACACGTTGACACCATCGTCTTTTCCAAGTTGTAATTCATCTCCAACTCAGCTACCAACTCAGCTACCACGTTACTCTCAGATTCAGCAGACACATCGTCAGTGTTTTGATCGTAACTTCTTCATACGACGTCAAAATGGGGTGATCTTGGACTCGTTGGAAAAGGGACAATGACGCCGTCATTTTGGATCTGGTCCCAACTCCAGAGCAGCCGTGGATTAATCTCTGTGACCATGAAAAGGTGCTGCATCACCTATTTTGGGCCAACTTGGCCATGTATCGAGTTCGGGCCTTAAGCCCAAGTTGTGGGCGCCTTCCTCTAGTTGCCTCCAATGCTAGGACGCATCTCTTTTATATTCCACGCAGCCGCCGCTGTTAGACTTGGGTTTTGTTTAGAGTTTAGTTTTCCATCGAGAAACTGAATCGTTCATTGTAACTGTGGTGACAAATCCTTTTACAGTGATCCAGGCCCCCGTTCTTGATCTCCTCCACTGTGTCGATTAGTCCTTTGGAACTGAGTTCTTGAACCCTCTTTGATAATTGCGTCATTCATATTTACAATTTCAGATTGCACGTTTTTATCTTCTTGCTTGTGTTCTTCGATTCGCTTGCAGGAACAACCTTCTTGGCGAGGTCAATCAAGTTGTGCTTGGTTGATAACCAACGAAGCAGTGGTGTAATGGTTGTAGGGTTTGAATCATGCTGATTTGAAGGCAGATTGCTAATGTCAAGTTCTCCATAAATCAAATTTACCAATTACCTCTCAAAGGATCAGGCCTGGTCCATCTCAATTGGTATCAGATATTTCAGGTTTACCGTGAGGTATAATCTCGTTTGCTCTAGATTCATATTTGTTCATTACCTATAGTCCACAAAAAGCTCAAAAAATAGTTTAATTTTTTGCTGTCCTTTCACCTACTGTACCTTGCAATTTCATTTTCAGATTTGCTTTGTTGAGTTTGTGTCCGTGGTTGAGTCTAGTTGCTGGTTTTGATTGTGTTTGTCATCGTAGTTCAATTGCACCATTGCTGTTCTTAGTTTCCACCTACCCCACTATTTCCAAATAACAAGATGAAGCCACCACATTACTCGACTTTCCCCCGCTAGCCGCCTTGTGTGATCTCTCGCCGCCTCGCTAACCCTAGATAGGTTGCCAGCCGCTGTTGTTGACGGTCCTTAAGTATCAAATTTAATTATCAAAAATAAACAAAGAAAAGGATCCAAATGAAATCAACATCTAGACTTAGGGTTTTATCTGACAGAATTCCATGAGTTTTGGTGTTTGTCTATTTCTGCAGGGGGTTATCAGGAAATACGGAAGAAAGGCCCACACGTCGGGATTACATAGAGATATTAACGTACCGTGCAATTATCTTACATCTGGAAGACTCCAGAAGCCACGGGAATGAAGCGGAGGCAGAACGGAGCCTAGCCTAGGGTGCCCACCCTAGGGACCAGGGTGCCTGCCCCCTGTTAGAGTCCAATCAGAACTCTCTTTCGGGATTACGCTCCACCGACCTAACGGATCAAGGATAACCGTTCAATCAATGTCGGTTTGACCCGACAGCCCATATTCACTTGGAAGGACTATAAAACCAGACCCCCTGGCCCCTGGAGGAGAAGAGCTCTCAACCCTAATTCATTATTCATCAAGGGAGAAGAAGCCTCTGATCAAGCCTAGAGCCACCACATCAATTAGACATCTAGATTAGCATAGCTACATAGGATTAGAGCTAGAAGGAGTCAATCTTCGATTGGTTTTCGGATCTGTCAAGAGGATTCTTGGTAATTCTCGATTGTTCTTCAATTGTTCATCTTTGTTCTTCAATATTATGAATATGACTTTGTTCTACTTCAATATATTGATTATGACTTTGCTCTACTTGTTTATATTTGCAATTATATTGTTCTTAGTTTATCATAGTTATATACTTGGCTTAGTTAGATTGGAATTATATACATGTTTAGGATCGTATAGCGTTTATCCATCGAATCCATGGGTAAATGATAGATATTGTGTAGATCTGGTGCTTATACTGTATTTATCTGCGATTGTACCCTATATGCCAGATCGCGGGGTAGTTCGTGATAGTGACAGCTTCATTGATTCTTATATAGTCCCCCTCTCGTGTATAGGGCTGGTAGAGCAACATTATTACAGGGGAGTGATTGCTATGTTTCTCATATTCCTTGATAATATCACTATGCATGGGCGTAATCTTGTCTCACAATGATTGCTAAGTATAATTGCACTAACTATGATATGCTAGACTGTATAATTAAGAATAACTTAGGAAATATTCTTGTAGTTCGTCCTAATCCCATGCTAATGACTTGCTAGAATATTTAATTGAGGTGCTTATCATATTTATATGTGGCTAAGTTATGCTGATCAGATTAATTATCTTTGTCACTATTCATTACTTTATATATCCTTTATGTGACACATATTCCTGTATGAAAGAGTTTGATAAATGTTCTCAATTATACATGCAATGATAGATACTCAATTCTATATTCCATTCTATAATCAACATTGATGATTCCTAATCTCTTCCCAGTGGTAAAAATATAAATAACGATACCTGGAATACTTCCCGGTTAAAATGCTACATCGGTATTAATCTGTGCGCTTGCAGATCCCATTTGTTATTTATTTAGATGAGCAATTGCATATTTCAATACCGCGTCTCTTATGTCATGCTGGGGATGACAACTTGGCTTAAGTGGCATGGGAGATAGGTTTGGCATTTTTGGCGCCATTATCAGAATTAGAAAACTAAGTCTACTTTTGGTAGTGACGTTAAGAATGCCCAACAAGCATTTTTGGCGTCGTTGCCGGGGAAGGTTGATTACTAATCAGGAACGAATATAGAATTTTGAGTCATCATTCGCATCACTAATAAGATTGAGCTTATCAATTCTCTCATACAGTTTTACCCTGATATTTTTCTATTTTATCTTATGCAGGGTAATGTATGAATAGAAGACATCTTCTAGGAAATTTTGTTGACAATCCCAAAGTATTATTCAGAAAAACAAGAGCCAAGCTCAAGAAGAGATCATCAACACTTCAGCAAAAAGCTTCATTCAATCAATAAGATCACCGAAGTTTCACCTGGAACTTGTCTTCAGAATTCGAAGCCATGGCGAACAAAACAATCTGTGAGTTCTCAGCTCCCACTACGGACAACATCTGTACTGGACCTGCTGCTGAGATCGATGGCAACTTTGAGCTCAAGCCTGGACTTATCAACATGGTGCAATCCAACCAGTTCTGTGGGAAGGCACACGAAGATGATAGTGCTCATCTTCAACACTTTCTGGAGATTTGCAGCACATTTACCATATCAGGAGTCCCTAGAGATGCTATACTACTTCGCCTCTTCCCATTCTCTCTGTTAGGGAGAGCGAAGCAGTGGTTCTACGCTACAAAGGAGAAGAATACTACGTGGGCACTCTGCTCCACGAACTTTCTGGCTAAGTTCTTTCCCATGGGCAAGACCAATGCTCTCTGTGGGAAGATTACAAGTTTTCAGCAACAACATGATAAATCTGTTCCAGAAGCATGGGAGCGCTTCCAAGACTACATCCTAGAATGTCCCCATCATGGAATGGAGAGTTGGCTACTAATGTAGAAGTTTTATCATGGGCTAGGCAATAGTGCCCGAGAAACCATGGATGCTGCAGCTGGAGGAGCATTCCTATCACTCACCATATCACAAGCCACAGCTCTTGTGGAGAAGATGGCGTCCAACCAAGGCTGGAATGAAAAGAGGACCCAGACACACAAGAAAGGTGGAGGTATGCATCAGCTCAAGGAGGTAGACTTGTTGTCTGCAAAGCTAGACCAGCTCATGAAGAAGCTTGATGATAGAGCTAGAGATAAGAAAGAAGTTATGCACATCTACGACTCTCACATGACTTGTGAGGAGTGTGGAGATATTGGACACTCAGGCAATCACTGCCCTGAGATGCTTGAGGATGTGAACTACATCAACAATAACAACAACTACTACTACAACCGTCCTCAACAAAATCAAGGTTGGAATCAACAGAGGCCTAACTACTCAAGTAATTATCAAGGTAACAATTCTTACAACAATAATAATAATTTCCCACATCTGAGAGAGTTAGTGTCTAATCAAGGAAAGCTAATGGATAACCTATCTAAGAAATTGGCATCTAATGATAAAATGCTAGAAAATATAAATAATAGAATGGATAATTTCTCTACTGCCATCAAGAATTAAATTAGCTTTAATAAAATGATTGAATCTCAGTTAAATCAAATTGCTGCTGCTGTTCCTGCTACTAACCCCAGTATACCATCACAACCGGAAGGATTAGAATCTGCAAATCTTGTAGACGTGTTTGATGTAGGTAACTACTAGAGTAACCCCGTCACTGAAGTTACTACTGACCTTCTGCCGGTCAAGAGAGGCGATCCAGGACGCCCCATCATCCCGATCTCCATCGGCATGGTGGACTTCCCAGAAGCACTCTGCGACTTTGGCTCTAGCGTCAACATTATGCCTAGGGTACTTTATGAAAAATTCTTTACATATCCTTTATTAGAAACAACCATGTGTTTGCAGTTTGCAGATTGGACGTTAAGTTTCCCAAAGGGAATATTGAAGAACCTCTATGTCCAAGTTGGTACCTTGTACGCCCCAGCAGACTTCGTGGTGATAGAAACCGGTAATGATGAGAGGGCACCCATCATCTTAGGGAGGCCATTCTTAAACACCTCGAGAGCTGTTATCTACGCTAGCACTGCCAAGATCAGTTTCTACATCAAAGGGAGGAAGGAGACGTTTTCCTTCAAGAACAAGACAACACAAATCCCAGAGCAATCTCGACACGAACCAAGGAAGAGGACCAACAGGAGGAACAGGAACAAGCAAGTGTGGACCGAGTCAGCTAAGATGGTCACTGTAGTTCAAGGAGGTCAAGATCATCGACTTAAGTCACCGTTTCTGATCAAGAAGGACGACCCAGGAATGCCAAGCATCTATTGCTCCATAAATGGATACAACTTCTACAAGACGTTTTGCGACACCGGATCGGGCGTCAACATAATGGCCGCAGTCACCTATCGGCTCTTGTTCGGAACCATGCCCCTAAAACCAACATACATTCAGCTCCAGATGGCAGATCAGACATTTCAAGAGGTTAAAGGTACAGTAACTGATGTCCCTGTCAAAATAGACGATCATTTTGTCTACACAGACTTTCAGGTTATTGACATGGGAGAAGACGAATACGATCCACCCGTCATCCTTGGAAGACCGTTCCTCAGCACCGTTAAAGCAATCATCTACATTGGAACTGGAGAAGTCCACATGCACTTACCCTCATAGAAGGTACGTGTTGGGTAATTTAAACGCAAATAGAAAAAAATCCGCAAGCGCACGGATACCGATGTAGCTTTCACCCGGGAGTACTCCAGAGTATCGATTTTCCACAGGGAACGTGAGTGTACTAATTAAGATTCAAGATCGCCCAAGGATAACTATATAATTATTTTTGGTGGGAAGAGAGGAAGTTTCCTGAGAGTTCTCTAGTTGATCTAAGAATCAAGAATTACTTCAAGGATTATTTATTTTGGGACATCAGAATACTAACCACAGAAAGAGATGAGAAGGGGGCTAGGAAGCTCTAACTACGGTCCTACAAACACCGATCCAAACGAGGTGGAATACGTCGACCGTTAGGGCTGTCACTACCCTAGGGCTACCACAACAATCCGCAGGATTGGGTGCAATTCCAGGTAATTACAAGACTAAACACCACGTCTAATCTATTAATTACTACTCTAGTGTTATAAAGACTAGAGCACTTGATGCAAGCGGGAATCCAATAAATAACTCGAATGTAAATAAAAGTAATTAAAGAACTCAGGAATTATGAATTGAAGAACTTGGAGAACGATGAAGAACGAACCAGTTGCAGCAAAAGTATAATGTTGAGGAAGATCCGACAGATCCGGCTCCTCCTCCGCTCTCCTCTTCTCTCTCCCTATTTTCTAGATTACAACTAGAACTAACTAGAACGAGAACTAGAGGTACTAGAACTAGAACTAGATGAACTAGAGGGATCCTCTCTACTTGGATGAAGAATTGAAACCCTAACTTTTATTCTGTAGAAGAGGTATGATCTCCAGGGGCCAGGGGGCCTTGCTTATATAGTCTTTTCACATGAATCTGGGCCGTCGGATCAAACCAACATTAATTGCATGGATTTCCTTGATCCTTTAGGTCGGTGGAACGTGATCCGCGAAACGGGTCCGAATTGGACACTGTAGCTGGGCGGGAGCCCTAGGGGGAGGGCGGGCGCCCTGCCCCCGGGCCTGATCGCCTTCCTGTTCGTTCCCGTGGCTTCTGGAGTCTTCTAGATGATAGAAAATTGTGCGGCACGTTAATATCTCTATGTAAACCCGACGTGTGGGCCTTTCCTCCGTATTTCCTGATAACCCCCTGCAGAAATAGACAAACACCAAAACTCATGGAATTCTATGAGATAAAACCCTAAGTCTGGGTGTTGGTTGCATTTGGATCCTTTTCCACGATTAGTTGATGGCAAAATGTGAGCATTAAGGACCGTCAACAAGCTCCCCCAAGCTTAACCTTTGCTCGTCCCTGAGCAAAGATGAACTCAAGAGTTTCTGTAGTGGTTTCATGCCTTAAAGATATACATGCATTCAAACAAGATCTCATCTCTGGGTTAGGGTAAACTGCTAAGATTTAAACTTACTCATATTACCTTCCACCATGGGGCTTGCAACCGTCACTTGTGTCTTGAGCAGTTAAAAGATAGAACGGTCTAGTCAAGCACCATGTCTCTTGTTCTTCAATTAACTATAGCTCTGGAGTTTCTGTAGATTTTCAAATAAAACTCAGAGATTCCTTGTATGACTCTCTCTAGTCTCTCTTTTGTGGTATTTCTGGATCCTTACCAAGGCAGTAATGGTGTATGCCTTCTCTCAAAGTACGTGGTATTTTTGGTATGAGGCATAGTGGCATTGCCTTCTCTCTCACCCTACTCTAATAAGGTTTTGATATCCGGAGCTCATAGGTGGGATACAACTAATACATACTTACAAGACATTTATTGCATAGTCAAACCATGGATCCAGAAGAACAAGTCAATAAGTCAAATCAAGATGTGCATGTGTGGTGAATGAATGGTGTATGGTGATGATGGTGATAACAATGGTGAAAGTCTAATTCTACTCTTGCTCTTTTGAGGGATACATACCTTTCTTGCTCTTTTGAAACTTTTTGAGGAGAATGAGATGCTCTATATTTTCTTTTTCTTTTCTCTCAGGTGGGTATCTTGTACCCCTAATTCTAGTGTCGGACACTTGTCTTTTTTTACCTCTCGTCTCACTTTTTCATTTCTTTCGAGGTTCCGGGCACTTGCCCCTTTTTATTTCCTCGTATCTTCTTTTTTAGAGTACTCACCTCTTTAAATAATGTAGCAAGTGGTAGTAACCAAAATATCTTGAGCATTTATTTCACAGGGGAAAACAGAAATAGGAGAATGTTTTTGGCTATTCTCTCCCGGATTAGGAGTAGAATATTTTTGGGTGAATCTAGATATGGAAATGAGTGGATGTATGTGGATGCGTACTTCCGGAGTAGAAGCAGCATGTGTGAGTGAACGTGCAAGTGAATCTTGATTTAACCACATGACAAGCTCCTAAGGGTCTACACAGCTTGACCACACTCAATGCTCATAAGCAGTAAAAAGTAAATGTGTGGCTCAAAGTCTAGCAAGCATGTATATATGGCTGTGGTAGGAATTTAAACTCTCATCATACAGGAACTCATCATGTGATATTTTAAAGATTTTCAAAGATAAAATTCTCCAGAATTCTAGCATCTCTAGGAACAGATAAACAGCAGCTCAACCTTCTCATATCATATCCGTTAACAACTTAGACTTTAGAACAAGTACTCTTCCCACAAGTTCAGGTTTAGAGAAAATCTTAATTAATAACAGTCATGCCTAAACTTGAGAGAGATTTCAATTTTGAGAACTAGTCATGGCAGAGCAACTATTCATCATTTCCATATGAGAGCATATCATGAGGGTTCATAGCAAATTTTATTTATTTATTTATTTAGCAAACTAAGCAAAGATATATATATATATATAAGCACAAAATCTTTATTTGGGTTTTTATGATTATGCATCTTTTTATTATTTGAGTAAAGTATAAATATGAGTAGAACACTTAGCTGGATAAATGGGGGTGCTCTCCTCCAAGCTGGATTTTGACGTAATTTCTCCTGATGTAGCTAGCAGGTGGCGGAGGTGTATTTGAATGTCAGTAGCACCCTGACAGCGATTAGGATGTCCTCCGTATGCTAGTCTTCTTTGATCCTTGAATTCTGTGGAGCTCAAATAGACAACAAAGCTTTGTGGAACTAGTTAAGTGTTAGCATAAATATCTAGCCTTTATCATGTTGAGCCTCCTCAATAAATGTTACTGTTTTTAGTAGGACCATAAATTTATTTTTATATTTTTAGTTTTATAGGACAGGAATATATTTATTTCATTTTTACACCACCACAGTGAATGTACTTATGGGATTTATGCCATGAGCATACTCACATGGGGCTTACTATTTTTAACATTATTATTTTCTTTTCAAGATGATATAAACCTGATTAACTAAGCAAACTATTTTAAATAATTGAAAGGAAAAATATAACTACCGAGTTTACCTCTTGGCAAGGCGTTCGGTGTTTTTAACTCCTCCGAACGGGACTCTCTGTTTTCTCAATCGTCCTGGGATTCGCTGGACGGCGTAGTCGGTGGTTCCGGCGGCGCCTGCTCTTCATGTATAACTATCTTCTCTCTACACACCTGACTCGGTGCTATGGTCTCCTCAGAATAGTTCTGTTCAAGTTGTATGTCTTCAGACCTTATCACATATCCTTCGTAGTCTGTCCATCCGTCCTTGATGATTTGCCTCCTCTGGTTGCGGTTGTGTCGTCTTCTTCTTGTCCTGACCTGTTTAGAGTCTTCAACCTTCCGGAATGTCTGATCTGCCATCTGGAGCTGAATGTATGTCGGTTTTAGGGGCATGGTTCCGAACAGGAGCTGATAGGTGACTGCAGCCATTATGTTGACGCCTGACCTGGTGTCGCAAAGCGTCTGCTGGAAGTTGTATCCATTAATGGAGCACTGGATGCCTAGCATACCTGGGTCGTCCTTTTTGGTCAGGAACGGTGACTTAAGTCAACGATCTTGACCTCCTTGAACTTGAGTGACCATCTTAGCTGACTCGATCCACATTTGCTTGTTCCTGTTCCTCCTGTTGGTCCTCTTCCTTGGTTCATGTCGGGATTGCTCTGAGATTTCTGTAATCTTGTTCTCGAAGGAAAACGTCTCCTTCTTCCCCTTGATGTAGAAACTGATCTTGGCAGCACTAGCGTAGATGACAGCTCCCGAGGTGTTTAGAAATGGCCTCCCTAGGATGATGGGTGCCCTCTCATCAATATCAGTCTCTATCACCACGAAGTCTGCTGGAGCGTATAAGGTACCAACTCGGACGTAGAGGTTCTTCAATATTCCCTTTGGGAAACTTAGTGTCCGATCTGCAAGCCTGGGCATAAGGTTGACGCTGGAGCCAAAGTCGTAGAGTGCTTCTAGGAAGTCCACCATGCCGATGGAGATCAGGATGACGAGGCGTCCTGGATCGCCTCTCTTGATTTTGTTGTGGATGGTTGTAGTAGTAGTTGTTGTTGTTGGTGGTGTAGTTTACGTCCTCAAGCATCTCAGGGCAGTGATTGCCTGAGTGTCTAGTATCTCCAGTGTGTTTGTGCTCGTAGATCTAGGTTCTTCACTTGGTGGAGTCTAGGAGTTATAAAAGTCCTTCATATTTTGCTCGAAGTGTACCTGCTCATAGAGACAAGGCAGAGATCAAGTGCATGGGCCCTGTTGGTGGAAAACACCAACAGAACCAAAGCATAGTGAGCAAGACAAAGTTGATGGATAATAAGATCATGAGTGTAGCATTTAAAACATTTGTTAGATCAGATCGCTCAACCTAATGGAAAGATAATCTATCTATACTTATGTTGTTTTTTTATATATCTTCTAAAGATTACGTGTGCAACATTTTAGCTCATATGATTAGGAGTGTAGGATGACAACGGTGGAAGGACTAAACATATTGAATCGATTGGTTTGGTTAATCTAGAGTTATAAATCATACATGTTTGTCTCTTTTATTCATGTGAACTGCAGAACCAAGGAGAAACTTATAAAAGTGATAGTCAAGTACCTTAAGATGTTACCTTACTTGAAGAGTGATGGTACAGTATCACCTTGTGGAAGCTTTCCTTTCTTAGCGGTTGTGTATCGTGTTTGTAGCACCCTCCATGGATCATCTCCTGTGAGCTATGCCTTCCTTGTGTAAATTGTTAACCTTCACGCGTCTCTCTCTTTGTCTCCAATGTGAGTTTATCTCAGGACTTCCGAGGTCGATATTGAAAGTTTTCCTGCAGGGGTTAGTCCAACAAAATATCCAATATCTACTATAGCATACTATCGGCTCAAAGATCAACCTAGACACCATGTCTAATTTGATTTAGGAGGGCATTTTAACCTAAGCATCATGCTTAATTTAAATTCCCTTGGAAGTAAGATCATTAGCCCTAAACTAAGCACCATGCTTAATTAAGAGATAAATGAAACTACTCCAAGCCTAGACATATACTAAAGCAAATAAAGGTAGCATTAGAGCATTTATAGAGATCTACTCAAGTGGAGATGAAGTAGTGTGATTAGTATTTAACAAATTGAGCATGTCTCAAAGGTAGGGACAACCAACATAGCAACATGACAAAGGATGTTTTTAATGTAAAGTACTCCCCCAAGCTTGAATTTTGCAAAATTCAAGTTTGGATGAATTTAATTCAATGTTGTATGATGATTGGTTGGACATACCTTGTGCTTGTCATTCATCCGATCTTCTTGGTCCAATCCTGGAAAGGTTAGTGACAAGAATACCCGAAGGAATTTTTTTACAATTATCCTTATATGCTCAACACACAAGGTAATGTTGCAAATAATTAAAAGCTCATGTTACGATCTGATCAGTGCTTATTTTAGGACACTAAGCTTGTCCTTGGGAAACCATCAATTTATGTCGGTGAAGTGGTTCCCCTCCAACGCTGACCTATATCAAGATCAACTCAACGAGATCTGCAATATTTATTATACACATATGCATCGACAATCGCCCTTTTAAAGTTTTTATAAATAGAAAGGAAGAAGGAGTTGGAGATCTCGAATGTGGTGATGTTGGAGAGATCAAAAGATTGGGAAGATGTTGCATATGAGCATGGAGTAAATGAAGTGGCTATGAAATAAATTCCATGCTCATTAATGCTTGGAGTGAAATGCATGTGGTGTGGTGAAAATGGTAAGGTGAATGTGGTAAAAAAGGAAAAGAAAAAGGATACACGGACGACTTGGTTCGAAACTAGCACAGCTACCGTTCCCCGGCAACGGCGCCAGAAAGCTTGTTGGGTATTTTAAACGCAAACAGAAAAAAATCCGCAAGCGCACGGATACCAATGTAGCTTTCACCCAGGAGTATTCCAGAGTATCGATTTTCCACAGGGAACGTGAGTGTACTAATTAAGATTCAAGATCGCCCAAGGATAACTATATAAATATTTTTGGTGGGAAGAGAGGAAGTTTTCTGATAGTTCTCTAGTTGATCTAAGAATCAAGAATTACTTCAAGGATTATTTATTTCGGGACATCAGAACACTAACCACAGAAAGAGATGAGAAGGGGGCTAGGAAGCTCTGACTACGGTCCTACAAACACCGATCCGAACGAGGTAGAATACGTCAACCGTTAGGACTGTCACTACAATAGGGCTACCACAACAATCCGCAGGATTGGGTGCAATTCCAGGTAATTACAAGACTAAACACCACGTCTAATCTATTAATTACTACTCTAGCGTTATAAAGACTAGAGCACTTGATGCAAGCGGGAATCCAATATATAACTTGAATGTAAATAAAAGTAATTAAAGAACTCAGTATTTATGTATTGAAGAACTTGGAGAATGATGAAGAACGAACCAGTTGCTGCAAAAGTACAATGTTGAGGAAGATCCGATAGATCCGGCTCCTCCGCTCTCCTCTTCTCTCTCCCGATTTTCTAGATTACAACTAGAACTAACTATAACTAGAACTAGAGGAACTAGAACAAGAACTAGATGAACTAGAGGTAGAACTAGATGAACTAGAGGGATCCTCTCTACTTGGATGAAGAATTGAAACCCTAACTTTGATTCTGTAGAAGAGGTATGATCTCCAGGGGCCAGGGGGCCTTGCTTATATAGTCTTTCAGATGAATCTGGGCCGTCGGATCAAACCGACATTAATCGTACAGTTTTCCTTGATCCTTTAGGTCGGTGGAACGTGATCCGCGAAACGGGTCCGAATTGGACACTGTAGCTGGGCGGGCGACCTGCCCCCGGGCCCGATCGCCTTCCCGTTCGTTCTCGTGGCTTCTAGAGTCTTCTAGATGATAGAAAATTGCGCAGCACGTTAATATCTCTATGTAAACCCGACGTGTGGGCCTTTCCTCCATATTTCCTGATAACCCCCTGCAGAAATAGACAAACACCAAAACTCATGGAATTCTGTCGGATAAAACCCTAAGTCTGGGTGTTGGTTGCATTTGGATCCTTTTCCACGATTAGTTGACGGTTAAATGTGAGCATTAAGGACTGTCAATAGTACGCTGCTATTTTACTGACCCTAACTATATAGTTGAAGATTCTAAGCAGGTCAGGACAAGAAGAAGATGACGCAACCGCAACCAGAAGAGGCAAATCATCAAGGATGGATGGGCAGACTACGAAGGAGAAGTAATAAGATCTGAGGACATACAGCTTGAACAAGATTATCCTGAGGAGACCATAGCACCGAGTTAGGTGTGGAGAGAGAAGATAACTATACACGAAGAAGAGGCGCCACCGGAAGTACCGACTCCGCCATCCAACGAATCCCAGGACAACTGAGAAGACAGAGAGTCCCGTTCGGAGGACTTAAAAACACCAAACACCTTGCGAAGAGGTAAACTTGGTAGTTATCCTTTCCCTTTTAATTATTTAAAATAGTTTACTTAGTTAATTATGTTCATACTATCCTAAAAAGAAAATAAAAATGCTAAACAATAGTAAGCCCCATGAGAGTATACGAGTGGCAAAGACCATAAGTACATTCACTTTGGTGGCATAAAAATATTTCTTTTCTGCATTATAAAATGAAAATATAAAAATAGAGAGTAACATTTATTGAGGAGGCTCAACATGATAAAGGCTATATATTTATGCTAACACTTAATCAGTTTCACAAAGCTTTGTTGTCTATTTGAGCTCCACAGAATTTAAGAATCAAGAAGACTAGCAGACGGAGGATATTCTAATCGCTGTCAGGATACTGACGACTTTCAAATACACCTCTGCCACCTGCTAGCTACATCAGGAGAAATTACATCAAAATCTAGCTTGGGGGAGAGCACCCCCATTTATCTCGCTAAGTATTTCTACCTATCTTTATACTTATACTATATTAAAATATAAATATACATAACTATGAAAAAACCAAATAAAGATTTTGTGCTTATATATATATATATATATATCTTTTGCTTAGTGTGCTTAATAAATAAATCTCTAGCATGGATATGATGAATAGTTGCTCTGCCTAAACTGAATCTTAATAATAAAACTCTAGCATGGATATGATGAATAGTTGCTCTGCCTAATTTTCAAATTTGAGTTTTCTCTCAAGTTTAGACATAACTGTTATAATTTAAAGCTTGCTCTAAACCTAAACTTGTGGGAAGAGAACTTGATCTAAAGTCTAAGTTGTTAACGGATATGATATGGGAAGGTTGAGCTGTTGTTTATCTGTTCCTAGAGATGCTAGAATTCTGGAGAATTTTATCTTTGAAAATCTTTAAAATAGCACATGATGAGTTCCTGTATGATGAGAGTTTAAATTCCTACCACAGCCATATATACATGCTTGCTAGACTTTGAGCCACACATTTACTTTTTACTGCTTACGAGCATTGAGTGTGTGAAAGCCCTAGTTTGGTTTTGGATAATTGATGAAACCCTAGTACTAACCTCTATGCTAAGTGTGTGTAGACTTAATGAGGTTGGTACATGCCAAGTGATGGATCAAGTGATGATGATGGTGATGATGGTGATGACCACAAGATAATCAAGTGCTCAACTTGGTAAAGAAGAAAGAGAAAAACAAAACCCTATGGAGATCAAGGCAAAGGTATTGCTTAGGGTTTTGGTTTTGGTGATCAAAACACCATAGAGGGTGTGATCACATGTAGGATAGATAGCCGTACTATAAAGAGGGGAATTCTTTGGCTAAGCCGTTATCAAGTGCCACTAGGTGTCATTGTTCTTATGCATGCATTTAAAACCTACTCTATGTGACCGCATCAAGACCGGATGTCATGTTTAGTGTATGCATGTGTGCAAGATTCCAAGCCTCACCAAGAGAAAGTCATTTGAAAGCAACAAAGATAATTTTGAGGTACTTGAAGCATACACAAAATGTTGGTTTGTGGTATCCCAAAGGTGCAAAGTTTGAGCTTGTTGGATATTCCGATTCGGACTATGCGGGATGCAAAATTGAGAGAAGAAGCACATCGGGCACATGTCAACTATTGGGAAGATCACTTGTCTCATGGTCATCCAAGAAGCAAAATAGTGTTGCGCTATCAACCGCCGAAGCGGAGTACATTGCGGCCGGTAGTTGTTGTGCACAAATCCTATGGATGAAGGCAACATTGAAAGATTTTGGAATCAATTTCAAAGAAGTGCCATTGCTATGTGACAATGAAAGTGCCATGAAGCTCACCAACAATCCGGTTCAACACTCAAGAACAAAGCATATAGATGTCCGCCATCATTTCATAAGAGATCACCAACAAAAAGGGGACATTTGCATTGAGAGTATAGGCACTGATGATCAACTTGCCGATATATTCACCAAGCCACTTGATTAGAAGAGGTTTTGCAAGCTAAGGAATGAATTGAACATACTTGACTTCTCAAATATGTGTTGATGCGCCCTCGCTATATGACATGCCTCTCCTTCAAGCAAAGCAAGGTGAAATTGATTGACATGTCATCCATCTTTGCTAAGGACTTTCTTAGTGCATCTAGTCATTCCTTACATGTCTTAGGATCATTCATGAAAATCAAATGAATTTGATGCTTGTATGGTACCACTATTGCTTCTATGCTTGACTTGATCTAGTGGTAGCATATGACATGTTTTTGGGCTTGCAATCCTAGTGTTTGATCTAGAATATGAGCTATAAGTGTTTAACTCAACATGGTACAAGATAACCCTTATTTGGAGGTGTGAAGAAGCTTGTCCTTGGATCAAACCGAGTTAAATATCTTAGGCAAGTAATCTAGATTCGACCAATTTGGGAAAATGATCTCACTTCACATGGTTTCACACTAACCTATCTACAATTTGAGCTCACCTTTTGTGGTCTTTGATGACAAATGGGGAGAAAATTTCCCAAAGATTTAAGATAGGGGAGTAACATAATAAAAGAAGGGGATCAATTAAAATTTGAAGCACACAAGTAGGGGGAGCAAGCTCATAAACTTGTATGTTGCATTTGTATGTGCATCACATATGGTTGCTTGCATTTGCATTAGCTTTAGAAGCTTTCTCTCTGATACCTTGCTTGTGTGGTGTATGCTAGTTATAGGTTTGATTGATGAAAAGAAGAACTAGCATGCATAGGTAGTGTAACTAGACTTTTAGTTGTTTCACAAGTGGTACTAGAACCTTGTTTATAATGTTGATCTCACGGGTTGTTCTAGCTTTGTGAATGTCTAGTTACTAATGGTGCTAAGGATGGTATACATTGGAAACTCTGATTGGTATCACGCTTCAAAGGTCCATTCTTTACACCTTAGCATTTTTTGGTAGAAATTGACTCCTATATTTCCTATTCAAGCATATGTGCAAGCTTTCAAATCTAAACTCTTAGCACATATGTAGGGGGAGCAATTGCTACCAATTTGGGTTTATGAAACTTGTCCATAATATTTGCACATGGTAAATTGCTTGGACAAGCAACATAAATCTAAGAAAATTTTATTGAAAATCTTTGTAAAAAGGGTTGTCATCAATTACCAAAAAGGGGGAGATTGAAAGCCCTAGTTTGGTTTTGGATAATTGATGAAACCCTAGTACTAACCTCTATGCTAAGTGTGTGTAGACTTAATGAGGTTGGTACATGCCAAGTGATGGAGCAAATGATGATCATGGTGATGATGGTGATGACCACAAGATGATCAAGTGCTCAACTTGGTAAAGAAGAAAGAGAAAAACAAAACCCTATGGAGATCGAGGCAAAGGTATTGCTTAGGGTTTTGGTTTTGGTGATCAAGACACCATAGAGGGTGTGATCACATGTAGGATAGATAGCCGTACTATAAAGAGGGGAATTCTTTGGCTAAGCCGTTATCAAGTGCCACTAGGTGTCATTGTTCTTGTACATGCATTTAGAACCTAGTGAGCTAACTTAACTCCTTCAAAGAAAATGATTGTGAAAATGCTAACACACGTGCACATGTTGGTTTACACATTGTGGTGTTGGCACACTTCGGGAAAGGAGGTGGAGTTTGAAGAGTAGAGAGAGGATTCGGCGCTTTTCGAGAAAATGAAGTGCATATTTTCTATTGCGCCGATGGGAAAATTTGGAGAAGTCGTGGGAGTGTTCCTCGCAGAGAAACACTCACCGGATGCTGGCCTTTGAGGCACCGGACGCTATGGCAGAGCGACCGGTGTGCTGTGGTGCTAGGGTTAAGCACCGGACGCTGGGGAACACCGGACGCTGGGGAGCTCCTGTTCATGCATCCGGTGCTATCTGACTTCGGTTAGAGTGTTTGACTGGAAGCACCAGAGGCTCAGGGAGCGTCTGGTGTGCGGGCGTTTTGCGACCCTCTCTGCGCATGGGTCCGGTGAGCACCGGACGCTACCGGTGCTCAGCGTCCGGTGACCCGCAGGTTTGCGGAACTCTCTGCGCATGAGTCCGGTGTGCACAGGACGCGTCCGGTGCTAACTTGCTCAGTGTCTGGTGCTCTACAGGTTACCATTAGACTCTGACACGTGGCTGACGTTGGAGCACCGGACGCAGGTGTTGAGCGTCCGGTGCCCCCGAGTTTTGCCCAGTGAGAGAGCCAACGGCTCTATTTATTTGAGGGGCTATAAATACGTGTTTGGCCGGCTTGGGGCTCACTCTCTTGGCATTCTAACATACTTGACATCCTTGTGAGCCTAAGCAAACACCTCCCACTCATCTCCTTCATAGATTATACATCTTTGTGAGATTGGGAGTGATTCCAAGTGCATTTGCTTGAGTCATTGCATCTAGTGGCACTTGGGGATCGATTTGGCTGCGGTTTTCTTGTTACTCTTGGTGGTTGCCGCCACCTAGACGGCTTGGAGCAGCGGAGGAGCATTGGCACGAGTTGGTGATTGTTCGTGGCCATCTCGCGGTGATTGTGAGGGGGTCTTGTACCTTCCCCGGCGGAGAGCCGAAAGGTAACTCTAGTAAAGTGCTCGTGTCATTGAGTTACCTCACTTGTGGGTAGGTTCTTGTGGTGTCCTAGTGAGGACGAGGTTCGTGCTACACCTCTTAGCCACCGAACCACCAAGTGTTGGTCGACACAACGGGGACGTAGCGTGCCGGCAAGCACGTGAACCTTGGGAGAAAATCGTGTGTCTCCATTGTGATTGTACTTTAGATTTCTCCCGGTGATTGGACTTCATATTATTGATTGGTTCATCCCCTCTACGTGGTGGTATAAAGATCAAACCCCCTCTTTTACTTTCTTGCAAACTAGAGTAGCTTACATACTTGTATAGAAACTTTAGGTAGCTCTCTAGTGTAAGTAGAGACATAGCTCTTGTGTGCCTAGTGATCATATCAACTAGAATTGTTGGATAGGTGGCTTGCAAACACCCCTTTTAGAGCTAGAGCAAAAAGCTTCGCTTTGTTATTTACTAACTCCTTGCTCTAGTGAATTTGTAGATTTTTTAATAGGCTATTCACCCCTCTTCTAGCCATATTAGGACCTTTCAGTGTGGTCAACCTGTGTAGACTCTTAGGAGCTTGTCATGTGGTTAAATCAAGATTCACTTGCACATTCACTCATGCATGTTGGTTCTACTCCGGAAGTACGCATCCACATATATCCACCCCATTTCCATCTCCAGAACCACCCAAAAATATTCTACTCCTAATCCGGGAGGGAATAGCCAAAAACATTTCTGTTTTCCCCTATGAAATAAATGCTCAAGTTATCTTGGTTACTACCACTTGCTACTATCTCATGAGGTGAAGTGCTCTAAAAAAAGAAGAAATAAATACGAGGAAATAAAAAGGGACAAGTGCCCGGAACCTCGAAAGAAAAGAAAAAGTGAGACGAGTGGTAAAAATGGACAAGTGTCCGACAGTAGAATTAGGGGTACAAAATACCCACCTGGGAGAAAAAGAAAATATAGAGCATCTCATTCTCCTCAAAAAGTTTCAAAAGAGCAAGGAAGGTATATATCCCCTCAAAAGAGCAAAAGTAGAATTAGACTTTCACCATTGTTATCACCATCATCACCATACACCATTCATTTGCCACACATGCACATCTTGATTTGACTTATTGGCTTGTTTCTTTGGATCTATGGTTTGACTATGCAATAAATGTCTTGTAAGTATGTATAATTTATCTCCCACCTATGAGCTCCATATATTAAAGCCTTATTAGAGTAGGGTGAGAGACAAGGCAATGTTACTATGCTTTATACCACAAATACTATATATTTTGAGAGAAGGCATATACCATCACTGCCTTGGTAAGGATCCAGAAATACCACAAAAGAGAGATCTGAGAGAGTCATACAAGGAATCTTTGAGCTTTATTTGAAAATCTGCAAAAACTCCAGAGCTATAGCTGATCAAGAATAAGAGACATAGCACTTGGCTAGACCGTTCTATCTTTTAACTATTTAAGACAGAAGTGACAGTTACAAGTCCCATGGTGAAAGGTAAAGTAAGTTTTAAAGCCTTGATAGTTTACTCTAACTCAGAGATAAGATCTTATTTAAAAGCATGTGTACCATCAACTTTTAAAGGCATTACAACAATTTCTGATCTATCGCTAAGCCTATCCTTGCTCAGGGACGAGCAAGAGGTAAACTTGGGGGAGTTTGTTGACGGTCCTTAAGTATCAAATTTAATTATCAAATAAACAAAGAAAAGGATTCAAATGAAATCAACATCTGGACTTAGGGTTTTATCTGACAGAATTCTACGAGTTTTGGTGTTTGTCTATTTCTGCAGGGGGTTATCAGGAAATACGAAAGAAAGGCCCACACGTCGGGATTACATAGAGATATTAACGTACCGTGCAATTATCTTACATCTAGAAGACTCCAGAAGCCACGGGAACAAAGCGGAGGCAGAACGGAGCCTGGCCCAGGGCGCCCGCCCTAGGGACCAGGGCGCCCACCCCCTGTTAGAGTCCAATCAGAACTCTCTTTCGGGATTACGCTCCACCGACCTAAAGAATCAAGGATAATCGTTCAATCAATGTCGGTTTGATCCGACGGCCCATATTCACTTAGAAGGACTATAAAACTAGACCCCCTGGCCCCTGGAGGAGAAGAGCTCTCAACCCTAATTCATTATTCATCAAGGGAGAAGAAGCCTTTGATCAAGCCTAGAGCCACCACATCAATTAGACATCTAGATTAGCATAGCTACATAGGATTAGAACTAGAAGGAGTCAATCTTCGATTGGTTTCCGGATCTGTCAAGAGGATTCTTGGTAATTCTCTATTGTTCTTCAATTGTTCATCTTTGTTCTTCAATATTATGAATATGTCTTTGTTCTACTTCAATATATTGATGACTTTGCTCTACTTGTTTATATTTGCAATTATATTGTTCTTAGTTTATTATAGTTATATACTTGGCTTAATTAGATTGGAACTATATACATGTTTAGGATCGTATAGCGTTTATCCATCGGATCCATGGGTAAATGATAGATATTGTGTAGGCGTGGTGCTTATACTGTATTTATCTGCGATTGTACCCTATATGCCAGATGGCGGGGTAGTTCGTGATAGTGACAGCTTCATTGATTCTTGTATAGTCCCCCTCTCGAGTATAGGGCTGGCGGAGCAACATTATTATAGGGGAGTGATTGCTATGTTTCTCATATTCCTTGATAATATCACTATGCATGGGCGTAATCTTGTCTCACAATGATTGCTAAGTATAATTGCACTAACTATGATATGCTAGACTGTATAGTTAAGAATAACTTAGGAAATATTCTTGTAGTTCGTCCTAATCCTGTGGGGGTATAAACCCCTATACCCTTACGGCTAGACTTGGGTCAGGAGGTTTGGTCCATCACGAGACAGTTCTAGGCTTGATCCAACTGCTCGAAGTTTCGCGCAAGGAAACAAGACGTGGAGATCAAGCAGGATTCTAGTCGGTTAGAATAGGAATTGATATCGTACTATCTATGGCAATTGTAACCGACTAGGATTAGTTTCCAGATTTGTAACCCTGCCCTCTAGACTATATAAGGAGAGGCAAGGGACCCCCCTAGACAACTTATCTCGTCTCAACACAATTCAATACAATCAGACGCAGGACGTAGGTATTAGGCCCACACGGCGGCCGAACCTGGATAAAAACCTTGTCCGTGTCTTGCATCACCACCAAGTTCATAGCTTGCATACCGTCTACCGATAAACTACTACCGTGGGTATACCCCAAGGTAGACTACCGACTAGCTTTCATCGACAGTGGCGCGCCAGGTAGGGGGTGTGCGCACAGCTCTCCCGACGAACAAGATGGTCATCATTCCAGCTTCCACGGCCGTGGCTGAAGGCCTCACGTTTACCGTCGGCCAGATCACGTGGACAACTCATGGCCGCGGCCTCGCGACCATGACTTCGGAAGAAACCCAGATCCAATCTGGGGCAGCAGAGGCGTCGACTCCGATCACGCCGACTCCGAGCACTCGACCATCGCTCCCTCGATACGAGGCAAGACAAGTCGACAACTCAGACCTTCTTCAAGCTCTCGATCGCGCCGACCTCAAACTTCTCAAAGTTTCCAACCTGGTGGATTCGATCTCGCGTCAATCCGATCAGGTGGCGTCAACAAATTTTTCTGACTCTCGCCGGCCAACTCGTGCCACCACGCACGAACAACCGGAGACGTCCCTGACAATAACATCGACCCCCACGGGACGATCCGCCAAGATCAAGACAGTTTCCCTAGACTAGGATTACCCTTACGGTCTGAACAACGCGGCCGACCAATATTCGCGGCACACCCAATCTCTTTTTAGCAGTGCGGGCTTGTCGCCGAGACAGGGCAGCCAAGCAGCTCGCCATTACGTCAACATGGTATCCATCCGAGTCCTGCCAGTCGATAAGGCTACCAGTACGAACTCCAGCACAGGGTCTGTCCCCACTGAGGTTTTACACTCCGAGGACGAAGATTATGACCTGGATTTACCACCATATCCTCCGGGTTTTTCTCGTTTCCTAGTCTTTCCACCTCGGCGAGACGATCTTATCTTTAACGTTAGCAATGACGAACCGGTTGTCGACGGCGAAACAGACGAGCAGAAGCAACTCCGCGTGCAGCGCAATGCTGATCGTGCTCGGCGGCGCGCGGATGAGGAACGACAACTTGCGCCACACAACCTCAGTGATGCTTTCGACATGGTCGGAGATCAGCCAGTCTACAAGATGCCAAGCGCCAACGTGGCTATTGCCATGGCAAACCTGGACCGACTCCCCGATACCCTAGAGTGCCAGGGCGTCCGATCCAGCATACGAGCACATCTGATCGCCGCGATGGGACAGACAGCCACCTTGCTCAAAAGGGTCCAAGCTGTCTCCTACACGGAGGTTTCTTCTGACTAGACTCATCGCAGCCGGACTTCACCACGTCCCAGCGGGCGCCATCATAGCCGCTCCCCCAACGGTCGTAGGAAGGTCGCTGAACGTGACAATCGTGGTCAGGACACGTGCGGTTACCGTGAGCAGAGGCGTGGGCGTGGTCAGGAAGTAAACCAGGACAGGGATCTGCGCTACACATCCCTCCCAAGGACGCCCGCGACCGCATCAATAGGCGTGCTACGGAAAGAGCGTTACACAAAAACCTGCGACGCATTGAGTACGATGCAGCACACGCCCCCCCGGCCTAAGACAGTTCTCTTCACACCTTCGCCAAGTCGTATGGCCCCGCAACTTTAAGCTCGAGAAGCTCAAGAAATATGACGGCAAGGAAAACCCTAAAAACTGGATCACTCTCTACGAGATCGCAGTCTGGTCAGCAGCAGGAGACGAGCACGTCATGGCAAATTACTTCCCAGTCGTCCTTGACCAAGCTGGCCATCAATGGCTCCTCGGCCTGCCTGAGGACTCCTTTGACTCCTGGGAAGAGCTCCGCCAGGCGTTTATTGACAATTTCATCGCTACCTGTGAACAACCCGGGAACAAATATGATCACGAGAGAATAAGGGACAGGAAGAATGAGCCCTTGCGCGATTACATCCGACGGTTCTTGGATATGCGCCTTAAGATTCCAAAAATTTCTCACGACGAGGCCATATTAGCCTTCATCAAAGGTCTACGCTTCCACGAAGCATTAAGGAATAAGCTACTGCGCAAACAGCCGACCACGGTCACTAAGCTCCTCGCCACGGCAAAAAACTACACCGATGCCGACGACGCAGGAAAACTCATTCGAGAAGATGCGAGAGGCGCCGACCAGCCTCCCCGACGAGACGACAACCGTGGACGCTTCGACAACCGGAACCCTCGCCGCAGTGACAACTGCGACCACAAAGAAGGTTGGGACAGGCGACGTGACAATCGCGACGATTTTAGGGGCAAGCGACCTCGTGACCACGACCACGAGGTGAACACAGTCAAGCGCCCCAATGGGCGGCGAGACTACTAGGAAGACTACAACAAGACGCTGAAAGGACCATGCCAACTCCATCCCAAGTCTAATCACATGATGGATTAATGTCATGTCCTCAAAAGCATCTATACGCAGCGGGCTGCTCAAGGGGATTCCGCCAAGAAAAATGGAAAACAGGACAGACACGGTCACGAAGACGATGACGACGACCAGGATAGGGACCCACAACACCAGTATATCAGTCCCACCGACGTGGTGCACTCCATCATCGGAGGCAAAGTTTCCATCGAGTCTAAACGAGAGAGAAAGCTCCTGAAGAGAGCCTGCCTCAATGTGGACAGCGCAGATGGCCTGGTCGCTGACCCGAAATTTCCTCCCTAGTCGCACACGGAGATCTCCTTCAACAGGAAGGACCAATGGGCCGCCATCCCAGAACCAGGACGTTTTCCTCTGATCCTGGACCCTTGCATCAACAGCGTCAGATTCGAGCGCGTGCTCGTCGACGGGGGCAGCTCCATTGACATCTTTTCCGCAACAGCTTGCCTGCCCTCAGGCTAACACCGGCGCAACTAAAGCTGTATGATGCTCAGTTCTGGGGCGTCCTACCAGGCCAAAGTTCAGTACCCCTCGGTTAGATCACGCTGCCTGTCCAGTTTGGAACGCCGGACCACTTCCACACAGAGTTCGTCAACTTCGTGGTCGCCGACTTCGACGGCACCTATCACGCAATCCTAGGCCGACCATCGCTGACAAAGTTCATGGCAGTTGCACACTACTCATACCTGGTCCTCAAGATGCCAACAGAGAAGGGCGTCCTAACCGTTAGAGGCAATGTCTACACTGCATACACTTGTGAGGAGGAAAGATTCAAGATCACTGAGGCAATCGATCTCTCGATCCGCATGGCAGAAACCGTAGCCCAAGCTACGCAGGTTCCACCCGACCAGCTTCGATTACCCGAACAGGAGACTCCGAGGAAAAACTCAAAATCCAAAGAGCACAGGGAGGTACAGCTGGTTGACGGCAGCCCCGAGAAGACGGCTCTCATCAGGGCCAACCTGGACCCTAAATAGGAAGACGCGCTCATCAGGTTTCTAAGGGACAACGTAAGCGTTTTCGCATGGAAACCCGCAGACATGCCCGGCGTCCCACGAAACCTGATTGAGCACTCCTTAAATATCTCGAAGACCACAAGACCTATCAAGCAGAAACTACGATGGTTCGCTCGCGACAAAAAGGAGGCTATTAGGACAAAAATAACGCGGCTTCTAGCAGCCGGATTCATTAAAGAAGTGTATCATCCCGATTGGCTCGCCAATCCGGTTCTTGTAAGAAAAAAGAATAATGAATGGAGAATGTGCGTTGATTACACTGATCTCAACAAACACTGTCCTAAAGATCCTTTCGGTCTCCCCCGTATCGATGAGGTGGTCGACTCAACAGCCGGATGCGAACTCCTCTCTTTTCTAGACTACTACTCTGGTTACCACCAGATTTCACTAAAGGAAGACGACCAGATCAAAACATCCTTTATTACTCCTTTCGGTGCATATTGCTACACCACCATGTCCTTTGGACTCAAAAATGCTGGAGCCACTTATCAATGAGCCATTCAGCAATGCCTCCACGACGAGATTCGTGACGACCTCGTTGAGGCTTACGTAGATGACGTTGTCATCAAAACAAGGGACACGAGCACTCTGATTGACAACCTAGACCGAACTTTTAAGGCACCGAATAAATACAAGTGGTAGCTTAAACCCAAAAAGTGTATCTTTGGGGTCCCCTCTGGACTGCTACTCGGCGACGTCGTCAGCCACGATGGCATACGGCCGAATCCTTCAAAGGTTAAGGCAGTACTCGATATGCGACCACCCAAGAATGTCAAGGATATTCAAAAGCTCACCGGATGTATGGCCACTCTTAGCCGGTTCATCTCTAGACTGGGAGAAAAAGGCCTTCCCTTCTTCAAACTTCTAAAGGCGTCGGAAAAATTCTCCTGGACAGAGGAAGCTAACGCTGCGTTCACCTAGCTCAAAACTTTCCTCACCTCACCACCCGTCCTCACAGCACCTCAACCTAACGAGGATCTGCTCCTTTACATAGCAGCAACCGATCGGGTTGTCTCCACGGCAATGGTGGTCGAGCGGGACGAGCCAGGCCACGTCTACAAAGTCCAGAGGCCTGTTTACTTCATAAGTGAAGTCTTAAATGAATCCAAGAACAGGTATCCTCAGATACAAAAGTTAATCTACACCATCCTGATAACCTCAAGGAAGCTGAAGCATTACTTCGACGGTCATCGGGTCTTAGTAACCACCAGCTTCCCTCTGGGGGACATTTTGCGCAACAAGGACGCCAACGGCAGAATTGTGAAATGGGTAATGGAATTATGCCCATTCTCCCTGGATTCCTAGAGTCGCACTACCGTCAAGTCCCAGGCCCTGATCGACTTCATCGCGGAATGGACGGACCTCAACGAGCCCTCCCCTCCGGATACCTCCGACCACTAGTCAATGTTCTTCGACGGGTCCCTAAACATCAATGGCGCTGGCGCCGGGATACTTTTTGTATCACCAAACAAGGACAAACTCCGCTATGTCCTTAGGTTTCTCTTCCCGGCATCTAACAATGTCGCCGAATACGAAGCATGCTTGCATGGCATCTGACTGGTTGTCGAACTGTGAGTCAAGCGTCTTTACGTCTACGGTGACTCCGCCCTGGTCATCAACCAGTTAAATAAGGAATGGGACACAACTCATGAGAAGATGGACCTCTACTGCAAAGAAATTCGGAAATGGGAATCCAATTTCTACGGCATCGAATACACCCACGTGGTCCGGGACAGGAATCAGGTAGCAGATGCGTTGTCGAAGATAGGATCATCCCGGGCCCAGATCCCGCAAGGTGTTTTCGTCCAAGATATTCACACCCCAAGTGTCGGTACAGACCTGGTCGGAAAGTCACCCAACGAGGCAATGCTCATAGACGATACTACTCCGACAACCAGCAGCCATGACTGGCGGACTCCTTTCATCAAGTACCTATCGGACGGTTTGGGATTCCACGATAAAACGGAGAACGAACGCCTTATGTGACGATCTAAAAATTATATGTTAGTCGATGGCAAACTTATGCGTAAGAACGCAAGCTCAGAGGTACTGCTGAAATGCATATCCCAAGATGATGGCATCAAGCTACTAGATGACATACATGCCGGGTCCTATGGCAACCACGCCGCCTCCAGAACACTGGTCGGGAAGGATTTCCGAGCAGGCTTTTACTGGCCAACTGCAGTCGCGACGTCGAAAAACTGGTCCGACATTGTGAGGGATGCCAGTTCTTCGCCAAGCGGACCCACGTACCTGCTCATGAGATCCAGACGATTCCGTCATCTTGGCCGTTCGCCTGTTGGGGCCTCGACATGATCGGGCCATTCAAGCCGGCCCCCGACAACTTCAAATTCGTATTCATGCTAATCAGACAAATTCTCAAAATGGATCGAGTACATGCCACTGGTCAAAGCAACTTCCGAGAAGGCTGTGGAGTTCCTCAATCAAATCATACACAGATTCGAAGTTCCTAACAGCATCATTACTGACCTAGGCACCCAGTTCACCGGCACTACATTCTAGGACTTCTGTGATGACAGAGGCATAGTCATAAAATACGTGTCGGTAGCCCACCCACGGGCCAACGGTCAAGTGGAGTGAGCAAACGGAATGATCATTGATGCTTTGAAGAAAAGGTTGTATACTGAAAACGACAGAGCACCAGGACGATGGTTGAAAGAGTTACCGGCTGTGGTCTAGGGTCTCCAAACACAGGCTAGTCGCAACACGAGTGTATCACCCTACTTCATGGTTTACGGCACCGAAGCAGTGCTCCCTTCTGATGTGACCTTTGGATCTCCAAGAGTCAAAAATTTCGACCAGTCTTCGGCCGACCTCGCTAGAGAACTCGAAATCAACTACACAGAATAAAAGTTCCTAATCTCGTGCCTTCAAACAGTGAAGTATCTCGAGGCCACTAGGCGGTACCACAACAGGAACGTTAAAGACCGCTCCTTCGTGGTCGGTGATTTGGTACTCAAGTGGAAAACAAGCCAGGAAGGAATGCATAAGTTATCTACACCTTGGGAAGGACCCTTTGTGGTCGCCGAAGTCACACGCCCTACATCTTACAGACTGGCGTACCCAGACGGAACACGCTTGCCCAACTCCTGGCACATAGACAAACTGCACCGTTTCTTTCCATAAGTTCCAGTACATTTCATTTGTAAATCTTTTATGATGAATAATAATAAAATTTGTCTTTCTTGCTATATACTTTTTCATACGCAGAATATTCGACAAGTGCTACAATTACTTTCAAGGACAAAGGTCCTCAAAGGCCGTCAACATGACTCAGTAACGCATCACTCAAACAGTATTACAGTGCTCAAAACCATGGTTATGATAAATCAAGCTTTATTACAAATTTTATACACAAAGTTTACAGTAAACACCCCTCTGGGCGGTATCTAGTCTACTCCTACAGACTATTCTATAGGCCTACTGCTCGGGCTGATCACACGCACGGCTCTGCTGCCTAGTCAAAGGGGTCGGGGCCATCGGCGTCTAGCTGGTCGAGACCGCAGGCGTCGACTGCTCATCTCCTGCAATGGACGCTCCCGACAACTCCCTGGCCGACCTGTCTGAACCAGGTTGGTTGAGAGGAGTTGACATCCCACAAAGGTTTATGTCACCGATCACTGTCGACGACAGGTCCAGCAGGCCGACACGAAGGTCATCGGCCTCCTACGGACCAACCTCCTTGGGATACCCCCTCTCCAGCCGGGACAAGTCGACTAGGGGGTAGTGAGCACGTACCATGCTGAGGACGTGCGCTCCAGCGAATTTTCCGGTGTCCTTGACGAACTGCTGCAGCCAACCCCACGCTTGCTGCGCCTTTTCGACCGGGGTCAGCCTTGGCCCGCGGGGCTGGTCTTCGGGGAGCTCAGGGCTGATCAAGTCAAGCACTGGGGCTACTCCTTTCCAGATCTTGATACAATTGGTCTTCCAGGAGTCCCGGTCCTTGATCAGCTCGTCGAGGTGCTTCTTGGTGTTGACTTTAAGCATTATGATAAAATTTCCAAAGCAAACCAAGCCAGGAGTCAGTACAAACACGACAAGAGGAACATTGCGTAGTCAACAAAGGGCGAAATGGCTCTTACGAGCCAATTCTCAACTCTTATTCTTTAGCTCCTCGCCAGCTTGACGCCCGGCCTCCAGTGCGCCGGTACGCTCCTGGTCGAGTCACTCCCTTTCTTCTCGGAGGCGCAAAATCTCCTCCTCCAGATCTGCAGAAATAGTCGCTGGTCAGCAAAACCAATCACGCAGTTAGCCTACAGCTGCTCGGAACGCATGACTTGCCTTTCTTCTCCCGATCCTTGTTGGCTAGTCGCCGATTAAGATCGAGTAGGCGCTCTTCCTAAGCTGCCTGCTCGGCTGCCTTCTCCTCGGCCTCCGACCGAAGGCGGTCCACCTCCGCGGTCAGGGCCTTATTCTCGGCCATGAACCCTTCAATTTGGTCGAAGCACCTCTTTCGGTACTTCGCCGTTTTCATTGCGCCCTACAGGAATTACATGTATTGAGAAGCAAACAACAGTACATACACGTTTCAGGAAGAACACAAGAACACTTACCTTGACTTCTTCGACGAGCCGCTTGGCAGCGCGCTCTACTCTGGCCGCCTCCTCGGTCTCGGCGAGCTCTTCATGATCGATGAAGTGGTCCCCATGTTGGCGCCACACAAAAACGTGTTGGCGACCATCCTGGGGGCGTCCCTGGATCTCCTCCACCTCATCGTCAGAGGTCGCCTGGGGCTCTTCACCCTCCACGCTACCCCCAGCCGTGGTAACAGGTATTATAGGACCCTTACCCCGACCAGGGGAGCCCTTTGGCGAAGAAGCCTCCTCCCGGGGTGGAGTTGGGGCCCTTCGTTCTTCAGCGGGCAGGGGAGTCGGGGCTCTGTCTCCCTCCTCCGTGCCACTGCTCGGGGGAGCCGTCTTTGCAGCCTCATCATCCCTTGCAGGGGTGCTCACTCCGGTCCTCGCCTGAGCCTCGCCCTCCTCGACAGTCTCCGCCGCAGTCACTACCGTGGGCTGCTCCTCGGTTTGTTCTTGGGTGGTCTGCTGGGTGGTGTCTTCGACGACAACCGCCGGCTCGGCCGTTTTTTGGCCGGTGACGTTGCCCGGGTCAACATCTGACGCCGCACTACAAAAGAAGGTATCATGCTGACTTCACAACTTGCAAAAAAAAGGAGGGGGAAGGATGCGCAGAAGACAAGCTGTGAAACTCACAGGTCGGAGCTCCTGTGCGTCGCTGCGAAGAACCTCCTCCTGGTCCTACCGGTCGCCGCTGCCGCTTCTGCCCCCCCCAAGTCGCGTTGGCTCGGCGTGTAGGGCAGGAGGATTGCTGGTCATCGGGCCAGAAGTGATCGGCGCGACGTCAGGCCGACTACGCGGTCTCCGGACCAAAGATGGTGCAGCCTCCTCATCATCGTCGTCGTCGGTAATCCTCACGAGCCGGTGACGCTTTGGAGCCTGGCTGGTCTCCGCCGGCAACGCCTCCGTAGGGGATGGCTCTACGGCCATTGGCCTCTTCCCCGCTACCCAATCTTCAGTGGTCGGCGTGGGGCGATTTTGTTCCTCCTCACTGCTGGTGTATTGAGGACACCGAGCAGCATCCTCCTCCGGCGGGTCCATCCCTGCGGGATTCTCCATCCCAGGTGCCAGTGACACATACACCGCGCACCGGTCCACGTCTCCTATCTACAATAAAGTATACGACAAGTCATCAATAAAGAGACTACAGTGTTCGCGTAACAATACCAATCAAAAAAGGAACTTGTTTACCTTAGGAGCTAGTCGTCCCAGCTTGAAGGCGTGCATCCGGTCACCACTCTGAACGAAGTTATCCTCAGACAAATTGAACAATTCGTTCATCAGCTGCTGGACCTCTGCCTTCTCCAGACCATCCGGACACATTCTGGTCGGGTCTTGGCTCCCCGTGTACTCATACGCCGAGTGTATCCTCCTCTGGCAAGGCATCACCCAACGCACAAAGAAGTTCCCGACCACTCCTGACCCGTCTAAACGGGACCAGTCGATCAGGCTCATCAGATCTGCTACTTGCCCAGTGAAATCCGGACGGTCTGTCCAGCTTACCCTCTTCTTGGGGATGTAGCCCACGTCGCAGAACGTGGTACTACCCGGCTCTTCCCTGATGTAGAACCACTTCTTGTACCATTCGGTGAGAGAAGTGTTCCATGGGCAGTTGAGGTACCGGTTCTTCATTCCATCGCGCAGATTGAGGTATACTCCACCTGCAATCTTGGAGCCTCCAACTGCTCCTTTCTTCGTCAAGCAAAAAAGAAAGTGGAAGAGATCGAAGTGCGGCTCTATTCCAACATAGGCCTCGCACAGATGGATAAATGTGGAGATAAGAAGAATAGAGTTCAGGTGCAGATTGCAAATCCCGATCTCATAGTAGAGAAGAAGACCTTAGAGAAAAGGATGAACGGGAATCCCAACACCCCTCTTAAAGAAATCCTCGAAGACAACAATCTCACCGGCGCGGGGGTCGCGGTAGCTCTCTCCCTCCGGCGCCCTCCATCCTCTAAGTTCCTGATTGTGCAGAAGCCCCTTTTCGACAAGGTCATTGAGGGATCTTGTGTTGCTTCGGGACTTTTTCCATTCCTTGGCCATCATCTCGGCTCTCTTCTTGGAATCGCTCTTCACCATTTCGGCTCTTGGAGACTCTCAAGCTTGGCTTTGAGGTTTGAAGGTGAAGGGAAAGATGGTGGCTTAAGCAATAGTATGCGATTGCCGGGTGAAAAACAAGGATACGACCCTGAGCTTTTATAACAACAGCCTCACCTCTACCACTTCTTGTATTCTCGGGAAGTGGGCGGATCTAGCGGCGGCCACGGCGTTTCGGTTCTCAATAATTACCGCAGGTTAATATGGTGGCTTCTGAATAATTAATGGTTTCCTTTTCTTGGACCGCGCAAAGAGCGGCTGCACAGTTACTAGGCGCACCTTTTTACGCAACTGCCTGACAATACGTCAGGATGCCTCGTCACATCACGCATTAATGCTGTGATATGCTTTTTCCAAAAGACAAGTGGGTCTGGTGGAGGCCCGTGCATGACATGCTTGAGGACTGTATTGACCACCGAGCGATTATATGCTCAGGAACTGGTCGACCAACTCGCCCATTTGGAATTCTGGGGACTGTACCGACCACCGAGCGTTATATGCTCGGGGACTGGTCGACCAGCTCGCCCATTTGGAATTCTAGGGACTGTACCGACCACCGAGCGTTATATGCTCGGGGACTGGTCGACCAGCTCGCCCATTTGGAATTCTGGTGACTGTACCGACCACCGAGCGTTATATGCTCGGGGACTGGTCGACTAGCTCGCCCATTTGGAATTCTAGGGACTGTACCGACCACCGAGCGTTATATGCTCGGGGACTGGTCGACCAGCCCGCCCATTTGAAATTCTGAGAACTGTATCGACCACCGAGCGTTATATACTCGGGGACTCGTGGACTAGTCTGCTCCATCGCAGACGAGTGTGATATGCTCGGGGACTGGTAACTTCAATTGCATACATTCCAGCTCGGTAATTTTAATTTTTTTAGACCTTGCTATAAGGCTCATACTTCGCCTTCCAGCAAGCTCGAGGACTACATCGATACGATGCATCTAGTGATGCATTTTAGTATCAGATTTTCTATGTAGTTTTTTCTCTTTAGACCCTGGCACCACGTGCCTATGTCACCTACTACCAGGCTCGGGGACTAAGTGGGCACACTTCACCATGCGGTGAATATGCTTGCTTTTAGAAAGTCTGTACTTTTCAAAAAAGTAAAGTGGGCACACTTCACCAAGAAAGAAATCTTTTTTCTCAAGAGCACCATGCATTCTTCGAACAACCGGCTTCATAAATGATTGATGCTGGTTGAGTGGTTTTCAAGCTGGTCGAAATACTGTTGCAATCGCTCGGGCGACTTTTCTGCTTATTGGAGATGTCAAGCCTCACTGGTCGAAGAAGCTCAAGACGGCGTGTTACATCATAATACATGGTGCTCGGGGACTAGCTGTGGGGGTATAAACCCCTATACCCTTACGGCTAGACTTGGGTCAGGAGGTTTGGTCCATCATGAGACAGTTCGAGGCTTGATCCAACTACTCGAAGTTTCATGCAAGGAAACAAGGTGTGGAGATCAAGCAGGATTCTAGTCGGTTAGAATAGGAATTGATGTCGTACTATCTATGGCAATTGTAACCGACTAGGATTAGTTTCCAGATTTATAACCCTGCCCTCTGGACTATATAAGGAGAGGCAAGGGACCCCCCCTAGACAACTTATCTCATCTCAACACAATTCAATACAATCAGACGCAGGACGTAGGTATTACGCCCACACGGCGGCCGAACCTGGATAAAAACCTTGTCCGTGTCTTGCGTCACCATCAAGTTCGTAGCTTGCGTACCGTCTACCGATAAACTACTACCGTTGATATACCCCAAGGTAGACTGCCGACTAGCTTTCGTCGACAAATCCCATGCTAATGACTTTCTAGAATATTTAATTGAGGTGCTTATCATATTTATATGTGGCTAAGTTATGCTGATCAGATTAATTATCTTTGTCACTATTCATTACTTTATATATCCTTTATGTTACACTTATTCCTGTATGAAAGAGTTAGATAAATGTTCTCAATTGTACATGCAATGATAGATCCTCAATTCTATATTCCATTCTATAATCAACATTGATGATTACTAATCCCTTCCCACCGGTAACAATATAAATAACGATACCTAGAATACTTCCCGGTTAAAATGCTACATCGGTATTAATCTGTGCACTTACAGATCCCATTTGTTATTTATTTAGATGAGCAATTGCATATTTCAATACCGCGTCTCTTATGTCATGCTGGGGATGACAACTTGGCTTAAGTGGCATGGGAGATAGGTTTGGCATTTTTGGCACCGTTATCAGAATTAGAAAACTAAGTCTACTTTTGGTACTGACGTTAAGAATGCCCAACAGCTGTTATTTTACCTGCATCGCAACCCTTCTTACATCATCAGGTGAATACCTACTGCTGTTAGTCACAGGGACAATTCATCCTGTGATCAGTGTTGAGTTTAGAGACGCTTTGTCCTAACTAACGACGCTGCCGTATCATGCCTTTTGAAAAACATAACTTGAAATACCTTCGGTAAAACAGACATAACTTTTCGCTCGTTTATTAGAGAAATCTAAAAGTTTTACAGCAGCTTCTTGACACCATTTGGACCTGACCTAAACTTGGTTTTGCCTTGTTTGGTTTTGTCAAAATTGCCAAAAAAATCAGGAAAATAAAGAAAAAATTGACAAGGGTTTTGCACGTTTTTCAGAGAACTTACTGAATTTCTGTAGACCACATTGTAGTTGCCAATTTTTATGGTTACATCTTTTGTGATCCTTGTTCGAAGAAAAATATAAAAAAATAGTGAAAAAATAAAAAATCTTGATTCTTACTAGTGCCTTTTGGGAATATCCGAGAAAAATCAGAATAAAGGAAAAATCAACCCTATTGCTTGTTCGCTGAGTTCTTTCTATCATACTTTGTTTCACCTTGTTGCACTACGTCTAGACATGTCTTAGCCAGCAATTGTGATTTTTCCTATGGATACTTATTGAACTTAGCTAACTCTACATTCGAATATTGCTAATCCTTGCTACTTATATTGTGCCTGTCCAAAGCTCTACATATACTTCTGTCAGCACAGGTTCATCTTGCAACTGTTTACCACGCTCAATAATAGATTGCTTTGTCAATTTGGTTTATCTCCTGTTTGGCCTTGGTAAGAACACTTGTAAGACGGTGGTAAGCTGCTTCTGATTTTGTATTCCACTTTCACCACCACCACCACTTGTTCCTTTTAATTGATAGGGATAATACTTTATTGTTGTTTTCCCTATTTTCTAACCATGATAGGATCTCCAACAAATTTCAATGATTATGTGTCCGAGGGTAAACTTACAACGTTCATCACTAAACAGTGCAATCTTATGAACGAGCTGACGCGCAATGTGAACAATCTGGTTTATTATTTGTTCTTCTAGTTCATCAATTAGATCTTCTAGTTCATCTTGTTTTTATTCTAGTTCATCATGTTCTTGTCTAGTCCATAATTCCCCCCTCTAGTTCTTATTCTAGTTTGTGTTTGAGTCAAATACTTGATATGACTTGGTATAATCATATAGTCATAATTATAATGTTCATTGCCTACTTTGATTATATGTTTAGTATAGTTGGATTTGCTTTGTGTTTATGCACATGTTCGTATAGCATTCACCCTCTGAGCTCAGGGGTGGGTGGTAGAAGTTGTGTAGACGTGGTGCTTAGACAATGTCTATCTGCGAATACACCCTATGTTTCGGGCCATGTGGTAGATCGTGAAGGTGACAGCTTTGTTGAGTCCTATGTAGTCCACTCTCCGAATATAGAACGAGTAAGGCGGAGTTGCGGGGTGATGTCTTCCTATGTTCCTAACCCATCTTAGCAATGTCTCTTGTGCATGGATCCCGGTTAAGTCATGACTATGATTACTAAATATAATTGCACTAATTAAGGTAGCTCAATGACCTATAGTTAGAATAACCCTAGGAGTTAGTCTCTATTTTCTAGTTCTTTCTAGAATCACGCCTAAATAGGAAATGCTCGGTGGAATCCTTTTAAGATATGTTGACTTGTTATTAATTATTCTTATTCTTATTTATGATATGATTGATCTCTGTTTCGAGTATTGATCAAGTGGAACTCTTATCACAAGTGTAATATATAGCTTTTGATACCTCCAAATGCCTTCCCAGTGGTAAAATTATAAATAACGATACCTGGAACTTTTCTGGGTGAAATTCTACAGTGGGGGCGCTTACGGATAACCTTTATTCATTTTCTATAGTGCCATGATCATAAGTACAACTACATCTTTTAGTGTTGTATTGGGCATGATAACCTGACTTAAGCAATGCTAGGAGATGTCCTGAATATTTCTAATGCCTTTACTAGGATAGAGTTTGAATTTTTTATTTGTAATCGTATTAGAAATATCAACACCGGTGCAAGAAAACTTTGTTGTTCTGTGTCCAGGAGCAGCAGAGATGCTTGAGCCGAGTCCCCAAGTTGGCTAAGCTGACTCTCCTTTGGATCACCGAGGAATTACCAAATCGGTCCTACTTGAATACTAGTAATGACATGGCCGATTTGGATGATTAGACAACTTCCATATTATGGATTTGATCAAGCAAGGATAGTTATGGGAGAAGTCTATGGACTTTGGTCAAGCTCATGAAGAAAATTGGGACAATCCAAGGAGGTGGTCTAAAATTTGATCTAAAGCTCTATGGACACATTTCATATTTATAAATGGTGTTAGGTATGGAAAACCATGCTACCAAGTGGATGAGGAGCAACAACTTTGGCAAAAGGTCACCAAGTTGAGAAAGTCCTTATGGAGTGATCAAAGTGAGGTTTGATAATTCATATTCACTAGAGACAATGTTGCAAGGTGATTCTCCTAGAGCAATCAAAGGGAGGTGCTTGACAAGGTACTTTCCAAGTGTTTGGCAAGAAGCCCAAAGTGCTCTCCAAACAATGATCGATACATGTATCACCCTTAGAACAAAAATGACCGATGTATACATCGCCCTTAGTCATTGAACAACTAATGAGATGGGTATCATTGTTGTTTAGTTTTGTTTGTTTAAGTGTTTTCAGGTTGAATGTATCATTCACCTGAAAACAGGGGATATTTTGACAACCAAAGTTGTCCATTGTGTGAAGTTGTCAAAATGTGAAACGGACTTCACCATTGTGTTTCTCTTGTCAATACAATCAAAAAGCATATATGGAACGTCAAATTTGGAGTCCGGATGAAGAAGTTATGCCCTCGAGAATATGCTCCGCTGTTGGAAGTTTTGACCCGAGTCGGGAGTTTCAACACACGTCAGGAGTTCTCACTCACGTCGGGAGTTCCGACAAACGTCGAAAGTTCCGACCCAACTTCCGACTCGACTTCCCGTAGACCTAATAACTGTTCGGATCTGGCCTTCGGGATTCCGATCCGAACTGTTCTAGACTTGTGGGAAACTTAGAAAATAAGACTTGGAGAGGTTTCCTACTGAGATAAGACCACCTCTTTCTATATATATAAGAGAATCATGGCCGATTGAGTTTCCATCTATCCAATCGACATACAAACAAATCAATCTACTCTCTTTACCCCTTTTCTCCTCTCTTCCAACCTCCATGTTGTTCATCTCTTGATCCACGACCAAGGATGACGCCCTAGGCTCGCCGGCTGACCTAGGGCAACCCGCTTATGTCCTTGCCTTGACGGGGTCCCCTAGACGAGAGCTTCGACTGTTTCTTTGCTAGTTTGCCTGAAAACTAGCTGTATTCTTCGTCACGCAAGTACGTTGGTTATTCTTTGATGGTTTGTTTGTAAACCTCTCTATTCTTCACCACGAAAAAGTTAGATCTCACCGTGTTCTTCGATCCGTAGCGGCCCGAATATCAAATGCACTTTCTAGTGTGTGATTCGGATCGCATCCGACGTTAACACATTGCTTAAACAGAGTGGCCTGATTCTAAGACGGAGAGCCATGCACTAATATCACTTACTGGCTGCGGTACTAGGGACAGTGATCGCCGTGTCAGCGGCTTTTGTCCCATAAATTTATGTGATTCGACGGCGCGCGGGGCCTTTAGGCAGAGCCGGCCCGACCCGACGACCCGGCGGTCCGCCCATTCTTTTTCTATATATACTATAAACGGCAGTGTGCGTGTGCAAAAGAGTACCTACGCGTGTAGCACATTCCTGATCATCATCTCCAAGCGTTTGTTTCTTCATCCTCAGCTCGGTCTGCCAAACCTCAGTTTTCCTAGCTAACATGTCCAGAAACAGCAGCATCGTGCCCGACGAATCCACCAGCAGCCGGCGCGCAAGGAATAACCTTACGTCCCGGGTGTGGGATCACTTTGACTTGCAGCGCCCCTCCAGCTCGAGTGAGACGTACAAGGCTGTGTGCAAGAACTGTGGCCAGATCATGAGCTTCGACCCCAAACACGCCACGACTACGCATCTGCTGCGTCACATCGAGAGAAACATCTGCAGCAAGAGGGCTACAGCACGGCGGCGGCAGCAGCAGGAAGACGAGGTCGTCGTCGTCGCCCCTGCCGCCAACGGTATATATGCATGACTCTGCTAGCTCACTCTCCTCAAACTAAACCTAAATAAGCTACATTACCAAACGCTTTGTTGAGTTTTGAAGTCTGTCCTCAGGAGTGTTTTGGAGGCCAGAACCGTTTGTTTTTTCGTCACAGCTTCTTCTTTCTCAAGTCTGATGCGCCGCCACCCACCGCCCCGCCCTACCATGGCACAATATGATCTCGCTGGAGCTCCACCGCTGCGGCCATGATCGTGGAGCTCTGGCGAGACTCCTTCTCTCCCCCCCCCCCCCCCTCCCGTACCCTCGCTGATGTCATGGCCATGGTTTGCCCCCGCCACAACCCAAATGCCGCCCTGCCACCGTCTGGCCGACCTACCTCCTGGCCTCAAGCTCTTTCTAAGCCCGTCAGAGTTAGGTAAGAAGATAGGGAAAGGCTAGAGATGGAGAAAAATGAGAGGAGAAGAGTGCTCGATGTCCTTTATAGCATTACTCATTTTTTTTTCTTTTTTGGCTCGCTGACTCTCCCCGGAACAACAAGAAGAGGCTGCTGCATGCACGTGTAGAGATTTTGCATGAAACAAATCGTTATTAATTGTCGTCGTCGACTAAAATCGTTGTACTCCTAGATTCCAACACCCTCTTGCTTGCATTGTCTAACAAACCGATATTGACCTGCATGCAGACGAGAGCCAGGCGGCGGCGGAAGCGTTCGCTGACGGTGTATGGGCAGATGGGGATGATCACGCGTAAGTCGATCGTAACAACGTCGTCGTGGCCGCTGCAACTACAAAGCGCGCGCGCGCGCGCTCTCTCTCTCTTCTGTCATCATCCATCATTCTGTATTGTTATTGTCGTACTCCATCTGTTCTCTAATATAATTTTTCTAAAAATTTTAAGACAAATTAGGAGAGAGCATAAAAGACACATATACCCTCATTTTATTTTCTACGTTATCATCAACGTGATTAATAGTAATTGGTTGCTAAATAAAAAGTATTTAATGCAAAAATGAGTTTTGTTCTTTAGAATACATTATTTGAGGACAAATTTTAAATGTCAGAATATAATAATATTATTACAGGAAGGAGGGAGTAGTAGCTACTTGTCAACTTACATTACATACGTATGTATATCTTTAGTTTGTGTGCTTCCCAGCCTTTTGAGTTTTTTGGTCGTCATGTGAGAGGCTTTCCTAGCTCATGGGGAGATATGTTGAAATAATGAAACAGCTTATGCATTGTTGTAATTTCATGTGTGTACGGGAGTAGTGTTGTATGTTCCTACTGCATGTTGTAAGATGCACATGTTAGTTAAAATCTGACAGTGCGTATGTCTCTGCAACATGCTAGTTGATAAATGGGCCTTGTTTCGTTCCACCCAACATCACTATTACATAGGCACACTATACAGGCGGTTGGTAACATATTTCTACAGGCGTTTTCCAGATCCGCCTGCGCTGGAGGCCAGTAGAAATCGTCCATTTCTACAGGCGGTTGCTTGAGAGCCGCGAGTACAAATCATTTACACAGGCGGCTCTCTTAGAAAACCGCCTGTGTAAATGTTCATTTACACAGGCGGTTCCCCAAGAGAGCCGTCTATGTAAACCTATTAAAATATATATTATTTATTGATTTTTAAATTTATTTATTTATTTATTATTTTATTGTTATTATTTAAATATATTGATATTGTTTGGTCTTCTAACATAGCAACATGTAATTTAAATACTTCATCTCATACATACATTTGTATACATCAAAGTTTGGTGCTCAAAGACATAAAGTTAATTACAAGAGTATATCCATCATCACACATTATATATATATACATCAAAGTTTGTTTCTGTCCTCTAATAACCCTCTTTAGTAAGTTTGAGCTTACTAATCTCTGTTAGCACTCGGAACTGTGGCCTGGATAATTGGCTTTCATCATCATGATATTTGCCTTCACGTGGAATGACATGCTTCATGATGAACGAGCAGATGTCCTCAACTATGTTGTCTAAAGCACGTTTGTCTATGCGCTCCGCCGTCCCTTGCTTATATACCTGCAAAGAAAGTTTATAAACATTATATATTTTATGACTTCCAACTTTATAGACTATTACTTATATTACCTTATCAGGGTTCCATGCATATCGTCCATTTTCTCTCATGTTCTCGCACACGTAGTAGCCACAGAGGACAGATAACGGTGGTTGTGCACTGTATAACAGGAGAGTGGTTATTTAATTATAGTTGCAATTGTGGTCGTATGTGTATGATTTGTATTCATAATAGTACATTTTTATACGTACCGGCCAGTTATGTATAACCTCCAATGGTTGCCCTGGTCTCTTGGACTCGCACTTTCTATGATTTATCTTATAGAACCTGTATGCCCTATGATCTCAAATAGAATCACCATGTTATTGTCAAATTCTCACTATGCTTAAGTATGTATGCATAGCTTGACTTACAGCTCTAGCAATTTGATGAATGGAGCATAGCTTTCTTTCGGGTAATAAATGATGAAGCATATCCAGTGCCTCCTGCTCGAATTAAATCCATGATGCATTTATGCATTGGAATAATATAGATAGATATTTGTAAACTCACACTTACCCAAAGTGGTACGGGACCACCACCGCTTTCCTGTCTTGAAACTTTATTAGTGAATGTCCAATGTAGAAGGTGTATTTGGCTTCAAAATCAAGTTTCAACTTTTGGAGTTTCTCATCCTGTTCTGCACCTTACAAACTCTGTACCTCTGTGCTGTCATTCCCGATCCGGAATGTGTGCCGATCTTCAGCTATATCTATTGGGCAGAGATAGGCATTCCTTTCTTCGGCACAATAATTAAGGTTCGAACCAAAATACATATCTTGTTGATCATATAACATTCTGCAAGATAGAAGCATTTCAGATATTGAAAATTGATTGAACTACAATGTGTGTAACTATGTAACACTTACAATGCAAATGCCGTTACGATCTGTACATCTAGCAACTCGTGGTTCATTAGTGCCCACATGTCATCAAAAGTGAGCATGCATTTGTCAGTACTCTGGCTGAGAAATGCTATTTGTGGTATGCGCATGCTTATGGTGTCGATGCCAGCAGAAGAGGCTCTCATGTACCAGTCATGAAACCTTTTTATACCACTTGGTTTCTTCATAAGTTTGGTCCGACTGAGTAGAGGCTTTCTCCACACGTACTTTTTGGGGATATTCTTGTAGTCTTCTGCAGTTGGCACCTTGAAATTGATAGGAGTTATGACCTTAGGCGTCGGCACCTCTGACTTTGCTAGCTCAGAAATCTCATGCTCTTGTATTGTGCGTTTCGAAGCAATGCGTGACAAAAATCTCACTTGCCCAGCTGATTTTTTTCTTTGGCTCGAATGGTGAAATCAACTTAGGTATCGGAAATACTTTCTTCTTTGGCACCTTTGGTGGCTCACTTCTTGGTTTTGGATCTTTGAGTTGTGGGGAAGGGGTGGAATTGAATGGTGGTGGAGATTGTGTTGACTGTGGGGTAGAAAGATCATGGAGAGGAGATGGTTGATGGACAGGGAAAACATGGAGAGGTGATTCTGGTGGGTCAGGAAGAGACTGGGGAGGTGAAGCCGGTGGGTTAGGAAGAGGATCGATATGAGCTGACGACTCCTGGGTTAGTGGCATCCCTTGAGAGGGTGGTGGTGGCTCCCTTAGTTGCACGTCCCTCCGAGGCCAAAGGATGAAATTGTTTATCGTCTGTCCTAGTTTCACAATGTCCTCGGGACCAGGGATGTCTAGAATCTCGTCCTCATAACCTTAGACCACGGTTGATACCTCTACTCTGTAGTAGTCTTTAGGGATGTCAGCACCATGGTATTTAGGTCCTCCTGGGATCGCTTTGCCCATGGCTACTTCCCTTGTACGATGATTGTTAATCCCATATCTTATGACAAGGGAGCAAGGTGTAGAAGTAACAATGTCGTCAACTAGATAGTGATCCTTGTTTGTCATAGATGTGACACTGCTTGGAATGATTGTTTCACTTGATGCCACCAACGGTTGCGACACCACTAGGACTAGCTGCATTTGGGGAGCTTGAGTGCTCATTTGGGTAGCTACATTTGACATGGCACTCGCTAGTTTTTGCATCAACTCAGGAGGAGGATTTTCTAGAAACTTCCCCATCATCTCTTGGAAGTCTTTCTTAGCCTCTTCCTGAAAATAATTTACCATTTGTTCCTTGTACCGATCACGTTTCTTATACTCATTTGCCCATTGAGGGCCGAATCCATCCTTCCATCCTTCTTTGGATGAGATGCCTCGAACACGGCCAGGATGCTCGGGGTTACCGAGGCCAACACTAAGGATGTCCCTCTCCCTTCGTGGCGTAAACTTGCCTTCCTGCTGCATGCCTGCCACTGCAAAGATGCTCTTCATTGCTTCATCAAGCATTGGGTCTTCAAAGGACACACCCGTCTCGGTTTCCTTTGGCTTCCGAGCACGGATCCAATTCGCGGACCTTTCACCGACTTGCTCGGACAGCACTGGCAACCCTACTGCCTTCTTCGCAGCCTCTTCTTGCCTCCATATAGGAACTTGGTGTCGGTAACCACCTGTGCCTAGATGGTGGTGGTACTTGTTCCTCTTTGCGAGCTGGGACTTGGCTTCGCTCCGAGCTAAGAAGTTAGGGTCATTCCTCTGCTCTAGAAAAACAGCCCACTGCCCTTTAGTAATATTGTATTTGGATGTCGGATCCATCTCTGTCTTTGCATACTTGACATTCATCTCCGACCTCCAATTTTGGAAACTAACCGCACATTGCTTCATTGTATATGCCTTCACTAAATCTTCTGGCACATTCCTAGGAAACTGGAACATTGTCTTAATCTTATCCCAAATTTTGATCTTGTGATTATTTGACACACAGGCCCAGTTCTTAACTGTGATATCAAGAAAGTCCCTCACACAAAAACCAATTGTGTTCCTGTATTTGGGTAGGGCCTCCTCTAGAGCTAGGGGCTGTCCGGTAGGGCTCACATCTGTGATGGCATATGTGTCATCTGGAAATTGGTTCAACCCTCTCTCGCCTCGTTTCAAACCTAGCCGCTTCCTTTTCCTAGACTGACATGGCCTCTTAGGGCTCGTCGTTGCGGTCGTCGGTTCTGGTGTGTCTGGTGTGTCTTCGTGTGCCACTTCCTCCTAAGACATCATCTCTCTAAACTGAGACATTGCCTCCTGAGTATAGACATGTGAATCATGGGCATGTTTATATGTAGAAACTATGAATAGAAATTATTTAATTACATGAAATCGTGAATGTCTCTAATTTACCTCATCGGCTTCTGGATTGTAATCGGGGTCACGTGCCAATTCACGACGAGTCTTCCTCACTTCTAGAGGCTCCATGTCGGTCGCTAGCTTCTTGTTCATAGGACGAACCTGATGCTTCGCCCGTTTCTACTTGTTTCGTGACCTCACGAGCTTGTTCCATAGGGTTGGATGACCCTTCTATTTGCTCCGTGGGTTGGGACTACAGTGCTTCGTCCTTGTGTGGAGAACTCATCGCAGAAATCTATGTAATTTATGCATAAAATTAAATTTATGTATCCTGGGGTATATACACTAATCACATATAAAATATAATAAGTATTTAACATATGAAATAACAAGTATTTAACATAATCACATATGAAATAAAAATTATAAATAATACATACATATATTTCTATACAAATAATACATACATATATTTCTATACAACATAATCACATATAAAATATAATAAGTATTTAACATATAAAATAACAAGTATTTAACATAATCACATATGAAATAAAAATTATAAATAATACATACATATATTTCTATACAAATAATACATACATATATTTCTATACAACATAATCACATATAAAATATAATAAGTATTTAACATATGAAATAACAAGTATTTAACATAATCACATATGAAATAATAATTATAAATAATACATACATATATTTCTATACAAATAATACATACATATATTTGTATACAACATAATCACATATAAAATGTAATAAGTATTTAACATATGAAATAACAAGTATTTAACATAATCACATATGAAATAATAATTATAAATAATATATACATATATTTCTATACAAATAATACATACATATATTTCTATACAACATAATCACATATAAAATATAATAAGTATTTAACATATGAAATAACAAGTATTTCACATAATCACATATGAAATAATAATTATAAATAATACATACATATATTTCACTAAATAAATAAATTACTAAAGTAAAAAAAATCTCCTCTCTCTACCCTTTACGGCCCAGCCCGTGACTCCCTCTCCTCTCCCCTCCTCTCTCCCTCTCTCCCTAACCTCGCGCCGTGCGCTGCCCGCACACCGCCCGCACGCCGCCTCGCGCCGCGCGCTCGCCTCGTTGCCCGCACAGCCACGCTTCCTTGTCGTCGCCGCGCGCTCACCTTCCCTGCCGCCGCCACCGCCCTGCCTGCCGCCGCACGCAGACTGCCGCCGCCAACGCGCACGCACGCAGAGAGAGAGAGGAGAGGCTCACCGTCGGGCGGCTACGGCGTCGAGGGCGGAGTGCTCCGGCAACGGGAGCAACGGCGTCACGGGCAGCTACGGCGACGTGGAAAAATTCTGGCAGCCTGACGGTGTGGTTTCAAATGAACTGGGCGCCAGAGACTTAGAAAAATTTCGGGAGCGACCTCGAGGGTTATATACCTGGGGCATTAGTACAGGCGGTTGGCTTAGTCAACCGCCTGTACAAATGTATTTTAAGTTTATTTAAAGTTTTCCTTATATATATTTTTATTTTTAGAAACTATTTAAATGATTCAAAAAATCATATCTTCAAAAATATTTGTCCTAAATTAGTGAAAAAAATTTTGTTGTGTTCCGCTTGACCAGAGACACATGTTAAAAATATGAAATTTCATGTTTGAGGTACTTTTATATGCAGCTTTATTTAAAATGATTTAAATTGAATATGTGCCTCATATCTTGTTTAATACATAAATAATTCTAAGAATACGAGAAAAATGTAAATCCAATTTTGTTAGCTTTATTGTAGTGTGTAAATGCTATAAAAAATATATTCCTTTGTGTAATTTATCGTTGACAATATAAATGTGAGGAACCCATATGTTTGACAATAGTTCGGTGGAATGACTCTTATACGTTTGTGAAGCATGTATGTTATGCCTATCTCCAAATGTCTTGAAATTTTTTTGGCAAGCTTCTACACTCAAATGATAACCCCACACAAGATCTTAGGATTTTCTGGTCATGCAAGCTATTATTACATTTTTCTTTGTGCTAAATGAGATGAAAAATGGTGGACTACACCTAGATCCCACTAGGTTTTTTCACCAACCACAAGGAAGTTTTATTTCCTATGGTATATAAGACCATGTGGAGAAGTTTAGCACCATTTGGAGTCATTTTAGGGGTAGACTTAGTTCAAGCGCTAATTAGTGGGTGATGTCGCACGGAAATTCAATTAAACCGGATAAAGTAACAAACCACATCAGAAAAATCCCAAACTTGGTGGATTGAACATCAATGGCACTAGTAACCCTTAGTAAAAGTTTGAGACCAATACGCATCAATGGCACTAGTAACCCTTACATGTAGAAATAGAGAAGGGCATATAGCATAAGGTACACATTTTATCATAAATAGATTACATGGCAAATGACAAATAAAATCTAGGCAGCTACTGTTCTTCCTTGTCCATCGTGACGCACCCAGGGCAACGAGCTCTGTGGAATACTTCGCTCAACATTCCTTATCTTTACTGGATGGTCGTCTACAAAGAGAGACATGTCACTGAACTGGTTAAATTCATCCAAGTCAGATACACCATCAACTCTGATGGCTTGTTGCTTTCCAGGGAAAACTATGTGCTTTGGATGGTCCGTAATTTTCTTCTTATCATTAGGAGAGAAGACCAGCTCAGCATAGAAGACCTGTGCAGCACGGTTAGCCATTATCCATGGATCATCTTTGTAGCCTACCTTGCTTAGATCTAGAACTCTAATCCCATAGTTGTCCACTGTGACATGTTTGTCTTCAACCCATTGACACCGAAATATAAGGATTTGAAATATACCATAGTCTTAGTCTAGTTCCCATATGTCCTCAACAAAGCCAAAGTAAATTGTTTTCTCACCAGTTTCAGAGTCTAAGGCGTCGCATCGAACACCACTATTTTGTGCCATGCTCTTTTGGTCTTTGGACTTGGTACAGAACGTGAAGCCACTAATGTCATAGGTTTGCCAAGTCGTGACCTGGCGTGATGGCCCAGATGCCAAGACCTTGATGGTGCGATCCTCGAGTGTTTCCCCATCTGGAATGTCCTGCTCCCTTAGCCATGAGGTGAACTGATTCTTATGTTCCTTCATTATCCATTCATCTGTGTGCCCATGATTATGTTTTTGAAGCTCTTCAATGTGTAGATTGATCAAAGGCTCCATTATCGAGAGCTGATGCAGGACGCTGTGATGTGCTTCAAGGACTGAATTGTAATCTTTTGGGACGTATGATTTCTTTCCCATCCTACCTCTACCATTCAGCCTACCCTCGTGTCATGACGGAGGCAAACCTATTGCAACCTGATCTTTTAGGACCCTATTGCAGAATGGACCTCCGGACTCAATGGCCTCTTCGGTTAAGTACCCCTCTACCATAGACGCCTCTGGACGAGCACGAGTTGATACATAGCCATTTAGTATTGACATGAAGCGTTCATACGTCCACATCTCATGCAAATACATGGGACCCAATGCTTCTATTTGTGAAACCAAGTGCACCACAAGGTGAACCATCACATCGAAGAATGCTGGGGGAAACACATCTTAAACTGTGAAACTGTCTCCACTACGAATTCCTTAAGAGACGCCAACTCATCACGTTCAATCACCTTGTGTGAGATCCTGTTGAAGAAGTAGCACAACCGTATTAGGTTGTTGTGTCTCGTGTACGAACTCAAACCCGTCAACAATTCCAGTTGTATAAGGCGCAAAGCTACCCTCTCCATGCTTTGTCCAAATCAAGTAATCTTTCATAAATCCTCGACGGACCAGATGAGTAAGGATTTGTTGAATGTCATCAGAACAACAAGATTTCTACAATCCATGCATGGACAATGTATGTGCGTTTTTCTTGTTCTTGAAGCATGGTTTTGAGCAGCATGAATAAACCTCTGGACCTCAGTTATATATGATGGATCTAGTCTTGATAAATTATACATCCAAAATGACCTCTCCATCAGTACCTGTAAAACACCATTCATATGATCTAAGGGTTTACAAAGGATTTATCTAGGGTTTATTAGCTAGGGTTTATGGTTAAGCTTGAGATTAAAGGAAAAAAAACCTAAGTTACATAATTAAAAAATAATCTAAGTATAGCATAACTATATAAATACATCATTCATTATAAATAGATAGATGACGTGGAAGGTGATAATAAAAAACCTAACTACCATATAATTAAAAAAATCCACAATTATCTCTCTACATAAATATACAAAGAACACACAATTGGTTTAATCTTGTAAAAACTAGCTAAATTGAGAAGCACACATGTTGAGAGACATTATCCAACCATATTAAATAACCCCATCTAACCATATCAACAAATCAAGACAAAAAGCTAGCTATTCTTCTCTCTCACTCATGGTGAAACCCTAGATCCAAAAAGTGACTCAAATTGAGCTAGAATGAGCAAATTGAGGCAATAGGGACATAAACTAACCTCTTTTAGCAACCTCCTTCCTAGAAATGAAGATCAAAACCTCCCCTCTTGTATTTTGAGAAATCTGGAACTCCAAAATCGCCCCCAATGGAAGGTGGGTGCGAGATACTATGTTCTGGTCGGGAAGGAAGAAGGGGTATTTATACAGAGATAACACAGGCTGTGATAAACTGTTTCCACAGGCGGTGGACTTAAGCCAACCGCCAGTGTAAATGCTCCATTTACACTGGCGGTTGGCTTAAGTCAACCGCCTGTGATAAACGTTTCCACAGGCGGCCGAAAATCTCTGACACCGCCCTATTTATACCACAGGCGCGTCGTAACTGGAACCGCCTGTGGTATAAAAAGGGGCACCAGCTATGAGCCTGTTTCTACTAGTGCATAAAAAAAACTTTTTTAAGATTCCCCATAATCTTGCGGCACATGATGAAGCATTAAATAGATAAAAAAATAACTAATTGCATAGTTTATCTGTAATTTGTGAAATAAATCTTTTAAAACTAATTAGTCCATGATTGGACAATATTATCAAATACAAACGAAAGTGCTATAGTATCCAAAAACTTTTCACGTAAGGTGAAAACACTATATATATATATATATATATATATATATATATATATATATAAGATCCCGAGTCTATTCTTATCATTCTATATCGTAGTTTTGGTTACCGTTGTCATGCCACTATGCCAAAACAGACAATCACGACATTTCGGCTTTTCCTCTTTTCTCTGATATACACATCTACATATCTGACATTCATTGTTGGCTCCATCATAGTTGATTTTAAGAAACCGGTAGTGATCGGGTGCCTCCTGGCACATCACTGCCATTTTTTTTGCTAAAACAGACAGTGATCAGAACCGTTCGGCATTGATATCCGAGTCTTTATTGTTGGTTCATACCACTACTGATATTAGCCAAGAACCAGTAGTGATATTGGGTCATCACTACTGGTTTTTGGCTAAAACCGACAATGATATGCTGCAAGAAAACTTCATAACTTTCTCATATGACGTCCGATGAAGATGAACATTATATCAAAGTTGTAGTACTCAATAAGATCTACAACTTTATAGTTAAAACCTTTTAATTTAAGATCATTTGGATGTCCAAATATAGATCACAAGATTTTAATACCAAATATAATGAGTCCATATACTCCATAGTCATAAGTAAGTGCGCAGTGATAGTTAAGGATCTGAGATGGATAAGCACCCAAATAAAAAGATGTACATCTCAAAATATCATGCAACTTTGTAGTTCACAGCTTTTTGTGAAGTCATTATAATGTCCCTCTATTTGATTCGCAAGATTTCATAGAAGTTAATACCAACTAAAGCTATATATTCCATAGTTTAGTGATATTTACGAATCGCACATGGAGAAATGACTAAAACAAAACTTGTAGATCTCCAAAGGTTATGCAAGTTTCTAGATGATAACATTTTCATTTGAAATCATCTATCTAGTGAAAAATTATGTTTGTTTTGTCAAATTTAAAACTTGAATTTTTCAAATCAACTCGGATGGAGAAATGTCCAAAATAAAAGTTGTAGATCTTGAAAAGTTATGCAACTTTGTACTTGATAATTTTTTTATTTGAAATCATATGTCTAAGGAAAGTTATAGTTGAATTTTCTCACATTTGAAATTCAAATTCTTCAAATGACCTCAGATGGAGAAATGATAAAAACCAAAGTCGTAGATCTTGAAAAATTGTAAAACTTTGTAGTTGACCTTTTCATTTGAATCTATTTTGGGTAACAAATTTTTATTTCAAAATTAAAGCGACATAAAATAAGGAGAACAAATATCCCAAATGGACACATACGTCTTAGATGTGGAGTGGTTAGGTGATGAATAAGTGAAGTAGGAGCTCCAGGGTTTGAGTGCTAGTGGCCATGAAGCATCTATTATTCACATGAAAAATCATGTGACTTATGACCTACGACGTGTGATGGTGTGGCTACCCTTTGGGATCCCTCCCCATATTAAAAAACTAGGTGATTTCCCTGCGCATTGCTGCGGGTAGCCGGGAATATAAAACTCCAATTTTGAATAAGTTCTCTATGAAAATATGAAATAATAATAATAAGTTAAGAAATCAGAACGGCATGCTGATAACAATATGTGTATAAACAAATAGAAATCATACAAAGTGTCGTAAACATAAACGAATCTTCACCTAGGTGGGGCGTTCACTCACTGGCGTAGAGCTGATTAGAAAAGGACTCCTTTGCCGTGAAGAGTTAAATAAAGAAAGAAAAAACACACACATAAGAAGTTGAATTAAAATTAAAAAAAACTAAAAATATAAAAAAACTACTGACGACCTTATCATATCCCTTCCGTGGGACATGTGGATCTTCTCCACCGCTTGAAAAAATCCATCATTGCTGCTTTTCCTAGCACAAGGGGCGACAGCGGGCTCCCCTTCTATCACTTCCTACGCCGGCCACCCTCTCGACGGATTGGAGGTCGGCACAGAAGCACGGCACCAAGGCATGACGGCCAGATGCAGACGCCGTGGAAGCCGAGTGGTCAGACATAGACACCGGTAGATGGCACTACAGGACAGCGGCTCTTCGCCTAGCGCACGAGGCGCTCGGTGAAGCCCGAAACACGCTCGGCGAAGGCTTCCCCGAGCGGCGCGCTAGGCGAACCCCGCTCGGCGAATTTTTTGACGGCGAAGAATTTCACCGAGCACGATTATTCCAACTCGCTCGGCTTCTCTCGTGCCTACTTTGCCGAGCGGCGACATACGCGCTCGGCAAAGTATCCTCGCCGTTACGTCGTTACAGTCGTTAACGTTATCGTCGACGTCACGTCTACAATGTTCGCCGAGCGTCAACCCGCTCGGCAAAAGAAACAACTTTGCCGAGCGCCGCCGTGTTTGCGCGCTCGGCAAACCTACTAACTTTGCCGAGCGCGCTTTTATAACGGCGCTAGGCGAATCTAGTAACTTTGCCGAGCGCGCTTTTATAACGGCGCTAGGCGAATCTCTACCTTTGCCGAGCGCCATGGCCATCGCGCTCGGCAAAGCTGGGAACCTGCCTGTGCAGAGCCGCTGCCTCTTCCCAGCTTTGCCGAGCGCGATGGTCATGGCGCTCGGCAAAGCACATCTTCGCCGAGCGTTATGGTCATTTGCGCTCGGCAAACCTACAGAAAACAGTTTTTTTTATTTTTATTTTCCAATCCACCTGATCAAACAATAAAAATCACACACATATATATATGTTATCCAGACCATAGATACAACCACTGGCACATTCACCACAACAAGCACAACATATATAGCACAAATGTCACAAGTTCACATCCACAAGTTCACAAAGTGCGGCTCAAGTTCACAAAGTGCATAGTTGTCTCCACAAGTTCACAACACAAGTTCACAACAAGCACTACCACTGCATCTCAAGACGTTGGGGCTCCGCCTGGTGGGTACTGAACGCCTGGTGAGGGTATGCCTTCTGCAATTGCTGCAGGAGTAGGATTCGAACCCGCCGACTGTTGCTGCAAAACAAAAAGATCCGCTTAAATTTGTCAGAAAGAATTTGTGCAAAGAAGCGAAAGCAATCGATTTATTATACTCACAGGAGTAGGTAGAACAGGCACCGGCAAAGGGAGGGGATGGAGGAGCTCTGGTGGCAAGGACAAACCGGACTTCTCGCCAACAGCTGCTAGGAACTTCGTTAGTTCCTCTAGCCTTGTTTGCTGCATTGCCAGCGCCGCATTCTGGGCCTCCACCGTCGCACTTGTGGCCACAAGCTTCGCGTCTGTCTCCTCACGCTGCTTCTTCTCATTTTGTAGCTCGGCCTACAACAGATAGTACCAAAGTTTCAGTTTTCCAAACGTAACTAAGGTGTAAATATTAATGGACAGCAAGTCACCCTTGACTAACCTGGAGTGCATCGACCTGGTGCTGTGAAGAGCTCACCCGTGGACGTATGGGTGGGTCAGTGGCGGCGCTACCTGCTCGGATCCGCGTGAGGGAGAGCTCGGAACTGTCGATGACGCTGTTGGCAATCCACATCCGCCCGTGCTTCTTTCCTCCTCGGTGGAGGGTCTGTCACTGTCACCCCTTTCATAAAGTTCTTAGCGTCTTGTCTGAATGGATGGTCAACAGGCAGGAACTGACGATGTTTGTCGAAAGATGAAAACTTGCTGCCCTTCTTCAACCAGGTGAACCTCAAAGCTTCCTTGCATATGGGGCATGGGAACTTCCCGTGAACACACCACCCACAAAATAATCCATACGCCACGAAGTCATGCATTGAGTACTGGTACCATACGTGCATTAAGAAGGTCCTCTTTGTAGCTCGGTCGTATGTCCATACACCTTCCTCCCAAGCCTTGATCAGTTCATCCCACAAAGGATCCATGAACACACCCATATTGCTACCCGGGTGTCCAGGAATGACCAACGAGCAAAATATGTGTTGTCGCTGAAAGGCGACCCCGGGGGGGAGATTAAGGGGGATAACAAAGACAGGCCAACATGTGTATGGGGCAGACATCAAACCATAAGGATTGAACCCATCTGTTGCTAGCGCAACACGGACATTACGAGCCTCACATGCTTTATCATGATGTTTGTCATCGAAGTAGCGCCATGCTTCACCATCGGAGGGATGCACCATCTTGTCAGGATTGTATCGTTTGCCCTCTTTGTGCCAGGTCATCTGTTTCGCGAATTCCTCGGTCATGTATAGCCTTTGTAGCCTTGGTAAGAATGGAAGGTACCGTAGGATTTTGTTGGCATACGGGAGCTGCTCCTTCTCACCATCAGCAGAGGGCACCTCCTGATACCGGGAGGACTTACACTTCGGACAGTACTTCAAATCCGCGTGTTCATTCCTGAATAGGACACACCCCTTTGGGCAAGCATGTATCTGCTCATAAGGCATCTTAAGTGCTTTGAGGAGATTCTTTGACTCGTGCATGTTCAGTGGTAGTCTGTGGGGCTTTGGAAGCAGACTGCCAACTAATTTCAGCATCTTATCAAAGCCATCTCGACTAATCTTTAATTCTGCCTTCAACCCTAATAGGCGTCCAACGGCATCCAGACGACATACATCTGTGTGCTCATGAAGGGGTTGCCCAGCCGCGTCCAACATTTCATAGAAGTTCCGTGCATCTTCCTCCATCTCCTCCCTATTACGTGACTGAGCGAACTGGGCTTGTTGAACATCATCTAACCAGTCCGCTACCCCGGCATCATCATCACAAGCCTCGAGGCGTTGCCTCACCACCTCCTCTCTCACACGTTGGACTTCACCATGATAGGTCCACACGTGATAGTTTTGTGTCCATCCGTTGTTGAACAGATGCAGACCCATCTTCTCCTTGTTAGCCGCCCTCCTATTATCACACCTGGCGCAGGGACATTTTAGTTGAACATATGCTGGAGCATCGCCAAATGTAGCCTCCATGAAATCATTGGTCTTGTTCACCCATTCAAGGTCCACATCATGCTTGCTTCTCCAGCCGTCGTACATCCACTGACGGTCCTCCATCCTTTAGCCCAATAATGAAACCACCCACTCAGTCTACATAAAGGCCCCACACTCCTACTATCTAATGGGTGAGGATAGGTCCTAATCCCACCCGCGGATGCGTAGATGAGGTTAGTTTCCATGCCCCGCTCCTCTTCGAGACAGAATTTCGGCAGCACCTCCCCGTTGTTCTCCTGATACACGTCCTGTAAGGGAGAGTGTGTATCTGGAGAACAACAGGTAGGTGATGCCGAAACTCTATCTCGAATAGGAGCGGAACATGGAAACTAACCCATCTACACATCCACGGGCTGTCCAAAAAACGTGGACAATCCGAAACAGATACGATGTAGATATGCAAAGATGTGCATACCTCCAGTCGTATCCCTTTCGAACGGGAGACGCCTAACCAGGTTACGTGATACAGGGACATGGGGGACAAGAAGAGGGGTTATTCATACCTAGGGTGACGTCGAGGAAGACAGTAGGGGTCGTCAAGGTACTCCGGGCAGGCTCGGACCGGGTCTTGCTCTGTAGAAAAATAGCATATAGGTTAGTTCAAAATTTCGGCAGCACCTCCCTACACGGCAAGCTTTCCAAAACCTGCAATAAACATAACGGCACGATGACCGGCAACCAGACTTGCATATGCATTGACATCACATTCATATAATCATTGTCGGGCTTATCACAGTTTGCACCTAAGGCTTACAAATTAATATTTTTTTACCCAAGCAACCAGAGTGCCTTATTACCTAGTAGAGAAGGACAGGGCCGACGGTGAACCGAAGAGGAGCACGGGGACGAGGCCGACGAGGAGCACGGGCACGGGGACGACGGCGGTGGGGCTCTGCCTCAGGTGGTGAGGGGCGGCCGGGGTGGGGGGGACGAGGAGCACGGGAACAGGGCCCTGCCTGCTCCTGCTCGACCAGGTCCCTCAGGTGGTGGGGGACGGCGGTGGCGCTCCCCACAGCCCACAGTCCCCTTCTCCTCGGGCCGGCAGGCGACGGGGGCGACGGGCGGCCGGGGACGGGGGGCGACGGGCGGCCGGGGCGGGGGGCGACGGGCGGCCGGGGACGGGGGGCACGGGCGGCCGGGGCAGGGGGCGACGGGCGGCCGGGGACGGGGGGCACGGGCGGCCGGGGCGGGGGGCGACGGGCGGCCGGGGACGGGGGGCCGAGGCGGGGGGAGGGCGGGCGGCCGGCCGGCGTCGATTCGGCGAGGGGAGGCGGGGGGAAGTGGAGGGGGGGGAGCGGATCCGGCGAGCGGGGGCCGGCGGCTGGCCGGCGGCGGCCGCGGGCCGGCGGCGACGGGGAGGGCGCGCGGAGGGCGAGCGACGGGGAGAGCTGGGAGAGAGAGATGAGAGAGTGAGTGAGTGTCTGTGTGTGTTAGAGTGTTGACTTCTTTTTTTTTTTTTGTCCACTGGAGTTGTTTGCCGAGCGGCATTTTTCACCTGCGCTCGGCAACGTTTTTTTTTTCGGGGTGAAATTTTTCCAGCGGGAAATCGCCCGCGCAGCCACTTTTCCTTTGCCGAGCGCAGATCTGTTTGCCGAGCGTATTTAACGGCGCTAGGCAAATGTTTCTAATTTTTTTTGTGTTTTTCGATCTAGAAATTTTTGTGTGGATCTTAAAGATCATTATTGACATCATATTGAAAATTTAGATTTTTTCTTTAATTTTTGATATATTTAAAAGATATTTATCCTTTTCTTGATTTTTTTTTTCAAAAGGAAAATTTGACCTACAAATCCATTGCATGAGTGGAAATTATGATTGGAAAAATGATAATGTTGTTAGTGATGGTCATGTGAGGCCTCATTGAAGTCATGACATGAAATATCGAATCCCGAGTTTAGGAAACACGACTGTTTAGTTGCGAGTGCATTGTTTTAAAAATCTAAAAAAACAAAAACTTTCCCGAAAAATCCAAAATTTGTTCAGGTGTCTTCGAATGGTGTTTGCAACCTATGAAAAAAATTTGAGGACATTTCGTTGACGTTTCAGTTTACGAATGTTGAAACCCTGAACATCTTCACATAAGTTATAGAACTCATGTGGGTAAGTCTTGGGTTTCAACAATCCTAAACGTAAACATCAATGAAACGTTCTCAAAATTTTTTCATAGCCTACACATACCATAACAAGACAAGTGGACAAGTTTCAAATTTTCCGGACTTGGTCTCGTTTATTTAGAATTTTAAAACCATCCACCCGCAACTAAATCGTCGTGGCTCGTGAACTAGGCCTTCGATATTTCATGTGAGCACTTGCATGGCGCCTCAAATTACGCTCCCTAAGAAGAATATTAATTTTCCATTCACCTTTTCCAAAGATTCTAATGACTTGTAGTTCAAATTCTCTTTTCGAAAAGTAATTCAAAAAATAGACATAAACACTATAAATATAGCAAAAAGTACGGAAAAAAGCTACAATTTCAATATGTGGTCAATAGATCTATACCAAATCTACAGAAAAAAATTGGGAGCCAAAATAATAATAATTTTTTTTGGGTTCACCGAGCGCCGGTGTGGCCGCTCGGCAAATCAAAGTTTCGCCGAGTGGGATATATGAAGCGCTCGGCGAATTTTTTTTTTTGCCGAGGGGGGAACGGCAGGGCGCTAGGCAGAGGACACGATACGGGCCGACGTTGGTGACCGTCAATCATTTGCCGAGCGACTAGGTTTGCCGAGCGCGACCGCTCGGCAAAACGTCACCTTTGCCGAGCGTGGACTTGCACCGAGCGCGGTCGCTCGGCAAACTAGAGTCTTTGCCGAGCGCGTGTCTTCGGCGAGCGGTGTTCGTCCGGCCACCGGGGAAGACCACCGTTGCCGAGCGCTCTGTTTTCCGCGCTCGGGAAATACCGCGGCGCTAGGCAAAGAGCCGCTGTCCGGTAGTGTGGTGCGGATGCAGACTGGCAGTGCCGAGGCCGACCCAGCTGATGCCGATGGGCAGAGAGGGGCTGTGCTGAGGTTGAGTAGCCAGCGCGGACAGGGCCACAACAATAGAGGTCTCCCCTTTCCTGTCCGGCGTCGAAGAGCACGATGCAGTACAGAGATGATAGCATACACGTAGCTATTTAAACATGAAGGTAGTGTGATGGTTTGGTTTCTTCCGCAGGTGTTTGCAGTGGTGGCCAAGGAATTGATACAGAAATAAATTGGTTGGTGCACAATCGTTTATGGGGAGTCGAAGAGTTGACGGCATCCGAGTTAGGAAGCGCAATGGATGATGGGCGGAGGTGGGTTGCGTTTCCCAGGAGGCCAGGAGGCAGGTGGAATTGATGATGCATTTCTGTTTTTCTTTTTCCTCTTGGTGCGCAAGAGAGGCTGCAGTAGGGCAGGAGTAAAAGCGGATGACGTGGCGTAAGGATATGCTAGAGAATTAGGCTAGTGGGGTTTTCATTTATAGGAGTTATAGATTTGTCTGCTTTTTGGATTTTCTGGAAACTACATTATTGTTGGCTTTTTTAGAACCAGCAATGTTGAGCCCCCTTCATCACTGCCTGTATGGTTGTGCCGGTTCAAAAACCAACATCGGTGAGCTTTTTGAACTAATAGTGATTTATACATATGTAGTAGTGATATATAATATAGATGGATAGAAAATTTGCAAAGCTACATCTTAGTATAACCATAGTGTTTAACAGATACAACAAAGAAACAAAGCAAACCGTGAATCAACAAAAAGCACACAAGGAGCATAGGAATTCTGATACCCCACCGAAACAACATGACACAACCCAAGGTTGGTGAACCAAAGAAGTTTTAGAGGGCTTGCCCATAGCCAAGACTGAGCCAGTGGCACGATATTTGGTAGCGGAGATTGGGAGGGGGCATAGCTACAAGGGACCTACAACCGGTTGGCAGACCAACGGGTGAAGTGCGATGATTAGCGAGCGTGTGAGGGGTGGTGGCTCAGGCGAGCATGCGAGGCATGAAGGCTACAAAGCTCCTGACAACAACCGGTGAGCGTGCGAGGTGCATATATGGATCGATTTTTGGGGCACTTTTTGCCTTCTCACACGCAATGCATCCTCCCCCTCCAACACTTCCTCTACAATTGTTGGTATAAGCCCTTTTGCTCCTATCACCTCCACTAACTCTACTTCATTGAACCTCAACATCCCTTTCATTCATGTCATATTCTTGTTTCCCCTTGTATTATTAAAAATTATAACTTCCATTTGTTAATTCGCTATTTATGATAATAATTTGAATTTGACCTTATGGCCTTTTTATGAAGGATATGGCAACCAAAACAGTGTGACCATCAAGTCCTTGGTGAGGCAAACCACATCTTGCTTGATTTGCTCATTCTCCATTGCAACATCTTGTGTGCATGAATGTCACACCCAGTTTTAAAATAAAACCAAATGCACATCACCCACTCTAATCCAAAACTATCAATTCATTGTGCAATTGTTCGATTATTTTGAAGAAACACGTCAGCAGAGTTCCAGGCTAGATACACAACACAGGAAAGACTTCAGGAGCTCATCAAGGAGAGAGCAGCCTACTGGAAGCAGCAAAGCAAGCAAAAAGCAATAAAAGAAAGTGACACCAACACTGCCTATCACCATGCCAATGCAACTCAGCGACTAAGGGGCAACTACATCAGATTGCTTCGGGTTGATCAGTAGGATGTTGTTAGCCACTCCGGAAAACACAGAAGCCCTCACCAGATACTTCAAGTCAATCATCAGGTAACTGGCGTCTCCACTGTGGCAGATTTAACTGACCTTTACTTAACAAGTGCCCAACCAAGCAACACCCTGGTCAGTGCTTTCTCTGAAGAAGAAACCAAAGCTGCAATCCTGGCAATGAAAAGTAACAGTGCTCCTGGGCCTGATGGGTTTGGCCCAGCTTTCTACAAGTTGACCTGGCCCCGAGTCAAGTTGGAGATCATGGAGTTCATGCATGCTTTTTACAGGGGAGAAGCACAACTTGAACGCATTAACAGATCACACATGGTCCTCTTACCAAAAAAGGTTGCAGCTGTTGAGGTTGAAGCCTTCAGACCCATCTGCTTGCAGAACTGTAGCTTGAAAATCCTGTCCAAGGTCTTTACTGCAAGACTACAGAAATAGATTCCACAACTAATTGATATTCATCAAACTGGTTTTATAAAGGGAAGGTCCATAATAGACACTTTCATATATGCCCTCGAATTAGTACAAGTCTGCCACAAGAAGAAGAGGCCGGCAATCGTGCTGAAACTCGATTTTGTGAAAGCCTTTGATATAGTGAACTGGGATGGATTATTTAGTGTCATGCATGCTAGAGGTTTCTGCCATAGATGGATAAATTGGATGTCAGACATCCTGAGCTCCTCTGAAACCTCACTCCTGGTGAATGGTTGCCCGGGTCTGTGGATTACTTGCAAAAGAGGATTGTGTCAGGGAGACCCTATCTCCCCTTATCTCTTTTTGCTAGTCGCTGAAACCCTACAGGGGATGATCAGAAACTGCACTGCAATCAGACATCCAACTGAAGATGCCATGTCGTGTGCTGTATTGCAATACGCTGATGACACGCTCATTGTGTTCAGAGCAAACTCAGCAGCAGCAACCCACCTCTGGGAAATTCTAGACAACTTCGCCAGCATCACTGGCTTGCATATAAACTTCTCCAAGAGTACCCTAGTTCCTATTCATGTTGAGCATCCGGTGCTGAACTCCTATGTTACCATTCTTGGCTACAGAAAAGAAAGTTTCCCGCAGCAGTATTTGGGACTTCCACTCTCAGTGAACAAGCTACCAGTATCAGCTTTCAGCCCTTACATTCATAAAGCAGATAAATATTTGGGTTCTTGGCAGGTAAACCTACTCAACACCATGGGAAGATCAGTACTTGTCAATGTCGTGCTCGATGCCTTACTTGTGTACTTCATGAGCTCAATGCAGTTGCCTCCTGCAGTGATCCAGTAGATGGACAAAAAGAGATGAGCTTTCCTTTGGTCAGGGGATGTCACCGGACACTCTTCTGCCTCTGCATGTTTAGTGCCCTGGATCAATGTATGCAAACCAAAAGATCAAGGCGGCTTGGGAATTAAAGATATGGGAACTCAAAACATCTGCCTGCTTCTGAAATTGATCCACAAGCTCCACTGCCCAACCTCTTCTACTTGGGCGCAATGGGTTAAGGAACGAACTTCAGTCATCACTCTTACTGGTGAAATTCACGGTGATAACTGGAACACACTGCGCTCAATCCTACCGCTGTACCGAGCAATCACCACTGTGAACATCGGTGATGGAAAATCTGCCTCCTTCTGGTATGATGTATGGGCTAGTGAGGATGCTTTTGATGAATATACCCGGCGCTGCACAGCCATTGTACCTTCAAGAAGGCCTCTGTCAGTGAAATGTGTCCATTGGAGTTCAAAACACACTTGTTTCAAGACTGTCCGCTCAGGCAGCAAATGACCTTCTCTCCATCTAGGAAAAGATCTCCAACTTTACCCTAAGCCAAGATCGTGACAGGAGAACTTCCTTGTTCAGTAGAGGGGAGCACAACCTGGATAGCGGGGCAATCTACAGGATGCTTATGGCCCGTGGGCAAACCAATGATGCCAGGGCTGATTTTATTTGGAAAACCCCAGCACCTCCAAGGGTGCAATTGTTCATTTGTCTACTCCTTCAAAGAAGAATTCAATGTCGGTCAATATTGTTCAAGAAACACATTGTCGATAACCTCTCCTGTGAGATATGCCAAACGGCTGAAGAATCACCTGAACACATCATGTGGGGCTGCGACCTTGGAAAACAAGTCTGGAGCAAGCTTGGGATTGTCTTCCTACAAGACTCTGATGTTTCGGCCCTGTACTCGATCTCCCCACCGACGGGTGTGCCTCTGGACCTGTTCCCAACCTTCATTGTGCTGGTTTGCTGGCAGATATGGAAAGCAAGGAATGCAAAAATCTTCAGCAATGAAACACAAACCCTAGCTCAGGTCCTTACCCTATGCAAGCTTGCTGCTCTCTAGTGGAAACACAGGCTGCCACGCCGTAAAAACCAATCACTGACTCTTGGTGCTCCGTCTTCCAGATGGCGAGACAAGGCCAGAGATAGAATGTCTATTGTTGTACCTTCTAATGTTGTCTTGATCACGATGTTGTGATCCTCAATCTTTAAGCGCTATGCTAAGCGTGTACATGTAATCTAAACATCAGCCGTTTGGGGCATTTTAATATATAACCAGGTGGGGAGCGACTCCCCTCCCCCCCCCCCACCATGACCTGCTTGCGCCCCTGCCACCCCGCCGAGGTGAAGTAGCAGGCCTAGGCAGCAGGGGTCCTTGAAGGATGCCCTTACAGAAGGCAGTACAGCCGGACATGGTGCCGTCCTTGCCATCTGTGGCCTCCTTCTCGATCTCCAGTATCTGTGGTGTCGATGTCCATCCGGTGCACCCTGTCAGATATCTCCTCCACCTGGGGATCTGCTGGCAGCTGAACCCCCAGACCAAACAGGACATCCTCCCCTCCCAGGAGGTCAGAGCTGAATGCCCCCATCCCCATGTCACCCATAGTGATCGGTGCAAACGTCTCCGAGACTGGCACATACCTCGGCGACTCCAATCTGCCAGTTCCATCTTCAGGTGAGAAGCAGATCATAGGGTGTTGGTTGTCATTCGCTGGGACTCATGAACCATTGGATCAAACTCCTAGTCCCAGTGGAGAGGTCCTTGGGCTTGGGCTGCAACGTTCTCAGCCAGTAGATCCAGGAATTGAGCGCTGCAGGCAGATCCGCGGTGTGGTGGTGACTGCGAGCGACGGCGCTCCCAATCTTCAGTTGTGAGTTTGTAGGATGTCGCGCTCCCATCTTGAGCGCAAGGGCGATCGGCACAACGTGCGCCCACGCTCCATGGGCTCCAGCGCCCCTAGCTAGTACGGACACGGTTTGGCGATAAGTTGGCGGCGAAGAGCTGCCGAACTCTGGAGGACTGTGATACCTCTTCTCGAGGTCTGGGTCCCCTCCCGTCGTCGTCATCGTGTCTGCGCACCATGGCAGATGCTGGCGGCCGGCAGCCCCCAGACTAGATACGCCTGCCCTGAGCCGGCCTGCCATCCAGGAGGCCACGTGCCCAGTCGAATGGGAAGAAGCACGGACCTATTTTCAGGAACCTACAAGCTTCAATACAAGGATGTCTTCAAAGCTGAATTTGCTCTAGTTATTCTATGGACAAAAACAAATTTCATCCTCTTATTGATATAGGTCGAGAAACATGTGTAATCCTTTTAATCTTCTTTGTAACTTTTTTTATTTCTTGCTTGTTGTATTTGGAGAACTTCTTTGCAATAAATTCTAGTGGGGGTCAAAATGGACCGATGGATTGCTTCACTCACTAACATCATTAAAAAACAAATAAATAGAGGGATTCCAACCATCAGAGCAAATTTTTTTCTCTTTGTTATGTTTATTACAAAAACAAATAGATAACCAATTTCTAGATTATGGAATAAAACTGCATGTTATAACAATAAGAATTCCGCGGGCTCTTTCCACTGCCTCATGTTCCATTCAAAAAAGTTATCTCAGGTGTAGTGTTTTTGTTCTTTTTTGTGGTACTGGTGTTTATCCTGGATCTTCTTCTTTATTAATATAACTAGAAAAATATCTCGCGCGTTGCTGCGGGAATTTCAAATAATTTAAGAAGAAATTAGACTATTTATATTTATAGTTATATGAATGAAATTATCTTAAATTAATTTTTGTTGAATGATTTGACACATCAATATGAACAACTAAATGTATGTTAGTAGATAAAGAGATGACTATCATAATTACATGTGCTAGTTGGCTATAATTGCAAGTTTTAGTGGATTGTTGATGTGGATAGCTTACATGTTGAGAGAAATCTCTAGTGGGGTTTAGCTTTATAAGAGTATAAGATTAGTTGCTCTACTAGTGGGTTCATTTAAAAAAATGTATACTCGCAGACTTGATCATTTGTGAGGTTTAGAGCATCTCCAACAATTTTGCATTTGGGGTTTGTATTCTTGTAATTTGCCATAAATTACAAAATGAGGTATCTAACGGTTTTGCATTTAGAGTTTGCATTTTAGACAACTTGGCAAATGAGAGAGCAAATTTAGCATAATTGCCAAGCCGCGGATGGCTTGGCAAAAGTCCGATCGTGCGTGTCTCCCGGTCCCCCGCGCGATCCGGACTTTTTTTCGCGTCATATATGCTCCATCGATCGCGATAGAAACCCCCCCGGCCCTCCACGCGCCGCCATCCGCAGCCGATCAAAGTCGCGAGGGACTCTATCGCGAGCATCGGTCCTCTGCGCAGCCGATCGCGACCGACTCCATCACGCGGGAAATGGCGGCGACCTGATTGGCGATAGAACTAGCGGCGATACAATTCGTGGCGCGGGTACCTGGGCGCGCGAAGAAGTTGACCGTGCGGGAAGGAACCGCGACCGCGCGCCACAAGGAAAAAATTCACATTCGTGTCCATTTTGGGTAAATGTCAAGTCAATTATGCAAAACCCTTGGAGATGGCCTATTTTTAGACTTTGCATTTTGTTTTGGGAGTTTGCAAACAACAATAAATGTTAAGTCAATTATGCAAAATCCTTGAAGATGCTCTTAGGCAAAATCCTGCCTCTGCTATTGGATTGTCACTTGACGTAGACTGGACCATGAGCATGCCGAATCATTTTCCAGGGAGCCCATTTAGCCAAATGGAGGATGAAAAAGTATAGAGAGATCCAGCTTCTCCATTGAGACAAAAATCCTCAATTTTGTAAGAGCTCCGGTAGATATTTCTAGCAAGACAGTATCAACGAGTACGAGTCAACACGAACACAGCATGCTATGTCATGGGATCTCACTACTAAGGCCTTGTTTAGATGCGCATATATTCATCTCAATCCACATGTGTTGAAGTATAGATTGGAGTGGAACTAAAAAGTTTCACTCCAATCCTCTTCAACATATGTGGATTGAAGTAGATACATATGCATCCAAAGGCCTAAGACTGAACTAACTCAGAGTATTGATGCCTGCAGAGAAGCTCTACAGTACTCTTGTATATATGTACAGGAATGCAATTTAATCATCATATAAGTATAGCTTGTTACATGAATGGTGGGGCCTCCTGGATGATGCTCGTCGAAGAAGCTCCTAATTGCAGCCTCTATAATTGGCACTTGTGACTCTTCGCTTCTAGAACCTTTTTCAGATGAAAACCTTTTTCAGATTTGGCAGGTGCTCGATGGCGTGACAACATTATTGACAAAGCTCCTAAGAGTAACCCAGACAGATGAAAACCTTTTTCAGATTTGGCAGGTGCTCGATGGCGTGAACATGCGAAGCTAGCCAAGCATACGGCCTTCTCAACAACAGCAATGCATGATTCAGTTCAATGGCTTCTCTTCCACCCCCACCATGAAGTCTGGCGACATAGTTGAGTTCTCGCACATGCAATCGAAAGCAAAGGATCTTGACCATGGGCATTGCTCCAGCCTGAAAGTTGAAGGGGAGGCCGGCCTAGGTGCTGCAAAGTAAGAGCCCTGAACACCGTGCCCCTGCTGAAGACAATGCCACCAGCAGGAACATGGTTCGCCTTCAGCACAAGACGGGTGAGTGCAGGTAAACCTGCAAGAACAGCAATGCCATCCATATCCAACTCGTCAAGGTGTATTTCCAAGATCATGAGCGTGCTAAGCTGACCAACCCACGCTGGTAGCCGCGGAAACTGGAATTGTAGGTGCAGTTCCTCGAGATGGCAGGCAGACAAGCGTAGAGAGTTCCACCCGTCAGAGTGACCTATCAGAGCAAGTATTATAAGTCCTACTCAGCAGACTGTAACGTGATCCACGTCATCAAAATCCTATGTGGTAGAGAGAGAAATAAAGAAAGAGAAGGAAGCCAATGTTTGCCTTACCGTCGAGCGTAGCGCATGTACCGAGATAAATGGGTTGCATGCACCATGCGTGGACCAATAAAATATTGTTTCATCCCTGCTATCCTACTAGTATTAAATGTTAACCGCTCACCTCTAGCCCATCTTAGGGCACTCACAATGCAGACTCGATCTATCATAGAGTCTAAAGTTATTTATTACTTCGAATAATGTGGACTTAGAGTCTAAATAAGCTCATCGTCCAACCATTAAGTTTAACAAGCTGGATGATCATGCTACTGTTCACAAGTTCATTGAAATAGCTCTGTGCAGTTGCCAATGCATCTCTCCCATCTAATCCACTAACAAAACCTTCAGCGGCCCATTGCATAACTAAGTGGTTCACTTCAATGTCATGGTCCTTTGGATACATACCAATATATAATAAGCATGTCTTGAGATGATGAGGAAGATATGTGTAGCTAAGGTTTAGTATCTGTCTCATCCCTTCTAAGGATGGAGTTGACAGATTGGAGCGTAGAGAATTGAGGACATAGTTCCATTGGCACACTGATCTATTGGATTGACTAGCTAAAAGGCTAGCTGTACTGACGATTGCTAGTGGCAGACCACCACATTTTTGTAGAATTTTTTCAGATGGTTCTTCAATTGACTGAGGACATGCATTTACTGACCCAAAAACTCTACAATGAAACAACTCCCTGGAATTATGATCATCAAGAGGTTTCATTATGTAAACAAAGTTCCACTGAAAATTGCAACATGCCACAGCCACCCTTTCAATTCGCGTAGTTGTCAACACTTCGCTACCACAGTGGCCCTCAGGGAAAGCACATTTAACAATTTCCCATGCAGATGCATCCCATAAATTATCAACTACAACAAAATACCTGCCAAATATGTTTGTCGATATACATATATTAGTATGACACGTGAAGTAAAAGTCTTCTGAATACATGTTCAACTTTAGCCTCCAAAATTATAAGTTCACTAGGTAAATACCCGTGCGTTGCAACGGGAACATAAAATACTACAATAACATATCCCTCTAGGGAATTCAAAAAAGATAGATAGTTAACTCTAACTTTGAATGCGAAACTAAAACATCTATAATGTAAGAATCTATATTGCAACCGTGATAATTAAATATTAATATAATATTACATACTCCCTCCATACCTATAAAACAAGTTGTTTTAGACAATGGCACAGTCTCCAAAATCTAAATTTAACTTGTTACTTTTATAAAAAAATATTTATCAAAAAGTGGTATAAAAATATTTTTCAATACAAATCTATTCACATGGTTTTCATATTTTCAAACTCAATGACTTAAAGTTATTCATAATTTATATTCTCAATGTTTAACCCAAACCTTGTCCAAAATGACTTGTTTATAGATATGAAAGGAGTAAGTCTTTAAGAACAAGTAGAGCATTAAATATAGACTAAAATAATAATTTTGTACAGTTTGTCCATAATTAGACAATATTTATATAGATAAAAGAATAACTAATTATATAGTTTGTCTGTAATTTGCGAAACGAATTTTTGGAGCCTAATTAGTCCAAAACTTTTTGAACGAAGTGTTACAGCGTTAAAATTCAAAAACTTCGAATCTAATCCAGGCCTAAGGCCTTGTTTAGTTCATCCCAAAATCCAAATTGTTTTCAAGATTTCCCTTCACACACATGCATGGAGCGTTGAATATAGATAAAAAATAACTAATTGCACAACCTATAATTTGCGAGACGAATCTTTTGAGCCTAGTTAGTCCATGGTTGAACAATAATTATTAAATACAAAAGTGCTATAGTGTCAAAATAAAAAAAATAGATCTAGGGCCTTGTTTAGTTCACTCTCAAATCTAATTTATTTTAAGATTTCTCATCATATCGAATCTTGCGGCATATGGAACATTGAATATAAATAAAATAAAAAATTAATTATATACTTTGTCTTTATTTTAAAATTTCCCGTCATATCGAATATTGCGGCATATGAAACATTGAATATAAATAAAATAAAAAACTAATTATATATTTTATCTGTAATTTGCGAGATAAATCTTTTGAGCTTAATTAGTTTATAATTGGATAATAATTTTTGGTCTCAGAAACTAAACAAGGCTTTAATGGGGATGTGCCCATGAGTTAAAGTGCATGGAAACCAGTACCTGCATAATGCATGAGAGTATACATTTGCAACATGTATGAGACGTCTGATTTTTCATATCAGCCAACATGTTGCTAGGCCCTAGGCAGCAGGCCTAAGCACCATCATGCTAGGCGCTAGGCAGCAGCAGCAGACCTCTAGCAGTTGGAGCAGTAGCGGCAGCCGGCAACACAGAACAGAGGAGGCAGCCGGGGCGAGCGAGCGACCAGGCGGGTGAACGATTTGCTTTCGTCCTTTTTAGTAGTAGGATAAAACATGATATCCGCCTCTCAAAAAACCACTCATTTGGACAAAGATTATGCAATATACATACCACACTTAATCATTTATTGAATTAGCTTGCCAAAATTCCCAGATCTTTTTATTAAAGATTGCAAGACTAGCCACTTACCCAGGTGATATGTATTGGAGATTATCACAACATACAGACGAACCTCAAAAACTTCTTGTATTTGGATCAGAAAAGTAAAAGAAATAGATAAATTTGACTCTATATTTCTTAGTTTTGAAATTGTGAATCTACATGTAATTTAAAATTTTGAAGAATTGAAATATAATATACTTCCAACAATGCTGCAAATTAAGATGATGGCTAAAGAAGTGTATACTGTGTAGGGGTGAGGTACATTTGAACTTCAATCCATACTGCCATATAACTAGGTCCATGTGTATACCACCCTTGGCTCTTGCACCGATGCATCATCCACCTTCGTAAACCAATTCAGAGACAGGCACACACAAATTGGCTAGACTTATTATAAACCTCTTGTCACAATAAATCTATAGTGAATCACAAAACAAACCAAAATAACAACAAAAGGATACCAACCTACTTTGTCAACAAATTAATTATCTCTTCCTCCGGGCCATCAATACCAACAAGTCTTGATGATTGCGCATAAAGAGCAGTCATCCGAGGGTCGACAACAACATTGCTAGATCTAGATGTGCAGTCATCTAGTTTGTACCTCACGTGAGGACTGACAACAACACTGCAGTTGACAGTTTGGCACGGCCGCACCTTCTTCCGTCCTTGGTCGTCTAGCCTTGACGTCTTCACAGGGTCAAAAAAAAAAAAACTTGGCAACTTGGCAGGCCACGTACGGGAGGTCTGCAACGACTTCGGGTCTCTGTGTTGACACTTGACAGACACACAGTTGTGGGCTGGAGAGCCATGCTACCTCATTTAAAATGTATCTTGCACAGAAACAGAAACATCCTTTGTGAAAATATCAATGTTCCAACCCCAACTATCTTGCCAGATCTTTTAATAAAACAGTAAGTACAAAGCTGGCTCAAATGGCCCTAGTTAACAACATAGTCTTCGTCGTCCTCGTCCTCGTCATCGTCCGTTGTGGATTGGTATGATCCTCCATGTGAAGAGTCCGAGGCATTCTGTAAAGCATCGCGTGTGAATCGCATCAGTGATACGGTTTCCCCAGTGTAAAATAAACTGTTCTTTCGCACGAGAGTAATGTAGCAGTGACTTGTTTATCTAGAAAACCAACAGTACCAGCTAATGCAGCCGAGTACATCATCAAAATGCCATTTACCTGGTGTGATGCCGAGTCCTCAGCCACTGGTTGGGCGGCACAAGGCAATGGATTATGCTGCAGATGAACATGCCAATACGAAAATCGTTTGGATAAGAAATCATTAGGGAAAAATAAGGAATCAATTTTGATCTCTGTCATGTGTGCACCTGAGGAGCTTCCGAGGACACAGTGCCTAGCATCCTTTGCTCCAAGGACTGAAACCTCTTCTCCCAAGCTTCATTTAATTGCTGTGTTGCCTGACTAATCATCTCCTGCACTTGGTCCTGTGTGAACATCTCTTTCTTCGTTACTTTATCTACACAAACTGGGGCAGATTTTGCCATGGCACCGATTTGGGCTTTGTCAATGATGCCCTGGAGTCTATAGTACCTCCCACGTTTCGAGCCCCCTGTCGCCTGCTGTGCCCATACAAGATTGAGATCTACTTCAGTATCACCTGCCTCCAAATGACGTTTGAAGCGCTCCTGAAAATATAGTGGTGTGCAAACACAAATGATCTTCCAGGTAACAAAATCAAACTAATTTCTAAGACACTCCTCCATTTGAAATTAGAACCATTTTGTTTCGTTAAGACATACTTTTGACCAACAAATTCTTTATTTATCAATACATGATTTCTGAAATACAAAATTAACGTCATTAGGTTCGTCTTGAAAAATACTTACTTATGGTTATGATATTGTATCACGTAAATGACACACTAGTAGAGTAATTGTCAATCAAATTCTTGTCCAAACAAACAAAATAGTCCTAATTTGACAGAGGGAGTAGTTGATAACATGGAGATGTAATTATTAATTGACAAGATGCATGCCATCAAGTACGTACCACGGTTTTCTTAGCTTTCTCAGTGACAAATTCTCCCTTACCACCATCATGTTTGTGGGTCTTATTGAATACTTCAATATCTGATACTGGCTTTCCACCATTTTCTATTATCTGTATTAGTTCAGTAAGAATCATGAAACCTGTGACTAATAGTGTGATTCAGGCAACAATCTCAGTCTTACCATAAGTTTTCGGTGCATGGCTATGCTCCGCGAGCCTGCCGTGTGCTGGGCACAACCTCCTGTGTATCTGTTTTTCCTCTTCTGGGCCGAGACTTGCAGGACTTCTTCTGAAGCCCAGTGCTCACATAGCATTTCCCACCACTTTGGTTGCATCCATTCAGGGGGGAAAGGCTTCCACTGCAATGGGTCATCATCCTCACTCCCCGCTGAAGCTGGATTTCTGTGCTGCTGCTTCAACTCTTTCCCAGCCAAATTTGTCTGTTTGGACCTGGCAGCATCCAACGCTTCCTTAGATTTCCTTGATGCAACCAATTTCACCCTAACCTTTCGCTTCTCATCACACAGGATTGAATTGAATTGTCTGACTACTTTGCGTTCAAATAACTTCAGACACTCTGCTTCTTGCCCAGGGCACCACTTGTAGCGTTGCTGCAGTAATACAATAGAATGGTGTTCAGTCACACCTGATGAATTTAGAAACATGTCATTGACTTAAGAATCTTACAAGGAATTCATCCATAATAATAGCCCTTGTATCTGAATGATACTGGTGCCAATGGAGAATCAATTCTTCGTGGTGCACTTCCTTTGCAAGTTGATTAGCTGGCACGTAGGTTGATCCTGGGTGCCACTGCTTGAGAAGCGTAGAGATGGTGTAGGCCACCTTGGAACAAGGAGGTTCTACATCCCAGGTGTTGCTAAATACAAAATGTCAATATGTCATGTAAGATTATAAAGTACAAGTCATCCCCAGCATCTGGTGATATGCATATATATATAACTTACAAGACATACTCAATGTTATTTGGAGTTAGCACAGGCCTGTATGCTTCCTTACGTGGTTTGATGAGTTTTGTTGGGCCCCGTCCCCCGCGCTTTTTGGGTGGTCTGTTTATACATCCTATGCCAACAGATTGTGCACCCTGCGCATGCACAAGTAATCACCAAAAATGAAGAATGTTTGCAGAACGTAGACACCTCTTTTTAATAGAAATTAGTACATTGACAATAATGTAGACACCTCTTTTTAATAGAAATTCCATTGATAATGAGGCATTTCCACCGATGCCATTGGATTCAGTAAGGCAGTGACAAATACTTGAAGTGGAAAAATAATGGAGAGTATACCTGGGAATGGTGAGCTTCTAATGATTTGTAATGAAGTGGTGTTCGCTGAACTGGTGGTCCTGCATGACCAGAGAACATGCAACAGTGCTAGGTAAAAGAAAATGATGCTAGAGAAATATCTAGAGAGTTGAGGTTCAGAGTGGATACAGACTTGAGACAACAGAAGGTGGAGTTGCAACAGGCAAGGGAGTGGCGGTCGGCAGAGGTGTAGAAGTAGTAGCGTCCACTCTCTGGTTGGTACTAGTGTGGTGTTGTTCCACAAAATCATCCCCTTCAGTTAACAAATTCCTGGATCCCTTTGCTGTATTCTTGTAATGCCCCAAATATTTGTTGTGGTTAGACCCAACTTGCACCTCCTCTGACTGACTGACATGGCTAGGGTATTCTACATATTGCCTGTGCAGAATACCAGCCGGTGGATTCTGCTTCTGTTTGCTACTTTTATCAGAAGGAACTATGCCATTTAAACATTCCTGAGGCATTTCATGCGTTTGTACTGAACCGAAGCCCCGGTTGGCAAGAGAACCTGTAGCCACAGCTTGGTGCTGCCTGTGTGGGAAGCAGTCACTTTGAGATATACAATGATTGGTGGAGACAGGTGGCAAGATTGCACCAATGTTCAAGTCATCTGAGCTTGCCTGCGATGCCTGCTTCTCAGGCAAGACACTGGGGCACAACCTGGTGATGATTCTGTCAATATCTGAAGGATCAAATTGATTTTCATCTGGAGAAGAAGCTATCTGCTGGATAGGATCCCTGTCTCTCTTACCTTGTGGCTGCACATGCTTACTGTATGAAAGATGTTCTCTCGAAGAACTCAAATCCCCTTTTTTACCATTTTGTTTCTCAGCAGTAGTTTCACTGCTCTTTCTCCTCTTCAGATTCCATCCAGTAGTGTTACCACACGATTGGACTTCCACCAGTTCGGCACAAGCAGTTTGAATTGGGGGCTCTACTGTATCCTGCTCCACAATACCTGAATTGGCATATGTAGCCTTTTGGATTCCAATTCTTCTAACGGAGCCACTTTCATTCTCTCCATGCGCCTCCTCTCTAGAATGTTCCACTGTTACATTGTCTACACAAACAGATCTGGGAACAGTTGATAGCCTAGATTTCTTCCTAAAATCGTCCCCTTCAACAGTTTCATTGACTAACCTAATGGGTGACTCCCCTCTATGAAAATTGTGGCTTCCTACTTCCACTTGTCCTACACGAATTGCCCGGCTTATGGTCTCTTCCTGCACATGCTCCACAACAATGCAAGTGGAGAGAACGAATGTTACTAGCCAACACACCCTTGTATATACAGATAGATGTAACAAAAATACAACATCCCACTCATTGAGATGCCTCAAAATAACGAAGAAAACTATTTCAAGGTCAAGAAGCAACTTTAGAGAAAACAATCAATAAAAGTGTGAATGGTCCTCTAGTGGGCTGTTTTTTTCTACAATCAATAAAGGCAATTCGACAATAATGCATATAGGCTATGGGATTGGGAACAAGGAAGAAGATTACAGGAGAACCCTAGGATTATGTACTCCTCCAGTAATTTGTACTCCACCCAAAGATATATATATGCACTCAGAAATTTAACAGGTTAATTGTCGAATCATTGTTAGTAATAAGTCTATTCATGTGGCACAAAAGATTCAATCGAATTACTAAATTTATCCTTCAAATCCAACTTAGTTCATACTTAACCAATAGTTTGGGAAGACAAGCAAAAAGGTAATTTCTTTAGGGGACATCCAGAAGGCCTAATAGCTGGATTTTGCAACGGCGGAAACACTTATGCTCTTTCTTATGCAGATATTGTGGCACTCCTAAAGAAGCGGCAACTACAAATTCATGGCTAAGTGGAGAATGAAACCAGCATTTTCTGATTTTTACTGCTATCTATCAAACAAAGTGGATGAAACATTAGGAACTATCATGCTAAGCTTAGCTAGCAAGCACAAATTAACTGAACCATTCAGTACCTAGGTAGGGACTTGCAGATAGATAGAACATATTGCAAATGAAGGATGAAATCGATGCAATCACACCCAAGTCATACATTCAATGGCAACAGTCGTCCCAATATATAGATGTAGGTCTCAGGAAATTTCGTAGATATGAAACGCAATCTTTAGTTACTAGACATTTGCTGCTATTACAGCAAAAATTACGATTCTGTAATTGGAACATTTTTAGACGCTGACATATGCATTTCAGAATTTGCTCATTTGCATCCACTCCGATCCTTGGAAGGTGCAATTCGAAAGGCTCGAGCAAAGGTACCTCCAGCAGCCGTGAGGACGTGGGCGCGAGCACGACAGTTCCAGGCGGCGAAATGACCTGAACACCGCTGTAGGCAGCAAAGCGCTCGCGGCCGTCGACGTCAATCTCGGCGCCGCAGAGCGGGCACGCGAGGAGGCGGCGGATGCCCCGGGGCACGGCCAGCACGGCGCCGCATCCACCGCACGGGACCCGAGCGGGCGCGGCGGAGAGGCCCAGAGGAAGCGCGCGCCGCGGTCGCGGCGGCGGCGGAGGCATGAGCTCCGGCGGGAGCGCCTGCGGCGTGGCGCAGCTGGGGCAGGCGAACTCCGTCAGGCCGCGCTCCACCTCCAGCGTATCTCCGCACCCCGCGCACCGCACCTCCAGTACCCCCTCCTCCTCCATTTGCGCCGCCGCCGCCGCTGTTCCCGCCGGCGGTGCCACGTAGAGATGGGCTAGGGTTTGGGGTTTTTCTTTTATTTTTCTCGACGAGGGGTTTGTTGGGGAAAGTGCACGAAGCACTGTTAGATGAGCGACGAGACTCAACGGGGCGTTGTCGTAATTTTGTAGCTCCGACAGTCAGGCTGTCGGGTTTGGGTACGGAAGAGCGGGTAACTTCAAATAAATTGGCGGCAAATCTATTTTTCCATTTCTTTCGTGATCCTCACATGACTCTGTGACCATTGTTCAACTTCGGCGCCCCAATGCTCCCCGTCTCTACTCTGTCTCTCTCTCTCATGTTGGTGAGTGTGAAGAGTGAAATATGATTAAGCGCCTACTCCTATTTATTTATGTTATATCTTTTAGGTTTTTAACTTAAAAGCGGCCTTTCTAGCTTTTAGTTTATTTATATGTCGGTTGTTTTTTTATTGGCATAATTTGTGTTATGAAAGTCTATCAAACAAGTATGTTCAAGAACTACTTTTAAAGTCAATACCAGAGTAAAAGTAGTGAAGCTGAAGCAAATTATGGCTTATCCTTGCTTCATTATTTTTGAAGAAGCCAAAACCCTACTAAAAAGACCCTTGGCTTTTTAAACACATTAAAAGTTAGAAAAGCTCTTCTCGACATGCACAAGCTACCTTTTCAGCTTTTCAGTTTTAACTTTTGTGTGGCAGAAACCAACAAAAAGGTAAAACAAATAGGTCCTAAGTATCTCTTTAACATAGTTTCACTTACAGGCAACACTACATATACATATATATATACATATACATATACATATACATATACTCCTCCCTAACATCAACTAAGAGCAGGTGAGGCCACATTCTTTTCTTTTCTTCATCAACTCATGGTAACCATTGGAGAATCTAAAGCCGGTGAAAGACATGTCAAAAAAGGTCTGAGAGTATCTTCAAGAGCTCTTTAAAACAACTCTTTAATTCCTTTTTTGAATTACAGAAAAATAGTCCCACAACAAATTTATATCTAAATTCTCTAAAGATCGATACTTGGTAAATCTTCTCCAACTCCCAAATATGCACGTGCATTCTAGGCTACATATTGTGCCTCTCACGCGGTTTTTCCATGGTTTCTCCCTCATGTTTGGTTTTCTCGGCCCTCCATGGTTTTCTTCTTTGTTCTCGAATCTAGCTACCTCCTAGCCAACTGAGAGCTAGACAACTGGTTGTGGTTAGCTAAGGTGCTTTTTTGGCTTGCTAGGGGCAGTGGGGTTGGGCTGAGTGCTGAGTGCATGGAAAACACTTAGCAAGTTAATTTGTGTAATTGTGTTGCTTTAGTCATACATTTACACCTTGTTTGTTATAATATGTGTTTAGACATATTTAGAAATGATGTTGACCTTCTCTTTTATAACTATTTTTCATGATTTTCTTTTGTGGGTTGGAGGAGACTATATAGCTTAGGATAATAGTTATGATGAGCATGGAGCCAGATACTTAAACTTTTCTAATCGAGTTTTGTTTTGTTAGGTTGGCTATTTATCAATATTCCATGAATCATATATACTCGCTCTTTTTTTATTTTTCCCATGGTACATATGCAAATGGTTACGTCCATCTCGTTATCAGATGGTTATATTCATCTCGTTACCATCATTACCTGTTTAATCTTTGCACCAATCTTCCCTCCATAACTTTACCGACATCCTTGGTATGCAAATCTACAAACACATAGGGCTTTCTATGCCTACATCCTACGTACCTAGAACTCACACGTTGAGGCAGATTAAGGGCATGTTTGCTTGCATAGGTCAGAGAGTACACACCAGGTAGCTCAATTCAATCCTAGGTGTACAAAATCGAACGCATGGGATTGTTGTCTAAGCCTGGCAAGTTTCTTATTCCATGAAGCAAACAAGCCTTAAGGGCGTCATTGGTTTTGGAACATACCCAGCCTGGCTATAATAGCTTCAAACCAGGCCACCAGCGAGCGTTGTCAAGGTTAAATGTATGCAGGACGATGTTGTTTAGCCTATGTTTTATTCTAACCACTAAGTTGTTGTGAGAAACTATTTGGTTGCCTGCTTACCCATCCTCAGATGTCTTTCCACTCCTATCCTCAGATGCCTTTCCGCTTCATCCAATCCTCAGGTGTATCACACTGCATGGACCTATTGCAAGAAATGGAATTCATCCATGTTTCTGCAAAGCTAAGCCGAGACACACTCGTTGCACCTACCCAGGGCTCAGATCGTCAACCAAACAACTAAAATGTTGCACCCATCAAGCTTGTTTGCGCATGATACACCCAACTAATCACACAATAATGTGTGAGCTCTTCCACCAAAGCTCTAAACAGAAGTGTGACATCCTTTACCGACATTAAAAAAATTAAATATTGCATCTAAAATGAAACGGGTAGAAGTCAACTGATAGAGTTTGAGTATACTGTATCTTTAAGAGGGTTTTAGCAGATGGATACTTGTGGATATTGTGTTGGTGTGAATTGTTTTGGATCACTTTAACTCTTGTCTCTAAAAGCAAAATGAGCATTGAAATCTTAATCGTACTCATAACAGGTTTTCTTATATATACATCACCCATAATATAACAAGGGCAATCTGGCATCACAACTTTTGTGTGACTAAATATTTGTATCATTCTATTACTTGCTTGCTACTGCTAGGAAATTAAAGCAAATTGCACACATTGCCTACTATGATACTTATATATATTTGAAACAAGGGCTCTTCTCAAATTCCACTACCAAGTATGAAAAGTGATAAAAAAATACTAATCTCACAATTAACATCAACACTTCCCTAATCCACCATATATAGGGTTATTTTTGGTTGGTCTGTGTCCTATAACAAGCAGCCGAACAGGCCCTAATATCCCTCCACTTTGGTCAAATTCAACATTGTGGTAGGCGGGTCTCAAGACCCTTCTGTTGGTGCTTAACCCATAAAACACTCATAAATCCTTTATAATTTTTTTGTAAGGCCAAGGAGAGGAAGAATATAAGAGGGTGATAAGAAGATACATAAGAGAGGAGGAAATAAGAGGAAGAGTAGAGTAGATTAGGCACCCCATCCGTCCTTGATTGTAAATATTAATACAATATTGATAAATCCAAACTATGCAAGAAAATTTGAAGGCGTATTTTCATATTATAGGCCAATGCCGTTTTGGAATCATGAAGAGCTAGGCATCATGTCTTCTTCATGTTGTGTGGAAGACCTAAGCATAATCTTTTTATAAGTATCATCTTAATTATGTTGTGTAATACTCCTCCATACAAGAAAAAATACATTTCTAGCACAATGTAGTATCTAAGTTTGATCAATTATAGATAAAATGTCAATACTTATGATATCAAATAAATACCAATTGATCAATTACAAAATCTATTTTCATAATAAATTAATTTAGAGACATAAATATGCATAACATTCACTAGAAATTTGGCCAAACTAAACCACTTTTGCATTCTTTTTTTTGACAGAGGGAGTACTTCCTCCATCCTAAAACAAGTCTCCATCTTGCAATAGGAGAAGTCAATTAATCTTAATTTTTATTTTGCTTGAGCTTTTTGTTCTTTGCAAACCCTTCTCTTAGAATACATCTCCTACCTCAAGACCAAAACAGTGTGCCAGAACCAATAGCAATTAGGCTAGTCTCAATGCATGTTTCATGAGAGTGTCATGCACATTAAATAGGGTGTCATATAAGTAAAATTGCTGACTTGACAGGGTCATTAAATGAAGGAGTTTTATCGGATGAAAGAGGAGTTTCATCCCCATAAAACTTATGTGGCTCGGTTACCTATTTTATAGTCTTGGTAATTGTGCCATGAAACTATGCATTGAGACTGGCCTTATCCTCCCTCAAGGATCACCTCAGACAGGTCCAACAACTTTTCAAGGCTCTTTGGACCTCAGATTCAACAACAAAAAAATGGACCATAGCAAAGGTACACTATATATGAAACAAATGCTAATATTTCTGTAGCCACTAATCCTCTTTTTGCAGCGGACGATCAGCCATGGGCATAAACAGTAAACTGCTCCCAGACAATTTAGGCCTTGTTTAGTTGTGAAAAGTTTTTGGATTTGGACACGGTAGCATTTTCGTTTGTTTGTGGTAAATATTGTCCAATCATGGACTAATTAGGATTAAAAGATTCATCTCGCGATTTACAGGCAAACTGTTCAATTAGTTTTTGTTTTCACTTATATTTAGTGCTTCATACATGTGCCGCAAGATTCGATGTTACGGGGAAGCTTGAAAAGTTTTTTGTTTTTGGGATGAACTAAACAAGGCCTTAGCCAAATCTCCATCCCTGCCATTATTGCAGGTCCAAGGTGCTACGTTAATGCTGCCATCAGTGATCAGTCCAGATACTGGAGCAAACCACTCTAGGAAAGGTACAGAGTTGGAGTGTTTATGTTCTCCCCCAGCACAAAGACTAGCGCTCTATGTACAGACACAAGTCCAACATCCATCCTCCTCGGTGCTCATGGCAGAAGCTACGACACTAGCAATGGCTGCAATAATCTAATCTTCTGTTGCATGAAGCAACCTTCTGCTCCGACAATGAAACGATGGTCAACATCCTTAGCAGATTTTTCAGGAGCACTGAACCGTGGAACATTTAACCCTTCACCACGGATTTCAGATTTCAAACCCAAAGGATTCCTCATCAGGTGCTAAAGATCAACAGATGTGATAATTTAACAGCTCACAAGTCTAACATTGCACATGCCCCTTCAGTCCTACTTTCTTTCAGATTTTCTTGGAACCTTTCTCCCTCCTCTGTATAATTTATTCTTAATATTATAATATAATCGCTCATTATTAATTTTTATTGGATTTATAGAAAATAGTATCAGTATTTATATCTCAAATAGATTTTTATTATAAAAAATATATGACGTGATTAATCTAATTATGCTTATTTGATATCATAAATATTACTATTTTATAGGTTTGTTAACCCCTTCACCCTTTGCCTTATGCGCTCCATGAACAACCATGCTCATATCTCTCGCATTTCCTAGTTCTATATCATCATGGAGCCACAAGAAAACCACAATAGTTGGCAACGCACGTGTGTCTACTATCCTACTCGACACCTACTCCTTTTGCTCTTTCACCGCTCACCAAGAAGTGGGGCCCAGCCCCACCTGTCATGCCCCTCACAATTTCCTCCCTCTTTCCCTCCTCACAATTTTCTCCCTCTTTCCCTCTGATTTAGGACTCATAAGAGAAAGCGAAATCTAACCAATTATTTTGTGTAAGGGTACAATGGTCATTTATTCATTTTAAATAGTAGTTTGGACATTGTGTCTATACCTAGTAAACTGATGCCAAATTTGTTTCCATCCCCTAATATAAGTTGAACCACCACTAAAGAACACATTGAAGGCCACCCCCACTCAACCCGATAGATATTTTATGGCAAAAAATAGTCAAAATTTTCATATATTATCCTAAATCAACACATACCTTATATAATCATAAATATAATAAATAGTGGAGTAGCAATTTCCCAACCATACCTAAAATAGCATCGGACAGTAGCTACAATGGGTGATTGTTTCGTCCAATCTGAAAAGAGTGGTCCAAAACTGAAGCCACAAAGCAAATGCTACAATCAAAAAGGTTACAGAGTGACTGTATTTTGTGCCACAGAAGATCCAGCTCCTAACCTACTTAATGTTTTCCTTCTGCTATAAGTTTGGTGGTTGTCACCTAATCTCTCTTGTCCCTCCCAACTTTCCCCAATCTAACTAGATCTCTTGTCCCTCCCAACTTTTCTTGATGCATCATCGGCCCTTCGCAGTCGCCGCCGCCTGTGACGATGACGACGATCACATCTCCCTTCCAAGGTTTGCCTCCACCACCTATAGAAAGGCACTTCTTTTAAACTAACTTGTTGCACTAAGTTCTTGCTATATATCTTGGTTGTAGGGACGATATCGCAACCCAATCCAAGGTGATAGCATCGAGATGCTCCACTTGGGCGGAGATGGGCACGCACACATTCGAGATTGTCGGGTACAGCCTAAATAAAGGCATGGGCATCGGCAACTTTATCGAGTCAGCCATCTTCACCGTCGACAGACACTCTTGGGTAATCCGCTTCTACCCTGACGGCGCCACCGAGGGCACCAGGATGTTTGCTTCAGTTGCTCTGGTACTCATGGACGAGGGTGCCGAGGTGAGGGCATCCTAATGAACCAGATTAAATGTCAGCCAGAGAGTATTATGTGTTCTGAATCCATCGCAACCATATTTGTCGCACACAATTATTTTGTTGCAAGAGGAAGCAAGCTAGATCTTCAATTGTAAACTACTACCATGGGTATACCCCAAAGTAGACTGCCGACTAGCTTTCGTCGACAGTGGCGCGCCAGGTAGGGGTGTGCGTACAGCTTCCCAGGCGAGCCAGATGGTCATCATCCTTGACTCCACAGTCGTGGCGAGTGGTCTCACGTTCACCGTCGGCCAGATCACCTAGACCACCGGCTTCAACGGCTTCACCGCCACGACCATGGAGGAGGTGCAGATCCAATATGCGCCGATCACTTCTTCACCGACGTCGGCTGCGGCTCTAACCATGCTGGCTACGGCTTCGACCACTCCAGCAACGTCTCCGACCACGTCGACAAAACGTTGCCGCTTCCCTGCTATAAAGGGAGGCAGATCAATGACACCGATCTACTCGAGCTATTGACCAAGTTGTCTGGCCGTTGCTCTGACCACCTGTCATGTCGCAATAATGATCGCCGCGAAAAACGGCGCTACGACAGTCGCAATCCCGTCATGACAACACGTCAGAAAGCTCGAGAGCCAGACAATTTAGACAATTTTGTCACCACCGACCAAACTTCCGTCCAAAGATAAGTGTACTTCTAATATTTTATTAATTTTTGACATAATATTTTTAATATTATTATCATTCAAACAACTTTTTGTTAGCCGATTAGTTTTTTCTCCTACACGAGTTTTCTACAGCCGGCGGTGTCTGTGACTCCTCCCCACACGTGCACAAGATCCGCCCTCTACGTTTCGGGTGGTCGGCTGGCGAGGCTGACAATCCTACGCATGCCTAGGTTCCGCACCTCATGCTTGTTGGGCAGACCAGAGCTGGTACAAGCTCTAGGATGAATTAACTACTCGTATTAACTTTAAATATAACATAAAAGCTAAAATCATACACTGATGCTGATTTTTTATCTAGAGTTTATTTATACATCATGTACTACCTATTCTCTATATTTATTTTTTAGGAGTTTGACCCAGTCAACAAGCTACGCTCGGAGGCTCATCGGCCATTCCCTATGCTGTGCTCGAGAACTGCTCCGACCACCGAGCACGTTTACGTTCCGAACCATGCTCGGGGACATGTCGACTAGTCTCTACACTATGCTCGAAGACTGTGCCGACCACCGAGCACGTTTACGTTTACAACCACGCTCGGGAACTTGTCCACCAGTCCCTTTGCCGTGCTCGGGGACTGTACCAACCACCGAGCACGTTTATATTCTCAACCGTGCTCGGGGACTCGTCAATCACTCCCTACACTGTGCTGGGGGCATGCTTCGATCACTCTCTGATCACAGCTTGGGGACTGCTCTTCTCAGTTACATATGAATTAGACTCATATACAACTGAGGGGTGATTTTAATTTTTTAGACCTTGCTATAAGGCTCATACTTCGTCTTCCAGCAAGCTCGGGGACCATCGGTAACAATGCATCTTGCGATGCATCTCAGTATCCGAATTTCTACATGCACTTTTCTTTTAGACCCTGGTACCACGTGCCTACGTCACCTACTTTTAGGCTCGGGGACTAAGTGGGCACACTTCACCTTACGGTGAATATGCTTGTTTTTTGAAAGACTATATTTTTTAGAAAAGTAAAGTGGACACACTTCATCAAGAAAGAAATTTTTTCTCAAGAGCACCATGCATTATTCGGACAACCTGCTTCTTCGGTGTCAATGGTGGTCGACTGTCTTCCGAACTACTATCGCAACTATTCGAGCGACTTTTCCTGCTGGTCGGAGACGTCAAGCCTCATTGGTCGAAGAAGCTTAAGATGGCATGTCGCATCACAATACATGGAGCTCGGGGACTAGTTGTGGGGGTATAAACCCCTATATCATCATGGGTCGACATGGGCCGCACCATCGGAGATGGCCCAGCCCACAAGATGAAGAAGTGTGGCGCACGACGTGCACCATAAGGCTATAAGAAGATATTGTACCAAATAGAATAATTTACTTGTAACTCTGTCCCTTCACGATATATAAGGAGGGGCAGAGGTCCCCTAGAGGACAGGTCAACTCAAGTCAGAGATCACATTACATCTCATATCAATACAATTAGACGCAGAACGTAGGTATTACGCCCTCACAGCGGCCGAACCTAGACAAAATCCTTGTCTGTGTCTTGCGTCACCATCTAGTTCGTAGCTTGCGCACCTGTCTATCGGCAATCTACTACCTTGGGCATACCCCTAGGTAGACTGCCGACCAGCTTTCGTCGACAGATGGCTACATCCAGAACGATCGTATGGACATTAAATGTGATCTCATAGTCATCAAGGATTCTGAGATATGCAAAACCAAGGGGGGCTTCGAAGTTCAAGTGCCACCCTCAGATCTATCAGAGCATTTTAGTAGGTTGTTGTTGGACAAACAAGAAGCAGATGTGATTTTCAGTGTCCGAGAAGAGACTTTCACAGTGCACAAGATCATACTCGCCACGTGTCGACGAAAGCTAGTCGACAGTCTACCTTGGGGTATACCCACGGTAGTAGTTTATCGGTAGACAGGTGCGCAAGCTACAAACTCGATGGTGACGCAAGACACAGACAAGGAGTTTATCCAGGTTCGTGTTGGAAATAAAAGCAACTTAGCGATGCAGTGATTAATTCCGACAATAAGAAAAAGACTAATGACATGTATTACAGAAATATGAATCAAAACTAACACTACGATTTGAATCAAGTTCACGGGATCTAGTGCTAGCAATAGAAATGATATGAAACCAAACAACGGAGAGAGGATAGACATCCTGTAAGTGAGGTTGTCGGCGCGAAGGAAGAAGAGGATGAAGACGAAGACCGTCGATGGAGATCGGCGAACACCGGGCGTAGTGGGAAGAAGACGTCCAGCGAGCAGTCGCGACAGCGCTTCCCAAAAACCTGATACGCCCTTTACCCCATGCAAGGACGCGAGGAGACGTAGGCTTTGGAGCCTACTCTCCCGACACCGATGACACAGAAAAATCCATAGACCTCTTTGGTCAAGGCGGTGACCTGCTCCACCGTCTTATGTTTTCGAACATCCTCCTATTCCTCTCCTTCTATAAATTCCACATGATGTAAATCACTATTTCATTGAAACGCCAGCGGTCTTGCTTTGGCAGCCTGCTTGCCTCGGCTCCCACCATTCTGTCAAAGTGGCAAGGTCTTGCTATGGCCATTGCACTGAAAACTTTTCTCAAGACAACACCTGAGGCTTTTGCGAAGGGGCATAACAAGGATAGATGTAAGCTTGTCTCCAAATGATACAGAAGGCAAAATGGTCCTTGTGTGGCTAATCTCTCACTCGTACATTATCCACCATTAGGATTTTGTTGTGCAGGAGGGTCCAGGTGTGGATTTTATACTTATTTTCCGCCCGCGCCTTCCAGATGAGTTCATGATGGAATTTCCCGTATAAACCACAGAACTATATCATGTACATCAAGCGAGTGGAATAATTACCATTAGGTGTCTATTTCCAAGTAATCGTGTTATGTACATCAGACTGCAGCTGCATACCTTGTACTCTAATCCATAAACTGACAAACTCCTGGATTTTAGGAATTATTGTCCTATTCACATAATTTATTCTCATTCTTTTTTTTTTGAAAGGTCAAAAAAAGTTTTGCCAAAATATATTTGTAGAAGAAAGTTTAAAAAATGTAGAAAATATCTACAAAACATGATAATCCAAAAGACACGCAAATCAACCGAACATCTATCCACACAAGACTAAAAACACAGGCTTGTTATCCATCTTGATCATTTTCAAACTCTATGGAATACCGTTGAATGTCTTCTTTGATTAGATAGGCACTTCAATCGGTTATAGCTCTTTGTGCTAAAACGTTCTTCGGATTATTTCCTTCCATATCTTCCAGCACAAATATATTAAGAGCCCGTCAAACTCTTTTCTTATGTCCTTATAAATTCTTCTCTTCTCCGTTTTATCTAACATTTGTAGATCGACTGTAAGTTTGTGCTCACAGGTGGTGCTAAATTCTACCCATCCATTGATTATTGTCAAAACTCTTTTTGTTAGGTGTGATCTTTATAGAGATGCCTTGGATTGTTAAGATTGTTTGATTCCTCGTACCCGTCACATCAAATCTTGTAGCATATACATAAATCACTAAATATAGATAAAAACAAAAACTAATTTCACAGTTTGTTTGTAATTTACGAGACGAATATTTTGAGCCTAGTTGGTCTATAGTTGGACAATAATTATCAAATACAAACAAAAGTGCTAAATGTCAAAATCTAAAAACTTTTTAGAGATGGAGGGAGCAGTACCTAGGTTTGTGGCATATTTGTTTGTTTTTTTGTTTTTTTAAACAACATTAGGCCTTGTTTGGATGTTGTCGGATTCATCTCAATCCACATGTGTTGGAGTGGATTGGGGTGGAATTTAGTTCAAGTTCCATTCCAACTTACCCCAACACATGTGGATCGATGCGAATACGACTACATCCAAACAAGGCCTTAGGTGTGTTGGTGTGGGAACAATAACAGAGACAAAAATGGAGTAAAATGTGAAGTTGCAATTCGACCGTAGCTCAGCGTTCCCAAAAACACGAGAGAAACCTGTACCTTGCCTTTGCCCTTTTCCCCGCCAATGGCGACGCCGGCGCCGCTGGCTGTGGAGGTGCGCTGCGCGGGCTGCGGCGAGACGCTGGAAGTGGAAAACGGGACCACGGACTTCGCCTGCCCGGGCTGCGGCGCCGCGCAGCGCCTCCCTCCGGAGCTCATGCCGCCGCCGCCGCCGCCGCCGCCGCGCCCGCGCCGCGCCATCCCTCTGCCGGCGGCGGCCGGGCGCGCGGCTGCGGAGGCGCAAGACCGCGTGCCGTGCGGCTGCAGCGGTGCCCTACTCACCGCGCCGCCGGGGCTCGGAGGCTTCGCCTGCCCAATCTGCGGCGTCGCTGGCCGGCGCCCCCAGGGCAGCGCCCCACCGACTGGTGTCGCAATGGCGCAGCCGCTGCATCCAGAGCCTCAGGTATTTCAGGACTATTGCTGGAGCATTAGCTTAGAAGGTATTAATTTACATTTGGACAGAGAGCTCAACTGAGCTTGCTTTCAGTTAGCTGGGAGATAAATGGAGAACTACAAATCAGAAATGCTCTTGAGAGGCCATCTCAATACCAAAATGGCATTAATAGGGGAATCTTCGGTAGTTTGGTTTTGAGTTAGCTGAAAGTTTGACATCTGAGCATGAGATAGATCAAGAGAGGTAACTAGGCAAGTTCTACTGAATGCTTTGTTGTCGAAATTAGCATTTTACACTAATCAAGCTTATGTTTTTGTCCATAATTATCGATCTAGATACATATTTCACTTCTTAAATTTATCTATTCACGCATTTCCCTAATGTCAATGTTCGATGGAATCAGGTCCTGGGAGACCCCCAAAGTCATGGAGGACAGGTGCATCCAGAAAGGTATAAGGCACCCATCCACCTCGAGCAGTCACAAGGATGGCGCCCTAACCATTCAGCCTATAGAGGCGAGGCGTGCAGTTCATTAAGAGCAGATAAAGGAGTACATGATGGGGCTGCTCAAGGCGACTCCTATAGTCATGTTCATGTGGACTCGCATGTTGAGCCACTTGAAACTTCATCCCTCGTGGTTGAGGACTCTGACCCTCCTTTGAAGCGACGTCGCTTTCATGGATCCCTTTCAAAAGGTACTCACAATGTTAATTTCCTGATCTTTCTGTGTACAGCTCTGGAGTCAAATCCCTTTGGTGCTACATTTGCTAAGATGCTATAGATACATAATCTAGAAAAGCTTTCAATTCCGTTCGATGAATCTCTTGAATTTATGATTTTAGGGTTGCACTGCATAAGCTAGAAGATTTCACTGAGAACTTTCGACCTATGCAATAACAGTTCTTAAGTCATAATTTTGAATCCAATTTCAAATCTCAAACATGCTATCTATATATCACAGGGTCTGTCGAGGCAGCTCGATGCAGTGAGAAGGAGAATGTTCGTGTGTATGAGAGAAGGGTCAAAGCAAGGGATGATGGGGATGAACGACATGGTGAAGCCCCACGCGAACGTATCTGCAAGGTTGTGTCAAAGAGGAAGGCATCCAAGGTTCCAATGAGGACCAATAATAAGCCCTCGGTTGCAGCTCGAACCATCCCTGTGCCAAGAGGTGATACTTTGCCACCATGGAGAGGCACGGGCAAGGGCAAGGGAGTTGCTTCTAGCTCCTGTGCTGAGGATGAAGAAGAACAGCAGCCACAAGGACAGCCAACAGTTGGCCCTTTGAGGTTGCATAGCCCTGCTCCTAGTGATTATGGTAGGCGTACTGTTAATTACAAAAGCCAGGCCAAGCAAGTAAAGAAGGAGAGGGAGTCAAATCCTTTTGTTTATGAGCGTATCCCATCGGATTATAGGTTTTATAATCACTTCCAACAAGATTTCTACGAGACGGTCATTTATCCAAGGAAGGATCCAATCTCAAAAATGCAGTGGGTTGATTGGAAGTACATGGAAGAGAAGGACGACCCTATCTTTAAAGAAGTGGTAGCTGCATGTGAGAGCAAAGGAGTGAAGAGAATCATGGGCTTCAAGTATGATTGGTGCAATGAGGTAATAGCCCAATTCTATGCCACCGTCTACTTTGACAAGAACAAAGCCAAGACTATGCACTGGATGACTGAGGGAGAGTGGTACAAAATCAAATACATGGCCTTCTCTAGGTTGCTTGGATTTGGTCAAGATGATGCTAATAAAGAAAGAATTCATGTGGAACGTGCGCTTACAAACAGTCAATTAGAGTTCATGTATAACCCTCATGAAGATGTTACTCTTGGGAGCATTAAAGGTCTTTTGCCCTCTTATTTTTGTCTTAACCGCTTGTTTAGGAAGACACTAGCTCCTAAGGAGGGGGATGCTGCTAGTATCATGTCAACTACAAGGAACTTGCTTGCTAGGATGGACTCAAGTGCAAGACCATTCAATGTGTTTGACTTCATTTGGGAAGAGATTCGCTTCACATCTCTGAATCCGTCAAGAAGTTGTGGTTATGCTCCTTACCTAATGTATATGATCGAGAAGGTCACAAAGAAGAACTTTGTGAAGGAAGTGAAGCATGAACCATTAAGAATTCGTCCTCAAAAGGGACATAATCCTGTGGCTGCACCAAGAAGAGCACCACGCTCGTCATCACCTACACATAAGCCATTCTCTTCATCTGTTCACCCTTTTCTCAAGACCATCTTCTGCATTTGTAAAAGCAACTCAATGAAATTGAACAAGTACAATGCAAGACTGAAGAAGACCAATCAGCAGCTCAAAGCAATTCGGCGCCATTTCAACATTGAGCCTCCTTTCTCTCCGGATGGTTCGGAGGCAGAGGAGAGTGATCCAGAGGTGTTTGAGGACCCCTTTGCAGCTTATGGGACTGGCGCCGCTGCCTCTGTCCCTGCCCCTGCAGGACATGACACAAGACTTTGGACTGAGCAGGGCGAAGAGTTTGGCGGTGATGAGGAAACTGGAATGGAAACTGAAGATGAAACCGAAGAGGAAGGAAATGATCATGAGGAGGGCGATGATGATGATGATGATGACGACGACGATGAGGTGGACATCGAGTGATTCATTTGTTTGCTTCTTTCTTCAGGTAATGCTGAAGGGGAAGAGAAAAGCTTATCATGTATTTCGTAGTATCATTACGTCGTCGTTGTGATTCTGCACACGTAGAACTTTATGCTTGTGGGTGTGCTTGAGGACTTGTTTTAAGATTCCTATAAGACTTATTTTGTTTTAGTGTGCAACCATGTAACGCAATGGTTGATGCTCTTAATCTCATTGTGTGCTGTAAGATGGTCTTATGAGACATGGAAGAAGAGGCCACCCGTTTGCATGCATGGGAAAATGCAGGTCATGCCACAGCAGGAGGTAAAGAAGAGGCTCGACGAGATGCTGCAGCAGATAGGGGAGAGCCAGCGTGCCTGCAGATGAAGCTGCAGGTGTGCCAGGAGTTGAAGGATCAGGTCGCAACAGCCATACAGTCGACCAATTAGTACTGCCTTGTCAGACCTCCAGGTATATATTCATATGAACTCACCAACTATTTCTTATGTAGCACTTGTTGTCGACTTGTCGCTCAGATAGTCAGATTGAAACCTCTGTTTCTTACAGAAATACGCCAAGCAGAGGGGTGCCAATGTTTTTCGATCTTCCTCCAGTACCATCTTGCCCAGCTTTGCTCAACGTTTGCAAGCTGTATGAATTTTACATTTCAGTCTAAGGTGCAGGAGTATGAAACTCACCAGCTGTATGAAACTCTCTCTCAAATTATAAGCAATGTGCTGTAGCAGTACTCTTCTCCTGTATCTTAAATTGATTTTAGGATACTCTCTAAGCAAATTATAAGAGACGCAATATAAGAGATTTGACAGAGATGCTCTAAACAGTGATGGTAGTTATTGTTTGTGGGTGTGTTACTGCTGGTGCAGGAGCAGCAGCAGCAGATGCGATGGTGTTCCATCCGAACTCTCCTATATCATCTCATCCATGTGTAGGAGTAGCAGCAGATTCATTCGTGTCTATGAGATGGACCGGACAATTAAAGAGGCAACACGAAACGTAAAGAGGCTTTTACATGTTTGTCATTATAAAAATTAATAATTACCTATAAGCTATTAAAAAAATTGATGTTTTTATAGGTGCCATTGCTCCAAACTCTTTTGCTCTCTACGCTATTTCCGTTAGATTTGACTCTAGCGTTGTTTAACTGATTTGAAAAGTTGAAAATACCCTCATGTTTAAATATTCAATTAATTTTTTTAGCATCTTAACAATCTCAAATGAAAAAACTCAAAAGTCGTAGATCTCGTCGAGATCTACATATTTATATAAAAATATTTTTAGTTGATTTTGTATAAAAAATGTTTTTTTCTAAGACATATTAATCATATCAAATCATATCTTTTTTGTATGGAATTCAATGAAAATAATTTTTATACAAAACTTATAGATATTATCGAGATCTAGAACTTTGTAGTTCTGAGTTTTTTCATTTAAGGTCATTATAAGATGCTCAAAAAAATAATTACATATTCAGCTTTGATGATATTTTTGACTTTTCGCGCTCATGGTTTGACACTGTTAGAGCCACATCTGATAAAAATAGTACAAAGGACAAAAGAGTTTAGAGTAGTGGCACGTATAAGAATTCAGACTTTTTTAATAGCTTGTGGGTAATTATCAATTTTTATAATAGCAGGTAAATAAAAACGTCAAACATAAAGAGACGCATCGATGGGAGCTCGTGATATTTCATGAACTCATAACATGAGATTAGTTTTATTACATATCTAAAAAATGTTTGGTGTGACTACTTTCTTCTTTCCAAAAGAAGAGCATATCTTGCTTTTTAAGGAATCAAATCTTTTTAATTTAACTAAATATATAGAAAATAATATTAATATTGTATCTCTAAATAAATTTATCATCATAATAAATCAGCTAAGAGTGTTTTTCTGCATCGAGCGGAGTCCGTTCGCTTCTCTTATCAGCCGTATTTTTTCTACTAGTCAACCGTGTTTTTCTCTCATAATAAATCAGCTAACAGTAATTTCAGTCATGACTTTTCAAACCAATAAACACATCAAATTTAATTAATTTTTATATATACTCGATGAAAAAAATAAAAAAAATATTCCTCAACAATTGAGACGTGCCCTCGAGGGAGTAGGTTCGCCGTTCTCGTTCGTGGTAGAGCCGGAGCTGATGAGGGCGTGACCGGCAGGCGGCACCAACGAGACCTCCGGAGAGTCCGGACTGCCGCATCCCACGGATCCGTCCGCAGCTGAGCTCGCCAGATCAAGCGCTCGGGGGCCTCGGGTGGATTGACAGCAGACCAGGCAAAGGGCAAGGCCGGCAGCCGGCGGCGCCACCGCCGTGGCTAGGCTTAGGCGTGAGGAACGAACTGCCCCGGGCCCGGCTGCCTCGCGCCGCCCGGCTCCCTCTCCGTGGCTCCGTGCTCGGTGCTCCGGTTCCGGCACTCGGTTCTCAGTGCTAGGATCCAGGAGATTCGGTCTGCTAGGCTGATCCAGCTCCAATTCGAGGTCTTTCTCTCGACAAATTTCTCGAATACTTAAATTTCCAATTCCAACTGTAGCAGTAGTATAGTCTCTACTAGTACCCGAATATATGTTTCCATCTATTAGATCACCATTTTCTGCTGATTTCCAAAGTACTCCCTCCGTCTCAAATTATAAGTCATTCCAAGAATCTTGGAGAGTCAAAGTTTTTCAAGTTTGACCAAATTTATATAGCAAAATAATAATATTTTTAGTACCAACCAAGTATCATTAGATTCTTTGTTAGTTATATTTTCATAGTCTACCTATTTTATGACATAAATATTTATATTTCTCTCTATATTTTTGGTCAAACTTGAAAATGCTTTGACTCTCTAAGATTCTTGGAATGACTTATAATTTGGAACGGAGGGAGTAATAGTCATCTTTGTGGACATGAGTACCTATGTATACGGCATACGCTAGGTTTCTAGGTGCCAGCCTGCCAGGACACACACAGTGTACTATATTGGTATAGTAAAGTTTAGCTATCCCTTAATGTCCAACTAAGCTACACCCCATGGAAATTTTTGCGATTAGCTTCACCCCAACATATTGTATGACTACAAATAATATCTGAGCGATTATTAATCAAAAGGCGTGTGATAATGTGGGTAACATACTAACATAGACATATTATTGAGGGAACTTTGGTGACGATTCTATGGTTAAAACAAATCTATGCAGAAAAGAGTAATCATGTATGAGGTGGAACTTTGGTAATGAAAAGTAGTCCTCATTTGAAATATTGTTGAGGGAATTGGTAAGTAACACCAGAGTTGTACAATCATGTAAAATCTGGGTTGTCAGTTTTCAGTAACACATGGATAATGCTGATGAAAATAATAACTAATTTGCAAATGCACAGGCTACTGCAGTCCGCGCCTCCAGCACGAGCAGCAAGCAGCGGTGGCGGCGACGGCTATGGGCTCTGGTTCCAACTCCAAGGAGGGAGAGGAGCGGGTGCTGAGCCACGGTGACGTGGTGCTCATCCGCTCCGACCTTGCAGTCCTTCACGGGCCGTGCTTCATCAACGACCGCATCATCGCCTTCTACTTCGCACACCTCTCCGCCGGCCTCCAAGATGACGACCTCCTCCTGCTCCCGCCCTCCATCCCCTACCTCCTTTCCAACCTCCCTGACCCGGCCTCTGTCGCCGCCGTCGCCGACCCGCTCCGCCTCGCCTCCCGCCGCCTCGTGCTGCTCCCTGTCAACGACAACCCCGATGCCTCTGTCGCTGAGGGCGGTTCCCACTGGACCCTCCTCATCCTTGACAACGCCACTAGCCCCTCCACGCCCCGCTTCGTCCACCACGACAGCCTCCCCGGGGCGCCCAACCTCCCCGTCGCTGCTCGCCTCGCCGACGCACTCCGCCCCCTGCTGCTGTCAGGCAGCGATTCCAAGAGGGGCACCGTTCCGCTCATCGAGGGACCCACCCCGAGGCAGACCAATGGCTATGACTGCGGTGTCTATGTCATGGCCATCGCCAGGGCTCTGTGCGCCTGGTGGAACAATGGCCGGGATCACCAGGAAGGCGGCGATTGGTTCCAGGTGGTGAGGAGGGAGGTGGGTGCCCACAGCGTCAAGGCCATGAGGGCAGACTTGCTGCAGCTAATCAACACTCTCATCCAAGAGAAGGCCAAGGCTAATTCCCCATCCAAGGGCGACGCCGACCCAGGGTCATTAGAATGATAGGCAGTAGATATGTTGCTGGTAGTGATTTCTCAAATCTGGTGCCTCTTCTTGATCTTAATCAAGGTCTTTGCTCACTGGAATTCAGTGGTATTCTGGATTTTGAGAACTACATTACAGGTGCTTTGGCTGGATTGGTGCTGAAGTTCTATGCATTTGGAGTTTGGTTACTAGGCCAGTGCATATACATATATTTCTTTGTGTGTTTGGAATTTGAATGACACTTGAGAGTTTGATAAGAGAGAAAATTGGTTGGTTGAGCAGTTAATGTGTGATTTTTTGAAACTTCTTCACTGGAATTTTAGAATTCGAGAGCAACATTACATGTGCTTTCACATGTCCCTCTTACTCAAACGTTTCACTCAATATGATATTATGTTGCAAAGCATGCAAGTTTCTACTTTCTAGTATATCATCCAGGAAACAGATGGTGTTGAACTAGGTAATCTTCAACCTGTTTTACATGAGATCCATTATGTTCAATTGTAGTTTAAACTTTTTCTGTTATTTTTCTTATCCCCGCAGCTCTAGTACCACGGTTGACATGGTTTATTATCAAATGTGTTGTAATATTTTAAACTGCAGGTTTTTATCTTTTTGATGTAATAGTCACATTTGAACTGCAAAGTGCTGCATGATGGTAGATAATCCACTTGTACATAAATTTCTTTCATCTTAATTGAGCGGCAGAGCTCCTGCCTTTGTTTTTTTAAAGAAAATGGTAGATAATCCAAACCCGTGCTCTCTGAAACAGGCTTACAATGCAGGAGGCAGATATGTAATATCCCTCGCTTTGTGTCCATCAAATCCACATATTTTGACTAGCTTCGTCACGATGTTTCTGCTTGCATACTAGTCCCAGCTATGAGCGAGTGTCTTTGAATCCATTGAAGAGGAGGACTGGGTGGTACAGAATGACGATTGTGGGAATCCTGCTATGAGGTAGCTGCAATAACCGAGTTAAGCAACTGCATGCACCTTCAGGTTTGCCCTTTAAATGTGCTGGCTAATCAGTTGTTCCGAATCTGTCTGTTACTCAAGCTAAGCCCTGTCTCTGATGCCCCCATCAAAACAAAAGGAATAAAAGCTTTCTCCAATGCTGCTCTGCATATGCACCTTTGTTTCTCTCATATACGTATCTAGAACCTTTATATTGCTGTTCTCAAATATAAGGATAAAGGTTGCACATATTTGTTAGCAAGCAATTTAGGACTAAATATGATATGAAAGATACAAATTCCCTTTCTCCTGATTGATAACAAGCGTGAGCTTTTAGATTTGAATGCTTCTTCACTTGTCTTCAATGATGCATTTCAGAATGTATTTTGTTGTCAGCATTTATGTTATTTAAAGTCCCACCATAGATATGTTAAATCTTAAGGTTGCTGTGCTAGCATGAGATGATCTTTAGTACTAAGTTTAGCCATGTTTTGCAAGCTGCACATAGCATGGAATGGTTTTGCATTCTGTAGTTTCTGTTGCTTGCAGCCAGATTATTAACAGTACTTGCATGAAAATACTTGAAGTGGGCGCAACTAGTCACATGAAGAAAGTTTACCCTTCAGTGTAACCTAGTAAGTGGTGACTGTTCCTGACATTTTATTTGTGCATTGCAGAAATCAACATTTACTAATGTTTCCCTGATTCATTTGTAAATTGGCCCAATGATTTCTGAGCGCCTGTGTCTGTAGCTAGGTCTTGGGAAAAAAACAACAACTGATGGATTTTTCTAACAAAAGTGAAGCTTAAGGGAAGCAGGAGTGCTTAATGCTTTTAGATGTCCTTGAAGGTTTACCTGAAATATGACGTTTATATCTTGCTTGATGATTATCATATTGCAGAATCAAGAATCATCTTTTTTTATGGTTCCAATCATATATAAAAAAAGGGGAAAGCTTTTGGAGCAATGTACGTAGTTTTTGTTCTCCTGGAAAACTCTCTTTATGGATCCTCTTATGCATTATGTTGGGTATCAAGGAAAGGTGGATAAAACATTCAGAGAATGTAGACAACAATTCTTAGAACAACCAGAATTGATGAAAATTGTTATGGTCCTTGAGTTTGGTCAGTTGTCTTATACAGCATGCTATTTATGTTTAGAATGCATTATCATTACCATCACACCAAGATTTGTTTACATGTGATTTGTCAATCTCAACATACCAATGCAAGGATCTGTTGTCAATGTCTCTGTGGTGCCTGACTGCTTGGGGTATGAGGCTATGAACTGCATCTGTGCTCCTGTCTGCTTATGAACTTTAGCTCACTGCATATAAGAAATTTGATTTTCTTTTTCAGCTTGGATTTTCACTATCCTCGAGCAAGTAAAGTAGCTCTGCATACTTTATTAATAAATGTTTTTGTTATTAACCCCCAAATATAGTCAATATGCTCTAGCATACAAGTTTTAGTTGTCCACTGCGTCACCTAAATTTGTTGGGTTGGTCAGAGTTTGTCTCAAACAAGGATGGACAGGAGGAGGATGGGATCAGAGTCTGATACATCACTAAATGCTGACCATTGGAATATATCTACTCCCCTGCTTCTAGCCCATACCTAACAGTCTTACATGCATGTGCCCTAACTACCTCCCTCTTTCTCCTCTGCTCAACAACCTTGCTGCCTTTGCAATTGCATTGCTTCCACCAGTCTATACAGCTAGAGGACTCAGGTGATCACCTATGCGAACCCTCTTGTTCTTCCATTACTCTCTTTACTTGCTCAGTTCGTTGCCTATGTGAATGGCCTTCCTCGGATTACTATAATTTGGTTGACTTATTGTGGGAGCTTGAAATTTGCACTACGACATAGTTCAGTTTGTATATGAAGTATTTGTCTACTACTCTCTTAAGTTCCATGTGCATTTGTTTTCTTTTTCTTTCTCTCTCTGCCCCTACAAACAAGCAAATGAGCTACTGCTATGATTACAAAATCACAAATTGTCCCCTGTTTTCAGGTCAGGGAAGATGCAACCTCATGAGAAGGTTGCTGTTTTGAAGCCTGTGGCCTCCAGGCCTTTCTCCAGGTTCAGGCCCTTTCCGAATGTTCTGCAAGACTTCAATGCCAATGGTTCCCCAACAATCACCGTCCCAGAGGAGACTGAACTAATCAGGCCAAAAGCCACTCGATCTGCATCCCTACTGGGTAATCTTCCAACACAGATAGCAGCAACAATAGTAAGTCTAACAGTTCTCTACTTTGGAAAGACGCTTCATGTATTTTAATAATGGCAAGATTTTTGTGTGTGTTTGAAGTGGAGCCTTCTAAATTCAAGTATTTGTCTATCGTCTATTCGATTATTGAACTATCCAGGGTATCATCATGAAATCTTGTTTCAACTGTGCTAAACTTAACTTGCAGGATGCTGGGTCAGATGCCATATCTGAGGAGGTGGAAGCCAATGCAGAGCATTTGACGTGTTGTGACCATGTAACAGCATGCCAAGCTGCCAGGCGGAATGGTGTGCGCAGCCGTCTGTCACTCGATGGGTACAACTGGAGGAAATATGGGCAAAAGAAAGTGAAAGGCAGCGAGTTCCCACGGAGCTACTACAAGTGCACTCACCCTAGCTGCCCTGTGAAGAGGAAGGTGGAGACGACAATAGATGGCCGGATCGCTGAAATTGTGTACAGTGGCGAACACAACCACCTGAAGCCAGGCAAGCCTTGTCTCCCCAGGAAGCCATTGTCGTCGACAAGCACAGAGGTTGTGGTGTGCGACATGCGTGGTACTGACGACACGATGAGGGAGTAGAAACGACGAAGACGATTAGAAGGTCAGATGCTTTGTTCCAGTATCTGGAGGCAGTTGCATTTTCTTGGACGAATTTGGAAACGATAGTTAGCTTGCTGGTTGATAGAAAAAGTACTGTCTTGTTCCAGGACATCAGTGGGTATCATAGAATGGCAAAAAGCAGAGTAGCTGTTGTCGATGTACATATATGAATCGATATGCATCTGATGCCACTAGGGTGCTGCTGAAACTGCCCTTTTCAATTCAGTTGCTGGTGTTTCTTCTCTGTATTTTTCTGCGGTGAATAATGGATCTAGTGGGAGGGAGGAGGGAGTGCTCATCAGTTGAGTTTTGACACAGCGATGCAAGAATGCGTACCGTGAACCATGTGGATAAATGGAATAGAATAGAATGTTCATTTGGTAGCTTACATGGTGTCCTCGCCGTCTAACTGTGCTGACTTTTTGGTAGAGTTCGTTGAGAAAAGTCGACAAATCAAACGCAAGCTAACACTCTTTGTTCGTGCAGGCGCGTTGTGGACAATTAAGGAATGAAGTGGCTTGTTTAACAAGAAGGTGCTTGCGTCCCCAATGGTGATCATTTACAAGACTCTAATGTTGATCAAGTCGTGGCTCCCTAAAGCGAAATTGGAACCCATGGCGGAAGAGATGATAAACCTGATCTCGTCAAGCGCACATTAAGTCGTATCTCTTGTAGTTCAGTTAGTCTTTTGCTCTTTGAGGGGAGTTATATCGTTTGTTGGTCAGTTGAACTATCGCTGAGAGAAAGTCGTTGTCTGTCAAATTTCTCTCGTTCTCGTTGTTGCTACTATGTAAACTAGTAATCCCAAGTAGCGTGACAAGGCAATCGCCGACCGAACAACGGAGCAGCAGTATGACCCATTTGCCACAGGAGAGCGGGGAGATGATGGCGGGGCCGAGAGGGTGATATAAACAACTCTGTTGAATTCGTATTAACCGTCCGCCACAAAGAAACTAATACTTCACGCACAACTTGTGTACAACCGCCCGCCACCAACAAGTGATCCTTCACTCACTTAGCTAACTTGTTCGTTTGGCTCATAAGCCATGACGAAAAGTATTGTTGGCTGATTTGTTATAAGAGAAAAACACTACTAAATGACTGGTGGATTTGGCTGATAAGCTCAAGCGAACAACATACTTTACTTTATTTTATTTTATATACAACTCCAGGTCACTCTTACAATTGCCATACCAACTGTTGGATTCATCATTCATACAGAATCAATGGCAATTGCATGCTCTCTGATCCTCTAGCCTACCCTCGTCTCAGAACCTGATAACTTGCTTTGGATGGCTTCCATGTTTGCCCAGGGCCTTCTCCAGAGCCAAGCTGAACTCACCGAAAGAAATCGACTCCATCCTGCAAACAAATTAATATGTTTCCAAAGGCACTTAAGTTTTCTCTTTACAGATAAGGAAATGTCTAGACGAGAGCATGTCAACAAGATCTAAAAGCAACCCAACAACAGAATGGCATTAACATTACATACTCGTATTTGAGTTTGCCTTCATGCACAAGGCCCAAGAGGTAGTCTATCATTCTTCTGCAGTCTTCTGTTTTATCTGAGTTCAGCCACTTCTGGAGCCAGAACCCTCGTAGCGAAAGATCCTTTCAAAACATATATTTCATTGTGTTTAGTAATTTTTTGACATTTGGGGCAATATCATATAAACAATAGGAAATAACCATCCCTTGAACACAACATGAAACCATCTATCAAATAGTTTGTTTGTCTCAACATGCTGATACTTCAGCACTACTTTTTTAGCATTGTCATCATCTACTGAACATTGCTCACATAAAATAGTGTTTACTATAATAAGCATTTAAAATGTTTGAAGTGGCCTGGACAAGTAGAGCAAAACAGCAGATGCATAAGTTTCACAAGCAGGGTCTTGTGTACAGACCTTAAAAATGAAATATGAAGTAGGGACAGTGACAGGTCTCTTGGACATTCCACCATAAGTCACCATGGTGCCTCCTTGCCTACAGAACAAGAGTTATGTCTAAGTGTGGGAGAAAAATGGATTATTCTAGGGGTTTTTTTTTTTCAAATTCAGCACATTACTTCAAAAGCTTGAGTATTAGAGAAGCAGCATTTCCTCCAACACAGTTAAATCCTAATGCAGGCTCCGGCATGGCACCCTGAGAACACAGGAAACAAAACATTAACTAGATACATGTTGGTTCAAACTTGAAACAATCCAACTCTTTATAGGTAGAAAAACTGTAATTTGTTGTTACAATGCCAATGTCAGGCAGTAATAGCACTCCAAGGAAAAAAACAATAAACTACACGATTCTACCGCACTTGAGATTGGGTTTCCATAAACTACAACAACTAATCTCTAATAATACAAATCTTGCACCAAAAGCGGGCACCAGATAGTGCCACTCATCCGTCCGATGCGTATCAGTTTGGGTCTCACCCACTCGAATCGTTGCGAAGTTTTGTGGCACATCACCTCCGCTGCTCGAGCTTGAGACACCATTCCCCTCCACTACTTGAGCTCGAGACGTCCTTCATCTCTGCTACTGTTTCATCTCATCTACCTCATCCATCCTCCATCGTCCAGCCCCACCGGGCCACCATGCACATGCAGTGTCTCCAGCCATGAACCCTACCCCGCTTGCCGCCCAACACCAAGGCTTCCCTATGCCCATGAGTGCCGAGCCAGGCTGAGGCACGGCATTACGCCCTGCCGCGCTCCACCGCCCCTCGTCACCCACCTTCTCCTGCCATGAGGCACCTCCTTGGCCATCCGGTTTAGTATCCTCATTGCAATCAGGCTGAGGAAACAATTGATCACTTGCTCACTAGCTGTGTGTTTGCAAGGCAATTCCGGTTCTCCGTCCTAAATCGCTTTGGGCAGCAAACTCTAGGCGCTGATAATGAATGATACTTCTTTTGAGGACTGGTGGAATAGAATTAATGAGATGGCCGATGCACAAATGCAAAGAGGCATCAATCCCATCATTATCCTAGGGCTTGAACACTTTGGAACAATTGGATCAAATGTGTCTCTGATGACTTTGACACCAATACGGCTACTGCCTTACTGCCTTGCTGCCCAGCTTTGGGCAATGGCTGGAGCGCGAGGGTTCTCCTTGTCGGCCCTTATTCCTAGGGGCTAGGTTGATCCAGGTTGTGTGTATTTGTAACAAAAAGGCGCATATGTAATTCTGTGATTCTATGGGTCAGGAGTAATATATGCTTCAAACTGTATGTATGCATATTTCAAATGGACTGGTAGTTGTTTCTTGATTTCCTATAGACCATTAATGATTTTCTTTAAAATTGCAATAGAAGGATCATGACAATATTGTGTGATATGCTAATGACCTATCATTCCCTCTTCACTTCTACCGTAGCATTTCTACAATAGTATATACAGAATATCGGAAGTGTGAGTACAAAGTATAATGCAGTAACTTCTCTGCTACTGCTTTCCTGGATGTCTGAACTATGGTGAAATTCTTTGAAGACTAGTGGCATGTGAATCAGAAGATCATAGAAGGAAAATTGTCTCCTTTATCATGAATCTAATTCCAACATTGCTCTAATGCTTTCACCTAGCATTTTGATTTTTTTTTAAGACACAGTTCACTTGTATTCTAAAATCTTGTTACATTGACATTTTTATCTGTGAAGAGCTTTAGGAATTCAGCAGTATGGCAATTGCAGTTTTATCTGTAATTCCTATTCTATGCCGCTGGGAGCCAAACACAGAGATACAGCAACTACCCTATATTTGAGAATCCTCAATGCTAACTTTGGGTGTTTATCTGCTACGGAGAAAATGTTAGTAAATCCATTCATACAGATATGTATCAAACATGTTTGTCACAAATATTCTATACCTTGATTTATTGCATTATAAGGTAGCGCAAACCATGAAAAAGAAATAAACATTAAATCACAAATAGTTCACAGTTAGTTGCAAATTAGCTAATATCTAGCTAACCCCAGAGTCACACTCCAGCTTGTCATCTGACGAACCATTACCCTTGGCAGCTGAAAGCACCAGACTTATGGCTCCAAATCTGTTTGTTCAGATATGCATGCTTTGACTCATTTCTTCACAGCTAGCATTGTCTCGTGAACTATTGATAGTAAACTACTGTTACTTATTAGCTTAAGCAAGCAGCTTCAGTAACTCCCTACGCTGCATCTTATCCATATGTCGTTGCTTGGTTATCCCCATAAGCTTGATTTAGTTTCTTCCAAATAAATAAAAAGTTAGTTGATATTTGACGGTTTGAGCTCCACTTTGGCAATCGTGCCTGCTTCCAGTCATAATTGAGTTCAGGTTGTTTGTTCTTGTTATGTGCAAACAAAGAGGATGGAAACAACCACACACTGTGGATCTCCTGAGAACAACATTTGGGTTGACGGCGAATTCAGTTCTCTGAGCCAGAGCACCAAAAATTATGGGAGGATCGGTTTATGAAATTTTATCTAAAAGGAAGACTTGGGTGAGTTGATTTCTTCATGGCTGTTTGGATCTCCTAATTAGATGCTAGATTTATTAAAAACAAATTTTATTTGAAATTTTAGAGGGGGGAAAAGACAGTTTGTGGTTGTGGTTAGTTTATTACTCTGTGTTTAAATATTTCTTTGTTTGGGTCTGGATGCAACACAGCACCAGCGATCGATAGCACTTTCTCTGATCTAAGTATTTGTTCAGTAGTTAGTTTATGCACACAGCACGCTGTTGCTGCCAGGTGTTTTTTTTTTGGTAGAACTTGTTAGATTTGTTGGAGACTGATTGCTAGATTTGTTGGACGTTGGCAATTGAGATACCATACATAATCCGGTTCTCTGAAAAACTTGTTTTTGTTAAAGCTCACTTTTCTAGGTTATTGAGAACTTGTTTCAGTTAAACCCAAGTTATTTAAGAGTGTCCAAACACCTTTGTGCTGGATGTTGGGCACCTGGGCTAAAACTTGTTCTAGAAAATCTAGTTTTATAAAACATGGGATCCAAACAACCCCTTCAATTATATCTGAAACACCTCTGTATATGTTTCTTTTATGTTTCGTAAGTTAGTTTTCTTGACACTTCTTTCTAAAGGAATATCATGAGAAATGTGTTTTGTTTAGGAAAAAAACTCCTATTCAAGTTTATCTGAAACTAATCTTATTTAAAATTCTCCTGATTCTCTTTTTCAAAAGTCTCCCGCTACTGGATCGCTGCCCAACAACTCTACTGACAACAACTAATTACAACGCTGCCTCTGAGCTACGTAGCAATGTGTAATGAAATGACAACGCAAAATTGGCTGAAACTGGCAAGCTCTCTAAGATGTGCGCGGCAACGCCACGCGTTGCTTTCTAGTCTATAAACTGCATTTGTCAACATCAGCTTGCAACCTCCCTATTTGGACAAGAAATTACTTTCTAGTTCTCACACAGATTTTAATTTTCATTCACAAGTAGACAAATACTAGCTGTCAAGGATGAGCAGCAATTTGGATTGGAAAAGCGGGTAGTGGAGCAGTACCAGCAAGCTCTTGACATTCTTCATGTCTAGCTGAGATTCTGTGAACACCTCATCTGCACCAAGTTGTTTGAGTTTGTTTTTTGCTTCCTCTGACCCAGGCCTACATCAATTCAGCTACTACAGATTACTATTGAACAACAGTGGGATAAGATGAGTAAGTAACTCGAAAGTGAGTCATAAGAGAGAATTGGCACAGGAATCATGTGGAAAGGCAAGACACCAACAGAATCCTTGATCCCTGTTGGTGGCACCAACTTTGAGAAGGAAATTTGTATTGTACCTGTCCCTTATAATGTTGATAGTGTGGATTCCATGTACTTTAGCAAGCTGAATAACACACTGGCCAACGATGCTGGTAGCACCATTCTGGACAATGGAATCACCTGGTGACAGAGTAGAGACTGGAGGTCACGAGATGACTGGCAAGTGAATTCTACGACGGACGTGTCAAATGTCAAGGGAAGGAAGAAACTACTTGAAAGCATGGGTCCAAAGAAGCAAAAAGAGCACCAGGATTGAGTTTTACAAAGTCTTGGAGCATCCTAAACGCGGTCGAGGGGTTGACGGTGATGGTGGCAGCATACTCCATGGGTACATCGCTGCGGACCTTGTGCCAGACGTTCTCATCCTTGACAATGTACGTCTGCCAGGTCCCTGAAGAGCATAAAACGGTAGTACTTATTACTAGTTGAAAAAAATTGAGTCGAAGACCCGAACCCGAAGCAGCAAGACGAGGCAATTACAATTACCGACCGAACGATGGCGGGGACGGTATGACCCAGTCGCCGGGGGAGAGCGGGGCGGTGACGGCGGGGCCGACGGCGTGGACCTGGCCGACGCCCTCGTAGCCTCCGATGGCGGCGGGGAGCGGGGGCCTGACGGGGTAGACGCCCTCGACGCGGTTGATGTCCGAGGGGTTGATGGGGGCAGCCAGCATCCTGACGCAGACGTCGCGGTCGCCGACCTCCACCGGTGGCACGTCCACCGTCCTCAGCACCTGCTCAGGTGGGCCGTGCTCGTCGTAGACCACGGCCTTGGATGGTGGCGAGACGAGAGTGGGCGCGGTAGAGAAGTGGGAGCGCGAGGCACGGCACCGGCAGCGGCGAAGCATCTGCAACGCCGGCGGCAGCAACCGAGACTGCGGCGCCATCTGTCTGCTACCTTGCTCTGCACAGGATAAACTGATACCATTCTAATTACAGAAGAGGAGAGCAGGGAGCCGAAAATAAGGCAGTGGAGTAGCGGGGAGGAGAGGAACTCACAGTGGAGGGCGGTCGGGAAGGCCTCCGATGGCGCGATTCGAGGGAGCGGCAGGGCAACCCTAGAGGGAGGTGGGGGCGGTTGAGGTGGCGACGGCGGGATCAAGCAGGAGGGCGAGCGAGGGAGGCGATTCGAGGTCGGATGGCGCCGTGGAGCTGGCCGGGGACGCAGCAGGCTGCTGCAGGCGTAGGCGTAGGCGGCGGCGGCGGCGCCGCGACGCGGGGTGTCGTCGAGGCCTCCAGGGAGTGTTCCGACGACTGCTCCAGCTAAAGCTCAGGACACGGCATCTGAAGCCTATGGGCCGAAATCGGGCTCGTCAGCCAAGCACGAAAACCTCCGGCCCAAAATGGGTTCAGGCAGGGGTTGTTTTTTTTTTTCTATAACTACCATATGTTAAGTTAACAAAAAAAAATGTGTTTATATCTCAAAAAAAAAGTTAACAACATCTTTACATGTAGGATATTACATGTATCCTATGGTCAATCTTACATGTCGGCCCATGATCCAGCGGGCGCCGTGAGTCGTGACGTGGAGCTATGGCCACGTTAGCGCCATATCCTTAAGCCACGTCAACCTTGATCTCCAACCACTCCACCATGACTTATGGCGCCAAGACGTGTTAGCACCGAGCTTAAGATCCAAATATGAGTTTTAACATCTAGCGGTATATATGTGAAATTTTGATAGAAAAAAAAGACTAAATTAAAAAAAAATGGTTACTATTCCCACGGTCACTTTGGTTGTGTCATGGCACGATGAATCCTGGATGGTCATAGATTCCACGTACTCCCACCGTTCCAAATTATAAGTCATTACAAGAATCTTTGAAAGTCAAAGCATTTTAAGTTTGATCAAAATTATAGAAATAATTACAAAGATTCATGACATCAAATGGCTATGTTATGAAAATATAATTAATAAAGAATCTAATAATACTTAGTTGGTATTATAAATGTTATTATCTTATTATATAAATTTGGTCAAACTTTAGATGCTTTCACTCTCCAAGATTTTTGGAATGACTTATAATTTGGAATGGAGGGAGTACGTATTTAGTGTATCTATACCACATCTTTAGGGATTAAATTTTTGGCTTGGATTTTGCATTTGTGGTAATACACGATTTGAAAACATTGATATTCTAGGTATTTTGGTGATAAAAATGCTTTTTTGCTCAAATTTTATATGTCCGCAAGAGAAATTCCAAAAGTTTTTTAAAAAAAATGAAGTCCCTATTTGACATTTTGGTAAAAAGAGGGGAAAAAACTTCTCTAACAGTTTGAAAGACCAAGTTTGGTTTTGGTAATTAATGACACCAAGTTGCTAATGCATTGTGTTTAAGTGAATGGATTTAGGCATAGCAACACATGTGATGAAGGTGCATGGTGGCATGGAAAGGTGGCCACATGATTACAAAAGAGATGTACCATAATGTGGAGATCATAATGATAGACGAGGAGCAAAGTTATCAAGGCAAAGGTATAAACATAGGGTTTTACTTTTGCCGGTATAAGATGAGTAGAGAAGTGATTGACCGGGTTTAGGATAGATAGCCGACTATCAAGAGGGGAAATCACGGTCATCTCTCGAATCAAGTGCTACTAGGTCTACATCTTGAGCATATGCATTAGGATCTAGTAAAGTGCTAACTTAACTCCTTTGGGTGAAATGTTTGTGAAAATCTAACACATATACACTTTGGTGGTGAACACTTATTGGTGTTAGCACATTTGCAAAGGATGTGGAGTTCCTAGAGTTGAGAGGGGTGTGGGTTCCTCTCTCCCTCCCGCCGAGCTTGCTCGACAGGATTCGGCGCTTTTGAGAAAATTAAGTGTACTCACCGGACGCTCTGCGCGGAGGCACTGGATGATGGCCTTTATCATCCGGTGTGCTGTCGGGTGTAGCAGAGTGCACCGGACGCACCGGAGAGAGTCCGGTGCTCAGCGTCCGGTGTGGGGGCGTTTTGCGAACCTCTCTGGGTATGAGTTCGGTGAGCACCGGTGGGTCCGGTGCTCAGCGTCGGGTGACCCCGAGGTTTTGCATACCTCCCTGAGTTTTAGTCCGGTGTGCACCGGACGCGTCCGGTGTGGACCTGCAGAGTGTCCGGTGATTCGCAGGTAGCCGTTAGAGACTGACATGCGAGATTCAAGAAGGACACGTGGCCAACCCCTGAGCACCGGACGCTGGGGGTCGAGCGTCCGGTGATCACTTGGTAGGATCTGGTGCCCCCGTTTTCAACCCAATGAAAGTGGCCAACGGCTAGTTCCTTGAGGGGACTTATAAATAGTTGGTGGCCGGCTTTGGGAGGTCCTCTCTTGCACATTTGAATAATTGAGGCATACATTGAGCTAGAGAACACTCCCTCCACTCATCTCCTTGCTTGATTGCTAATCCTAGTGAGATTGAGTGAGATTCAAGTGTATTGCTTTGAGAGTTGCATTTAGTGGCACTTGATTCTTGAGTTTGAAAGCCCTAGTTTGGTTTTGGATAATTGATGAAACCCTAGTACTAACCTCTATGCTAAGTATGTGTAGACTTAATGAGATTGGTACATGCCAAGTGTTGGAGCAAGAGATGATCATGGTGATGACCACAAGGTGATCAAATGCTCAAACTTGGAAAAGAAGAAAGAGAAAAATAAAACCCTATGGAGATCAAGGCAAAGGTATTGCTTAGGGTTTTGGTTTTGGTGATCAAGACACCATAGAGGATGTGATCACATTTAGGATAGATAGCCGTACTATAAAGAGGGGAATTCTTTGGCTAAGCGGTTATCAAGTGTCACTAGGTGTCATTATTCATGTGCATGCATTTAGAACCTAGTAAGCTAACTTAACTCCTTCGAAGAAAATGTTTGTGAAAATGCTAACACACGTGCACTTGTTGGTACACACGTTGTGGTGTTGGCACACTTTGAGAAGGAGGTGGAGTTTGAAAGGTAGAGAGAGGATGGGTTCCTCTCTCCCTCCCGCCGAGCTTGCGAGGCGGGATTCGGCGCTTTTCGAGAAAATGAAGTGCATTTTTTCTATTGCGCCGGTGGGAAAATTGGAGAAGTCGCGGGAGTGTTTCTCGCTGAGGAACACTCACCGGACGCTGGCTCAGAGGCACCGGACGCTGTGTCTGAGCGTCCGGTGTGCAGGCTGCCTGGCTCAGCTAGGGTTGGGCACCGGACACCAGGCACCGGACGCAAGCTGGAGCGTCCGGTGGTCTGAGTCCGGTGTCCGCACGTTTTGCAAACCTCTCTGGGTGTGAGTCCGGTGAGCACCGAACGCTTAGGGTGCGTCCGGTGGCTTGCGTCCGGTGACCCTGCGAGTTTGCGGAGCTCTCTGCGCACGAGTCCGGTGTGCACCGGACGCGTCCGGTGCTAACTTGCTCAGCGTCCGGTGCTCTGCAGGTTACCGTTAGACTCTGACACGTGGCTGACGTTGGAGCACCGGACGCTGGTGTTGAGCGTCCGGTGCCCCTTTAAGAGCGTCCGGTGACCCCGTATTTCGCCCAATGAAAGAGCCAACGGCTCTATTTGTTTGAGGGGCTATAAATACATGTTTGGCTGGCTTGGGGCTCAGACTCTTGGCATTCTAGCATACTTGACATCCTTGTGAGCCTAAGCAAACTCCTCCCACTCATCTCCTTTATAGATTATACATCTTTGTGAGATTGGGAGTGATTCCAAGTCATTTGCTTGAGTGATTGCATCTAGTGGCACTTGGGGATCGTTCTAGCTGCGGTTTTCTTGTTACTCTTGGTGGTTGCCGCCACCTAGACGGCTTGGAGCAGCGGAGGAGGATTGGCACGAGTTGGTGATTGTTCGTGGCCATCTCCCGTGATTGTGAGGGGTCTTGTACCTTCCCCGGCGGAGAGCCGAAAGGTAACTCTAGTGGATTGCTCGTGTCATTGAGCTACTCACTTGTGGGTAGGTTCTTGTGGTGTCCTAGTGAGGACGAGGTTCGTGCTACACCTCTTAGCCACCGAACCACCAAGTGTTGGTCGACACAACGGGGACGTAGCGTGCCGGCAAGCACGTGAACCTCGGGAGAAAAATTAGTGTCTCAATTGTGTTTGATTGGCATTCTCCCGGTGCTTGATTGTTTATATTGGTGATTGGTTCATCCCCTACACAGCGGTATAAATATCTCATCCTATCCTTTACTTACCGCAAACTAGTGTAATTAGTTTAGTTGCATACTTTGCCTTGTGTAGCTTAGTTCTCTAGTGTAACTTGTAGAGACTTAGTTCTTGTGTGCATAGTGATCATAGCAACTAGAATTGTTGGGTAGGTGGCTTGCAAACACCCCTTTAGAGCTAGAGCAAAAAGCTTCGCTTTGTTATTTACTAACTCCTTGCTCTAGTGAGTTTGTAGAATTTTTAAATAGGCTATTCACCCCCCCTCTAGCCATATTAGGACCTTTCAGAGTTTGCTGCGGATTTCTTGTTACTCTTGGGTTTTTCCCGACGCCCTAGACGGCTTGGAGCAGCGGTGGTGTTGAGCTCGTGATTGGAGATTGTTTCGAGCCTCACCAAGTGATTTGTGAGGGGTTCTTGAGCCTTCCCCACGGGAGATCGCAATTGGCTACTCTAGTGGATTGCTCGTAGCTTAGAGGATCCCCATCTTGTGAGTGGATGTGCGTCACCTGCTAAGGGTTTAGCTTTGGATTGCCAATTAGCTCGTGATCCATCAAGTGGGTGTATCGCCACAACGAGGACTAACTTGTCGGGAAGCAAGTGAACCTCGGTAAAAAATCTTGTGTCATCTCTCGCCGAGGATTCTCTTGTAACTGTGATTGATTGATTGGCTATATTTCTACTCTACAACGTTGGTATAACAATCACTCCTCTCTTCTTTACTTATGTGCATACCTTGCTAGTTGTGTAGCTTGTTTAGCTTAGCTATCTTGTTTAGGAGTGTAGCAAGTTTCTAGTTGTGCTTTCTTGTTATAACTAACGTTTAGCTTTCTTGCTAAACTTGTGTAGGTGGCTTGCATAACTTAGTTGTGCTAGTGATAGAATAGCTTCGCCTTTTGTTTTACTAATCAACTTGTCTAGTTGAAGTTTGTAGAAAATTTAGATAGGCTATTCACCCCCCTCTAGTCATTTGGACCTTTCACAGTTTGATGAAATAACTAACTTGTAAAACCTTTCCTCCAACTTGTATACCTCTGCACTACATACGAATTTCCTATCAGCTCCAGGTTAGATTGGGTGTAAATTAGATCCATGAGTAAATTAAGAAAATATAGTACAGTTTTACGTGAGAAGGTAGTTAAAGATAAAAAAACTATATAAAAAATTTGATTGAGTGTTGCTATGGTAAGAGCATCTTTAAAAGTTTTGTATTCGGACTTTGCATTCTTGTAATTTGCTAAAAAAATCGTAAAAAAAGGTATCCAATAGTTTTGTATTTAGAGTTTGCATTTTGAGAACTTAACAAATGAGAGAGCAAACTTGACATATATACGCCGGGGGTCACCATCTTTGACCCCACCTGCCCGCCAACAGACTCGGTGACGACGCAGCGGCCTCCGAGCTCGGCCTCGACGACGGTGGCGTCAGCGTTGGCGACAGACTGCAGGACGGCGGCGGGAACGCCCCTCTGTGTCTCGCCGAGCACGGACTGCTCCGCGTCCTGCATCAGCGCGGCGTCCCTGGGAGCAACGCGCTGCTGGGCCAGCTCGTCTGACACCGCAAGGGAGGAGAACAGAGTCGATGTAGCGAGCGGCGATGGAGAACGAAGCGAAGAAGCGCGTGCGCGGCGACAATTTGATGCGGGCGAGACGCGTGATTGGGGGCGGGGACTAAGGCGTCCGTTCGCGTGCTTCCGTTGTGGGCGTCCGTGGATCGAGGCGGAAGATCGAAGGCAAGGGCAGTGCGGTCCATCGGAACTCTTTTGAAGCTACAACGTCATTCTTTGCGAAACTAGAGAGGAAGTCCAGAACGTCATTTAATGCGGGTATGTATGATTTGAAAACATTGATATTCTAGGTATTTTTGTGGTAAAAAATGTTTTTTCCTCAAATTTTATATGTCCGCAAGAGAAATTCCAACAGTTTTTTTTTAAAAAAAATGAACTCCCTATTTGATATTTTGGCAAAAAGAGGACATAAACTTCTTTAACAGTTTGGTAAAATAACTAACTTGTAAAACCTTCCCTCCAACTTGTATACCCGTGCACTACATACGAATTTCGTATCAGCTCCAGGTTAATTGTGTGTAAATTAGATACGTGAGTAAATTAAGAAAATATACAGTTTTACGTGAGAAGGTAGTTAAAGATAAAAATATATATATAAAATTTTGATTGATTTGAAATAGTTCAGTCTTGCTATGGTAAATCGTCTAGGAATGTATTGTGAAAAAATAGTACTCCTAAATTTATTGGGCTACCAAGTTAATTACAGGAACCCAACCCCATGGAGTTTCGGCCGGCAACCAACGCGGTTGCGCTCCGCCGTCCACCCCCACGCGAGCCACGACCAAGAGTGCCGGGATACACAGCCTGACAGCCAGGCCAGCGCAGCAGCGGACACGCTCGTCCACGCGCGCTGAACGCACGGCACCGACGCACGGGGCGCCAGACACGGGACGGGGAGCCCCCCTCCCCCCCCCCCCCCCCCCCCCCCCCGCGCCAAGTCAACAGTCAGACCTCGCCTCCCTTGCCTTGCCGCGTGGGCCGCCGCCGCGCTTTGCTTCTAGTACGTGTATATAAAACTCCCACGTCGTCCCGACCTCGACCTCCCAGCAGCAGTCCCAACCAACCAAAATTCCATTCGCCCAACCTCGGAGGCCGGCGAGAAACGCAGGCAGAACCCGGCGGCAGGCAAGCAAAGCACGCGCGTCCACCACAGCCACAGAGAGCAAAGACACAAGGCAGCTCGGTGTATGGCACCCAAGAGGAGCATCAGCGAGGAGGTCACGGCGGCGGCGGAGCTGCCGGTGCCGGAGCCGGAGCAGGGGAAGCCGAGGCTGCGCGGGGTGCGGAAGCGGCCGTGGGGCCGGTACGCGGCGGAGATCAGGGACCCGGCGCGGAAGGCGCGGGTGTGGCTGGGCACCTTCGACACGCCCGAGCAGGCCGCGCGCGCCTACGACGCCGCCGCGCGCAGGCTCCGCGGCCCGCGCGCCACCACCAACTACACCTACCCCGACGCCGTCGTCCCAGCACCGCCGCCGTGCGCCGCCGCGCAGGTTCCGAGCGCCAGCGCCAGCGCCAGCGCCCGGGAAGAGTCTTGTTCGTCCTCGTTCTCCACCAGGGACGACGACTACCACCCGCTGGCAGTGACCGTAGCGGTCGCTGCGCCGCCGGCTCCGTCGCAGTCGCAGTCGCCGTCGTCGCTCGACCTAGGCCTTGGGCTCTTCCCGGCGATGGTGGCCGCCCAGCCGTACCTGTTCCTGAACCCGATGCAGTTGGCGCCGGTGAAGAGGGAGGCGGAGCGGAGCTGCTACTCGGGGTCGTCGTCGCCGTCGCCGTCGGTGCTGGGACTGGGACTCGACCTCAACCTGCCTCCGCCGGCCGAGATGGTCATGTAGCGTCGGGGATAGTAATTTGTCGCAAAAGGGGTTACCAAATGTGCTGTAAATAGGAAGCACATTTGGTTTGTTTCCGTGTAGCTGCGCCTCCATTTTTTTCCCCCCTGTGCACTAGTCGATTTGCAACTTCGCAGTGCAAGAATTTTAACCAATGAGCAAAATACTTAATCTCGTACCAAAATTGCAGTGCCATGGTATCTCCTAAAATCCTCACATCAGCTTGCACAAATTGAACACTCCGGCGCTGCGACAGTTGTTGGCGCCGAAGGGCGAGGAAGAGCGGAGCTGCTACGCCCGGTGGTCGTCGTCGTCGTCTGCGCTGCAGGTGGTGGGTCTGGGGCGTCGCAAAATAGCTACCGTAGCATTTTCTTCGTTTGCATTTAAAAAATATTATCTGATTATAAATTAATTAGGCTAAAAAGATTTATCTTATAAATTACATGTAAATTATATAATTAATTATTTTTTTTAAATCTATATTTAATGTTTTATACATGTATCGAAAGATTTTATGAAATTTTGTAAAAATTTTATAAAATGTTTGAGAACTGAACAGAGCCCAAATATTCAAAGGTCATCAGTTAGCTAGCCATGTGTAATCACAAATGTAAATAGGCAGCTATTACTGTTAGTGTGTTTCCGTAGCTCTTTCTGCCGATCATGCCAGGCAAAAAAAACCAGCAAAGTTAATCCATTTTTTCTGGCCCCGGCTAAACATGCTAAATCTCTTCTTATGGCCTTGTTTAGTTTCTAAATTTTTTTTAGTTCTGGGTATTGTAGCACTTTCGTTTATTTGTGGTAAATATTGTTTAATTATAAACTAATTAGGCTCAAAAGATTCATCTCGTGATTTACAGCCAAATTGTGTAATTAGTTTTTGTTTTTTACTATATTTAGTGCTCCATGAATGTGCTGCAAGATTCCATGTGACGGAGAATCTTGAAAAGTTTTTGGTTTTTGTGGTGAACTAAACAAGGCCTATGTCATGTATAGTTCGACTTCAGCCTTGTTTAGAGCATCTCCAACAACTCCTTATCCCAACTTGCTATCCTCTAAAATTTGTTAAAAGCATGAAAAACTCCTCTCCAACAACTCCTTATCCCAACTTGCTATTTATCCCAACTTGGCATCCATCGGCCTCAACTGCGGAGAAATACGCGCGCGGCTGGAGCTTTGTATCGCGAATTTTGTCACTCGCCGATCGCCGTCCCGCTCGATCCCGCCTATTCTCGCGCGCGCGAAACCCAGAGAAATCTCGCGCGCAGACTGGTCTGTACTTCTTCCCGCCCGGTCCAGAGTGGTGTTCAGCGCCAAAGCAATCTCGCGCGCAAGCCGACCACCGCCGCCGCCGCTGCCGCGAGTACCTACTCGCGCTGGAGGAGGAGAGGCGCAAGATCCAGGTGTTCCAGCGGGAGCTGCCGGTTTCTATTCGCGCCGCCGTTTTCTGTTCCTTTCGTGCGGTGTCGGCTCCTTTCGTGCGGCGCCGTTTTCTGGAAGAGGAGCGGCGCAAGATCCAGGTGATAAGGGTGCGGTGCCGTCTCCTTTCGTGCGCCAGGGAAGATCGGTCCGCCGTTTTCTGTTCCCTTCAAGACGCTGAGCAAGGTCGCGCCGGCTTCGCCCAGTTTGGGAATCAGGTATTGCCGGCTACTTTCTTCTCGCCGCATGCTTTTCTCTCCACATCCTTATCTCGCCTAGGTTTTCTGTTGAAGAGCACTGGTGTTGTGATGCTGATCTAGGGTAGTTTGAGAGACCAGAGCTGGTGCTTTGGAGACTGGAGAGGATTAATTGAATTTCGATAGAAATTGTTCTTTCTTCTGGGTACTGGGAAGTGCATGCATGATCGCTGACTGTGGTGAGAATTTATAACAGTTCTACAATTGCAAACATTTCTTCTGGAAGCAATTTTGTTCATTACTGATCCAAGATGCTAGGTTTGATTGGACAAGTGCCGCATCACTGTGTTGTTTACTAAGAGTAGTTGAAACAAGAACTTGTTAGATTGTGTTTATAGGATAGGACTTCTGCAACCTGCTGTTATTCAGTGCTATTGTTGTGAGGAGCTCAGTAGTCCAGTACTGTGAAGTACTTTGGTATAGTACTGATCAGACCTGCATGCTAGCGGACTAGTGGTCTTTTGAATTTATTGGTAGATATCTTTCATGAGTCTTTTGCTGAACTTCAGATATGATCAAGATGCTATATGGCAGTCCCTATGTTGCCATTTTTGTAGTTGTTTCACCTCAGAATCCTGTTCAATGTTATTGATGCCCATCTATGTCAATGTTGTTGTCGCTGTTCATCTTCAGCCATCTATGTCGTTGCTGTCTCTGAATTTTTTCTGATGCGATGGCTGCACTAAATGGAGTACTTGATGTGCTGTCCCTTTAATTATATTTGTTGTCCCTGATCTTTACATGAAATTCAATGTTCTGAATTTGTTGTATAGCAGTTGTGATGGCTGAAGATGGAGATTTTTTGGAAAACATTTTGCTGAATAGTGCAGAGGGTTTTGTTGCTGGTATAGATGACATTACCATTCCATCCACTCAAGGTTCTGAGATTCAAGTTGACGAAGTACAGGCAAGCCGCAGTACCAAGGGAGGACCAAGGAGGACAAAAAATTTTCATTACAAGGAGGATGAAGTTATTTGCAAGGGATGGTTGAGTGTTAGCAAGGATCCAATCAACGGGGCTAATCAATCGCGTACTACATTTTGGGGGAAAGTTCATGCATACTATGAAGAAAACAATGATAGTGCACTTCCTCGTACAGAGAGTTCCATTATGCATCGTTGGTTGACAATCCAGATGCAAGTGAACAAATTTTGTTCTCACTATGAGGCCATTCTTCGTAGGAACCAAAGTGGCACAACTATCCAGGATAAGGTATCAAAATATGTTCAGCATGTTGTACATTAAGTTTTGCATTTGAAAATGTATATATGTTGACAATAGCTCCCTGTAGCTTAATGAAGCAAAAAAGATGTATGTGGACTTAGACAAGGACCACAAAACGTTTACTCTTGAACACTGCTGGGCCATACTCAAGGGGGAGGACAAGTGGAGAGCCAATATGATAGAACTAGCAGAGATAGAAAAACTAGCAGCCAGCAAAAAGAACAAGAAGGCAGGAAAGGTGTCTAGGCCAAGGGATGAAGGAGTCACTAATAATGATCAAGTCATACCTGTTGATGATGAAGAAACCCAACCAAGGAAAAGGTCAGATGGGATAAAGAAGGTATATAGCATATAACCTGCAAATTTTCCCTATTGTGGTCTCCCAACAATTATTCCTTATTGATATGTTCAAAATTATTTGCACAGGCTAAGGAAAAAATGAGGCAAGGAGGTGGGCAGGCTTGCATCGAAGCTTTCAACATGATGTGGGCCAAAAAGGAGGCTGCGGACAAGGAAAAGGAGAAGACCAAAGAGGAAAGGTTCATGCAAACCCTTGAGATAGAGAAGGCTACACTACACCTAGAGCAAAAAAGGGTAGAAAATGAAGCCGAGCTGCAGAAAAAGAGGGTAGAAAATGAAACAAAATTAGCTGATGCCACCTTGATAAAAGAGGAAAAGGATATTATGCTAGCAGACATGACCTCCCTCAATCCGACGCAACGTTCTTGGATTGAAATTATGCAGAAGAAGATACTCGCGAAGCATCAAGAAAGTTGAGTTTAGTTTAAAATGATGCAGAAAAAAAGATTTGTTGAATTATTTCTTCTGTACTCTGTTCAGCTTATGTATCAGTCTGTAGAACCTATTATCAAAGTTTAAGTTTGAGCACGACATTTGTTTCAGTATCACTATATGAACCAGTCCTGAAATCTTCCTCTGATCTGCGTCATTTGCATGCTATTTGTTTCAGCATGTTGGCTTTATTTGCATGCTATTGTGCTTGTCACTATGTGCTGCCATTTGATCAGCGCCGATGATGGGCGTTGCTCAGTTCTTGGTGGCCGGCAAATCTTCCTGGTGCATTGTACTTGAGTAAAAAATAAAACAGTAGCAACTAAAGTTTCATGCGATGAAGAACTAGAACAGAAGCAACTAAAATTGAAAAAGGTATCTAATATAAATCTGGATGATGGTTCCAAAGGTGTTCGATTAGGTCTCCTTTCAACTGCTCATGTGTGTTCTTATCTCGGATTTTTTTGTGCGCCTCAATGAACTCCTCAAGTGTTCGATGAGCGTGGCCATGATCAGGTTGGACATTATCTCCACCGTAATCGAAACGCTCGTTTGGGTCCACCACAAATCCTTCGTCTTCGACAATCATGTTGTGCATGATCACACAGGCTGTCATGATCAATGACAATGTCTCTACGTCCCATAAACGAGCCGGTCCTCGAACAATGGCTAACCTAGACTGTAGAACACCAAAAGCTCTCTCCACCATCTTCCGTGCAGCTTCTTGCGCTTTAGCAAAATATTGCCTCTTGCTACCCATAGGATGTCTGATTGTCTTGACCAAAGTAGCCCAATCGGGGTATATACCATCTGCAAGATAGTAGCCCATTGTGTACTCGTGGCCGTTAACAGAATATTTCACTTCAGGAGCTCTACCTTCCGCCAAGTTATCAAATAAAGGAGAACTATGGAGAACGTTGATATCATTATGAGACCCGAGCATTCCAAAGAAGGCATGTCATATCCAAAGATCAGCGCTAGCAACAGCTTCCAAGATGATAGTCGGCTTCTCCACATGCCCCTTGTACTGCCCTTGTTTATCATATGGACAGTTCTTCCACGCCCAATGCATGCAATCGATGGACCCTAACATTTCGAGGAAGCCTTCGTTCTCACCCATTGCAAGTAGGCGTGCTATGTCTTTCTCATTGAGATGTCTAAGGTATTCATCTTCAAAAATTTCAACCACTGCAGCAACAAATCTATGTAGGCTCTCAAGTGCTGTACTTTCGCCAATGCGCACGTACTCATCAGTCGCATCTGCTGGAACCCCATATGTGAGCATACGCATTGCAGCAGTTATCTTCTGAAAGCAAGACAATCCAAGTACACCAGCTCCATTCCTTTTCTGCACAAAGTAATCATCATGTTCTTCGACGGCCTTCATTATGCGTTTGAAAAGCTCCCTAGACATTCTGAACCTAAAGAAAACAAATCCATAATTTAACAACTAGAGTGATATTTACGAACATACAACAAATCAGTATGAAATGAAGGAACACAAACCTCCGACGGAACATTTTAGGGCCGTACGTTGGATTTTTATCCAAATAATCTTTAAACATCCTCGCGTGCCCGCCTTCTCTATCACGGTAAATAACTCTATGGCCTGGAACCGAGCCACCATGTTTTTTTCCTCACTGGAGAAGGTGTCGACAATTGCAGCAGCCGATAGAAAGAAAGATTCATCATCATCGGATGATGAATCATCTAATTGGCTTTGAAGACGGGATCTTTTCCTAGGCATGTTTTCTGAATATCAAGAGTTGTGAACACCATGGATCAACAGCAAACTAAAACATGAAACAATTTTCAGAAAAAAAACCGCAGAGACTAGCCGAGCGTAGAGATGACCTACTGACCTCAAAGGGGAGGAGGAGATGCCTGCGTCGCTGGTGCTGGCCGGCCGGAAGCAGCAGCAGTACCGGATGTGTGTTGATTCCGGCCGGACGAATTGATCGTGTCCTGTGATGACACCGGCCAGACGAAAGCTACGGCGGCGGCGGCTGGCACGATAGAGAGAGATCGCAGCGGCCCAGTACCAGAAATTGACAAAGATGGGCCCAGTTTTTGAATTATACCAAGTAAAAATACCAACTTGTTGGAGACATATCTTTTTTTTACTTGACAAACAATTTAGCAACTTGCTATAACCCAAGATATAGCAAGTGAATTTTACCAAGTTCTTGGAGATGCTCTTAGTTTCAAAATTTTTTGTAAAATAAATACTATAGCACTTTCATGTATACTTTGACAAATATTATCTAATCACAGACTAACTAGGCTAAAAAGATTCGTCTCGCAAATTACAGATGAACTGTCTGATTTTTATTTTTGACTTTATTTAATACTCTGATTTTACAAAAAAATTTGAACTAAGGTCTTGTTTAGTTTCAAAAAATTTTGGGAAAACGACATTGTAATATTTTCGTTTTTATTTGACAAACATTGACTAATCATGGAGTAACTATGCTTAAAAGATTCGTCTCGTTATTTACAGACAAACTGTATAATCAGTTTTTATTTTTATCTATATTTAATGCTCTATGCATATTTGCTGCAGGATTCGATATGGCAAGAAATCTTGAAAAGTTTTGAGTTTTTAGGGGTGGGCCTTGTTTAGTTCCCAAAATTTTGCATTTTGGTGTACTGTAGCACTTTCGTTTTTATATGACAAACATTGTCCAATCAAAGACTAATTAGGCTCAAAAGATTCATCTCATAATTTACAGGTAAACTGTGCAATTAGTTTTTGTTTTCGTTTATATTTAATGCTCCATGCATATGCCGCAAGATTCGATGTGACTGGGAATCTGAAAATTTTTTGCTTTTTTGGATGAACTAACAAGGCCTAAACAAATCTTGCTTGCAAAGTACTACTACAGTATAAGGCTTTGTTTAGATACACCCAAAAACCAAAACTTTACAAGATTCCCCATCACATCGAATCTTGTGGGACATGCATGGAACATTAAATATAGATAAAAAAGATAACTAATTGCACAGTTTACCTGTAAATCACGAGACGAATCTTTCAAGCCTAGTTGCTTCATGATTAAATAATATTTGTCAAATAAAAACGAAAATACTACAGTGTCAAAATCTAAAAAATTTTTGGACAAGTCCTGAGGTTCGTTTCGACGTGCGTCGACAGCTTACAGACCTCAAGTCCGCGTTCACGCGAGATGAGCTGCCCAAGACGCGGCGCGCACAAGGCGGGCGGCGGCACGTTCGATCTGTCCTGGCAAGTACTCCACCGAGACTTCGAGGCAACGCACGCTCGTGTCATGTCGGCACACCGGGACCCGGCCCCGACGGCGGGAATTTTTTTATAAAAAAAAAACAAAAACAAGTGGTAAAGCGACGCGTGTGTGCGTGCGGTGCATCAGACCGTCCAACCCCCTGACAGCGGCGTGACGGCTGCTCCCCGCGATGCGCCTGCCGCGTGCCGCCGACGACGTCGCCACCAACCGCCGCTCCCCCGGTTTTTAAAAAAGTCCACACGATCCGCGGCGCCGTTCCGTCCGCGCGCGTCTGGGTGAGGTGGGGGGCCACTCGCAGCCGCCGCCACCGCCACGCTACCTGGTAGTACGTACCTGCACTGCACACAATATTCCCTCGCGCTGCGTTTCTTTTGTTTTTCCCTCTCTTTTTTCTCACCACGACGTCGATTTGACTGATATTTTTATTTCTTTAGAATTAAAATGGTTTGTTGTCGCCTTCTCCAGCTTAGAAACGTTAACAAACAACGGTAGTACCTCCAGTGGCGGATCCAGAAACGGACTGAGATGGGGGCTAAATGACATAAGCTAAAAATTTTTTTTTTGCTCGTTAGACCTAGTACACTAATAGATATAGCTAAAATTGATAATTTTTAAAGTACTCAAAGTAAAAAAATACACAATAAGCATAGAAAAATATCAAATACAAAAAGTTTTTTATCTTCAGGAATTCACTAAACGAATTTTTAGAACTAAAAATGTATTTTTGTTGAAAAATATGAATTTTTAGAACTAAAAATGTATTTTTGTTAATAAAAATATGAATTTTTAGTATAAAAAATATTTTTGTTAACAAAATTTCTTGCCCAAGGGGGGGGGGGGCTGCAGCCCCCCCCAGCCCCCCCTGAATCCGCCAATGAGTACCTCCTCTTTTGTTCGCTTTTGCTCCCGCACTGCTATACCTTGATCAATCGATCACAGCAGTCGCCACGCATGTGAATCTGTTGCTTTTGTTTTCTCTAAGATTTTCGTGCCTTTTGTCTTTTTTTTTTCTTAATCACGCAAAGATTTGCGCGTATTTTCGTTAAGAGCATATATATAGAGTTTAAATACAAACGAGGCGGTTTACATTTTCAGTTCTCATGCATCCTCGCTACTCAATGTGCTAACCCATTACTCACATTACTAGACTCCCCAAGTGCTTGGCGCCAGCTAGGATCTATAGCTCTGCTTCCCTTTTGATGTTGTCCTTCACTGTGGCGAGCTGCGTGCTGCCTCCCCTGAAGCAGCGGGCGTTCCGCTCATTCCACATTTCCTATGCGATCATGCATGTTTCTATTCTTGGACCCCATTTGAACCGGTTCTTTTCGGCTCGTCTTCTCACTAGTGGCGAATCCAGCTCGAGAAATGACCTAAGGCGAACTTATACTATAAAATTTTAGTAAACCAATGACAATATAAGCTAACAAATTCCATAAGTTGCTTTGTCAACATAATAATTTAACCAATATTAAAGTTTCCAGTATATATTTTCTACATCAAAATTAAAGAAGTTTGTTCCTTAAATTAAGAGAAGTCATACATACTAATACTAATAGTTCTAAACTGACTTCACTAAATCATTCGATGATTCATCCTTAATCAAATTTTAAATAATTAACTATGTGAAAAGGGCAAATAAAAAATGAAGATACCTGTAGCCCGGCGCAGGTTCTTAGGTTCCGCAAGTTTGTGAATTAACGAGAGAGATGACCAGAAAGTCAGAAGTCGAGAATAGCGAGAAACGTGAGAAACACCGATCATATTCTTATTGCGCTTTGTGGGCTGTGGTTTTCTATATTGGCTGAACCACACATGATGGTCCAAGACATCTAAGGTGTTTTCAACCTCCATCGGATACTCTAGAAGTCTCTTTTCATTTCGTATTAATATCTAAAATTTATATATAGTTTTAGATCAGTCCTAAAAGGACCTAGGGCGGCCGCCCTGGCTCGCGCTACTGGTGGATCCGCTTATGACTATATGATTGAGGATCATGGCACATTCAAAGGAATCTTATTAAACCTATTCTTCTTCATTCCTAGTAAACTTTGGCAATATCACGTCTCGTAGATAGGCATGTTTTCATCCCTAGATCTCATTTGGAAGAGCTCTTTTGGACTACAACTTCATAACTATATGATCGTAGAATCATAGCTCCTTTTGGCTCCAAGTTCATTTTTTTAAGAAAGCCCCACGTTCATTTCACAAGGAGAGAGAGAGAGAAAATGAATTGCTGGTGTAGAAAAACACGAACCAAAAAAGACAGTTACTATCCCTATAAATCGAGTATGTAGTCTGCAAAATTGTGCACGAAATAGGTCTTGTTTAGTTCTCAAAAATTTTATCTACACTCGAAAGATTTATCTCACGATTTACAGACAAACTGTGCAATTAGTTTTTGTTTTCGCGTATATTTAATGCTCCATACATGTAACACAGATTTTGATGTGACAGATAATTTTGAAATATTTTTGGTTTTTGAGTGAACTAAACCAAGGCCAAAGTCTATAAATCGTGTATTCACATAGATAATCAAGCGTCCAACATCGATCCGACGGCTACGCAGGCAAATCAACGCGGCGGCGACATCCAACACGAGCCACACGATCGAGGCGGATCCGAGCGAGCCAGCGGCAGAGCACACACGGTAGCTCACGCACGCGCCTGACCATGACGCGCCGACGCGACGCACACGGAACGGGCCGGCCGGGAACCCGACGGCAGGAGCCGCCGGCCGGGGCGGCGCCTTGGGCCCCACCGCCCGGTCCGTAGTCAGACCAGACCTCACGTTCCGTGCATCTGCTCGGCGTGGGCCCCTCACACTCCACCTTTACCCCTGTCACCGTCCAGCCGCCGGCCGCCCCTTCTCCCGTCCCGTGTGTATATATATATATTCCGGCGCCTCGCCAGCGACATTGGCATCCATCCATCAATCCTCCGAGCTCCACGGCAAACAAACAACCAGCAGAAAAGCAAGGCAAACAGGCTACGAGCGGCGAGTACGCGAGGCCGAGGCGACACCACCAGTTGGATTACTGCTCCACCCATGGCGCCCAAGAGATCGACGTCGCTGTCGTCTGGAAGCAACAGCAGCAGCGGCGGCGGTGTGTGCCCGTTGGCGGCGGCGGCGGAGCAGCCGAGGCTGCGCGGCGTGCGGAAGCGGCCGTGGGGCCGGTACGCGGCGGAGATCCGTGACCCGGTGCGGAAGGCGCGCGTGTGGCTCGGCACCTTCGACACGCCCGAGCAGGCGGCGCGGGCCTACGACGCCGCCGCGCGCAGGCTCCGCGGGCCCGGCGCCACCACCAACTACCCCCAGGCCTCAGAGCCGGTTCCAGCGGCGAGCGCGAGCGGGAGCGGCGTGGTGTACGAGCCGTCGTCGTCGTCTTCGTGGTCCCTGCCGCTGCCGCCGCAGGAGTCGGTGACGGTGGCGGTCGCGGCGTCACTGGACCTCAGCCTGGCGCTGCCGGCTGATGCGGCGGCGGCCGTGAAGCCCTACCAGCTGTTCATGGACCCGACGGCTGCGCTGGCGCTGCGTCAGTTGTTGCCGCCGAGGAGCGAGGAAGAGCGGAGGAGCCGCTCCGCACGGTGGTCATCGTCGTCGTCGTCGTCTGCGGGGCAGGTGGTGGGCTTGGGGCTTCTTGACCTCAACCTGCCTCCGCCCGTCGAGATGGTCATGTAGTAGCGACCGAAATGAGCATCACCAATTTCGAAGGTGTCATCAGCCAGGCAGCTACCGTGTGTAACACCAATGTAAATAGGCAGCTGTTACTGTTAGCTAGCGTGCTTTTGTAGATCACTCTTTTCCCCGATCATGCAAGGCAAGAACTTCCAGCAAAAGTAAATCTCTCTCATGCAGTTCATCAGTTTTCACGGAAATCTATCGCCAAAAGAAAAAAAAGTTTTCACGGAAATCAGCAATCTCTTTCTCGGACTTGTTTAGTTGCAACTTTTTTTTTTTACAAAATAGACATGGTAGTATTTTCGTTTGTATTTAACAAATATTGTTTAGATTTAAAAGATTTGTCTTGTAAATTATTAGTTTTTTTATCTATATTTAATATTCATACATGTGCCGAAAAGAATTGCAAAAATTTTGCAAGGGCCTTAGTTCACGTCAAAAACAAAAAAAATAAATATTTCTTGTCTCATTGAATTTTGCGCCACGTATATAAAATATTAAATATAAATAAAAACAAAATTATACAATCGTAAAATAAATCTTTCGAACATAGTTGCTCCATAAATGAAAGTGATACGATATCAAAAATTAAAAAAAAAATTGGAACTGAACAAGGCCAAGGTAATCAAGGTCCTCATGTGTTCAGTTGCAGACTATACTCCGCTCGCAACCCTACAGAGCATGCAAAGTTTCAAAGTGTCATGACAGATCCGTTCCGTGTACTACTACGGTCTCATGTGTTCAGTTGCAGACTATACTTCCAAAAAATTTTGCAAAATAGAAATAATAATATTTTTCATTTATATTTGACAAATATTGTCTAATTATAAACTAACTAGGCTTAAAAGATTCGTCTCGTCAATTTCGATCAAACTGTGCAATTAATTTTTATAAATAATAATATTTTGCATTTATATTTGACAAATATTGTCTAATTATAAACTAACTAGGCTTAAAAGATTCGTCTCATCAATTTCGATCAAACTGTGTAATTAATTTTTATTTTAATCTATATTTAATATTCCATGCATACGTCTAAAGATTCGATGTGATATACGTTTGTTTCCACATGGCCGTACATATACGTTTGTTTCCACATTCGTCGACAAACCTCTACAGATCCGGGGTTAATTTACACGGTACCGATACGGGACGGGCGGTAACGCCCGGTCAAGTCCGCGTCACGCGTGGTGAGCAGCGGCGGCCGAAGACGCGGCGCGCACAAGGCGGGCGGCGGCACGTTCGGCTGTCCTGGCAAGTACACCGAGACTTCGAGGCAAACGCCCTCTCGCGTCGTGTCGGCACCCACCCAGCGCCGCGCCGGGACCCGGCCGCCCGGACGGCGGGAATAAAAAAAAGTGGCAAAAGCGACGCGTGTGTGTGCGCTGCGGCAGGGCACCGTCCAACCCCCACTGACAGCGGCGTGGCGGCTGCTCCCCGCGCCGCGATGTGCCTGCCGCGTGCCGCCGACGACGTCGCCACCAGCCGCCGCCCCCGGATTTTAAGGCCTTGTTTAGTTCCGAAAAATTTTGAGAAATGGACACTGTAGCACTTTCGTTTGTATTTGACAAATATTGTCCAATCATGGACTAACTAGACTGAAAAGATTCGTCTCGTCAATTTCGACCAAACTGTGCAATTAGTTTTTATTTTCGTCTATATTTAATACTCCATACATACGTCTAAAGATTCGATGTGACAGAGAATGTGAAAAATTTTGCAAATTTTTCTGGAAAGTAAACAAGGCCTAAAAAGTCCACACGACCCGGCGGCGGGGCTGTGGGCCCTGGGCCCGCGCCGTTCCGCGTGCGGGTGGGGGCACTCAGCAGCAGCCGCCGCCGCCGCCGCCACGCTACCTGCCCACCTGCACAATATTCCCTCGCGCTGCGTTTCTTTTTTTTCTCGTTTTTTTTTTCCTTGACACGCCGAAGAAAAGATGGATACCGCGTTGCGATGGCCAGTGCAGGAGTGAGCGTGCCGGCGTGCCCTGCAGGAGCACGATGCCCCAGAAAACTGTGTACAAGTTGTAGACGTGCAACTTCCACCACTAAAAAAATCGGACATTTAGGATTAGTTCTTAGAGGCGGTCAGCCATTTCAATCACCTCGGTTAATGCTTCGAATTAACTAAGACGATTGTTTTTTCTTAACTAAAGTGGTTACAATCAACCGCCTCATAAAATAGATTTATAGAGGCTTCGCAAAATAGATTTACAGAGACGGTTAAAAAATAACCGCCTCCTAAAATCTATTAACAGAGACGGATTTTATGACTGGCCCGCCTCCAAAAATACATCTATTTTTGAAGACTAGCGTCCAAACTAAACCGCCACGAAAAAATAACTCGGCCCAAATAGGCCCAGATTTAGGCCCTGTAGGCTGATCCACTATAAATATGTAACTTAAGGTTTCAATCGGTACTCTACTCACCTCACCCTCTCTCACGAGCTCCAGGCGAGACCCACGTCCTCCTTCCTCTTGCGTAGCGCAGCCATCCTCCCCTCCTTTTGAGCAACGCCCCTACTCCTCCCTCCGCGACATCCAACATAAGAGACACGAGGCATATCGGAGCGAGCCAACAGTAGAACGAACATGGTAGCCCATGAGCATGACGCCGCGACACACACGAAACCGGCCTAGCAGTCCGACGATAGGAGCTGCCGAAATGCGATGGGGTAGTTGCTCGGGCCCCTTTAGGTGGGGTTTTTTTTGCTACAACTATGCAGTGCAAAATCAAACAGTTGTGCAAGAGTACAGCAAGAGAGCACCTCCGATTGTATGTCATAGCTTAAAAGAAATCTTATTAAACCCATTCTCCTTCATTTCTAGCAATTTTTGGTCATATCACGATTCGTAGACATGCATGTTTCCTATTTGGATGGGCTCTCTTGGGCTAAAAACTTCACAATATAGGATCGAAGGATCATGGCTCGTCTCGGCTCCACGTTCATTTCACGATGAAAGGAAAAAAAAAATTGCTGGTGTGGAAAAATCTGAACCCAAAAAGTCATGCCAAAAATACACTTATATATTATCGCTATAAATCGAGTGTGTAGTTTGCAAAATTGTGCACGAAATAGTCTAACGGTATTAGTACAACTATATTATTATTATTATCCTCTAAGATGGAGGAAGAACAACTAGACCTGCATCGACCTCAAGCTCTATTCACACACATCATAAAAACGTCAAACTTAGATCCGACGGCTGCGCGGGCAAAACCTACGCGGTCGCGTGCCACGTGAGCCACGAGACGGATCCCCGAGAGAGCACGACGCCCCGACGCGCACGAAACGGCCCTAGGAACCCGACGGCAGGAGCCACCGAAACGCGCTGGGGGGCGGCGCCCTGGGCCCCACGGCCGCCCAAGGACCGGTCCACAGTCAGATCAGGCCTCACCTTCCGTGCGTCTGCTTGGCGTGGGCCCCACAGTCCACCTCACCCTGTCACCGTCCCGCCGCCCCCCCGGCCGTCCCGTTGCCGTGGTGTATATATAGTCCCGCGCCCCGCCAGGCGCCAGCGGCATTCCAATCCATCCAGCCATCCATCCATCCATCCCCCGAAGCTCCACGGCAGCAAAACAAGGCGAGAGGCGAGTCTCCATCCATCATCATCCATGGCGCCCAAGAGATCGTCGTCACCGGCCGGAAGCAGCGGCAGCGGCGTGTTCGAGGCGGCGGCGGCGGAGCAGCCGAGGCTGCGCGGCGTGCGGAAGCGGCCGTGGGGCCGGTACGCGGCGGAGATCCGTGACCCCGTTAGGAAGGCGCGCGTGTGGCTGGGCACCTTCGACACGCCCGAGCAGGCGGCGCGGGCGTACGACGCCGCCGCGCGCAGGCTCCGTGGGCCCGGCGCCACCACCAACTACCCCCAGTCCTCGGAGCCGATGGCGCCGGCGGAGGCTCCAGCGCGGAGCGCGAGCGGGAGCGGGAGCGCCGTTGTGCACGAGTCGTCGTTGTCGTCGTCCTCCTCCTCCTCCTCCTCGTGCTCCCTGCTGCCGGAGTCGGTGACGGTGGCCGTCACGGCGCCGGCCCCGTCGCTGGACCTGAGCCTGGCGCTGCCGGCTTCGGCTTCGGTCGCAAAGACGTACCAGCTGTTCATGGATCCGACACCGGCCCTGCTGCCGTTCCTGCTTCCGAAGAGCGAGGAGGAGCGGAGCTGCTCTGGGTCGCCGTCGTCGTCATCTGTGGTGTTCGACGCGGCGCCGCCGCCCGTGGGCCTGGGTCTAGGGCTCGACCTCAACCTGGCGCTGCTGCCGGCCGAGATGGTCGTGTGATTGCCGCTGTCGTCCAGGAGTAGTTTTTTTTTAATTATTTTACTGTCGTCCAGGAGTAGTTGGTAATCGATCGGAGGCAGTCGTTCAAATGTACAACTGTAAATAGGATGCAGATTTGTGCATGCGCTTAGCCGTGTTTTCTTTGTTATACAAACTGACAGATTTGCATCTTTGCTGAAAGGCACGCAACAATGAATTATGCCCCCAGCGGCTCTCATTTTTACTGTATATCCGTCACTTTTGAACTCCAGCAGTTTACATGACTTGTGCCTTGTTTAGTTTCTAAAATATTTTGCAAAAAAATTTCACATTTCTCGTCACATCAAATTTTGTGGTATATATCAAATACTAAATATAAATAAAAAAAATAACTAATTATATAGTTTATCTGTAATTTACGAGACAAAATTTTTAAATCTACTTAGTCCATAATTAGATTAAACGAAAGTTATTTTGTTTTTTTTTTGAGTTAACGCACTCGTTTCGTGTCGGCAGCAGGGGCCGCGCCGCGCCGGGACCGGCCCGGACGGCGGGAAATTATTAAAAAAAAAATTAGGAAAGCGACGTGTGTGTGCGTGGCACCGTCCAACCCCCTCCACCAACCGCCCCAAAGCCACACGACCCGGCGGCGCGGCTGTTGGCCGGCGCCGTTCCGTCCGTGTGCGTGCGTGCGGGTGGGGGGCACTCGCAGTCGCAGCAGCCGTAGCCGCCGCCCTCGCCACGCTACCTGCCAGGCTGCCCACCTGCACATATACTCCTTCAGTCCTTTTTTTCTTCTTCTCAAATTACGACGTCGCAATTTTTTAACGGAAACAAATTACGACGTCGCTTTGAGCATCGGTGCCTTTCTCTTGAACCCTTGGGCCGATTTTTTTTTCAGCTGTTTGGGACAGCAAAACCACGTGCTGACATGCCTACCGATCTACAGTAGGCATCGGTAGTTTGAGCATGCCCTGTCCTACGCAAATACTCCCCCATATTCTAAATTATGAAATAATTTAGATTTTTCTAGATATTATGTACTTAAATACACTATATCTAAACATATACATTAAAACAATAAATTTAGAAAACCCAAAATTTCCTATCATTTGGAATGATACAAAACGCGAAGTGTTACACTCCCTATTCGACCTGCTCGGGGAAGAGAGCTTGCTACATCGGCTCCGGCAACAAACAAGCACAGCATAACACTTTCCCAAGCAAATCTATTGAAGTGAAAAGAATGAAATAAACGCGTGATTGGTGGCTGCTCCTGCCCTCATCGAAGCCCTCTGTGTGCGAGAACAAACGATTGTTTGGTTGGCGCAGCTATCGAATCTGGCTCACGCGGTGCAAAAGGAGCGCACCAACTTGTCTCCTATAATACGGATTCTGCGATTGCTTGGTTGGCGTAGCTGTTGGACCGACTCACCGTGCAAAAGGAGCGCGCGGGCTTGCTTCCCAAGATATGGATTCTGCGATTGTTTTGATGGCGCGGTTGTCGCACTAGCTCACGCGGCGCAAAACGAGCACACCAACCCGCCTCCCGAGATACGATTTTTGCGATTTGTTTGGTTGGCCTAGCTATCAGACCTCGTTCATGCGGTGCAAAAGGAGCGCGCCAACCTGCCTACCGGGATACGCGCCCTGTAATTGTTTGGTTGGCGCAACTATTGGATCTGGCTCACGCGGTGCAAAGAGAGCGCGCCAGCCAGCCTCCTGAGATACGAATTCTGCAATTGTTTGGCTGGCATAGCCGTCGGACCTGGCTCACGCGGTGCAAATTAAAGGAGCATACCAACTCGGCTCACTCGGTGCAAAAGGAGCGCACCAGCCAGCCTCTTGAGATACGAATTCTACAATTGTTTGGCTCGCACATCTGTCGAACTTGGCTCACGCGGTGCAAAATAAAGGAGCACACCAACCTGTATCCTAGGATATGGATCCTGCAATTGTTTGGTTGGCGCAGCTATCGGATCTGGCTCACGCTGTGCAAAAGGGGCGCGCCAACCAACCTCCCGAGATACGAATTCTACAATTGTTTGGCTGGCACATCCGTCGGACATGGCTCACGCGGTGCAAAATAAAGGAGCACACCAACCTGTATCCTAGGATACGGATCCTGCAATTGTTTGGTTGGCGCAGCTATCGGATCTGGCTCACGCGGTGCAAAAGGGGCACGCCAACTAGCCTCCCGAGATACGAATTCTACAATTGTTTGGCTGGCACATCCGTCGGACATGGCTCACGCGGTGCAAAATAAAGGAGCACACCAACCTGTATCCTAGGATACAGATCCTACAATTGTTTGGTTGGCGCAACTATCGGATCTGGCTCACGCGGTGTAAAAGGGGCGCGCCAACCAGCCTCCCAAGATACGAATTTTGCGATTGCTTGGCTGGCATAGTTATTGGACATGGCTCACGCGGTGCAAATTAAAGGAGCACACCAACCTGTCTCCTGGGAGATACGGATCTTACAATTGTTTGGTTGGCGCAACTATCGAATCTAGCTCACGCGGTGCAAAAGGGACGCGCCAACCAGCCTCCTGAGATACGAATTTTAGGAGCGCGCCAACCTGCCTCCTGGCATACGCATCCTCCTATTGTTTGGTTGGCGTAGCTATCAGAACTAGCTCACGCGGTGCAAATGGGGTGCGCTAGCTAGCCTCCCGAGATATGAATTGTTCGATTGCTTGACTGGCATAGTCATTGGACCTGGCTCACACAATGCAAATTAAAGGAGCACGCCAGCCAGCCTTCTGGGATACGGATTCTATGATTATTTTGGTTGGCACACACTGTAAAAAGAGTACCCCAACCTATCTTCCGAGACACGGATTTAACTATTGTTTGGTTGGCGCAGCTATCAAATCTGGCTCACACGGTGCAAAAGGAGCGCGTCGGCCTGTATACAAATTCTTTGTTTGTTTTGCATGGACCAAGCTCATGCATGCATCCAGGCGCATCTGCCTGCACTAAGCAGAGAGGAGCGGTGCGAATAGGAGCAAACCAAATGATTTCTTTCTTAGGCCTTGCTCCATGGATACAACAACTAGACACACAAGGCAATTACTTGGTCACCGTGGGCCTTTGTAAGGAAACCAAACGCACCCTAAGAAACGGTTATTACGTTCACACAATTCTTATACAGCGCACGTGCGTCGATGCACCAACGCTCTCGAAGAAACGATGGATTCCAGTTTTTTTTTTTTTTTGTGATAATGATGGATTCCAGTTGGGGGTGGCAACTTTCTTCTATCAGCCCCTCCTCTAGAGCAGACACGGTAGCTCACGCGCACGATGAGCATGACGCGCCGACGCTCACGAAACGGGCCCCCGGAAACCCGACGGCAGGAGCCGCCGAAACGCGCAGGGGGCGGCGCCATGGGCCCCACACTCCACCTCACCCTGTCACCGTCCCGCCGCCCGCCTCCCATGGGTACATATATACTCCCAAGGCAACAAGCCTGCGAGAGCGGCGGTCGAGTTCCATGGCGCCCAAGAGATGGACGTCGCCGTCCGGAAGCAGCAGCAGCAGCGGAAGCGGCTTGTTCGCGCCGCCGAGGCTGCGCGGCGTGCGGAAGCGGCCGTGGGGCCGGTACGCGGCGGAGATCCGTGACCCCGTGACGAAGGCGCGCGTGTGGCTGGGCACCTTCGACACGCCCGAGCAGGCGGCGCGGGCGTACGACGCCGCCGCGCGCAGGCTCCGCGGGCCCGGCGCCACCACCAACTACCCCGCCGCCGCCGCCACGGAGCCGGAGCCGCCGGTGGCTCCGGCGCCGAGCGGCAGCGGCAGCGCGAGCGGGAGGAGCGCCGTGGCGTACGAGTCCCCCTCCTCCTCCTCCTCGTCGTCGTCCTCGTGCGCCCTGCCGCTGCCGCTGGAGTCGTTGCCGCCGCCGGCGGCGGTCGTGGCGCCGCCCCCGTCGCTGGAACTCAGCCTCGCGCTGCCAGCTTCGGCGGCGGTGGCCGCAAATACGTACTACCAGCTGTTCTCGGACCCGACGCCGGCGCTGCTGCAGTTCCTGCCGCCGAAGAGCGAGGAGGAGCTGGAGCAGAGCTTCTCCGGGTCGTCGTCGCTGTCGTCGTCGTCGTCCGTGGTGTTCGACGCGGCGCCGGCGTCCGTGGGACTGGCGCTGGACCTCAACCTGGCGCTGGTGCCGGCGGCCGAGACGATGGTCGTGTGATTGCCGCTGTCGGCCAGGAGACTAGCTAATCGAATGCTTAGTCAATTATTATAGTCGGTTTTAATTAGTAGCTAATCGATCGAGGCAGTCGTTTGAGGTAGGATACATATTTGTGTTTCTGCAGGCGCGTAGTACGTAGCCCCTGGTTTCTTTGTTTCTAGTGACAGATTTGCATCTTTTGGATGGTGCAAGTGATGCAACAATGCAACAAAACGGAAAAAAGAAAAAAAAAACGAGGATTATTATGCTCTAGTGGCTCTCGTTTTGTTTCCTCCATTCGCTTTTGAACTCTCAGCAGTCACTGGAATGGAACCTCTCGAGTCTGAACTGATGAAACCGTAACGTGCCACACAGTAGGAGTATATGGCATCGGCGCCGGCACCGGAACGTGTCACGGTCGACGACCGCCGACGTCAGGGCACTCTGTTGCAAGTCTGTCTCGGACAGGAAGGTATAAAGCAAGGAGGCCACGGGAGAAAGGTAGGGATTCGGTAACCGACAGATTAGACATAGCGTAGTATATGTTCTAGCGATTCGTCGCTCCTGTATCATAAACATTGTCGGTTCATCAATAAAACTCATTCGATTCGTCCCTAATCCTTTCCACCCTTACTGATCGTCACAACTGGTATCCAGAGCCTCTGGTGGGAGGAATTTTTTTTTCCCCACTGGTGTGTTCGTCGATCTGGCGCCGAAGCGGAAGCCAACGAAGTTCCAGTTGGAGATGACGACTTCGATCGATGACTTGAAGAAGACGATGGAGACCATGGCGACGCAGCTCGCCGGGATTCAGGACATGGCGAGCCAGTTTGCTGGTTTCCAGAAGATGATGACCACGACTCTCGACAAGCTCAATGACTTGGAGGCATGGAAGACAGTCGCCGAGACGTCGATGGGCGCGATGATGCAGAAGTCTACCGAGGCCGCGGCGAGGCTGCAGCAACTGGAGACGCGTCCTCCGCCGCCGCCCCCGCCACCGCCGCCACCGTCGGTATTTCCGCCACCGCCTCTATACTTACCGCATCGACAAGAGGCGCCGCTGCATCAACCGCACTCGGGTGATCCACATCACGCGGGCGCATCCATCCACCTGGGTGTGTCCGCTCAACCGGGCGTGGTGATTCAAATGAGCGCTCCGCATCCTCACGAGATGGCCCAGGCAGGGTTCGACCTGAACGCCCTGCCTGCGCTGTCGGCGTCGAGCGCTCAATTGCCCCACGGGCACGGCGCGCACGGCGAGGGAATCCCCGGATTGCCCTCGTCGTACATCCATCCGGGTATGGTCCCTCCCAGAACAACTCTTCAATTACAGCCTCCTGATTCAGATTTCCCGAATTTGCCACATTCTTCTCATGGTCCTAAAATGGAGTTTCCCAAATTTGATGGGACCAATCCTCGGTTGTGGCGTGATCAGTGTGTTTTGTTTTTTGAGGTGTATGGGACTCCACCTGCCATGAAGACTCGGTTTGCCATCTTGAACTTCAAAGGGGCGGCTGCATCTTGGCTGCAGATGGTGGAGAGGCGAGGGCGTATCACAGATTGGGCACAACTCTGTGAATTGGTGTTTCTGAAATACGACAAGGACCAGTACCAGCAACAGTTGCGGCAGTTGGAGTTGTTGAAACAGACCACATCAGTTGCAGAGTACCATTCTGAGTTTGAGAAGCTTGCTCATGGAATTCTGTTGTACAACCCAGCTTATGATGATACATACTTTGTCACACGATTTTTGGCTGGGCTCAGAGAAGAGATCAGAGCACCGATTGCTTTGCATAGGCCACGTGATGTGGATACAGCCAGTGCTTTGGCTCTGTTGCAAGAGGAAGAGCTAAATTCTATAAAGCAAAGGTCTATGAGCCGTGCATTGACAAAAGGAGTCGACAGGATTCTGGCTGACAAGGCTGGGGGGTCTGGCAGTGATAAAAGGGTGCAGAAATCTGATTCAGAGGATAAGTTGGCAACACTGAAGCAATATCGCAGGAAGAATGGGTTGTGCTTCAAGTGTGGAGGGAAATGGAGTACTGCTCATTCTTGTCCAGAACAGATTCCACTTCATGTTCTGGAAGAGTTGTGGGATGCTTTGGAGCTGTCTGAGTGGGATGATGCAGTGGAGGACCAGTTTGATGTTGCTTTCACTGAGGATACAGTTTGTGCATTGCAATCTCCTGAAACTCCCCAGAATAGTAGGAAACAAACTCTGAAGTTGTTGGCAAAGATTGGTAAACATCAGCTTCTGATTTTGGTGGATTCTGGCAGTGTGGGTACTTTTGTCAGTCAGGCATTAGTTCAGTCGCTGGGACTGGAAACTGAAGAATGTCCAGCTGCAACCTTCAAAGATGCCGATGGAGGTAGGCTACCTTGTTCCACTAGAGTGCCCAAGTTACAGTGGTGTGTACAAGGCTACAAATTCACATCAGAAGCAAGGGTGTTGAATCTCCAGTGCTATGATATGATTCTTGGTGAAGATTGGTTGGAAGCGGTCAGTCCGGTATGGGTGGACTACAAGACTAAAGAGATGAGAATTACCTTCAATTGCAAGAGAGTGGCCTTGAAAGGTATAATTGACCAAGTGGACCGGTGTCCTGAGATTGGTGCAAAAAAATTGAACAATCTTGTTCAAAAAGGTGGAGTGGTGTGTTGCTTACAAATGTGTGAGAAGCAAGAACATATGTTGTTAACTGATTTCTGCACCAACATCTCTTCAATTCAGGCAACTGAGACTGTCAGCTTACCAAACCAGGTTCAGGAGTTACTGCAATTGTATGACCAGTTATTCAGGGAACCCACACATTTGCCTCCCTCAAGACAAGCTTATCACAAAATTAAGCTGTTGCCTGGAGCACAACCGGTTAGAATTCGGCCATATCATTACTCCCCTATTCAGAAAAATGAGATTGACAGACAGGTGCAGCAGATGTTGCAAACTGGGGTAGTGAGGCCAAGCACTAGTGATTTTGCTTCCCTAGTGTTACTGGTCAGGAAAAAAGATGGGTCCTGGAGATTCTGTGTAGACTATCAGCATTTAAATGCAATTACTACAAAGCATAAGCATCCTATGCCAGTTGTGGATGAGTTGTTGGATGAGATCAGTGGAACACAGTATTTCACCAAACTTGACTTCAGTGCAGGGTATCATCAAATCAGGATGGCTGTAGGGGATGAGTACAAAACTGCATTTAGAACTCATCAAGGGTTATATGAGTTTCTGGTGATGCCATTTGGATTGACAAATGCACCAGCCACATTTCAAAGTTTGATGAATACTCTGTTTGCTCCATTGTTGAGAAAAGGGGTGTTGATCTTTATGGATGATATATTGATTTATAGTAAAACATTGCAGGAACATGTGAAACTCTTAGCTGAGGTGTTGGACATACTGAAACATCACCAGTTTTTGCTCAAGCGTTCCAAGTGTGTTTTTGCCCAACCATCTGTAGAGTATCTGGGTCATGTAGTTTCGGTTGAAGGAGTTGCTACTGATCCCTCAAAGATTCAGGCAGTGGTCAATTGGCCAACCCCAACAAATGTGAAACAACCCAGAGGATTCTTGGGACTCACTGGATATTACAGGAAGTTTATCCAGCACTATGGTATGATAACTAGACCTTTGACTGAGTTGCTTAAAAAGGGTTGTGTGTTTCAATGGCACTCTCAAGCACAAGATGCCTTTCAGTTGCTCAAACAAACTATGGTCCAAGCTCCTGTTCTGGTTGTTCCCAATTTCGAAAAACCCTTTGTGTTGGAAACAGATGCAAGTGATTGTGGCATTGGAGCAGTTTTAATGCAAGATGGCCATCCCATAGCATATTTGAGTAAGCATTTGAGTCCTAGGAATCAAACTTTGTCAGTATATGAAAAGGAGTGTCTGGCTACATTGTTGGCTGTTGATAAGTGGAGACCATATCTGCAACACAGTAAGTTCACAATCAGAACTGATCATAAGAGTCTATTGCACCTGACTGAGCAAAGGGTTACATCCAAGATTCAGCACAAAGCCTTAGTGAAACTCTTGGATCTTGATTATCACATCCAATACAAGAAGGGCATTAATAATGCAGCTGCAGATGCTTTGTCAAGGTATGAGGGCCAAAATGAGATTGTTTCAGTTTCTGAATGTCTGCCTACTTGGGTTCAAAACGTGAGACAGGGATATGAGGATTTCCCTGAGGATAAGTTGTTGTTGCAAGAGTTGGCAGTGGCTGGACAAAATGATCGAGGATATGTACTTTCAGATGGCCTCATTAGATTTCAGGGCAGAATCTGGGTGGGTCACAATACTTTGGCTCAGCAACATGTGTTGCAAGCCCTCCATGCAAGTGGTATTGGTGGTCATTCAGGCATTACTGCTACTTATAACAGAATTAAAGCAATGTTTGCATGGCCCCATATGAAAAAGTCTGTGCAGCAATTTGTGCAACAATGTGAAATCTGTCAGCAAGCAAAGGTAGAACATACAAAATTGCCTGGGTTGTTGCAACCTTTGCCAGTACCTAATCAGGCTTGGGAAATGATTAGTCTGGATTTTGTGGAAGGGTTACCCACCTCGGACAGGTATAATGCAATTCTGGTTGTTGTCGATAAATTCTCAAAGTATGGTCATTTCATTCCATTACATCATCCATACACTGCTCTTCAAATTGCCAAGTTATTTTTGGACAACATTTATAAGTTGCATGGACTGCCTAAGGCAATTATATCAGACAGAGATCCCATTTTCACCAGTACCCTTTGAAAGGAATTGTTCAGATTAACAGATACACAGCTGTTGATGAGCTCGGCTTACCACCCACAAACTGATGGACAGACTGAGCGTCTCAATCAGTGTCTGGAAGGGTTCTTGCGGTGTACTGTTCATTCTTGTCCAAACAAGTGGAGTAAGTGGTTACTAGTTGCTGAATTCTGGTACAACACTTCTTATCATTCGGCTCTCAGTGCTTCTCCATTTCAGATTCTGTATGGACATAGCCCACGTCATTTGGGAATTTCGGCTATGAATTTGGATACAATACCAGATTTGGATCAATGGCTGAAGAGTAGGGAACTCCTGACCAAAATTGTTCAGCAACAACTCCACAGAGCACAACAGAGAATGAAATCTCAAGCAGACAAGCATAGGTTGGAAAGAGAGTTCCAGCCTGGTGATATGGTTTATATGAAACTTCAGCCTTATGTGCAGTCTTCGGTTGCAGCAAGGACCAACAAGAAACTCTCATTTCGTTTTTATGGACCTTACAAGGTTTTGGAACGAGTTGGACCAGTGGCATACAAACTGCAATTGCCATCAAGTAGTAGAATTCATCCTGTGCTGCATGTTTCGCAGCTCAAGAAGCATGTGCCAAAGGAAGTTTTGGTTTCTTCTGATTTGACTTCGGTCATTTCTGATCCTCTGTTGGTGCAACAGCCTGAGCAGATTCTGAATACCAGGATCATCAAACGGGGTGCACAACAGGTAAAGCAAGTGTTGGTGAAATGGAGTTCCATGCCAACAGAAATGGCAACTTGGGAAGACGAAGCTGATGTGCCGCGGGAACAAGTTCAGAAATAACAGACTGAGGACAGTCTGTATCTCAAGACCGGGGGAGTGTCACGGTCTGTCAGGTGGGGCCACCCTCGACGACCGCCGACGTTAGGGCACTCTGTTGCAAGTCTGTCTCGGACAGGGAGGTATAAAGCAAGGAGGCAACGGGAGAAAGGTAGGGAATCGGTAACCGACAGATTAGACATAGTGTAGCATATGTTCTAGCGATTCGTCGCTCCTGTATCGTAAACATTGTCGGTTCATCAATAAAACTCATCCGATTCGTCCCTAATCCTTTCCACCCTTACTGATCGTCACAGAACGCGTCGCCGGGCAAGTACCTCGAGGTTTCTTTCGCTGCAGGCGCGCCCCCATGTCGGCAGCGGCAGGGGCAGCTATAGGGAGGAATAGATAAAATATATTATTATGGTGGGGTGGTGGCGGCGGCGAGGAGCACGGCAGACGGCACCGCCCAGAGCTGGCAACGCGCGGCGCGGCGCGGCGTGGCGAAATGGCGGTTGCAAGCTCCCGTCCTCTCCCAGCTGGAGCTGGGGATGCACGCGCGGCGCGGGTCGCTTTCGGGCAACTCCAGCGAACAACTGTCCCCGAGCCAGAGGCCCAGAGCAGAGTTGGTGGCAGGCAGCGGCAGCTCCACCGGTCCACGGGCCCCCGCGCGTGCGCCCGTGCGACGCGCCTGCGGGTGACACGGCAACCGTCCAACGTCATGCCTAGCTCGTTCCAAAATTCTATATAATTACTAATATTATAATTTGTAATAAGTATTACCTATAAAACCTCATTTTCGTGTTTATCCTCTTGTATTATATATGAAATGATTTGTTTTTTGTACTGGTCATATTTTGTAGTGCGGGCTTTATCCTTTTAGTGCGGAGCGTGGGCAAACATATAATACTAACTGGTATGACAAATAGGCTCTGAATTCCTAAGATTTGGTGCCCATCTTGATGATTTGCTCAGTGCTGGTGTTGGGCAGATCTTTCGACGCTCGAGGAGGAGCCCGTTACTGGGGTTTTCATTGCAGATCGTGGGCTGCGGCCCGCGGGGAAGAGGCCGATGAAAATGATTGAGGCTGATGACAGAGACGTTTTGTATTGTATAGTTCATAGTAGTAGAGAGTCATGTACTTCTGAATCTTCAAGTTTCAAGTTACATCATTCTGAATGTAGATTGTCGACGGCAATGATTTAGTAGATTAATAATGTTTGATTTTCCATTAAAACTAGTGGCTAATCATTATCTTATGTATAACTAATAGGACTTATCTCAAATATCTTTGGTTGCAATACACAAACTATACACTAATTGAGGTGGTGTCTATTGTCTGTATTGTGAAAGTTATATTTTCTTACACTTGAACGGCTACATGCCCATCTAAATCCCTAAAGATAATGGGATTTTTCAGTATCTGTTTGCTCGTAACAACGCAGATTCTATTCAAGTAAAATTGTCAAAAGATACCAGCGTCCACATCCATCCATGCTCATGTGATGCTAGGGAAACCCAGTTAGAATCTCGGCGCCGTCGCTGGTGACTAGCACGGTGTGCTCGAACTGCGCGCTGAGGCTGCCGTCCACCGCCACAGCCGTCCAGCCGTCGTCCCACACCACGCACTGCGTGCTCCCCATCGACAGCGTTGGCTCTGCATTTGCATGGACCATGGAGTCGGTGGCCATTCGGCGATCAGTGACCAATTCCCTGAACGATGATAAAAAGATCATGGGCGAGGGATGCTTACCGATGGTGAATGTCTGGCCTGCAACCATGAACCCTGGCTCGTAATCGTCTGTCACAGCACAGGGATGTGTCTTCAGCCCGTGTTTGACTGATCGAATTAACCAGTCATCAGAAAACAGTATGTGTTTAATTACTCACAGGTATGCCATATGATGGGTTCGCAATGGAATATCCTCCCGACGCCGTGCCCAACAAAAGGGTCGATGCCATAGCCATATTTCTCTGCGTGCTCACTGGAACAACCAAAGCAGAGTCTCAATCGCTGACAAGACCAAGTTCAACACAATGGAAAATTGAACAGTAAAATGAGGTACACTGTGGCCTGATAATATGCAATCAAAGTTCTATTCAGATGGTACGCAGCAGCAGCATCACCAGAAAGTGTCATACTTAATATTAAGAAATAAGCTTTATAATTTTTTTTTGCTTGTCTGGATATCAAAGAAGCATCAGAAGGTTCATGCTCACATATGTTCGATAAGAGAGATCAAAATTTTGTGTATCGTAGTTGTCAGTTGGCAGTTGGCGTTTCTGTTTTTTCAGTTTCGGTTTTGTTCATGTTTTCTGTTTTGCAGTAGTCTTCGGAGTAGAGTGGCCGGCCAATGTGTTTTAGTGGTGTTGAGCTTAGGCTCACTTTTGTAATGTTGTAACCCCTTTTATTTTTTCTTTTCCTTGTCTAATAAAAATCCGGCAAAAGCTTTTTGCCGCCTTTTGAAAAAGAGAGATCAAGACCTTATTCTCTTGCCAATTTCCTTGAAACTAGCACCATGCTTGCAGGCCGATATGCCGCGCATCATGCACTCTTCAGTGACCTATTACAGACAACCAAAAAAGATCGGTGCTTCAGATATATAGAGGTTCACACAATATGTTAAGGAAATAGTCAGATAGTAGATGAGAGAACAGCAGAAAATGCAGAATCACACCTTCACAAGTTGCTTAGTAGCATCATCGACTTCTCCACACAGGTATGTTCTTGAGGTGTCCCCGTGGTAGCCCTGGAGCAACAGTCCATGTCACTTTATGATTGATCGCTTTAGAACAGAGCAACGATAAGAGGAAGGCAAATATGTGCCGGTTACAGATGAAAAGATAGCACATACATTCAAATAGACAGTAACATCAATGTTGATAATGTCTCCATCCTGCAAGGTCATTGGGATTTGGGGAAGAAGCATTACTGTTCAGCTCAAAATTAAGCAAGTTCAGCAATTACATATACCTGTTTCATTTCAGGTAGCACACATGATGATTAAGAAAAGCATTTTTGTTTAAGAGATGGTACTACTAGTTTGTACATTGGGTGCAGTGCTTCAACCTGTAGCTCGCGCGAGTCGGGGATTCCATGGCAGGTGCACTCATTCACCGACGTGCACACGCTCTTGGGGAACCCGCCGTATCCAAGTGGGGAGGGGTAAGCGCCGGCGTCGACGATCATCCGGTGCACAGCTCTATCGATCTCATCCGTCGTCACAGAGGGCTGCGCGGCGCTAAAAACAAGAACACACATCACACACAATGTGCACACGCACGGGTCACTGAATTTTTTTTTCTCGACAGGAGGCGAATCAGAGTTCAGACAGATCTGCAGGAGGCTCACAACTCACCTTGACCATGGCTCCGGCATGGTGCAGGACTCGAGCGGCGAGCTCGCAGGCGTCCAGCATCCGCATGATGCTCTCGCCGTCGTGCACCTGCCGGTCCGGGCACACGTCCGGGACGGCGCCCGCGCCGACGTAGGGAGGCCGGGGTATGTGGTCCGGCACCGGGAGGCGCGCGCTGACGGCCCCGCGCCGCAGCGGCTCCCTCCTCCTCCTCTTGGATCCTCCTCCTCCAGAGCCCTGCACCCCCCCTGCGGCACTTCAGTTCGATGGTGTCAGGCTGCACTGCACTGCACTGCAGGTGGATGTGTATGCGATTGTCGGGAAATTCGAGGTGCCGGATTTGAGTTTGGGCAGAAATCGAGCACCTGCGGCAGATGAGGATCCTCGTGCTCGTGGATCTCGCACGTCTCAGCGGCGTCCTGGATGCTACGCGGAGAGGCGCCTCAAGGGCGGCGTCACCTGCATATGCAAGAAGCAGCAAGAGGTCCAAGGAATTGGGATTGGGATTGGGATTAGCTAGGGCCGCCGAATTAATGAGAAAGGAGAAGCACGCACTTGGACTGCGGCAGCGCAATGAGGTGAACGGCGACGAGAGGTGCTGGTTGAGATCGGCCGCCGGGACCCTCGCCGCCATCGATGCTGTTGGGTATCAGGCGGCGGCGCTCTGGCCGCTGTTGGCGGGAACTGGGTGAGGATAAGACGAGCGCAGTTGGAGGGATGGTAGAGTCTCAAGGGTCAATCAAGACAGAAAGATTTTTTCTTGTAAAAAAAAAGACAGAATGATTTTTTGTTCCCCGAATTGCAGGAACAGAATCGTAAAAAAAAAGAATTGCAGGGACAGAAACGTTTTTTCCCACCGAAGAAATGCAGGGACAGAAACTTTCATGATCGCCCTGTTAAAAGAAAATAAAATAGAGCGGATTTCAGGATCTATTTAGATAGTTGAGGCTAAAAATTAACCTAAAATTAGCTGTAGTTTAACAAATAGATTTGGCTAAAAAAATTAGTTCACCTATTGACCCTCTTATTTAAATGCACTGGAACTAATTTTTAGCTAACTAGTAGAAATTAACCTTAGCAGACCAAGGGGGGCATACACATGTATGATCACCATGCAAGCTTATCTCATTTGGCCCTCCTCTTTTTTCCATGGAAAAGCATGAATTGTTTAAAAATATTTTAGTAAAATGTTTCAAAGTATAGGAAGCATAAATTGTGATGAAACTTTTGAAACAAATCTACTCATATGACTTCAAATATGCAAAAGCGCTCCATAAAAGTTACTTGCGATAGATATTCTGTACTATAACCTAGTAGATGCAACTTAAAACAAAACTGTCTTTTATTAGAGGGAGAAATAAGGGCTTCTTAGAAAGAATCATACTATATTTTATATCTGAGCTTGGATCGTGGCCACTTCACTCACAGTTTGGAACTCGGAGCGCGAGGTTTGGTTATATAGTGCTAGCTCGATAGCGCGCGCTCCGCTGCACGGGCGACGGAAAGGAGCACAAACAGCATCGGGAGAATAGTGACTTTGTTTAGTTCACCGAAAAATAAAAAACAAAAACTAATTACATTGTTTGTCTAAATCGTATGATGAATCTTTTAAATCTAGTTAGTCCATAATTGAATAATATTTACCACAAACAAACGAAAGTGCTACATTAGCAAAAAAAAAAAACTTTTCATTTCGGCATCTGAACAAGGCCTAAAAAGGGAGGTGAATAGTAAAAAAACCGATAAATAGTGTTACAAACAACATAGAAAACAATGTATTTTTTTATATAAGATAGAAAACAGAGCATTAGGGCACTCCCAATGCTAGAAACTACATGTAGTTTCTATACGTATTAATTTTTATAGATACTATATATAAAAACTATGGTCCCAACGGATAGTTTCTATAGAATATTTTTTTACCCAATTACATTTATTTTCTCTCCATTCTTAGGTAATCATATCACTTCATGTCTTGAATTTTGTGTAGACATAGTTTCTAACAGTTTCTATGATTTTTGCTCTTTCTCTTTAATAACTCTCTTGCCACATCAACAAAATACTTAGGTGGCACTATAATTAATGTCTATAGAAATCACGATAGTTTCTGCATTGAGAGTGCTCTTAGCAGTACGTGAATAATACCGAACGATGCTTGACCATTGGGGATAGAATTATGGCAAGATTACAACGTTTTTTTAATCTGGCGGACGCTGAGGCTATTGCATAGATTAAATTACTAGAGCGGCGGACGGAGGATGTCCTAGCGTGGTTCCATGAAAAATCAGGAATCTTCACTGTTCGCAGCGCCTATCGCTTAGGCCTAAGTCTGTAGGAAAGCCCACGGGCAACGGCGACGAGCTCGACACCTGATGGTGAGCGTAAGCTATATATGGAGCAGGGTGTGGAACACTGTCGTCCCACCAAAAAGTCCGCATCTTCGCTTGAAATTTAGCAAGAGACATACTACCGACACAGAAAACAAATTTTATTAGGAAGCTTGAGATGGATTTGCAATGCCCGTTATGCAAATACGCTGTGGTGGACAGCTACCATGCCACAGTGGAGTACCCACAAGCAAGAAATCCTCGATGCGCCATGCGGGAGCATTGGCCAATTCCTGATGAGATGTTGTTGAGGAAGACAAGACTTGATTGGTTGTTACTGATGCTGGATAAATATACTCGGGAGCAAGGAGACCTAATCATTCTCATACTATAGAGAGCCTGGTCGCTACATAATAATGCCACACACAACTCAGGGTCTACCTCCATCTCTGAATTAGTCTTCTTCTTGCTTAATTATAGAGATACACTGTTGCAGGTTAGTCAACATGAGTCTCTTGATGGAAAAGGCAACGCGAAGTGTTGGGTTGCTAAGTCCCGGCTCAACAGTACACCGGCCATAAACCAAAGTTGGGAAGTTCCTCCAGCTTGTTGGATTAAAGTTAACGTTGATGCCTCCTTTGTGAATGCTACTGGTGAAGCCAGTGTTGGAGTTGTGATCATGAATCACAAGGGCGAGGTCCTCCTAATGGCATGGCATGTCCTGCTTCGATGTGCCTCGTTAGATGAAGCCGAAGGATAGGCGTGCGTGGATGGTCTACGGCTAGCTTCACAGTGGTGTCCGGGACCAACTATTTTGGAGTCTCATTCAGCCAAATTGGTCGCTACTTTAGAAGACGGCAGAGAGGACAGGTCAGTGCTCCGCTGGACCATCCTTGAAGCTAAAGAATATTTGCAGCTGCTGCCCGAATAGAAGATTAAAAAGATCAAGAGGGATTGTAATAGTGTTGCTCATGAACTTGCTCATTTACCTAGACGGAATGTCCATAGTGCGACTTGGTTGAGGCAAGCGTCTACTTGTGTTGTTGACTTCTTGAATTATGATTCTAATCGTTGTGCTAGCTAAATAAAGATCCCTCTTTTCCCTGAAAAAAAGAGCATTGATTTATTCGTGGTTGAACAAGTATATGAACAATGTTGTAAACAGTGTCGAACAATGTCGGCCTGGGATAGCATTTTTATTCACGGTTGAGGAAAAAAAATATGTATATGCATGACTTGTTCGATTTCTTCTACTTTGGCCATCTGGCCATCAATTCTAAAATACATATAGATGAACAAAATTTTATCGAAACCATTATATTTATACCCAAGTTTGGGCTTTTTTCAGCTCAATTTGGCCTACAAAATATTTAGGTCTAATGCGATGTCATGAAATAGTCTTTCTCAAGAATGTTGGTTCTACGCCATCATTAGAGCCTACCACATCTTGTCCTACCAAGCATGTGAATTTCTACTAAAGATATGGTGAACAAATTGTCATCAACACCTTAGGAATGGCCTCGTAATCATGAGTGGCAATGTTTACCAGTGAATCACATACAAAAGAGGCAGATCCAGCGCGGGGCAGGAGCACCTCACCCCCAAAGCACCTCCAACCTTTTTTTTAATATATATGGTTGAAGAAGAGGAGGACAATAGAGAAGTTTCAGTTTGTTCGCTTGAGATTATCTGTTAAATCTATCAAACATCCAATAATATTTTTTTCTTATAATAAATCAGCTAACAATATTTTTAGTCATGACTTATCAGTCAAGCAAACGGAAAGACACAAAAAAGAGAAAAGAAATAGACCCACAAATTGAACAAAGAGAAGTAGCAAGTCCCATTTAATTGTGCGGCCTAAATCCACCAATGCACATATATACCGTATAGTTTCTTTTTTTTATTAAAAAGGAAACTTTGTATAGATTCAATTTATAAGTGCTAGATTTTTCACATTTTCATGGCTATAAGATGGATTATATAAGCTAAAAATGTTTATCAATAAGCTAGAGATTGGACAATATAAGTCGCTTCAAAACCTAGATTGTTTATTAACCAAGTTGTCTTATATGTGGCTATACCCGCGCATATGAACTACTCCCTCCGTCCCTTTTTAATTGTCGCTTGTGCTTCCCGAAAAACAACTATCGACATTTATATATTAAAAAATATTAATATTTATAATACATAATTAGTATCATTAGAAAGGTTTTTGAATCTAGTTTTTTAACAAATTTATTTGAAGATACAAATGTTGCACGTATTTTCTACAAATCGAGTCAAACTTGTGGCACTCCCACCAACGGCGACAATTAAAAAGGGACAGAAGAAGTATGTGTTTTGCTGGCCTGCTTGGGGGGAAATGAGTTGACTGATTGGCGTATATCGTACTCTTTTTGTCCAAATGTTACAATAATTTGAAAACTAGATACCTCATGTTTATGTACTTTCACATCTCTTCTAGCGTGTGAAAATAATATTAAAACATTACTATCTTTCTTTTCCTACGATAATGATAGCAAAGATCTTTTGATCTAATCAAGTTTTTTAGGCTTCACCAAATCAAGGTTCAGATAAAGTATTATCGAAGAAACTCTAATTACTTTTAGAATATTTTCCCCTTATGTTCGGATCAGGACTATTGCTTTCTCTTGCAAATTATGGCACACATTCTACGACTAATGAACTTTATTATGTACAAGAAGTAAACAAATAAAAAGATTCTTCACATCGCTTTCTTCAAATATGCTATCACTCAACATACGGAGAGCGTTTATATAGCCAACTAAGCAACTATTTTCATTCGAGAGGACAACACATTGATCAAGTTTAGTCTATAGCCAAGTATTAGCATTTACCATAACTTGTTGCTGAACTTATATTATTGAAGCATAATAATGAGGAGCCTGTTCCCTTAGCAGAAAAGATATTACAATCACTGATTTACTATGAGAGAAAAACACTGGATGACAGATTCGGCAGATAAGCTTAAGTAAATAGGCTCTCATTTCCTTAGTTAATTAAAGTTGGAAGTATTTGTGACACAAGTGGAAAGCTACAATTGTGATATAGAGGATTTAAGAGCCATCTAAAATAAACTTGTGTTACTCCGGAGTATGTATGTATGCATGCTTGGCCATCAACAAACACGTAATGTGAAATTGACAGGTGGGCCCCCACGGATCTAAATCCGCCCGTGCTCCCCACTTCGGGACTTCCTCAAAAACCTCAACAGTACCCCCTCGTCTGCAGAGCACAAAATTTGAATCTCGGAGCCCTTCTTCTTCTACTACCTCCTGCGTGCACCTGGTCCATACACCATACCCATCAACCGCATCCACTACACTAGTGGGCTGGAACGCAACCAGTCCATGGACCGGGTCTATGCAAATAGGAGAACGAAGCCTCTCTCCGAGCGCCCCGCATCCCCTTTTCTCTGCTGCGCCGCCTCGGCTGCTCTGCTCCTCCATTCCGTTCGCCTTCGGATTTCGGAAACTACCCACACCACAAAGAAACCGAAGCGGGGAACAGAGGCGAGAGAGGGGAGGGAGATGGCGGAGGCGACGGCGTACGAGGAGCAGCGGCGGAGGCAGGTGGAGGCGAACAAGCGGAAGTTGGAGGAGCTGCAGCTCCACCACCTCTCCGCCGCCGTCAGAGAGGCCGCCGCCGCCGCCAAGCCCTCGCCGGTGTGTCCCGGTGTCCCATGATGGCCGCGTTCTTTCTTGCGTCGTTCCATGTCTTGTTTTCTTACTTTATATATCCCAATCGGAATTCCTGCAGGTCAAGAAGCGGAAGGCGCGGGTGCCGCTTGACGCCGCCGACGCCGTGATGCAGCCACTACGGCGGTCCGGCAGAGTCGCCAACCTCCCCGATAAGCCCGCGTACCGCGAGGTTGGTGTGAAAGGGTTTCTATTTCTCATCGAAATCACGAAAGATTTCATCTTTTCCCCTTGCTTCCTCCTAGAACAAATCGCGGCTCTGAAAACGAACTGATCCAGGGATTTCGTCTTTGATCTGTGTCTGTGCAGGAGGTTCCTGCTTTCGCGAGGAGGATTAGGAGGTACGCTCTTGCATTCATTCTCGCCAATCAGTCAGGACGCAAGAGTTGTATGTAGACCATTAATTTTGGTTTGGTTTTGTTTGTCTTCGTTGTTGAGTTGCAGGACGTACGGAAGAAAGGATCTGGCCAACCGGGTGTACGCGACCGACGAGGCGAGGAGCTACACCATCTCTAAGGCGGAGGATCTTGAGCAAGAGCTGGACTCCAGGTTCCCCTTGTTCATCAAGCCCATGACCCAGTCCCATGTCACCGGGGGCTTCTGGCTGGTAAAGTAGCGGAAGCTTCAGTTGGGCACGTCCTGCTGTTTTCGATTGTTATTCATCCCCCACGAGGTAAATTCTTGTTTTGTGGACTTGCAAATTGCAGGGCCTGCCGACTGGTTTCTGCCGGAAGCACCTGCCCAAGCGCGACGAGACGATCACCCTGGTGGATGAGGATGATGTCGAGTCCAACACGCTCTACCTCGCAATGAAGAAGGGCCTCAGCGGTGGATGGAGAGGGTTCGCCATCCAGCACAAGCTGGTTGATGGAGATTGCTTGGTCTTCCAGCTGATTGAGAGGACTAAGTTCAAGGTGAGTGACATGTTGTTCCAGTACCATCTATCTTTCTTAAGATCTAATTGTATAGTATTGTAATGCTGACCAAGCAATTTCTGTTGTGGTAATGGAGCAGGTCTACATAATTAGAGCAAGTTCTTACTATGAAAATGAGGATTGATGAAACTAGTAGCTTGTAACGTGGTGATTGGAGCACAGGTAAAATTTGACCTTCATTGTTTGAAATGGTTGAATGAGTGTTTTATGCTTTCTATTGTTTGTCAAATTCTCCCATTTCCACATTGGGTTTGGACTTTTAGCTTTTGATCAACAAACTTCAATGCATATAATCTCACCACCATCAACTGTGAAAATGCTATGCTACTTTAGTGAGATTATCTTGATCTCTCAAAATAAACACATTACAAAACCAATATATTTTTTTCTAGAACAAAAAACAATATATTTTGGGTGGATGGATTCCTTTTGTCCAAGCTATTTGATCAATGCCTAATAGGAATGTAAACAGTGCATGAACTGAGCTCTAGATGGTCTGTTGACTCTTTGAAACTTGTCGATTTATTTACTGTACAATCAGATTCTTCCTACCCATTGCCTCTTTCCTTTCCAGATACATTTCATCGGTATTTGAACTCTGTGATCCACCTTTTACACAATTTCATTTCTGAACTCTGTGCTCCACCTTTTACACAGGTTTATTTCTGTCCTTTCTCTTTTGTAAAAAGTTACTTTTTCCTGTAATTTTAGCAAGATAGCTGGTTTGTTTAGTTTTTATCGGAAGGCATATTGCCTTAGCTGTTGTTGGAAACACTAATAACTTGGCACAATGACTGCCTATTCATAATTTGAGAAGTCCACAATTGAACCAAAAGAGGTGTTTTTTATAACTACACTGTACTTCCATTGTAAGTGACTCTCCTTGTTTGACTTCTGACTACTTTGTATTAGTGAATATTGCACAATTTACAGAATGATGAATGACTGTTATGATGTTAACAGGTTTCCTTTTTTTCCACCTTTACTCAGTTATGGAGGTGGGTGCCTTGGACAAGCTCACATCTGGAAATTGCTGGGTGTGTTGAACCTTTTGGGTGGCAGAAAGTTAGCTGATGTATAATTGTTTACATAACCCAGTATCTACCAATGGCTAATTTGTGTACTTCTTGGGCTTTACCACTTGCACGGTTCAGCAACCTGCACTATGTAAGGGGATGTTGATGGCAATTGGCCTCATTTTGTAAATGATCGATGCTCGTCCTTGTTTCTCTTGGATCCATTCCAGTGTTCAATCTGGCAATTGACCACCATTATTGGCTTTGTGGTGCTAATGTACAGACATATGATCTTGTCAATTGGCTTCTTTGAAACTGAAGCAGAAACTTCAAATAGAAACAATAAAAATAGTGGTATAGACAAATTCAAACAGTTCACAGAAGCTAGATAAGATTGCAAGGTGCACCCTAGAAGCAGCGAAACTAATAGTATTTCTACAAGAGGTTGCCAGACCATGATTAGGAGCATCTAGTTTAAGCAAGCACCTTCATCCCCGTATACTTGATCTGACTTGTTTCAGATAAAAAAAAAGAAAAAAGAAAAAGCGAAGCAGTTGTTGATATTTGACGGTTTGAGCTCTGCTCTGGCAATCAGTCCTGCTTCCATCTAGTTTAATCAAGTATCAGGTTCTGTAAAGGGTGAAGGAACACTTGGGCGAGTTGATATCTTCAAGTATATACCTGAAATATTTAATATCTGTCAATCTGATTTAGGCCTTGTTTAGTTCACCCCAAAAACTTTTCAAGATTTTTCGTCACATCGAATCTTCCGGCACATGCATGTTGTATTAAATATAGACGAAAACAAAAACTAATTGCACAGTTTGTTTGTAAATCGCGAGATGAATCTTTTAAGTCTAGTTACTTCATAATTAGACAATGTTTGTCAAATAAAAACGAAAGTGCTATAGTGTCAAAATCTAAAAACTTTTCGTATCTAAACAAGATCTTAGTTGCTTGTTCTGTTTGAATGATTGATTAGACCGCATTTGTTCTCCACATATACTAGGGACTAGAAGCAAAGCTAATAATACAGCTGACTTGCTAGCTGTAAGATTTTTTATAGCCTTTATTTAGTCTACCTATATAATAGTTAGCTCTTTACTATTAATATATGACTCACTTATCTTTGTTACAATATATTGTGTGTAATTGTGAGGAACAAAGAGAGCAAATGTAAAATGAACTCGGTTGTATATTTCATTGATCATAAGGATATATATACACAAAATCAAAATCAGGGAAGGGAAACTCTCCCCGCGCAGACAACCACGAGCCACCTTCAGGTCGTGGAGGAAACTCGCGGTCTTCACAGGAAGTCTTCACACAATCACACGTACGGAGTCGTTGAGGTCATGGAGATAGGATCGAAGAAAACCCAAAACTTTATGAAATTCTCCATTACATCGAATCTTACGCCACATATATAGAATATTAAATATAGATAAAAAAATAACTAATTGTACAGTTTATCTGTAAATCACGAGACGAAGTTTTTAAGCCTAGTTACTTCATAATTGGACAATGTTTGTCAAATAAAAACGACAGTGTCAAAATCCAAAAAGTTTTTGGATCTAAACAAGGCCTAATTCGAGGAATCGGATGAGATCACTTCAGTTGAGATATTTTGTAACACAACGTTTTTAGTTGGTGTGGCTCAACCAGTCTACTTCTCCTCTCTCTCTTTCACTTTAGCATTTAATCAACTATAGTTTACTATTATACTTACTCTAATGGTGATCTTCACATGGGCCATGTGCTTAATACAATCCTCAAACATCTTCAACTTAATAAAATCTTTGAGGATTAAAAAACAGTTATATGGTGATCTACGCTTGTCTTATAAGCCTTACTGTTTCTATTAGCGAATAATATTTTTAATCATGACTTTTTAAAACAGCGAACAGGCTCAATGTATTAACTACTGTTTATATGACTTGCTGTAGGTTGGTGTTTCAGAATCACAGCTTTGCTTATGCAAGTTCATTTGTTTTAACTCTAAAATAAAATGAACTACCCTTGTGTAGTGATTTAGTTCAATTTAATTATTCGTTCTGGTATCAACCCACCTTCTAAACAAGTCCCTATTGTAAATATAGGGATTTGATAAAAAAAAATCAACTCTAACCCACCTCCTACTTAGGCTTCCATTTTCTATGCCCTCCTAAATTATATTTAGTTTCAGTCCCTCACATCTAAGAACCCCTATCCTACTTGTTTAGGAGGTGTGGGTTGGAATTGGGTCTTAATTTGAGCCTCTACTTTTTTTTATCATAGCATGTAAATAAAAATTTAAGGGCTTAATTTAGAGATTTGGGCTGTAGTTGCTCTTTACTGTAAGAAATATAATGTCCTGTTTTAATGTTGATGATGACTGGATAAGAATAAATCCTGGAATAGATAACTCTCCTCGGTACCGCTTTCATGGAGGGGGGAACGTCGGAGCCTGCGGCGCCGGCAACCTTCCTCCGGGGTGAGGAGGGGGCGTCCCCTGAGTCAGCGCGCGCTAGGTTCGAGCGCATGATCCGGCGCGTGCAGGCGGATGTCTGCGCGGAGCTCGAGGCGGTCGAGGGCAGCGGCACAAGCAACGGCGGCGGCGGAGGCGCGCTATTTCGGGAGGACGCTTGGACACGTCCTGGCGGCGGCGGCGGTATTAGCCGTGTCCTCCAGGGCGGCCGTGTGTTCGAGAAAGCTGCAGTGAATGTCTCTGTGGTCTATGGAGTTATGCCTCCAGAGGCATACCGCGCGGCGAGACCTGAAGCCGCCGCGGCGGCGGCGGCTGGAGGGGACAAGGCGGGGCCAGTGCCCTTCTTTGCGGCTGGTATCAGCTCGGTAAGTAAGATTCCTGCTCGCAGCATTATCTCAAACCGATAGCGGTGTTCAAAGCTTGCGTTTTCCAGCAATTTGCCGTGTCACCCATGTTATCTTTGAAATGTTCAGAAATTCAGTACAGCACCATCCAAGTTAAGAAAATTTCTTATACTTTGGAAAAATTTGGAGAAAACAAATGTGCGATTTGTCTTTTGGAATTCAGTACTAGGTTCTTGTTTTGCTTGTCAGGTCATCCATCCAGTAAACCCGTTTGCTCCAACAATGCATTTCAACTACCGGTATTTCGAAACAGAGGCACCTAAAGGTACTACATGTGATGACAATTGGAATGAACCAAATTGTTACATTTCCTGAACTTAAGCGCAATATCGTATACTATTGTGGATGATGCACCATTCTTTGCAGATGCTCCTGGTGCACCTAGGCAGTGGTGGTTTGGAGGTGGTACTGACCTGACGCCTTCGTATATCATTGAAGAGGATATCAAGCACTTCCATTCTGTATGTCAAGACCTTCTTCTCCACTTGTTTAGAACATAAATATAGATCCAGCTATGTCTATGCTTTAATTTGGCCAAAATCAGCTTGTGCAAAGTTGTGTTGACGTTTGTTAAGTTGCTGTATGTTTGGTGCATAACTCACTTGTGCTTTATTGGATCCTTTCAGGTTCAGAAACAAGTGTGTGATAGCTATGATCCTAGCTTTTACCCTAGATTCAAAAAGTGGTGTGATGACTATTTTTATATCAAGGTTAGTTTGTCCAGCTGTTTATTTGATGCTACTGATTCTTGTGTTTTTTTTTTCACTTTTTTAACACATGGCAGATCTCATGGTTGATTTGATTCAGTCATCTGAAAAAAATGCTATTATGCTTGGTCTTCTTATTGAACATTGGCCAATCGTTGTCATGTATATCTATTCGCCAGAACAAGTCATGGAGATGATTATTTGTCTTTGACTGCAGCATCGTGGTGAGCGACGTGGGGTGGGAGGAATATTTTTTGACGATCTTAATGACTATGATCAAGAAACACTTCTTCGCTTTGCCACAGGTGTCATAACTCATACCATCTCTTGTAGTATTGTTGATTAAAGGGGATCTTGATTTAAATTCATCACTTGAGTGCATGGCAATCATCACTTCTATTGCGTCTGTTGAGTTGCCTTTCTTTCATCTCTGCAGATTGCGCAGACTCAGTTCTTCCTGCATATATACCCATCATAGAACGTCGCAAAGACACTCTGTTTACTGAGGAGCACAAAGCATGGCAACAGCTACGTAGAGGTCGCTATGTGGAATTTAACCTTGTGAGTGCCTTTACATTCAGAGGATTTTATTCTTGGTGTTTTCAACTCTTCTGTGCCTCTTACACTTGCTTTTCATGAAGGTTTATGATCGAGGAACCACATTTGGGCTGAAGACTGGGGGGCGGATTGAGAGTATCCTTGTTTCTCTTCCTCTTACCGCACGGTGGGAGTATGATCATGTAAGCTGAGAAGCTATCTTACTCACCCACAATTGCTAAGATGTCTGGTTCTTGCTGTTCTAAGGCACTAGAACAATGAAACAAAGTAATTTTTTGATCGTTCTGAAACACATGTTCTGGTTTGAATTTGGTTCTTGCTGTTCTAAGGCTGTAGAATATTGATGAAAGAATGGATAGTTTCGAAATACGCAGTTGCAATTTAGTATTTAATTATACTGTATTATGGCGAATCATTTGAATGGAGGAAGTTGTTATATTTTTTTTTTACCATTTCCATTCTGTTGTGCCTTAAATTTGGGCAAGTTTCTAATATGCTATTTGTTTACAGAAACCAGAAGTAGGGAGTGAAGAGTGGAAACTTCTTGACACGTGCATAAATCCAAGGGAATGGATCTGACCTGTTCAGAAGTGCTTGCCCTTTCTTCACCTTAATGTTAATAGACCACTTTGATCTTGTATGTGGATTTTTCTTTTACAGCTAGTGTGATTTTCTTGAGCGACCTTAGCAAATATTTTACATACAACATATATGCCATCCTACTGCTTTTGACATAGATTTATAGAGTTAGGAATCTCAATGAAAAAAATGTGAGGTGAAACGGTACAAATATTTTGTAGAAGACATAATTGAGGTAACTGTTTTTTTTTTCTGTTTAGACCTCACTTTAAATAAAAATACCCTCTACAAATAAATTTTTACTGAGCAAAAGTTTTAGTTTTGACCACAAAATTGACAGGAACGTACTCGAAGTACTTCTCATAGCATATCTAGTGGTTCTCTGCGTGTGATCAGTCCAAATTTGATCTGGAAAATGCTACATATTCTTGCATACACATCACAATTCACAATAGTGCTCTGCCCAAAGAGTCTTATTTGGGGTTTCAGAGGTCAACATGCCTAACCAAATATTGGCCATCGGCCAAATGGGGGGCTACAAAGTAGTGTTTGGTTTGTGACCAAGCCAAAGTTGTGTTACTAGCCATAGCCAAACGCCCAAACTAGAGCTAAAAGATGGTCTTTGACTGCATTATGACATATTGTTTCTGAAAACAGTGAGCATGACATAGAGGACCCACATGTTGTTAAATTTATTCAATGTCAGTCAAAGTATCAGTGGTCGGCTGAGGATTTGGCTTGCTGGACAACTGTGGGAGACCCAATGCATTTGTCACGGTTAATTAAGCCTGGACGAAAAACTCGAAACTCGGTAGCTCGCTCGACTCGCTTGTTAATGGCTCGGCTCGAGCTCGACTCGTTTCTTAACAAGCCAGCTTGTTTTATAATGAGCTAGCTCGTTTTATAACGAGCCAGCTCGAGCTAGCTCGCGAGCAGCTCGTTAGCTCGTATGAGCTAGTAAATTCACAAGCCAAAACTCAAATTAGCTTGGCCCATATGGCCATATGGTCGTGCATCCCATGCTCCATGTGGTGACCTTGGTCCAGCCCAATCTTTGATGAATTTTGTATGGATGATAAATTATGTAATGGTCTTGGACTTGTGGTGCGCAGTGGGCTGCCTTTAAACTTTACAAATTGTGGATCAATGGATGGTTTGATATATTCTTGGCTTGTTTCTTGTCTACCAGTTAAATTGTGGATCGTTTATTTTGTTTCTTGGCTTGTTGCTCAGTTGCATCTTGCTGTAATGTGTTTTTGATGTTTGGTTCACGAGCCAAAACGAGCTGCTCAAGCTACTTAGCGAGCCGAGCCGAGCTGCTGTTCTAGCTCGTTAGTGTAACGAGTCGAGCCGAACTAGAATACTAACGAGCCGAGCTGGCTCGATATCCAGGCCTACGGCTAATCACGGCTAAATGGGTGCCAGTACCAAATTGCACGGGCCGGGCCAAAAATTGGTTGGACAAATTGGCAAATGAGGATCTGTCAGATTATCCATCTATGTAACGATAACATTCCATTTATGCAGCTATACATGGAAATTAATCCTCGCACTTCTAGCAAGGCCTTCACAAGGTGAAACACCTTTTTCAGTATTCCTCGGGCGATACTGAATGGTAGAGGGCTTCATAATGGGGCTGAAAGTTTCATCCAATGGACATCGGGCTGCCGAGAATAACCATGCAGCGGATGGCCCACTATGGCTTTGTCTGAGTGTAATTTCTTTGGAAAATTTCTTTTTTCATGTGAGAAGAAGAGCTTGTTCGCTTGAGGTTGTTTGACGAATCTGCTAGACCAGTGATTTTCTCTCACAACAAATCAATAATTCAGCAGTGTTTTTCTCACAAAAAAAATCAATAATTTAGTAGTGTTTTTCTCTCACAACAAATCAGCAAATAGTACTTTCAGACATGATTTTTTGGACAAGAGAATAGGCTCAAAGACCAAAGTGTCATGAATGACATAACCGTAACACCCTTGTTTCGAGAATTTAAACATGTTCACTAGAATTCGAACGTGGGAAAGTTTATAATCAGCTCGAGATAAGAATATGCGCAAAGTAATCCAAATTTATACCAAATTCAAACATCTAAAATTTCAAAAGATTGCAACAAGGGGCCCACATTGCTTTTTGAGGTTTTATGAGTTTTGTTTATCATTGGATTTTAGTTATCGGTCCAATTGGAATCGCATGCAGATTTGAACATCTTTTTATTTTGTCTGGAAAAAAGTTCCCAAAATAAGAGCTTAACTTTGTGCACAATTTGAAGTGTTCGCTCGTTCTTTTTTAGAAGCTGTTCGCTCGATTGATGCCATGAGATTCTGATAATTCAGAATTTTAGAATTCTAATATGCCATAAAAGGTCTTCTTCGGAACAAAGGAGAAATAGAGAAATTCTAGCGGATTAGAATCTAGGAAAATTTTCTCTGAACCCTTTTGGAATAAAGGATTTAGGTCCTACAAAAATTCTTATAGAACGGCTTGTTTCATAGGAACTTTGGAGGAATTTTACCAAGGCCTTGTTTAGTTCACCCCAAAAACCAAAATCTTTTCAAGATTCCCTGTCACATCGAATGAATTTTTTAAGCCAGTTACTCTATAATTAGATAATGTTTGTCAAATAAAAACGAAGTGATATAGTTTCGAAAACTTTTCAGTTTTCGAAACTAAACAAGGCCCAAGGGATTGAGGCATTGTTTAGTTGGCGATTTTTTTTAGTTTTGGATACTGTATCACTTTCGTTCGTATTTGGTAATTATTGTTTAACCATAGACTAATTAGGCTCAAAAGATTCGTCTCGCAGATTACAGGTAAACTGTGTAATTAGTTATTTTTTTCTATATTTAATATTCCATGCATGTGTCGCAACCATCGATGTCACGGAAAACCTTGAATTTTTTTTTAAAACTAAACAAGGCCTGAACCTCATGGAAAAATTCCATTGCACTCTCTCTCATGGAATTCGTATGTTTTTCCTATGCTCCATCCAAACCTTCTCATCTTGCATTTCCGTGTTTTGTCAATCCATAGGGGTTCAAGATGTCAGGGTATTCTATTTGTACCGTTTTTCTATTCATGTTTTTTTTTCCTAAAATCTTGTGTTTCAAAGAGACCCTAAAATAATTTGAACTCGTACATTAGATTTTTAAAATCTTAAGACTGTTACGATTATTTGTAACCATAGTTTTAGGCTTTATTTAGATGTAATTTTTTTAAAATTTTGTTATTATAGTGTAACACTTTCGATTATATTTGATAAATATTGTTTAATTATAAACTTACTAAATTTAAGAGATTTATATTGTGATTTACAAATAAACTGTATAATTAATTATTTTATCTATATTTAATATTATATATATATATAATTATATATATATATCGTAAGATTTAATACGATAAAGAATTTTATAAATTTTTAGTATTCGAACATCACCGCTGTTGCCGGTCAGGTTGGCACGTCATATCATCATCTGACGATTTCTCCTTCCGCTGCTGCTGCTGCTGCTGCTGCTTGGCTGACGAGACGAGACGAGACGAGACGACGTGTCGACGCCCACTCCGGCGACGTGCTGACTGCTGAGCGATTGTTGCCAGAGCTAGAGACCAGAGACGCCGTCCGGTAGTCCGGCGAGTCCCCTGCACTCTATGCATTCCACTGCATGCTTTCTGCGGCTGCTCTGTTGGTGTCTGAGGAGGCCGTCTGGGGACACAGGATGTTTGGTAAAGTGGGTAGCATTTTTATTTTATTTATTAATTAATGTTGTACTATAGATTAATTAAGTTTAAAAGATATATTTTGTAAATTATTTTCTAGTTATGTTTTTAGTTTTATAAATATATGTATTTAGTACTTCATATATTTATCCAAAAAAGTTTGCAAAATTTTTCAGATTCCCCATCACATCGAATCTTTAGACGCATGCATGAAGTATTAAATATAGACGAAAAATAAAAAATTACTTACACAGTTTGGTCGGAATTGATGAGACGAATCTTTGAAGCCTAATTAGTTCATGATTGGACAATAATTATCAAATACAAACGAAAGTGCTATAGTGTCGATTTTCTAAAATTTTTGGAACTAAACAATGCCCAAATAGTAGCAACCAAGGCCTTAACTCTAGTCTGCAGAGTAAAATTGAGTCTCGTCTACTGTCAGCACAGTTCATAGGTCAAAAGCTAAGAAGCAACTACTACCCTATGTCTAGGTGTAATCATGCTTGTAAATTTTTAATTAAGGTCTTGTTTAGTTAATTTTTTGTTACAAATGAACGTTATAGCATTTTCATCTGTATTTGATAGATATTATTAAATTATGGACTAACTCGGCTCAAAAGATCCGTCTCGTAAATTAAAGATAAACTGTGTAATTAATTTTTTTTTATATATTTAATGTTCTATAGTACAATTTAATGTGATGGAAGATGTTGAAAGATTTTGTAAAATTTTAGAAAGTAAATAAGGCCTAAGGATCTCTTTGGCATAGCTACAGTTCATCACTACCTTGCTTTATTTCTCCAACGGCCACGGCTTGGTGGCCGCTGAGCCTCTCCGGCAACTCTCGAGTCTTGACAGCAACAGATTGGGCAAAATGAAGCCAGAGCTACCTTTGTTGGGGGTCTACTAAGAGCATGTTTGGTATAGCTCACAACAGTTTCATGAGCTGTTGTGAGCTGTTTTTTTTGCCAAACACTTATTTCCAAAACAGCTTCATGGGTGAAGCTGTTTTTCTCCTCCTCTCACAAAGACATAAGTTGGATGAAGCTGGAAAAAAGTAGCTTATTGCAGCTTCTTCCTCATTTCTCTCTCAACTATGCATGAAGTAGTTGGTGAAGCTATTTTGCCAAACACTTTTTCCAAAACAGCTCAGCTTCATCTAGAAAGTCACTCATGAAGCTATTTTATAAAAAAACAGCTTCACTAGTGAAGTTGAGCTGTGCCAAACAAGCCCTAAGAGGAGCTGAGTGAAGTTACTATTTTCAGCTTATCTTCCATTAATTTTTTTATCACAACAGATTTAAAAGAGTCTTTTAGATAGAGTCTTGTTTGACACAAAATGACTCATAACAACTTTAGAAGTTGGTGGTGGAGCTCTGCTAAATAAGACTTAAGTATGGCTGCCTAAGTTAAAGAAAACAGATACAATGGCACGGACCAAAATTTTCAATAAATAATAGCGAAGGAAAAGTACAGCCGACTAGAAAGAGAAACACCGTTAAAAGCTCCGAAGGAAGTAAAAAAGATTGCAAGATGAAATACAAAGAAAAATTACGATACAAGCTTTTGAACGACAGTCGTTACGATGTGCTCGTCTTTGAGCTTGCTCTTTGTATAAATCTTGTCTATAAATATTCTAGTTTCGATAATATAGCGCATATTTACTGTCGTTCAGATATTCACACCAACTTATTATAATTATTGCCATTTCAAACACATTATCATTTGCTAAGGCCAGTCTCAATGGGGGTTTCATTAGAGTTTCATGCACATTAAATATGCTGATGTGGCGCTATATTAATGAAGAGAGATGATAAGAGTTTCATGGGAGTAGAGAGAGTTTCATCCCCATAAAACTCCTATGCACTGTTTCCAAAATATTGATGTGTTGGAAACTGTGTCATGAAACTCCCATTAAAGATGGCCTAAGAGTATAAGAGATTTGCTACAAATATGCGCAGTGCGCATCTCTTCATTTAACGCTAGTTAGGAGGGCATCTCTCCATTTAAACTCTTGACTTGAACAACGTCAAAGCTACACTTGTACTTGTTGTGGTGGGTGCCACGGGAGGTATATATCTGTACATGAACTTTTTGGTAATTGTTATTGTAGTGTTCACATCAACATCCACTAACATATCCAACTAACGCATTACATTATGTCTTCATTCAAATTATTTACATTAACAAACCACATCATTATTTTTCCTAAATATCTCATCCTTTTTTACTGAAAGCCTGTACATAACGGTGTACAGAAACACCTGTTTTTTCTTATTATTCCTGTTACCAGTCTTAAGATTGCAACAGATCTTATATTATGTAGTAGCTTACTGGGAACTGCAAGTACACATTATGTAGTAGTTTACTTTATTAAATCCTATAGGCGAAGAAGTTCCTGAATGGTTATCAAATTAGGATATAATATAATTATAGGTCTTTTATATATGTTTCGCTAAGATGTATATATGTCATTCATTCAAATTATTCACCTTCTTCGTACCCGTTGCGCGTTGGGAATCCTCCTAGTTTCTCAGTCAGGCCGTGTTTAGTTTCTTGTGGGAAAAATTTCGTGACACTGTAGCACTTTCGTTTATTTGTGGTAATTATTGTCCAACCATGGATTAACTAGGCTCAAAAGATTCATCTCGTAAATTACAACCAAACTGTGTAATTAGTTTTTATTTGCACCTATATTTAATATTCTATGTATCTGTTTAAAGATTCGATGTGACGAGAAATCTTGAAAAATTTTAGATTTTTGGGTGGAACTAAAAAGGCCTCAGCCAAATCACGTATACGTCATTACTTTTGTTGTGGTTTTATAACAAAAGTAATGATTGCTATAAAATCCACAACATTAAGACACATCATTACTTTTGTTTCAGCCGTTTGATTTTCAAGTACCACGTGTAGATCTGGCCACCATACATTAATGTTCTCTTCCAAACCACGTGGCTCACCCGTGCCGCTTGCGCACCTACAAAAGGAACACTACCTTGGTTAGTTCACTCTGAAAATCAAAAACTTTTCAAGATTCCCTGTTACATCAAATCTTGCGGCGCATGCATGAAGCATGAAATATAGATAAAAACAAAAACTAACTATACAGTTTGTCTGTAAATCGTAAGATGAATTTTTTAAGCCTAGTTACTCTATAATTGGACAATATTTTTCAAATAAAAACGAAAGTGCTACAGTGTCGAAATCCAAAAAATTTTCGATCTAAACAAGGCCTTCCCAAAAATTTTGCAAAATTTTTCAGATTCCCCGTCACATCAAATCTTTAGACGCATGCATGGAGTATTAAATATAGTCGAAAATAAAAACTATTTGCACAGTTTAGTCGAAATTGACGAGACGAATCTTTTGAGCCTAGTTAGTTCATGGTTGGACAATATTTGTCAGATACAAACGAAAGTGCTACTATTCTTGTTTTACAAAAAATTTTGGAAGTAAACAAGGCCTAAACAAGACCTCAAGCGCTTTCACTTTGTCTACCCAAACAGCACATGCAAACCATCAATCACGTAGCTGAGGGAGAGGAACCCTGTTGTTTAAATAAAGTCAGCGGATATATTGTTAAAATATTTCAAAAAAGCATGCAATAATTTAATATATAATTTCAACCATTTGTCTGAGAATATAATTTCAACCAACATATTTTAGGATTTCATTTTCTTGAGTTTTTTTAGTTTTTAGAAGCTTTTTTATATGCCTGTAGCAACGCACGAGGAACCACCTAGTTATTTTGGGATAAAAAAATACTATTGATTGATATAAATATATTTAGATTATCATATAATTATTGCCGTTCCAAATGTAGTCTCTCTCGATCAACCTTTTTACATGAATGACAACAAAAATATAAAAGGTTTGCTAAACGCGTATGCGACTGATAAGAGGACATCTCGCCATTTGACGCTATGGCGTCTCTCCATCTAATAACACCAGGACATTTATATAAGTTAATACTTCCAATATATTTATATATATTTCAGCTAAAACATTTGATATATCTATTTTAATAGTGTAACCTTTATTGCACATATAATTCTTTTATAAAAAAATTCAAACATCTTAAGAAGTGGGCATGTTAGTGCTGAGTATATGTGGATATACTTTCATGATATTTGAGATTTCGTTGGAGTATATAGTCATTATGAGGCTTAAATATTGACATCATCCTCCAAAGTTTAGCACCGCTACCCATCTAAGTTATTTTTATGGCATTGGCCCTTGTTTAGTTCCGCGGATGAAAAGTTTTCGGGTACTGTAATATTTTTGTAACATTTTTGTTTGTATTTAACAATTATTATCCAACTATGGACTAACTAGGCTCAAAAAATTCGTCTCGCAATTTACAGATAAATTGGATGCTATGGCTGGCCGTGGCCTGCTGGGCACAGCAATGGATGAGGCCTTGTTTAGTTAATTTTTTTTTGGGAAATTAATACTGTAAATAGATTAACTAGGTTCAAAAGATTCATCTCATCAATTTCGACCAAACTATGCAATTAATTTTTATTTTCATTTGTATTTAATACTTCATGCATGCGTTTAAAATTCGATGTGATAAAGAATTCGAAAAATTTTGTAGAATCTTTTGGGAACAAGTCCTGAAGTTCAGTGCATGCACAGTACGACTGTGTTTGACCACGCAAGACGCGACGCAACGAGCAAGGCCCGACTGCCCCAGCTCTTGATTACTCCTACTCCTAGTACTGACGTAGGTACTGTAGACTCCTGGTGTGCTACTTTCCAAAAAATTTTGGTTGGGAACACGTGGTCTTGTTTACTTCTAGATTTTTTTTAAATAGTAATAGTAGCACTTTCGTTTGTATTTGATAAATATTATCTAATTATAGACTAACTAGGCTCAAAAGATTCGTCTCGTCAATTCCGATCAAACTGTGCAATTAGTTTTTATTTTTTATCTATATTTAATACTCCATGCATACGTCTAAAGATTCAATGTGACAGAGAATCTGAAAATTTTTGCAAAATTTTTGAGGAACTAAACAAGGCCATTCATTTCGTTTGTTTGTGAAAAATATTATCTAATTATAGACTAACTAGGCTCAAAAGATTTATCTCGCGAAGGCAAACTGTGTAATTAGTTTTTATTTTTGACTATATTTAATGTTTTATGCATGTGCCGCAAGATTTGATGTGACGAACAATCTTGAAAAGTTTTTGGTTTTTAGGGTGAACTAAACAAGTCCGCGTGTGTTTCATTTGATTTTTATAGATATTAATATAATCATAGCCTCCCAATGGTTAGCTATTTGACTAGCCAAATCTAACGTGGCAAGAAAAAAATAGGAAAAAGAATAGTCACTAGCGACAAATAAATACTTAATATATTTTACGTAACCCAAGAACATATAAGAGAAACGTGTGTCTAATAATATAAAAATATATAAAATAATCTTTGTTTATATCTCTCACCTCCACATCAGCTGACTAAGACGCTCTAAGAATTTTATGAGAGTATAGAGAGTTTTATAAATATAAAACTCTTATGTATTGTTTCTAAAATATAAATATGTTGGAAAATGTGCTACGAAACCTGGGTGTTTGGTTTGAGGTATTAGAATTTGACAGGTACTATAGTATTTTCATTTTATTTGATAATTAATGTCTAATAATGAACTAATTAGGTTCAAAAGATTCGTCTCGCAAATTATCCTTTAGCTATGATTTTAATTTCGTAAAATAGTCTATAATTAGTACTCTCTCTATATATATATATCCAAGCATTCGATGTGATGAATGATAAAAAAAATCATACCCAACCAAATTCCAATTTTTTTTAACAAAATGGACACTGTAGTACTTTTGTTTGTATTTGACAAATATATTATCTAATTATAGACTAATTAGGTTTAAAAGATTCGTTTCGTAAATTACAGATAAACGGTATAATTAATTTTTATTTTTATTTTTATTTAATATTATATATATATCTAAAGATTTGATGTGATATAAAATTAAAAAAAATTATACGGTCGACATCAAATCTTTTAAATAGTGTCTCGTTTTCAGTTTCAGCCTAGTACAGTCGACCGCTATCGAGGGTTTCATCCTCTGTCCGCTTGGCCGGCGCTTGTGCCTGTCGGTTTGTTGCCGACCACGCGCTACCTCGGTTGCCGTGCAAATCACACCATCGCGGGAACCGAGACGAGACACCCTGGCAGATGACGGTAGCGACTTGTTTATATTTAATGTTTTATATATGTGTTGCGAAAAATCTTAAAATTTTTTTAAATTCGGCAGTGTAACTAAGGCCCTATTTAGATTGGAGATGAAATTTTTTGGATGTCACATCGGATGTGTATGTCGGGAGAGATTTTTAGAAACTAATAAAAAAACAAATTACATAACTCGTCAGGAAACTGCAAGACAAATCTATTAAGCATAATTAATTTATCATTAGCACATGTGGGTTACTGTAGCACTTAAGGTTTATTATGGAGTAACTAGGCTTAAAAGATTCGTCTCGCGATTTTTAACCAAACTGTGTAATTAGTTTATTTTTTATCTATATTTAATGTTCCATACATGTGTCTAAAAATTCGATGGGATGGATGAAAATTTTTTAGATAGGAAACTAAACATGGCCTTAGTTTCCCAAAAAAATTTAAAATTTTTTCAGATTCCACGTCACATCGAATCTTTAGACATATGTATAGAATATTAAGACCTTATTTAGTTGCCGAAATGAAAAAAATTTCGGATAATATAGCAATTTCGTTTGTTTATGGCAAATATTATCTAATCATAAACTAACTAGGCTTAAAAGATTCATCTCGCGATTTACAGATAAACTGTGCAATTATTTTTTGTTTTTATCTATATTTAATGTTTTATGCATGTGCTGCAAGATTCGATGTGACGTGGAATCTTAAAAACTTTTTGGTTTTTATGGTGAACTAAACTAGGCCTAAATATAGATGAAAATAAAAACTAATTGTAGGGTCGGAATTGACGAGACAAATCTTTTGAGCCTAGTTAGTCTATAATTGGACAATATTTGTCAAATACAAACGAAAGTGCTACTATTTCTGTATTTGATAAATATTGTCCAATCATAAATTAACTAAACTTAAAAGATTCATCTCGTAAATTACAGGTAACTATATAATTAATTATTTCTTATCTATATTTAATGTTTCATGCATGTGCCGCAAGATTTGATGTAATCGGAAATGTGAAAAAATTTTACAAAATATTTTGGGAACTAAACAAGGCCTACCTTTTTATTTTGCATCCTCTTTTTTTGTTTTATTTTGTCAAGCCCTATGATGATGGTTTTTATTTACTCATATATACTGTTATAAAGAAGACCATACTAACATACAACAATTATCAGTATGTACGTCATTTGTTCTTTGATTTTATCAATCACACCATATTACTAGATGATATACTACCTTTTCATTTTACCTCCTCGCCAAAAAATTTTTTCTAGTTTTGTCAGGCCCTTTTAATGATTATTTTTACTCTAATAAGTAAATAAAGATCGCATATATAGACGTAGAGGTATACTCTTATAAAAAGAAGACCCCACTAACATGCAGTTATTTGATAGTTAGCTCTTTGTAGAAGCTATATCTACGGCCTTGTTTAGATCATCCAAAATCCAAAAATCTTTCATCGAATCTTGCGACACACGCATGAAGCATTAAGTATAGTCGAAAACAAAAATTAATTGCATAGTTTATTTATAATTTACGAGATAAATCTTTTGAGTCTACTTAGTCTATAGTTAGATAATAATTATCAAATACAAACGAAAGTACTACAATATTAAAATTCAAAAACTTTTTGGAACTAAACAAGACCTACGTGAGCAAATATGACATCCTTCTAGTAGTATATAAGAATGGCTCAGCTCGCTTTTCACACATCTAGGCTTTTGATCTAGTGATATAAAGGTAATTAAGATATCAAGTTAGGATCGGAGCTACCCACAGGGATTATACTCTCATAAAAAGAAGATCCCACTGACATACAGTTATTTGATAGTCTATAGGATATTCGTGTAGTGAATACGGCTATAACTCTTTTTTTTTTTTTGATAATGACACACAAAAGAATGTCTCATACATGATATATGGAGGGGAACAAAGACTAACCAATTTTACTTCCATAGATGGACTCACAAAACTAAATGACTATGTTTGTAATTTAATAATAAAAGTAACAATTTTTTATCATATTAAATTGAATAATTATATTTTGCATACTAATCTTGTTTGAGAAGACATACACGGTATCAATACAACATTTTAATGCACACGATTAGTGTACCACTTTGGCTCACTAAACATATTTATATATAGATCACCTTATCTTTTCAATAGTTAGTATAAGATTGAAAAACTTTTCGAACTAAATGACTCTTATACATACATTTATCTATATTTATATTTAACATAAAATTACCTAATTTGGTGAAAAGTATAAGTACCATTAATATTCTTATGATCTTCTTTTTTTTCTTGTATCTTAATTGGTGATAGCCTGTTCGTTTGGCTGAAAGTACTATTTGCTAATTTATTGTGAGAAAAGTACTGCTAAATGACTGACAAATTTGACAAATAGACTCAAACGAACGGACTAGTTAGGGAATACTCATACTAGAATAGGGAATCTAGAGTTAGGTAATTATTTTACTGTATTTTTCCCAAAATATACAAGGTACCCTACTTTGACTCAGGCTATTATAGACGAGGTACTCCCATTTTTTTTCCCTCATCACGGTTCAATCCAACCCCTACTTTGACTCAGGAGGCTATATTCCAGGAAAGTCTCACCCCAAACAATAACGCCGGCCTACATTTGGGGAAATAATCATGTTTGAAGAGATGAGGTCTCTTCAATTTTCTTACACAATTATGGTTGAAGAAACAAAGAGCCTTCCATTTCCTACACCAATGTTGTAATAATAAAGGAAAAATGAGTTCTTTTTAAGTAAATGACGACGGATATACTATACTGTAGAAAATTTCAAGATATAAAATCCTTCTTCTCCCCCTCAAACCGACGATATAAATCCTTCTTGTCCCCCGTCATAACCACCACTTAACTATCGGGGCGCAGCAGTTGGCAACCCGCCGCCATGGTGGTGTCGCCGGCGGAGCCAGTGACTACCCGTGTCAGTGTGGGCGGCTTTGACTCTCGCTTCACCTCGCCGCGCGAACTCGCCGACTACTTGGAGGCCGTGGCCGGCCGGGTCTGGCGCTGCCGGGTCAAGACCTCCTGCACGCCGCCCAACTCCTACCCTGACTTCCAGTGCCTCCCACTACTCCCCGCGGCGAACGCGCACCAGCCGCCGCCGCATTATTCGTCCAGGGCGCGGCGACGCCGAGCTCCAGACGGTGAAGACGACGGCGCGCTCGCGTTCCAGGCCGCGCCGACGCCGTACAATCTGGTGCCCCCGCACGCCTTCGTGCACTTCGTGCACCCGGAGGCCGCGCGCCGCGCCGCCAGGTCCGGGATCCTCGTGCGCGCCTCCTCCTCGTCCCAGAACAAGAGCAGCGCCGCCGTCCGAGACCGCGCGGTGCGGCGCCAGAACGCCAAGCCGTTCCGCTTCACGAACGCGCGCGTCGAGGTGGGCAACCTCTGGGCGCCGGACGCCTTCGTCGTCTCCTGGCGCTGCCCGGGGAACTCCGGCTCCAGCGCCAGCTCCGGCCTCGACTTCGTCGTCGACCCGTTGGACGGCAGCTGTCGGCTGCTGTTCTCCCGTGACACCGCGTTCGCGTTCCCTGCCTCCCGCGAGGCCGCGGTGGTGCTGCGCTGCGACTTCAAGGTTGAGTTTTTCGTCGACGACATCGCCGAGCTCCTGGTGTTCCCGACCGATGACTCGCTGCTGCTCCGGCTCTCGGCCGCGCCCCTGCTGTACTACCGCACGGCGGCAGATGGTGTCCACCAGTCGGTGCCTTTTGACTTGCTGGACGACGACGACGACGATCCATGGATACGGACCACCGACATCACCGCTAGTGGAGCCATTGGCCGGTGCTGGATGTACAGGATCTCCTTCAAGACGTGGTTCTGGCCAAAGATGAAGGACGCACTGGCGTACATGAAGGAGAAGAGGGTGCCGGCCGTGGTCTGCGACATTGGGTCGCCGGGGTTCAGGGTGCACGACGAGCCGGAGTTTGGGAAGCCAATGCAGGACCTTTTCTTGTGCGTGCAGCATGTCGAGGAGCTCCAGTTTTCAGTCTTGTTCTTGGTTAATGTGCTGGTGCATAAGGGGATAGTGAACGAGCACCAGCTCACGTCCAAATTCTTCTCTTTGCTCAAGAGAGAAGAGGAGCAAGTGAATGTGGCTGCACTGACGGAGCTGTTAGGAGAGAATTCTCAGGTGTTTGATGTATGCTGGAGGCTGAAAAATGTGCAGGATTGGGTTGCCAAGAATCCCAAACTAATTCATCCTCGCAGCAGGGGCAAGGTTGCTGGTGATTATAATGCTGTGGTGCGGAGGCTGGTGATCACTCCCACCAGGGCATATTGTATGCCGCCACAAGTAGAGCGCTCTAACCGCGTCATTCGGCACTATCATCATGTGGCAGATCGGTTCTTGAGGGTAACCTTTATGGATGAAGGTATGCAGCTGCTGAACAACAATGCACTCAGCTTCCATGCCGCACCGATTGTCCAGAGCATGATGTCAAAATTGTTCCAGCATAAGACAAGAATTTACAGGCGTGTGCATACACTTATGACAAAGGGTTTCCACTTGTGTGGTAGGAAGTACTCTTTCCTTGCATTCTCATCGAACCAGATGAAGGACAGGTCAGCTTGGTTCTTCGCAGAGGAGGGAACAACAACTGCTGCAACCATTAGGGAGTGGATGGGACAGTTCCCAAGTAGGAATGTCGCGAAGCATGCTGCTCGGATGGGGCTGTGTTTCACATCTTCATATGCAACGGTTGTGACACGGCCGAATGAGGTTAATGAGTTGCTTGAGGATATCGAGCGCAATGGATACAATTTCTCTGATGGGATTGGCAAGATCACACCGGACCTTGCAATCGAAGTTGCGGCGAGGTTGCCACTGATAGATAGGTACCCTCCATCTGCGTACCAGATTAGATATGCAGGATTCAAGGGTGTTATAGCTGTCTGGCCAGGACAAAATGATGGGATACGGCTTTCCCTTAGGCCAAGCATGAGGAAATTTGAGTCTACCCACTCTGTGATAGAAGTAGTATCCTGGACAAAATTCCAACCCGCATTCTTGAACCGTCAGATTATAATATTGCTGATGTCCTTGGGTGTCCCAGAAGCTATATTTTGGGAAATGCAGGAGGCGATGCTTAAGAATCTCGACAGAATTTTGTCAGACAGAGAGATTGCTTACAAGGTTGTAACAAACAGTTGCCCTGAGCGTGGAACCATCGCAAGACTGATGCTGAGTGCTGGATTTAGTCCTGCAACCGAGCCACACCTGAAGGCAATGCTTTTGGCTATAAAGTCCTCACAGCTGAAGGGTCTTTTGAAGAAAACAAAGATTTTTGTGCCCAAGGGAAGGTGGCTGATGGGCTGCCTGGATGAACTTGGAATCCTTGAGCAGGGGCAATGCTTTATCCAGGCTTCATCTCTATCAATCAACAATCATTTCATGAAGCATGGCTCAAGATTTTCCTCAGCAAACAAGAATGCAGTGACAATTGTAGGTACAGTTGTGGTTGCAAAGAACCCATGCCTTCATCCAGGGGATGTACGTGTTCTTGAAGCAGTTGATGTGCCTGAACTGCATCACCTTGTTGATTGCTTGGTCTTCCCAAAGAAAGGTGAGAGGCCACACCCCAATGAAGCTTCCGGGAGTGATCTTGACGGGGACGTCTACTTTGTGACATGGGATAAAAATCTTGTACCTCCGGGGAAAAGGAGCTGGAAGGCTATGGACTACTCTCCTGCTGAAGCAAAACAGCTACAACGAAGAGTACTTCAGCATGTAAGTTCAACTACTCTCTGCACGTGCACATGATTCTTTCATAAAATGTTTGTTCAGTTAGATGTCTGCACTGTCAATTCTATGTTTCTTTTATTAGTTCATGGGTTTTCTGTAGTACTTTATTTTATGTTTCTGATTGCTGAAAACATTTATCTTGCAATGCCTTAGGAATGTATTGAGAATGTAAGTTCAATTATTTCTTGTCATTGAGAATACATTGAGTACACAGCAATGGTTATGAATAACAATTGATGTTCCTCGTTTAAAAAGAAAGTGCATTAATTTAGACAAATACATGTGCATCCATGTCCATTTGACAATATAATCCTTCACAGTAGTATTTTCGTAGACAAAATTAAAATATTTTGGTAGCACACAAAAATAGTAGTTCTGAAAAGTAGCAGTCAGCAAACCTGATTTGTTGAGCTGGTCTTCAGTTCAGTCTGGTTTGGTCAGTCAAAATACAATTATTATAGTTTTGGTTTAGAAAATCCCTGGTACAGTTCAGCTAAATACTTTTTTGTAAAACTGAAAGTTGACTGCTTTGGATTGTTTTTTATTATTATTTGCACTGTTAGTTTAGGGAACTAGCTGACTTACCAGATATAACAAATTTCAAGCCCATTATCAAGCATCTCTTTCACTTTGATTTTTAAAGTTCAATTATTGAATCATTATCCAGTTGATCAAACGCATATTTATTAACTAACAATAGTAAAACTATGACTTTCACCTTTATGCCATCTGATCTAGTTCCTAAAAACTGCTTCTTGATTTGTGCACAATATTTATTTATGTAGTACATTTCATTAAAAAGATGTTGCTCTTGTCACAGGATCTCATTGATTTCTTCTTGAAGAACATGGCAAGTGAGAACATTGGTCGGATAAGCAATGCTCATGTTGTCCATGCTGACATTAGCGAGTACGGAGCAATGGATGAGAAATGTATTCAGCTAGCTGAACTAGCAGCCACTGCAGTGGACTTTCCCAAGACCGGCAAAATTGTTAGAATGCCACCATCCCTTCGCCCAACAAAATACCCTGACTTCATGGAAAAGGATGATGCCATCTCCTATAAATCAGAAAAGATCATTGGAAAGCTTTACCGGACGGTTAGATATTATATCCTTGGAATGCCCTTGGAAAGTTTGATCAAAGATGGCATGCCAGCTTACGATATCGACCTGGAAGTTCCTGGTGCATCGCATTTCTTCCTAGATGCCTGGCAATGGAAATGTGCATACGAATCGCGGCTGAATGCGCTGCTCAATCAGTACAGCGGGTGCACCGAAGCAGAGCTTGTGACAGGGGTGATCTGGTCGCTTGCCGATGGAAGGAAAAGGAAGAAGCATGAGGCAAACGAGAAGTTCAGCCATGCATATCCTGAACTCCACCAGGAGTTCCGACGTGTCTTTGAAAATATTGCAGCAGATCAAGATAGGATGTCTGATGAAAAGAAAAATCTAGTGTATGAGATGAAGGCCTCCGCGTGGTACCAGGTAACGTATCACCCAGAATGGATCAGATTCTCAAGGGAAAAGGAGCCGCATGGTGAGGAAAGGCCAGCAAGACTCAGTTTCCCCTGGATCGCCATAGATTACTTGGCGTGTATAAAGATGAGGTGCCGTGGACAAGCAAAGCATTTTACTTGAAGTGCGTTTCATTGTTGAAGCAAGAGCACTCTGCCACTTCGCTCTCCCATTCATCCCAGGAATTCTTTTACGATTATAGATAGTAGAGCTCACCTTAATAGACTACCATTCCTGTACCTGCATTAGCTCCAACTATAGGCCCTGTTCTCTCATTCCTGTACCTGCATTGTATTCATCCAGTACAACTGCTTTGTGGCTGAATCCTTGAGCTTAGTGAATCTAATGCTACCAGTTAATATGCATACCAGCTATCTACTTAATGTCCACGTATGCAGATAATGTTCTCAAAATCCTGTTATCGAAAACTAAAGAAACTTGTGCAGTAGACATGCTCAGGCACCCTTTGCCGACCACTAAACCTTTGTCGACCAGACATTTCCCTAGAGTGTGTTATTGTCTGCCTAATGGAGCCTAATGGGATTCAGAGGTGCATATTTATGCCATACTAGGAAATATACCCCTGTGTTGCTATGGCAAAGGCTATTTAAATATGGAAAATGATTGTAAAGAATAAAGGTGAATAAAAATCCTACAGTTTTGTTAAATTGGTCCAGCTCACAGTATAGTTCTGGTATTTGCCTAGTAAAGTCACTGTCTGATGCAACTGAACACTACCATTTATATAGGTACACAATGTTTTAATTATTACCCTTTACCATAATGTTACAATGTTTATTAGTATCAAATATACTTGCGACCGCAACAACTTCTTCAAGTGGATCGCATTCTGGTTTGGCAGCAGCATGAGTGCTAATGTCGGGAGGGTCGAGAGCGGTTTGGAACCCAGGACGCCGGTGAAGGGGAAGAAGAGCAGCACTGCCATGGCGACCCCGAACACAAAGTAGCACAAATCAACATCCTGTGATGGGGTTGAAACCAGGCTGTTCAATTCTTACTAATTTTGTTGTTTTATTATTTTGTTGTTTTTGCTTTTGGATGGGTTACAGTGGTTCCTGAGTTTGAATGCTCTATTGTGTTACTGTCATCTTGACTTTCTGTTCATATGGTGGAATTATGTGACTGAACTGTATGAAGCAACCTAAAATCACTAACTGCTGACAGCCAGAAGGCAGAAGCAGAGTAACAGACCACAACGAAAATCGATTTCTGAATGAAGATAAATCCAGTTCAGGAAAAAAAGAATGACTTCATTGAATTCTGATTACATTAAGGTGACCATAGGAAATATCACATAACTTACAGGCAACGCATCAGACTAAAGTCAGCAAGCTATGCTCGCTCACTTATTCACCGACAGACTAACAAATAGCATCGATTTTGAAACACTGAAAGAAAAAGAAAGAATAAATAGGTTCAGACATATGGTGCAATGACCTATTTGTTTACTGCTTTCTTGATTGCCAGGTTGCATATAGTACTGATGAACTTCTTGTTGTTTGTGGACACCGAATCCTCCACGGCCATATCTAGTCATTGTTGGGAGACGCCTTGGGAATTTGGATTCCTGCCGATGCCTTTACAAAAGCAAAGCCATGCAACTTGAATCCTGTTCTAGCAAAACCGAGAATCCATCCATCAGCTCATAAAATCAGGAGCTTCTGCTCACTCTGGATGACAACATTAAAGTAACAGATTCCAAGAGTATCATATGTTAACAGAGCATCAACCCCAAACTATATAGCTAACCAACAGGTATTCTTCTAAGAAATAAATGCCTCATCTAGCTCCACAAGCAGAACATAACAGATCCAAGATGCAAGAACGTCCAATTCAGAACACAAATCCTTCCATCACCACTTCCAACGCCACATATCCTGCGACATCACAGTTTTACATATGGAGATAATCTGGAGATATACAAATCTCATACGACATCTACCTGTCAGCTACTACCAGCAGCAGCTAAACCTAGCTATTCAACTACCAAATTCATTTGTTCAGCCAAAATATAGATGTCCAATGCTACAAGATTTTTTTCACCTCTCACCATACAATGAAATCTGCGACACACATCATGGTTCAGGTTTACCATGTGACAAAACGATATACATGCTGAAAATGTTGACTAATATAGAAATTCACAATGCTTCTCCTTGTTTGACAAAAAAACTTTTGTTCACGAGTCCATGACCTTCTATCATGTCTGTGTATTCTGCAAGTCTTACAATGATAGCTCCATTATCACTGCCATCCTTCTAAAGAGGAATGCTTCACTTGATATATCGCTGCCGAGATGAATACGTTGTGCTAAGGTGCAAGAAGATGACCACAATTGGAGCCTCCACCTTTTTCTTATTGCTCTATGTAAAACAGATCATATTAGGCACACTTGTGAGGACATAGCAACAATGACAAATTACAAATAAAACTAATACACCTATAGCTACTAACATGGAAGAGTTTAGACGAAGAAAAAAATGACCTGACCACTGGATAATCTGACACTACTTGCTGCTAGAGAAGATCTGTTAAGATTTTTAGAACTAAATTTGTTAACACTAAGCAATCAGATAACTGACTACCAATCATGTGACTACAAGGTCTAAGGCAAGGAGAAGATTAACAGTTTCCTGAAGTTATATGAAAGAAGATTGACAGTTAATTGTAAATGGATTTGGGTGAAATATATACCATTATTTGATCTGACAATTGACAGTTCATTATAAGCTGAATCAGGTTGCTGGTTACATCATTACATGGAATGATACATGGAAACAAGTGATACTACAAATACAACAGATTATGTGATTCTCATAATTTTCTATCACCATGCTAAACTAACAGGTACATGGAAACAGGTGATACTACAGATCAGTAAATCCCTAGCTTTTATGTGATCATAGTGATGAGAAAAAAAAAGACGTAACCAGATTCTGATATCAGTAGTTTCAAGTCTATGCAAATGCAACACATTATGTGGATCTAAGAATTTTCTATCACCATGCTAATTGGTGGTAATTTGAATAACAAATAAGAATTCAAATTCAATGAAATTGAATCTGAACTGATATGCCTCATAAAGAATTGAATAGTGCATGATGCTAATAGAGCTGATGACCTGAACATGGTAATATTACGCTCTATTCTTTAAAAAACATGGTATAATTAAGCTCTACTTTTTTTAACAGCACTAAGAACATGGTAAGCACTTCAATCCTTACCATCATGTTAAGTGGCATGGTAATATAACGCTCACATAACATTTCAGTGGCATGTTTTGAGTAGTGGTCTGTTTGTGCAACGTAATATTCTTCATTAGTATAGCAATCTAAAATGTTTTACCAAGCAACAAAAGACATTTCATGATATATAGTGATATATAAATCTTCACAATATCTTTTTTCTTATGCCAAACATTCTTGGTACCACAAGTCAGACACAGTAGCCACATCTTTTACTCAGATGCAGAGTTCAGTAAATAATTGCTTGGTCCTAAGACTCATAGTTTAGTAAGTAGTATAGCGTTGGCTACAAGCCATACACACACACTATACTGGCCACTCGGGCCTACCTGACACCTAGACACTACCCACTTAAACACAGCACTGATTTCCCGCCTTCGCCATCAGCTTGAGACGTAGTTGCAGCTGTGACATCATCCACGCTTCCAGAACTTGCTGGACTCCAATCAAGCGCTTGTGAAAGTGTCTTCTTCAGAAGAAAGTAGCCTCCCATTTTGTTGCATCATGTCCATCACACAAAGACTTGTGGAATCACTGAATTTCCTTTCTTGACCTGCCGTCGCTGAAGTATTTAAGCCGGTTCCACCTTAGCAATGTCCAGAATAGATTGACCTGCATGGGCAACTAAGCAGAAACTGGAGAATAGTTAGCAGTAAAGGGATGGAACAGAGGATGAACTTGTGAACCTGGCGCGCAGCTACTCCAATTCATATGTGCAGACTGCAGGCAGTTATATTGCCCACATGAAGAAAGAACATGTCGGAGTCCACCAGCCGCATCCGTAGAAGTAATGCCCCTGCATCTGGCCCGGCGTGGCCACCACGCCTAGCTTGCTGGCCACACCACAGAAGCAGCAGGGCACTGTGTCCATCCCGGCGGCCGCGGCACATGGCAGCGGCGCCTGAGGCTGAGGAGGTAGCGTCGGCACCACCGAGCGTGGGCCAACACATGGCAGCGCCGCCTTAGGTTCAGGGCGAGGAGGTGAGCGCTTTGGCTCCAAAGAGCCGGTGATCTTGAGAAGGGTACCCCGACGCATGAGCTCGACGAGGAGGTGAGCGGTGTTCAGAGCATCATCGAGACCACAGTGGAGGCGGCCCTCCCACTGCAGCCCCGCCTTCCGAATCGCATCCTGCAGAGTGAACCGGACGTTGCCAACACCAAACGCCGCCGAGAAGGGCAGCCTTAGATTAATCCAATCATCGAAATAGTGAGGCTTTTCAATACCTTTGAAGCGGCACTCCCTGTCGAGCATAGTGCGGCAGTCCCAATCTCCCCAGGTTACAACGGCGAGCTTGCCCAGCTTAGCACCATGTGCTTCGAGCCAACGGTCATGCATGTCCAGCGCCTCGGCGAGGGTGACTCCAGCGTCGACGTCGCCCTGGGTGATCCCAGTGAGATCGCGGCAGAAATCCGTGAGGCGGGGATGGTGCCGAGGGCGGACATAGGTGCGGAAGGTGGACAGCGTCCGGCCGGTGGCGCCGTCGACGAGCACGGACGGGAACTCGATGATCTCCTGTGGGTAGATCACCGAGCCTTCCTGGCAGGTCGCCTCGAAATCGATCACCACAAAGAAATCGAACATCTTGCCGGCTGCTGCTGCTGCGGCGGCGGAGGGCGGCTAGGGGTTGGGGATGGGCGTAGCAGCCTAGCAGGAGAGAAACTCGCGAGGAGGTTGAGAACTCGAGGTGGCAGAAGCCGGCGAGATGGATGTCGAGATGCGGGCGAATCGGCGAGATGGATGTCGAGATGGCGAGCGAATCGGCGAGAGGAAGAGCGAGATCAGATTAGCGAGATGATTAGGAAGGGGAAGTTGTCGTAGGGTTTTTGTTTTTATTTTGTGTGTTGGGTTGAGGCGGCGGCGGCGGCGGTGGAAATCTTCGTCGGCGACAGGTGGCCGCTGTCCGCTTTGCGCCGACCCGCCCTCCCTCCGCTGTCCGCTTTGCGTTTCCGTTTTACGGCCCATCAGGAGCACGCGGCCCAGCCATCCTCACGCCATTCCGCTCGATGGTGCCGTTGGCAGGTAGTAGTAGATAGGTTCGTGTACGTCTTCGTATTTGTTTCTTTTCTTTTCTCTTTTTCATTTTCTTTTCCTGTGTTTTTTCTTTCTCTTCTTTTCATTTTTATCTTAATTTATTTCTTGTTTATTTTCTAGTTATATTTTTTATTTTCTTTCCTTCCTTCTATTTATTTTTTTTATTTTTTTTCTTATATATTTTTTTTTGCATTTACATTTTTTAATTTCTTTTTATATATAATTAATAATTTTCTATTTTTTACATTAATATTTTTTTACAGTTACTTTTGGGTAATGACTTATTACCGGCTGGCCGTGTCTTCGTTCCGTCGCACGCATGCTCCAATTCCACTCGCAGCATTCTGCATCCCACCGCACGCACGCTGCTCGTCCTCAACATTTCATTCCCCGTCTCTCTCTCTCTCTCTCTCGTGACCGGTGACTGCGAGCTCCTCCCGGTGACCTCCTCACGCCAGCGCCCCACCGCCTCTCCATGCCCTGCGCCGAGCTCCTTGCCGCCCCCATCCGCGCCGGCCATGGAAGATCCGTCGAAGATTGGGGACTGCTGCCCAACCCTACGCCAGGTGTTCATCGATCCCTTGGTCGTTCGCCGGCGACGAGCACCCACCAGGTTCGTCCGCCCTTGCCTTTTCCTTCCCCTTCCTACTGTGCAAAACCGAGCTCTCCAACCCTAACGTAAGATATTTGCTATCTACCTCAGATCTGCGCCGTATTTGCAGTGGCAGCAAGCCGACCAACTATGGCGGTGAAAGCCCAAGTTTGGTTTTGGTAATTATTGACACCAAGTTGCTAATGCCTTGTGTTTAAGTGATTTGAGTTAGGCATAGCAACACATGTGATGAAGGTGCACGGTGGCATGGAAAGGTGGCCACATGATTACAAAGAGTTGAAGCATGATGTGGAGATCATGATGATAGACGAGGAGCAAAGTTATCAAGGCAAAGGTATAAACATAGGGTTTTACTTTTGCCGGTCTAAGATGAGTAAAGAAGTGATTGACCGGGTTTAGGATAGATAGCCGACTATCAAGAGGAGAAATCACGGTCATCTCTCGAATCAAGTGCTACTAGGTCCATATCTTGAGCATATGCATTAGGATCTAGTAAAGTGCTAACTTAACTCCTTTGGTGAAAATGTTTGTGAAAAGCTAACACACTTGCACTTTGGTGATGGACACTTGTTGGTGTTAGCACATTTACAAAGGAGGTGGAGTTCCTAGGGTTGAGAGGGGTGTGGGTTCCAAGCTCGGCGGGATTCGGCGCTTTTGAGAAAAATAAGTGTATATTTTCTATTGCGCCGGTGGGAATTTTGGAGAAGTCGCGGGAGTGTTTTCTCACTGAGAAACACTCACCGGACGCTGAGTGCGGAGGCACCGGACGCTGGCCTCAGCGTCCGGTGTGCTTGACCCTGCTAGAGTTGAGCACCGGACGCACTCTGGTAGTGTCCGGTGGTTAGCGTCCGGTGTGAGGGTTTTTGCAACCCTCTCTGTGCACGAGTCCGGTGAGCACCGGACCGTCCGGTGCCTAGCGTCCGGTGAGGTCGCGAGTTTGACAAACTCTCTGCGCACGAGTCCGGTGAGCACCGGACCGTCCGGTGCCCATCGTCCGGTGTGTTGCAGGTAGCTGTTAGAAACTGACACGCGAAATCGAGGAAGGACACGTGGCCAACTCTAGTGCACCGGACGCAGGGTGTCGAGCGTCCGGTGCTCACTTAGTAGCGTCTGGTGCCCCCGTTTTCAGCCCAGTGAAAACAGCCAACGGCTAGTTTCTTTGAGGGGCTTATAAATAGAAGGTGGCCGGCTTTGGGAGGCTCTCTCTTGCACAATTTGATTACTTGAGACATACATTGAGCTAGAGAATACTCCCTCCACTCATCTCCTTGCTTGATTGCTCATCCTAGTGAGATTGAGTGAGATTCAAGTGCATTGCTTTGAGAGTTGCATTTAGTGGCACTTGATTCTTGAGTTTGCTGCGGATTTCTTGTTACTCTTGGGTGTTTCCCGACGCCCTAGACGGCTTGGAGCAGCGGTGGTGTTGAGCTCGTGATTGGAGATTGTTTCGAGCCTCACCAAGTGATTTGTGAGGGGTTCTTGAGCCTTCCCCGCGGGAGATCGCAAATTGGTTACTCTAGTGGATTGCTCGTGGCTTGGAGGATCCCCATCTTGTGAGTGGATGTGCGGCACCCGCTGAGGGTTTGGCTTTGGATTGCCAATTAGCTCGTGATCCATCAAGTGGGTGTATCGCCACAACGAGGAGTAGCTTGCTGGGAAGCAAGTGAACCTCGGTAAAAAATCTTGTGTCATCTCTTGCCGAGGTCTTTCTTGTGATTGTGAGTGATTGGTTGGATATATCTCTACTCTACAACGTTGGTATAACAATCACTCTCCACTCCTTTACTTACTTGTTTATCTTGCTAGTTGTTTAGCTTGTTTAGTTTAGTCTTCTTGTTTAGGAGTGTAGCAAGTTTATTGTTGTGCTTTCTTGTTGTAACTTGTGTTTAGCTTTCTTGCTAGACTTGTGTAGGTGGCTTGCATAGCTTAGTTGTGCTAGTGCTAGAATAGCGTCGCCTTTTGTTTTACTAATCAACTTGTCTAGTTGAAGTTTGTAGAAATTTTAATAGGCTATTCACCCCCCCTCTAGCCATTTGGACCTTTCAGGCGCGCCAGGAGGTTGGGGCGACATGGATCTGCTCCCCCCTGGGTGCTAGGGGCTGGCCTAGGTGGTGGCCAGCCGGACCATCCAGCCCGTGGTGGCAAGCCTACCTCGCGGCCGCAGTCGAAGGCGCCACGGCGGTAGCGGAGGAGATGGGCTCTCGATCGCCGAGATGGAGGAGCGCAAGGATGTCAGAATCCTCACCGTGAACATCTAGTTCCCTCCCACATGTGTCCAGTAGGTGAGACCTTTGTCCCCCGCTTCGATTAGATACGTTCCTCACCATGTTGTCTCATGTGATGTGGTAGTGCTCCATATGTGAGACTCTTGGCACCCGATTACCCGATTGTGGAGATCAGTAGCTACTGTGCTGTGAGGATTTTTTTAGTCAGTTTGGCAGGTGAAATTTCGGGTTCAGAAGGTGATCAAAATCACATCAGTTGGAAAAGTGCAAATTATTGATGCTGTTTTCACATAGATTTCGTGGATCGCTAGCAGTGGAGAATTGTTTAGTTTTTATAAGAAATTTCAATCAACCTCAAGTTCAAACCATTTGCTGCATTTGTCATGTTCAGGATTGAATTCGATGTGACGTTGTAACCCTTACAACGGGTTGATTTATGCATCTTGTTTCTTAGCATCTGATCGCTATCAATCATTTCGCTTGATACTGTACATATATTCTATTATTTTTGTATGTGTGCCTATTTTCAATTTTAGAATTGTTACTAGCATGTTTGTATTTTTGGATGTTTAATTTTCCTTAGACTGCAATTCGTATAGGAGTAAATGTGCATCTAAGATCAATGATCGCTGAAAATTACTTATTATTGTTCATGTGAGAATCATAAGCTGTAGTTGGTCATATGATCAGATGAATTCTTGTTCAGTTCAACATTACAACAAAACTGCATTGGACGTTTTTTCAGAATACATAAATTGCCTATTTAAGAAGACATTGTTGCCTAACAAATGAAACTTAAATTTCTGCTGCAGAAAAGTTGGAGTGTGCAATAGGCTATATGAAAGTGTAGACGAGCAGTTGAGAACCACCCAAAAATGTGCATGTAAAATTAGTTAAGTAATTTAATATCATTAGCCGTGCATGTTATTAGTAATCCAGTGGCAATTATTTGTGTCCAACACCAAAAATGTGCCTATAACCTCCTCTCTTTTTACTGTATGTCTCCTTTAATTTTCAAGCGTTACTATGCTCTCTATGTGATTTGAATCATGCCCGGGTGACAAGGGGAGCCTGCGATCCCATTTCTTGTGTAGGTGACAAGGGGAAGCTTGAGATTCCATTTCTCAAGTAGGGAAGCGCAGATTGGGAGGTGTTGACTAATGCAGGTAACATATTATTGCAGATAGATCATTCTCTCTTTTTTTCTATTGTTATGCTGATTATTTCTGTTGAGTCATTAATCTAGTCTGCCTTTTGTACATAACTTATTTTTTACATCGTCACCTTGCCTCTGCTTAATCTGTATTTTTGCCTGTTACATAAATAGATGTGATGCATAAAAAAATAAAAACATAGCTATGTATTTTTTGCAAATAAACTGGGGGTGGGACCGTGGGTTGCAAATGAACACAAACACTATGAGAATACATAAATTGCCTATTTTTAGGAAGACATTATTACCTAATGAATGATACTTAAATTGCTCATGAGAAAACCTACATGAGATTTTAGATTACTGAGGATGTATCCTAGAACCTGTGGAGCCCCTTTGGTTGTGCAGCCTCTCCGGTGGCTGTGCCCCCTCCATCTTCCTTACACCAGATACGGGCTCGAGCTTGTTTTTCAACGGTAGCATACCCCATCCCTTCAGCATCCGTTCTTTCTACGCCCTGCTCCATGTGTCATTTGTTAGGCAATTTAAGTATCATTTATTATGCAACAATGTACTTCTAAATGGGCAAGTTAGCCTTCTGTTGCAGATTGCCAGGCATGCTACATTCAGAATAGCTTCAACCTTAATGTTTTAGTTTGATAAATAATTATGATTGAGTTCTGTAATATTTTCTTGCAATTAATGATTATGCGGCAACATTTAAAAAAGCCTTATGTTGTATGGGTGCTGAAAATGCTCGTTGCGCTCTAGAATATGTGTATGTACCATAGCAGCCTACTTTGAAAACATCACCTCTGTTTTTTACATCATCACCTTGCCTCTGTTTGATATGTTTTTTTTAAATAAATCAGGGTTAGGGATGGGGTTGTGGGTTGCAAATGAACACGGACACTGCACTTGCTTTTTTAAATAACAAAATTGTAAAATTAGGAAGACATTGTTGCCTAATGAATGGCACTAAAATTGCCTATGAAAATGTAATCCACTAAAGCATTACTAGCAGCAACCTGCTCATCACCAATAAAGGCTCCAAGAACATAAGCAAGTCGCGATGCGGTGATTCAAGTTGTTGCTGCTTAATCGATTCACCATGATTGTGAGCTGATTGAGTTTGATGGATTTTATTTCCCCACGCCTCGTCCATGGTTGTAGGGCTGAAGTGAAACCTGGTGAGACCATACATTCACTAACCCGCGCCCCAGCGCGCATTTCTCTGTTGCTCAGTGCACGCACATCGGTCAGGTCAATCTTCATCAAGCAAGCTACAACTACGGTTGCCCATCAACAAGATCACATCCAGGTAATACTCTCTGTCTCTCCTATCCGCTCTTTTTGCTCTTTTCATTTTTTATGTTAGAAATTGAAAGAGACTAAAGACTGAGATTGAATTATGCTAGGCTGCATCTCTAGTAGTTGTGTTGCCTATTTTCGAATGTGGTTCACTCTTTTGTTAGCACTCAAGATAAAATTTGCTATTAAAAAATTACATATGAATTTGCATTTGGCCTTAAATGAATTATCTAGAAAATAATTATCACTGCATCTTGCACAGTAGCCAACCTTCTTCCTATTGCTCCTCGGCCGCAAAACTCATGTTTCAAAACTAGACAAATGTTATTTCTTTTTGACTAATAAGAATAGGCTAAATTGCCTATTCACGAAGACATTTTGCCTAATAAATAACAGTTAAATTCCTGAGAAAATACAATTTACTAGTACAACATTACCAACATCAACCTGAGCTTCAAGAATAATAATGTCTTCTCAAATAGGCAATATAAGGTTTTTATTTTCTTAACCTATGCATCTTTTTTATCTCCATCCAGCAACAAATTTATAACACATGTTATCTATTTTTTTAACATGCAGGATGCAGACCATATATAGAGAAAAAAAAAGATAAAGTTCATGTACAGAAAAGATGTGAAAATGTGTGTTTTCCTAGGGACTAGATGTATAGTGTTTTGCTATAGAAAACTGCAGATGTAAATGTGTTTTTTTCTGAATACATTACTTTTTTGTGAACGTATACATGCAGTCCCTAAAAGCATATATTTGGGTCTGATTTGCTTTTCCTCCAATAAACCGTGGTGAGTATTTGGGTCTGGGGCTCTGGGCTACGCAAGCCGTGAAGAGTCTTTGGTTACATTTAGCGGGAAAAATTTTCTGTGCCCGCAAGCTAGCGTGATTAGCATGCTTGCCAAAAAAAAGTAATATAATAATTGTACTTTACTATAAATGGCAAGGCCGTGCGAACGATCCATATTACGGCCTGCCGCGCGTTAGTTGCTTCCATATTAGTGTAGAAAAGAACTCACAAATACATGGAAACAAAAAACAAATTTTTAGTAGAAAAACGTGGCTCGGTGAACTTAACTAAGAGATCTGACTAAGAGCTTATGATCTTGATGAGACCATAGACAAACTCAATCATGGTGTTATGTCAAAGACGTAGCTCTCAACTGAACTCTTGCTGAACGAGAATTAAGATGACTTCTTGTTATAGTGGTTGCCATTCTAGCAATTCAGCAAGGGTTCCATTTTAAGTTCAGGCTCCTGAATACAGCATTCATCACTCTCTTGCCTAAGAAGGCTGATGCCACACAAGTGAAGGATTTTAGGTCAATAAGTCTCATCAAGGAGCTACTGGATTTTACCTCTGTCTATGCTGGATGCTGCCATGTTTTTATGGCCAAACACTCATGATCTTAACCTCATCAAGGAGCTACTGGATTTTTTTTGGGTCAGGTCTTTGGATTAGTTGAAACACACGATACATCAAATATCATGTACTCTTTCGTGAACTTTAGGGTTCTAATTATTTCGAGCATATTAGATGATGCTAACTCGACCAGTGGCAATCCCATTGTTTAGCAAAACTATTTAGCATGGTGACAGTACACCTGTGCAGTCTACAAAAAGTGCAGATTTCCTTATATGGCTAGATGTTGCTGACTCCATGTGAATATCACTATCACTTTCTGTATTTTTCCAATACTACAATCATGTGATTTATTTTTCCTTTTTTGCATTACTTTTTTCATGCAATTCTGCTACTGCAAAATGGAAGTTGCGTACAACACAGAGCACAAAATGTTCACTAGATAACTAGTCAAAACACTAGTTTATTTACCGACTTGAAGTATATGCTGGAGCAATCAATAGCAATATTTCTGTGGCAATTGAATATTTCTTTGTGACTCTGTCACCAATCTCGTAAGAACTAACAGTAAGTATAGATACGATGCACAGAGTAATGAATCATGTCACTGGATGTTGAACCACTCCTATTTCTATCATTTCAGAGAGAGAAAAAAACAATGAGCATTATTCTAATTCTTTAGAGATCTAATTTGAGGAACAATCTGTATCATGAAAAGCAATCCAAAATCAAAGTAGCAGAAGTAAAACCATCAGTAGTTAGTGTGGAAATAGAACAGTAACTTCTGAAATTTTGTACGATTGGGACTCTCATAATATCTCTGAAACCTGCATAGCAAATATTTAAGTTTAGATCTTAAGAGAATATTAGATGATAGTAAAATAAATAATGGTGTATATCTTACATGTATTGGCATCTCGGCAATGAGCAGACCACTGTTCTCTTCTAAAGCCTTGAGTGTAGCCACCTCGCCACCAACGACCATGTTAATCACAATTCCATCTGCACCATTCAAAGGCCATCAGCTACATCAAGGAGCACAAGATGTAAATTGAATCAATATTATCTTAATATACCTGCTGCCAAACATGTTGACATGCGTCTTAAGTAAGCTTCCTGCAAAACACAGTGTTAATCTTCAGGTCACACGAGACATCAGAAAAGTAGAACTGGGAGAGCCAGTGAAACTGTGCAACAGAAAAATATATACATATAAAGCAAAAAAAAGGTTCATGGTTTGTGTAGCAAATGGAGTAAAAGGAACAAATATGCACACAAAATGTGGGTAAAGCTCACCTTCTTTGTGGGAAGCTCATAGTTTATCAGCACCCGTGCCATAAGTGGTGCCTCTGCCATCGCTGCCTGAGGCAAGCAAGCATCTGTTGCAACTACAATGCTTAGTTTTGAGCCAATACTTTCAAGCCTAGAACTTTCGGCAATATTGGTAGCTTTAGTAGTTTGATTCCACTGAATTGTTTCTTGACGAAACTTCTCAAGAACAGATGCACGCTCTGCTTCAGCTTGATCACTATACTGTACATAGAAGACCCATTAGTAATATGTTGATGTTGATGTGAAGTAAAAGCCTCCTAATAGCGAGGATCATAAACCTGTCCGACCTTGTGCAAGTGCAACAATTTCAGGGCACACAACAATATTTATGCTGGTAAACATCATAAATTTTCAGAGAAAATATGCTGGATGAGGCATATTACTTCCAAGCCACCAAGAATTTCAGAGAAAAATGGACAAAAGGAAATACTTGAGAGCAAGTTACAACAAGGTGGTGAAATTGTGTTTGTAAATTACCAGCGGTGACATTGACACAAAGGAGAGGTTGGTGACGGCAGCACAGACGGCATCAAGCTCATCACGGGAGGAAACACATGTTGCAATCGGCAGCCCACTGCGGCGATCTGCGACAACCCCCAGGAGCTCCAAGAGTGTCCTCTGCGCACAATCACTCAATTAGCATAAATCATAATGAATCGAGGCTAACCAAACAGTGGTATCACAAAACTGCAGCACAATCACTCAATTAGTATCGAAGAGATGAAATCCAAGTGCACTGCCGCAACTGCAAACGGAGCGAAGGGGGCGGGGAAAAATAGATACGCACCATCTTGAACTGGGTGCGGTCAACAGCGAGGTAATAGTGGCGGCCGGGGCTGGGGACAAAGGGCATCCCAGGAAGATCAGTTACATATATAAAACGGGGCGCACGATTGTATCGAGGAAGCGACAGGTGCAGCAGCTCCCTCACCTGGAATGGCATGGGACCGCTGCAGGGGAGGTCGGGGAGGGCAGAGCGTCAGAAAAATCTGCGGCGGAGCCAGCGACGGCGATCGGAGACTTCATTGCGGTTCGCCGGATGGGAGGGGATGTGGATTGTGGAATATTCCTCAATGATGCCTTTTGGGGAAGAAACAAGATTCACTATTGACTATTTGCTGTCTTAAGATGAGAGCATCGAGCATGACCCCTAAGCCATCAAAAACAAATTTGAGAGCCAAAGTTAAAAAAAAAACAACTCTAGCAAAATTTCTATTAAGACCATCTCCAGTTACGGGAGCCGCGCATCACACTGATGATTCCATTAAATCAGACCCAGTAATAGATCAGCGACATGCATGCATCCTTGATTAGCGACGGAATTTTTCCCCCACTTACCCGGTCAACGAAATGACCACGTGCGTGCATCATTGGTGTTCACGTAGGCCTATATGCATACGTGGCCACACCTTCTGAAATTACGAGACTCTGTGTTTTCACAGGCATCCATAAGAATTGAGACTAAACTAATGGAACACACTATCAATTAGACACAATCACACATCAGTTCTTACTGGAAGATTGATCCTTATGATTTATAGGAAACAATAAATTAGAGAGTCATGTACAGCAAATATATTGAATGACTATAACAGCAACCTAACAGTTTTATTTTAAAATTTGGACCACATAACTAATTAGATGGATTTACTATAAGACAATAATACCGCTCTCCCAAAGATCAGTCTTAAGTGAAACAATATTGTGATCGCTGTATAATGTGAATATTTTAAATTACTATACCTACAATCTAAGTTACGATCAAAATTTTGGTCACCGGATATTTAAAATGGACACCACAAAACCTGCAACTGCCTAAAATTGATGGCATGAAACAGAATTACCATAAGACAGTGATGCTTATCGAAAGGATTGGTCTATATGAATACACAGGAAACAAGGAAGACTAGTGTATATGATTTACACGGGAAACAAGTATCACAAGATCGCTAAAAACATGAACACTGACTGAACTAACAGCTACCTGAATCTGAATGAGAACCAAAATTATGGAATCTAGTAAGGTTGACTTTCAGAAAACATGAGTCGAACATGAACTCTAGCATAAATTGTGGTAATTCACAATCATAATTCATTGAACCTATTTTTTTTCACCCATCCAGCTCAGTGATATCTCAGATTTACAATATGGGCAGCTAAGGATTGAAGATACTATAGAGAAAAAAAAAATCCCAGTCTCGTCGATTGAACTTAACAACAAAATTAAAAATTGTGATTGATGGTGATTTGTCACAACCTGCTGTTGGCAAGATGAAGGCTCATGTGCACTCTACAACACTATGGGTAAAATATGACCACAAAATTACCATACTACAATGACAGATTGACAGGATTATAAGATACAGAAAAAATAATAATAATACATGAAACAAGGGCATACCAATTTGCTTATTATATCACAGAGACAAGGCATGCCACAGTGACCACTGACCAGCTAATCTGAAATAATTTGGGGAAACTGATATCCAATCCAATAGAAAAGACACGAAAATGATTAGCTATTGGAATGAAACACACACAAATTAATTTAGTAAGTCCAAAAATGGGGGGATTAGCTACAGACCAATCAAATTGATTTAAGTCACAGATGATGTGCAGGTCATGGTGCTTTTCGGTGGCAGGTCTGGAAAGATAAAAGATTCATGCTGTTGATCCAAAAGCGAAGTTACAACCCGAGGGGGGGAAAGCACCAAATCAGAGACTAACCTGGAGGTGCTCCTTTGTGCGTAGATCAGGTGTCCGGGAAAAATATTTTTTCTATGTCATACATTCCAGGGCAGCGGCGGCGGGTGGATTAGCGGCGCTGCGGCGGACGAGGGGAGCGACGGAAACGATGCGTGGAGACGGAGCGACGGAGCGATGTGAGTGCGCCTGGAGTGGGCCGGACGTGAGAGAGCGAAGCGGACAGTTGGACCCAGTTGAATGGGCTGGACGAAAAAAAAAACACTAAGGCCCCGTTTTGTTCCCTTATTAAATTTTAGCCAACTAAATTTTATTTACTTTAGGCCTTGTTTAGTTCGAACTTTTCAATATTCTCCATCACATCGAATCTTACAGTACATGCGTGGAGCATTAAATATAGACAAAAATAAAAACTAATTGCATAGTTTGCCTTTAAATCGCGAGATCAATCTTTTGAACCTAGTTAGTAGGGATGAAAACGGATCGGATACGAACAGATATCACTGATATCATATTTGTTTTCATATTTCTGGTCGATATCATATTTGTTTTCATATTTCTGGTCGGATTCGGATTCGAATACGGATAATGTCAACCATGTCGGATAAGATATGATTAGATGTCGACATCACAAATATATGATTTAAGTATTCGGATACGGATACAGTATCAGATGTTCAATATTCGGACTCGGATACGGACAGATCTAACCCCTCTAAACGAATTCGGTCTCGAATACGGTCGCAAAATATCTGTACCGTTTCCATCCTTACTAGTTAGTCTATGATTGGATAATATTTGTCAAACAAAAACGAAAATGCTACAGTGCCCGAACCCAAAAAATATTGGGAACTAAACAAGGCCTCAGTAGCTAAAGTTCTAAACATATTGACTAAAAAAGAGCTAAAGAGCTAAAATAGTTTAGTCCCACTAGTATTTAAGAATAGCTAAAATAATTTTAGCTAGCTAAAATTTAGCAGGTGGAAGCCTTAGCTATAGATGTATGCCGTTGCGAGAACGCCAAGCATTTTCGAAGAAAACAGTGAGCTAAAATCAACCGCTCCTAGTAACTCAAAACTAAAATCAACCGCTCCTAGTAACTCAAAAGGATATTTACAGAAGGATATCTATTCTACCCGTTCTTGTCTATTCTATTAGTACAAACCTCCTCTTTACAGAAAATAGATAGGTGAAATTTTGTCCATTTTACCAGAATAAGACTTCTTCCCTTCAGTTGAGAGATGTATGTCCAGTATGACCAATCTTGTCGACATAAACCAGTGCCCACCCCCACCCCGGTTTTTTTTTAATGGAAAAAACACAATCAGTGCAATTTCGATGTAGTAATTCAATCTTAAGCCCATCAAAAGCTCACAGCAGCAGTGAATGCCGGGCATCTTTCAAACAATGCAGTCAATGTGGTGAAATACAAATGGAGTTAACAAACCAATGCCGGGGAGATCGAGCCCTTCAGAGATTCACATGATGTTTCAGACAGTTCAGAGGGGCGATCAGAGCTGATCTCAAATGTAAAGGACAGTACAGGCCATGCCAAGTGACCACAGAAAATAAACATCCACCAGGGATTACTATGAAATTAAATCATACAATACGCTCCAGCTCCCTCGCGTAGCTGAGCGTCTGGTTGATGAGCTGCAAGGATGGGATCTCCTTGCAAGGCTGCGACTCCTTCGCCTTCTGGAAGAAGACGGCACCGTTCTTAATCTCCCATTCCGGGTGCTCCTGTTAATGATGTTCACAAGATTTAGACTTTACAGTGACTATCATATGGTTTCACATAGAAATACACTCAGAAAAAGGAGGGGGGAAATTAAAAGACTAAAAGTACCTCTGAGATGTACTCGTGCAGATCTTGGTCAGAATTAAACATAAGCATTTGCTTTGCATCACTTACAGATAGGGAATCATACCCCTTTTCGCTGCACCCAGCGATTTCATCTCTGTGAGAGCAGAAAAACACAATAGCATCTCCATTAAGACAAAATCAAACAATCAAATAACCAGGAGCAATGTCCCCAAAAAAAAATAACCACGAGTAACAGAAGCCCACTCACCTAACTGTTTTGGCGAGAAGGTCCATGAAGTAAACATAGGTCTCATGTGGCACAGCCTGCCGAGCGCTTAACACTCGGTTGTAGGCACCCTCCATGAAGGATTGCTCAAGCTCTACCGCATGCTTAATGCAAGGATGCTCAAGTGCCTTGACAGGTAGAAGCTCCAGCTCAGTGTGGAACTCGGCAATTCTATTCTGAACCAACAGCCTCAGAAGATTGAGTCCCAAAATTGGGTACTCCTCTGGTGAGGGGGGAATTATGCCACTGCATAAATAAATATTATTTGGTATCGTTTAGCATAATACATTTCTGGCATGCTCCTTATAAAAAATACCAGGAGGTAATGTTCGATTGTATTCATAGTTTTGAATATGTTTTGGGTCCTAGAAAGGCAAGCAATTTCCAGTTTGAACTCGTTTTAGCAACTTCAGTGTAATGAAAACTAACAAACACTGACTAAATTAATACTTAAAACAACTTGATTGATAATCTGATGGATCCAACCAATAGTGTCAGGTTTACTTGTCACTTAGACTAGTTATAAACAACTCAAATAAGTCCTTTGGTTCCACTAGTTTAGTATCACAATTTACAAACGCAGGCACATCAAATTTTAATATTGGTTGTGTATAAGAAAAATATGCCTTCTCAGCCAGCTTTTAACTTCTATATTACTCAAAGCATCACATGAATTCAGGATTTGTATTCATAGTTGTGGATCTGTTTTGGGTCCCAGAAAGGCAAGCCTACACGCAATTTCCAGTTTGAACTCGTTTTAGCAACTTCAGTGTAATGAAAACTAACAAATGCTGACTGAATTATAATAACTAAAACTACTTGAAAATCTGATGAATCCAACCGATAGTGTCAGGTTTACTTGCCGGTTTGTCACTTAGACTAGTTAAACAACTCAAATAAGTCCTTCGGTTCCACTAGTTTAGTATCTCAATTTACAAACGCAGGCACATCAAATTTTTAATATTGCTTGTGTATAAGAAAAATACGCCTTTCCAGCCAGCTTTAAACTTTTATTATTACTCAAAGCATCACACGAGTTCAGTCTAAAAAATTAGAAACCAAAGTAATAATAAGGCAAATAAAAGAGAAATTGGGTGACGAGAACTAACCATGTATCCATGTAATAAGGCTTGAGCTGGCAAAAATCGCGTTCAAATGCATCTTGGTCCTCAAGTTTCACACTCAAAACAACAGCATGTTCATAAATGTCCCCTGAAATGTTTTGTGTTGAGTTTAAAACTTTCTCTGTTGAAGGATAACTAGAAGAACTGCATAACAGTTTATGGGCCTCTTGATCTTATCTACTACTAGATTACTAAATAGCTTAGCGATAAGGAAGAAAACATAAGCTAAGAACAGCTTATCTTGCATGTCTGCGTGCAAGAATGGAGATGAAATAAAGCATCAAAAATTTTGCATCAAATGTGATATCCATTATGGTGCTCAACATTTTCCATGAATTAGCAATGTGAATAATCAAGAATGCTATTTTGCATATACTAGAGCACTTATGGATCGCTATGGCATCGACTATAAATACAAAAACATGAGGCCCAAGGCCATCTTACTTGCAAGTTTGAGCTCCTCCACAGCGTTCGGTGTCTGCTGAAACGAGGGCGGGAGGCTGGGGAATTTGGTGAGATGGACCTGCAAAAATAAGTGTTTCACATGTAAATAACAGGGAAATCCAAAGGTAACAATTCATTGAATTCTCACAAGTTTCTCCTGCAAAACCAAATTGGCAACTCAATTGAGCAGCAAAACTAAAGGTTTCCGCTACATTATAACTAAACCTGAAGTTGCTAAGTTGGTACAGGGCAGATCTGTACACACTCGGATCAAATTACAGTAAGGAGGCACAAGGGGACAGGAAAATTTTTACGTAAACCTGCTAAACTCTGTCCTTTCTCCCTGTAAAGTACTTCGGAATGCAAAGTACTCGGGCGCGGATGACATCCACGAAACAAACCCTAAAAACTAAATCGAAAGCGGCCCAAGCACGGCGAAACCTACCGCGCCGGCGTCCCCGAATCAGGCTAAGCCGCAATTGTTTTTCCAAAGTAAGAGGTTATCCCTCGTAACCATCGAGACACGGGTCAAAATTGCATCTTTCATGCCGTCAGCCTGAAACCCCACCCCCAAACCCCATAAACAATACCCGCGAGATCCCCTGGATAAGCTGAAACATCGGGAAGTGGACGGCGGGCGAGACAGATCCAGCGAAGCCGGCTTCCGCACCTTGAGCTGCGAGAGGAGGGTCACGCAGGCGTCGAGGTCGTTGCGGGCGTAGGCCGCCTTGAAGCGGGCGAACATCTGGGTCACCTCTGTCATCTTCGGATCCATGGGCGGAGGAGGCAGGCTGTGGCGCTGCTGGCGGCGGCGGCGTCCTCTGGAGCTCTCTCGGTCGCGGCGATGGGGGACGGACGACGAAAAACTTTGCTTGGGCGTTGGGTTGATGCTTCTCCTTTGGCCTTTATTTGGTTGGGCCGGGTTTGGACTCGGAGTCGGGCCTGGGGGCCTGGAGGGACGTTGCTTCTCAGTCTGGATAACGAGGCAAGCTGGCCCGGCTCGGCCCTCGTTAAGATAATGAACTAGTTTGGCTCGGTTTATTATTTTAACGAGTCAGAGAGTCAGCTTTACGAGTTTGAAGTGGCTCGTTAAATTCATGAGCTAGATATAAAAATACATAAAATATAAAGCTTAAAAATAATCATAATACAAAAATAATATATCTAGTAATTTTAAGTTGGACAAAATATTCATATGAGCTAACATATCAACCATTTGTAAATTATAAGACATGAAATAATATAAAACTAATATAAGTTATGATTACTTTTTCTTTGAAATTGTAGCTTATTTGACTCGTGAGTGGCTCGCAAGCTAGCTCAAGTTGGCTCATTATAGCTAACAAGCTAAAATCTTGGCTCGGCTCGGCTTGTGATGATAACGAGCCGAGCGAGCTAACAAACTTTGAGTTTTTCGTCTAGGCTTAGTTGCTTCTATCCTGTCCATCACGGACTTAGGGTTTTTTCAAACACATGGACTCATATTGGACCTGCACGCTATGGACTTAGGATGCCAGGATTCAGCTTGAGGAGGATATATGCGCTAGCAGTGGCTCAACGATGCAATAGGCAAGGAAGTCGTGGCTCAATGGGTGGGGGGGCCGGAGAGGATGAGCTACGGCACTAGGACTAGAGCACACAAGGGTCGGGCGGTGACAATTTTAGTCGGGAGGCGGCTATGTGAAAGGTCCTTGTTTGGTTTTGGTAATTGAGTGACAACTTAGGTGGACTAATAGTGTTTATGTGAGATACACAGGAGATTAGTCCATAGGTGATGATGTGATGATGGAGGAGCTCATTGCATATGAGACATGACATGGAGTCATGTGACCAAGGTGGAGAAGATCAAGATGAGGCTTGGCTCGATGGACCGGTTGCAAGAGTGAAGGGCAAGTCGGAGGCTTTGAAGCGAGGGACCGCGTGTGACGGTGAAGCTTGAGCAAGACTTGGCGCCGATGGACCGAGGCAACGGTGAAGAGCAAGTGAGGTCAAGATCGATGAACCAATACGGTCGCGTGATGATATGAAGTGGATCATATCATTTGGTGATTGGTTGGTGCATGTGTTGCATCAACATTGGAGGAGATGGAATGGAAAGCGCAAGGCAAAGGTATAACCTAGGGCTTTTCCATTTCACCGGTCATAGGTGTGTAGAGAAGTTTATGACCGGATTTAGGATAGATGGCCGTACTATCAAGAGGGGCAAACTTGTTTGCATATCGGTCATCTAGTGCCACTTGAGCGATCTAACTTTGCATACGTGTTATGATCGAGTGGCGTGGCAAGTTTGAGAGGCTAACTCCTTTGGGAAAATGTTTGTGAAAATGCTAACACTTTTCAAAGGAGGTGGAGTTCCTAGGGTTGAGAGGCGTGTGGGTTCCTCTCTCCCTCCCGCCGAGCTTGCGAGGCGGGATTCGGCGCTTTTGAGAAAATTAAGTGCATATTTTCTATTGCGCCGGTGGGAAGTTTGGAGAAGTCGCGGGAGTGTTTCTCGCTGAGAAACACTCACCGGACGCTGGTGCTGGCAGCACCGGACGCTGGTCTAGAGCGTCCGGTGTGGTGTCTGTGGCGCAAGTGTGCACCGGACGCACCGGAGTGAGTCCGGTGCTCAGCGTCCGGTGTGAAGGCGTTTTGCAACCCTCTCTGCGCACGAGTCCGGTGAGCACCGGACCGTCCGGTGCCCAGCGTCCGGTGAGGTCGCGAGTTTGACACCCTCTCTGCGCATGAGTCCGGTGTGCACCGGACGCGTCCGGAGTGGACTAGTTGAGCGTCCGGTGGTGCTGTGTCTAGCGCGAGCGCGTGGTAGCCGTTGGCGGCAACGGTCGACTTCAAACGGCTAGTGACACATGGCGATCAGCTGAGCACCGGACGCTAGGTGTGGAGCGTCCGGTGGCTTCCTGTGAGCGTCCGGTGCCCACGTGTTTTGCCCAGTGAAGGGGCAACGGCTAGTTTAGCCCTTGGGGGTATAAATAGAAGTGGTGGCCAGCCTTGGCTGGTGCTGAGCACCCTTGGGACTTAGTGTCCATGCTTGGGAAGTGCTAGGAAAGCCTCTAACTCACTTGTGCTTGCAAGAGTGCGAATCAATAGCGAGTGAGTGATTCTAGTGCGTTGCATTGAGAGATTGCATCGAGTGGCACTAGGTGTTCGTGTTGCAAGCCGGTGGTGCTTGTTACTCTTGGAGGTTGCCACCTCCTAGACGGCTTGGTGGCTTGTGACTCCGTCGAAGCACGCAAGGAGATTGTGCGGTGCTCCGGAGAAGAGATTGTGAGGGGTACGGTGCTCACCCCGCGGGGATCGCGAAGAGCAACTCTAGTTGAGCGAGACGTGAAGAGCGACAAGTGGTCCGGCCGGGTCAAGTGCTAGAGCTTGTGGTAAGCACTCCACGTGGGAGAGTGTGACTTGCGGGTCACCACTAGCAAGAGGACCGGCGGCAACCTTGGAGCTTGTCTCAACGGGGACGTAGCTTGGTGGCAACCAAGTGAACCTCGGGAGAAAATCATCGTGTCAACTTTGTTCTTCCCGTTGGTTTGCAAGTCCCTAACACAAGCTTGTATTTACATTCATATATTTGTGCTTGTGTAGTTGCTCTTGTAATTAGTTAGCTTGTGTAGCTTGCTAGTTACCTTCTTGCTTGGGTGGCTAGAAGTAGTTCCCCTTGCGTGACTAATTTGGTTTGTGTAACCTTGTTAGTCACATTGCTTAGTTTGTGTAGCTAAGTAAGTTGCGCTCTCTAATTTGGCATTAGTTGCCTTGTTATTGAGCTTGCTAGTGAGCTTAGGCTTTGTGCGCTTTGCCTCACTAGTTTGTGTAGGAGCTCCCTCGGTTTGTAAAGTACTAGTTGCATAGGTTTGTGTGACCTTGCTCCTAGAATTGTTTAGGTGAGCTCTTGCTAAGGTGGCACCTTGCTTGCTTGTTTAGGATCTTTTCAAGGTGCTAGAGAACTTAGATAGAGGGGTGTAGTCTTGGCTAGACCGATAGTTTTAATTCCTCATTTGTTTCCGTTAGCCGGCGTAGTAAATTTTACAAAGGACTATTCACCCCCCCTCTAGTCCGCCATCTCGACCCTTCAAGTGGTATCAGAGCTAGGTCTCTCATTTGTGGTCTTCACCGACCCGAGAGGATGGCGTCTAGTGGGATAGATGATTGTGAGACACACATTTTTGATGGTACAAACTTTGCACTTTGGAAAAATCACATGCTTGATCATTTTCGTGCAAAGGGACCTAAATTTTGGTGGATTGTCACTAATGGTCTCACACACAACTTGGACCATAAGAATCTCACCAAAGCTCAAAAGGTTCTCTTTGAACTTGATTGTGAAGCTTATTGTTATCTAATGAAATCTTTGAGCTTTGAGTTGTTTGATAGGATAAACTCCAAAGGAACCGCATATGAAATGTGGGAGTCTATCAAAAACACCTTTGGTGATTCCTCGACATGGGATGACGGCAAGTTCAAAAAGGAGGAACCAAAGGTGGAGATACATGAGGATGTTGAGCATGACCACAACAAGGTGGTTGTGGAGGATTGCTTCACCTCATGGTCAAGTGAAGATGAAGATGATGGCTATGAGAGTGATGCTTCTACAAGCTCATCCACTTCATCACATTCCTCCATGTCTCACGGTGACGGCAAGGTATCTATTGGAGGTGTGATTGTTGATTGTGATGATCCAAATTTTGAGCTTGTATGTAGACTCACCAAAGCTTTAAGAAATGAGATGGCTAAAACAAGTAAATTGAAAAATGAAAACTCATTTCTAAAGACCACATGTGAACAACAAAAGCATCTACTTTATGTTACTACTTGTTCACATGAGGAGCTAAAATTGGTTCATGAGGAACTTTGTGTTGCTCATGACAACTTGGTAAAAGATCATGCTTTTCTCACTAAGAAGATTTCTAATGAAGAAACTAAAACTAGTGAGAGCTCATCATTTGGGTCAAATGATCAATCATGTGATATTACTAACCCTTGTGATGTAGGAAAGAAGCATGTATCCACCTCTTGTGATGATTTATTGTTTATGCCATGTTCTTCACATACAAATGCTTGTTCTACTTCTTTGTCTTGTGAGACTAACCTTTTGAAGGAGAACAATGAGCTCAAAAGTGAAGTGAAGAATTTGAGCAACAAGTTAGAGAGGTGCTACAACTCAAAAGTCATCTTTGAGCATATATTGAAGACTCAAAGAATCTATGGTGACAAGTGTGGCCTTGGCTTCAAGAAGAAGATGACAAAGGGCAAAAGAAAGCAAGAGAGAGAAAAGCTTTCTCATTTCATGTGCTATCGGTGCCATGAAGTGGGACATCTTGCTAATGGTTGCCCAAACAAAGAGAAGCTCAAGAAGATGAAAGAAGAAGAGAGGCTAAAGCATGTCAAGTGCTTCAAGTGCCGCACTTGGGGTCATCTCACCTCAATGTGCCCAACCAAGCAATTGGTGAAGCATCAAGAAGAGCCTCAACCTAAGCCACAAGTTGAGCAAGAAAAGAAGCCCCAAGCGCAAGTCAAGTTCAACCATCACGGTGACTTGATGATGAAGAAGAAGAAAACAAGAAGGGGTGGAAGAGCAAGGCATCCAATGCAAATCCAAGATGCCAAGATGATGAGCAAGAATGAAGACAAGAAAAAAGCTTATGCTCACATCAAATGCTTTGAGTGCAAGAATGATGGACACTTTGCCTCGAAGTGTCCTACCAAGCTTGAGAAGAAGGCTCAAGCAACTCTCAAGAGGCAAGGCAATAAGAAGCAACACATGAGCAAGGAAGAAAAGGCTCAATCCAAGAGAAGTTGCTACTTATGCCGGAAAAGGGGACACATGGCTCATTCATGTCCCCTAGGTAATAATTCTAAGCCTATTTCAATTGATGATTTTACAATGCTTAGAAAGGATGGTAATGGTACCTCTATGGTTGCTATTGCAAAACATCCCGCTATTCATACTAAGGCATCGCCTAAGTATGTTGCTCCTAACTTGAGAGGACCCAAACTAGTTTGGGTACCATCAAAGAGTGGATGATTGTTTGTAGGTACCATCGGCATTGGAGGCTTGATTCAATTGATCTTATATTATTCATAATTTGATTGAGTCAAGTATTGAAGCTTAGTGCTTATCTCATCCCAATGCCATGACAAGATAGTGAAGTCCAAGTGTGCTACAACATACAAGTGTCATATTCAAGTTGTGGTGATTTATTGAATTATTTAATGGCTTGCAAATACATGAGTTGAAGCTTGCAAATTAGATGATCATAATCTAACCAAGGTATATCTTTGTTGGTCACATTCATTTGGGTGCATATGAGTTGATTGAATTGGATATATATGCAATGTAGCTTGCTATAAGATGTTTGAATGGATTAAATGCTTAGTAATCAAGTTTGGATTGATTTGGGTTGGATAAGTTCATGAGATGACTTTTAGTAAGTGGATTGAATTGATATATGTCTTGTGAATGCATTCAATCAAGTTGATTTCAAGTTTGATTCAATTTGAAGAAGTATAGCTCAATTGCTTGAAATCTGTCCAATATTGAAAATCTGAGCTAGCTGAGATCAAGTCTGAGTTTGAGTGATCATATCTATTTGGAATGGCTTGAAATTTGGTATGCATGCTGTACACTTATCATAGAAGATGCTGTAGAAATTTCATGAGAATTGGATAAGGGATACTTCGGTTTTGGAGTGGATCTTATCAGCTATAGTGCAGCAGATTTCAGCATGTAGCAGTGGTGGAAGAATTGAAATCTGGTAGCAATCTAAAAGTCAAATGAAGCTCAAATTTTTGCAGCTGCTAGATGCCTTAGTGAATCACATCTCCACCAAATTTCGTAGTATTTGGATCTGTACATTGTAAAATATGGATATTTTTTTTAAAGGGTACAGAATCTGCCAGAAAAGTGACAATTATTGGATTGATCTAGAGTCACTTCAATTGAAAGGTCCTCAAGTTGGAAACATGTTTACAAGTGTTTGAGGCACCTAAGTTTGGTTTTGAATTGATCTAGAAGCATGACAAGTAATGATTACAAGGTCATTTGATTGTGGAATGTACTTGGTGTACACATTTAGTACTCAAATTGAAGATCAAGATCAAACTCAAGAAGAAGATGAAGTTTAAGTTCTAGTGACTATTGGAGATCATTTAGTAGAAAGAAAAGGACTTAAACAAGTAGAAAGAAAAGGACTTAAAGAAGGATTCATGGTTACTCATCACTTTAAGTCCGTCACTTGAATCAATCAATCAAAGTAATTCAAGTAAGTATCAAGAATGGTTCTTTGGAGAGAGGTCACTTCTCCCTATGTGAGGGGCGTGCCGCCCGAGGAGTGGGTAAACCAAGTGTGGTGCTTGGAAGGCTAACATGGAAGTGGTGATCTAAAGGACATTTGAGATGCTTAGTTGAAGCAATCAAAAGGATTGATCAAGAGAGCAAGCAACACCCAAAAGAGAGCTAGTCATGATGTTCAAGTGGTATTCTTATTAGATCTCTCATGCAAGCAATGGTCAAAAGAATAAGCAAGCCAACCACAACAAGATAGTGCACTTGATCATAAAGTGGTTCTAAATTCATATGGGTGAAGATTTGATCTATCAATTGGCATTTATAATTGGTCTTCACCAAGCTTATAGTTGGACTTCACATTGCTATTTGGAGCTAAATTGGAATCTTATTGACTATCCTCTACTCCAACATAGCAAAGGTATCATTGTAATGTGCATGATCATTTCATCCCTTACTAGTATGCGGTTAGTGCATATAGTACATGCTTAATAGGATCATGCATAACAAATGAAAAGTTTTCAATTCATGACCTACCACTATTGCTTGAATGATTAATTGATCTAGTGGTATGTATATGAGTTTGTTCATGAGCTAGTGAACCCAAGTACTTGATCTATTTTGGATTGTTAACAAGTGACAAGTACAACATTGGCAAGATAACCCTTAATCTGAGGTGTGAAAAAGCTTGTCATTGGTTCAAACCGGACTTGGAAGCTTAGTCAAATCAACATAGTTCAAGTCTACAATTAGAAGCTCATGATGATTAGAGTACAAGAACAAGACAACAGACAACAATGCAAATGGATATCTAAACTCAAATGTTTCCTCAATTGGTATCCTACAATTGGTACTTATGATAGCAAATGTTCAAGAAAAACAAACAAGTGGTTCCATACTAGAAGACCTTAATTGATAGAAGAATCCCATATGATATCGGACAAGATATTCCAAATATCACATTTATACATATGGTATCTATCATACAAGAAGGTGGTTCCACAAGTGATCCTCAACGTTAAGAGATCATCAAGCAAAGAGAAGTTCCCTCACCAACAAGATTGACAAGTGAATGACCCATGCTATGACATAGGGGGAGTGCCCCACCAAATGGTATCAAGGTCAAAGATCCTATGTGGTATCTCAAGAGCAATTCAAGTAATGTCATTCCAACACATATGGTGATGTCCGTCAAAAATGCAAAATTCAAGCCTCAACCATCTATCCCAATGCAATCCTTTGTCACAATGAGATTCACTCTTTCTCAATTGGTATCAAGATTTAATTGGTATCACATACCTTTTATGGAAATTGATGACAAAGGGGGAGAAGTTGGAACAAAGATATAATCATGGGATAAGTTGGACAACAAAAGATATGTTTCAAAGGTGAAAGATCAAAGATGGACATGGACAAGGGAGCAACATTAAGATCAAAGATGGACATGGACAAGGGAGCAACATTAAGGAAAAGAGATGGATCAAAATTCTTGGACAAAAGAGAAGCACACAAGTAGGGGGAGCAAGCTCATGAACATTGATTGTTTGCATTTGATTTGTGCATATTCATGTGCTTGCTTGCAATGCATAAGTTTCTAAATACAATACGCATGCTTGTGTGGTGTGTGCTAGTTATAGAACTTGACTGATGATATGATAACTAGCATGCATAGGTTGGTAGCTAGACGTATGTTCTTCAAGTAAAGACTAGACCCTTGCTTTTAATGTTGATCTCACGAGGTTTCTAGTGTTTTTGTTGTCTAGCTACACATGGTGCTAAGGATGGTGTACATTGAATGCTTCAAATGATATCGAATTTGGTATCGAGCTACAAAGGTTTATTCTATACACCTTAGCACTTAGTAGGGTTTTATGGTGCTTATCCAAATCTTGACATAGAGCTTAAATGTTGGATAAGTAGCATAAAATCCAAAACAAGTTAAGCAATTTACACTTGTGTGAAGTGCTAGCTTGAAAAAGCTTTAATTTCCATATCTTTGTAGAGTTGTCATCAATTACCAAAAAGGGGGAGATTGAAAGGTCCTTGTTTGGTTTTGGTAATTGAGTGACAACTTAGGTGGACTAATAGTGTTTATGTGAGATACACAGGAGATTAGTCCACAGGTGATGATGTGATGATGGAGGAGCTCATTGCATATGAGACATGACATGGAGTCATGTGACCAAGGTGGAGAAGATCAAGATGAGGCTTGGCTCGATGGACCGGTTGCAAGAGTGAAGGGCAAGTCGGAGGCTTTGAAGCGAGGGACCGCGTGTGACGGTGAAGCTTGAGCAAGACTTGGCGCCGATGGACCGAGGCAACGGTGAAGAGCAAGTGAGGTCAAGATCGATGAACCAATACGGTCGCGTGATGATATGAAGTGGATCATATCATTTGGTGATTGGTTGGTGCATGTGTTGCATCAACATTGGAGGAGATGGAATGGAAAGCGCAAGGCAAAGGTATAACCTAGGGCTTTTCCATTTCACCGGTCATAGGTGTGTAGAGAAGTTTATGACCGGATTTAGGATAGATGGCCGTACTATCAAGAGGGGCAAACTTGTTTGCATATCGGTCATCTAGTGCCACTTGAGCGATCTAACTTTGCATACGTGTTATGATCGAGTGGCGTGGCAAGTTTGAGAGGCTAACTCCTTTGGGAAAATGTTTGTGAAAATGCTAACACTTTTCAAAGGAGGTGGAGTTCCTAGGGTTGAGAGGCGTGTGGGTTCCTCTCTCCCTCCCGCCGAGCTTGCGAGGCGGGATTCGGCGCTTTTGAGAAAATTAAGTGCATATTTTCTATTGCGCCGGTGGGAAGTTTGGAGAAGTCGCGGGAGTGTTTCTCGCTGAGAAACACTCACCGGACGCTGGTGCTGGCAGCACCGGACGCTGGTCTAGAGCGTCCGGTGTGGTGTCTGTGGCGCAAGTGTGCACCGGACGCACCGGAGTGAGTCCGGTGCTCAGCGTCCGGTGTGAAGGCGTTTTGCAACCCTCTCTGCGCACGAGTCCGGTGAGCACCGGACCGTCCGGTGCCCAGCGTCCGGTGAGGTCGCGAGTTTGACACCCTCTCTGCGCATGAGTCCGGTGTGCACCGGACGCGTCCGGAGTGGACTAGTTGAGCGTCCGGTGGTGCTGTGTCTAGCGCGAGCGCGTGGTAGCCGTTGGCGGCAACGGTCGACTTCAAACGGCTAGTGACACATGGCGATCAGCTGAGCACCGGACGCTAGGTGTGGAGCGTCCGGTGGCTTCCTGTGAGCGTCCGGTGCCCACGTGTTTTGCCCAGTGAAGGGGCAACGGCTAGTTTAGCCCTTGGGGGTATAAATAGAAGTGGTGGCCAGCCTTGGCTGGTGCTGAGCACCCTTGGGACTTAGTGTCCATGCTTGGGAAGTGCTAGGAAAGCCTCTAACTCACTTGTGCTTGCAAGAGTGCGAATCAATAGCGAGTGAGTGATTCTAGTGCGTTGCATTGAGAGATTGCATCGAGTGGCACTAGGTGTTCGTGTTGCAAGCCGGTGGTGCTTGTTACTCTTGGAGGTTGCCACCTCCTAGACGGCTTGGTGGCTTGTGACTCCGTCGAAGCACGCAAGGAGATTGTGCGGTGCTCCGGAGAAGAGATTGTGAGGGGTACGGTGCTCACCCCGCGGGGATCGCGAAGAGCAACTCTAGTTGAGCGAGACGTGAAGAGCGACAAGTGGTCCGGCCGGGTCAAGTGCTAGAGCTTGTGGTAAGCACTCCACGTGGGAGAGTGTGACTTGCGGGTCACCACTAGCAAGAGGACCGGCGGCAACCTTGGAGCTTGTCTCAACGGGGACGTAGCTTGGTGGCAACCAAGTGAACCTCGGGAGAAAATCATCGTGTCAACTTTGTTCTTCCCGTTGGTTTGCAAGTCCCTAACACAAGCTTGTATTTACATTCATATATTTGTGCTTGTGTAGTTGCTCTTGTAATTAGTTAGCTTGTGTAGCTTGCTAGTTACCTTCTTGCTTGGGTGGCTAGAAGTAGTTCCCCTTGCGTGACTAATTTGGTTTGTGTAACCTTGTTAGTCACATTGCTTAGTTTGTGTAGCTAAGTAAGTTGCGCTCTCTAATTTGGCATTAGTTGCCTTGTTATTGAGCTTGCTAGTGAGCTTAGGCTTTGTGCGCTTTGCCTCACTAGTTTGTGTAGGAGCTCCCTCGGTTTGTAAAGTACTAGTTGCATAGGTTTGTGTGACCTTGCTCCTAGAATTGTTTAGGTGAGCTCTTGCTAAGGTGGCACCTTGCTTGCTTGTTTAGGATCTTTTCAAGGTGCTAGAGAACTTAGATAGAGGGGTGTAGTCTTGGCTAGACCGATAGTTTTAATTCCTCATTTGTTTCCGTTAGCCGGCGTAGTAAATTTTACAAAGGACTATTCACCCCCCCTCTAGTCCGCCATCTCGACCCTTCACTATGGCTTGGTAGCGAGGATAAGGCATATATTAAAGGAGGAAGAGAAAAGAAGATTAGAATATGCCAAGTGGCGCCCGCTAGCTCCTAAAGGCTTCCCCAATATCACACGGTGGCTGGTAGCCTCAACCTTGTACATCTCATATCTCATCTGGTGAAAACTGAAAGCAGTCATTCTTGCGTGCATTGAAGAGCTAGAGCAATCTAACTACTCTTTTTTGAGGGATCACAATATGAAAGACAGAACACTTACAGGCGTAGGCTACTGGTGTATCAGAGGAGAGCATTCAAGCGTTGAGAAAATTGATAGCTAGATGTTGCCCTATCTAGGTGGCCTATTACTTCTTTCAAAGGCTAATGCTCCTAGTAGTCTAGGTTGCTGCTGCCCTGAGGCCTTCTCCAACACTAATTTTTCTAGTAGCTCCAAGTGTCATGTAGCATCAGATAAAAAGTATGTGCTCTATACTTGTCATAGTGGCTTGTAAAACCTACATATGCTTAGAGAGATAATGTGGTCCATGCTAAAAAAGAATAGAGAGAGGAAATAAAGGTGAGGCATAATGAAATGAAAAAGTTTCTTTGCAAATCACAAGTAGTGATGGTTTGCATTGTGTGATTAGTAGTCTCAACATTTTGTAATCTATGTAAATTACTTTATTTATACTATAACTACTAGGAGTGTTAACCTCTATTGGTGGTGTTCTGATAACGGTGTGAATTAATGGGTCTATCTCATCCCTTTATTGTTTCTAAAAAGTCAAAAGTCAAAATAGATAGGACTTACCCTATCTTATGAACCAAATAAAGAACAGGACGGTTCAATGCCTAGAAACTAGGTCAGATCTATCCCACCCCATCATATCTCCAAACAAACACATGTTAATTTGGTAGAGCTTTGTCTTATAAACTTTTAGCTTTGTTTTGTTGATTTTATGATGGAGTAATTTTTGTGCAGGCGCACTACGAGGAGTAGGTTGAAAATAACTATGGTGGATATTAAATGTAGAACAATCTTTTTAGCAAAACTCTTGTAGTTTACAATATAAATGGAGAAGTGATTTTTGTTAAACCCCTACCAAAATTTGGGTATATTTTACTCATGATAAAAAGATCCTAGAAGGGCTAAATAAATGTAGCCTAAAACTTAAAAACTTTGCGGCAGATCAAATTCTAGCACCTAATCGAAAACTCCAATCTTTTACGAAATATTTCTAGCGAGGACAGACGGTGAGAGGTGAACGACCTAGGGTTACAAAATTCAATTTAATCAAATATAAACATGTTTTTACCACACGTGTAGAGGAGTGATCCTAGGTGATTTTAAACTATTGCTTGCTCCAACGTCTACGCACAAGATACAACCCGTTCGGTTAAGTTTATCAGCCAAATCTATCAACCATTAAATAATATTTTTTTTCTCACAACAAATTAACCAACAACTGTCATGACTTAACTAATAAGGCAATAGACCGACCCACCATAATAAAAAGAAATATAGGTCCGCGTAATCTAACCACCTGGTGCGGTGGCCAAGTTACGGTCAAAGACCTTTGATACATAAAACCACTCACGCAGTACAAATCTCGCCCGGTGGAGAGGCTGGTGCGGTAGTGAGAATTGAGCAAATCGCAAAACATTTAGTGAGATTATTTCGATTGTTTGCTTCTGTCGACCGCCACCTCAAAAAAAAAAAAAGGTACCAAATTGGGCCTATAATCTCAAGAACACAATGCTATCCTTTCCAGGCAGTAACAGATAGCAAGCCAGAGTGCTACTAGGGCACCTCCAATGGATAGCTCTAAGCTAGTATTAGATGTTACACAAAGAAGAGACATGTCAAAAACTTTTAAACTAACGGAAAGAGAGAAGACCTAAGCTCTTTCAGCGTCACAATTCAACTATTCTATCTGTCCTTTGAGAGGAGAGATAGCATATACCCTTTCAAATTGAATAGCGTGTGTATGAGCAAACCCTAAGGCTGCCCAGATTGTACGTGAACTAGTACTGCCTACACTCCAAACACATCGCACGAAAAGAATGAGTCAACTAATAATAATAATAAACATCTCCAAAGTCATGATATGATTTCACAATAGTTAGCTTGCGGATCCACCATAGCATTCCACATATGCATGCATACAGTTGCTTGTCTGCTAACAAGCTCCAACTACTTATTATAGTTGAAGGCTAAACTCAGAACTGGTTCATGAACCATGTCTCACTAGCACATAAGTTCCACCATGATTGTCTTCATGGATCAATAGTCTGCCTACCGACTGAATTTGAATGAATAAATGAGATATCAGATGGGCCTGAATGCCAAATGAAGCATCTACAACATCTTAGCGTCTTCTATAACCTCTAAGAGTTTATCTCAAGTGCCAAATATCTGTCTCAACAGAATCCGGATGCAACCTGCTAGGTGATAACTTCAATAGTTCATCCTTCAGTCACCAGAAAATTACCAGAAAAATGATGTCACGCAGAAATGTAGAGCAGTTATGAAGGTTTCTAGTGCCAAACCTTGCAGTATGCATCCTTCTGTTGTGCTTGAGAGGGCTTTTCCTTGATGCAGATGACATCCATAAATGCATCAACCAGTTGGGCAACCAAGCTTGCAGGATCACCGATAAGAGCATCTACAAAGGCGCCCACAATTCGCCTGTCCTGTGCTGTTGCCTTCAGGCTGAACCAAGTGAGGAACTTTACACGGAAGTCATTGTCCATGTGCCCTTTATGCTCCAGCCACCTGACCACCTTCACACAGTACTCATACTGCTGCTCCACATAGTTCTTGGAGGCTGAATCTGGGGTGCCAATAAGCAAGTCAGGTTTACTTGGAGCTTCGGAAGGAGAGGAGTTGGAGCTTGCAAATGGTAAAACTTCAGAAGTTGGCGGCAACTGGTTTTCATCATTGTCACTTGCACCATCTAACCTTGCAACCTTAGCCCGCTTGGAATACCGCTCACATGATAAATTGTTCTCACTTGAATTTGTAGAACCCTTAGGTGAATCATATTGAATGGTTCTCTGATGATTCTGCACATTCAAATCCTTTTTCTGATGCTGCATTGAATCCTCTTTGAGGCACATACTCTCAGAGTTCTGAGTTGAGCATTGGCTGCTACCATGGTCCAGGCTGCGTGTACTGCATTTTGCCTCCCACTCAGTAAACCTTTGTATGCTGCTAAAAGGCAAAACCTTGAAGAAGTATTCAGTTGAAGGGCTCAGCCCAGAAACCAGGCACCTAGTATTTGGCCTCAGTATGTGGCATGTGGGCTCTGATGAATAGTTGCAAACCTTGGCACTTCGGTGCCAAACTTTGGAACCATCAATCTGAGGGATACCAATGTTACCCTGATACTTCAGCACAATAGCCACAGAAAATGGAGTGATCTCAACGATTTGGGGCTGGGAACCTGAAAAGATAAATGCCATCTGTTCAGACACGAAGTTGTATGTAACCTGTATGTTTTGTAAGGAAGACTTCTTTTATACTAATGTATTTTCACTTTTTTGGGTAACAAACACAAATATTGCAAATTCTTCACGGAAGACTTCTTGGCATGCAAAATGCAGTTTAAACAAGGAAGTCAGCTATAAGACAATATTACCTAGGGATTTTGAACTATTATTCGACTTGAACTCCAAGATGTTATCCACTGTAGAGTCTACAATTTCTAATGCACTTGAACAAAGCTTCTGAACTTCAGCACCACAAGTAAGCCGGTTCACAATCCCACGCCCCGTGATCACAGAAACCTGATCCAACGCACCACCAACTTCTTTTTCAAGTATTTTCACAGCTGAGCTGATCAGGCTCACTATTTCCTTGTAACGTTCAGAGCCTTTTACCATTTTATAGCTCAGTGACAGCCGCTCACAAAGCACATCAACTCTTCTTGCCTCCCGAGCAATTGCAAGTTGTTTCTGCAAACTCCTGCAGTAGGTAACAGGTAAAATACATACGGGAAGTTTCAATAGCCAGAAGAGGCATGTGTGACCATAATATTATAGCATTTAAAAAAATCTCAAGTTCATTTTTCCTGTACTAAAAATTGTCAGTACTTAGTAAAGGAACAAAAAGCATACTTTTTTGTTATGATAAAAACTACCAAAAGAAGAAAGTATTGCTCCATTAACACAGACAGTGATACTAGTTTTGGATGGTCAGACCTAAATAAGAATTAGGTTAACAAATAGAGTTCATAATTTTTCTATGGCATGTTAATGAACCAAAACAGTCAGAAGGATACCTCATTAGCCAGTTGATTTTCCCACAACTAACACAGCAGAAACTACAGTCTAACTTGTTGCACCCATTCTTGACAATGCCAGCCTTTTTATCCTTTAGAGCACAGTTGAGGTGACAAGAGACACCACATGAACAACCACTGTATGGATTATCAGAGCTGCAAACCAACCACAAGCTAGGGTCTTTGTTATCATCATACTTATTGCAAATGCAGCAAGAGCAACGTTTGCAATATTTATCTCCTGCATTCCGTGTGGCTTGGCATGCAACATTGCTGCACACTACTGAACTACCAGGACGAGCCTCTCTGCGTATTGATGGATCAGAGTTTGCAGTTTTGAGTGGTCGTGATTGTTCCTCAGATTCCTTCATTTGTGTTTCATCTTTGTTATCCCGCCCTGATAACATAACATTTGCATTATCATCCTTGAGTTGTCCATTCTTTCCACTGTTTCGTGAAACTAACTTCAATAGATAAGCAATCATCTTAGCTTTTGGGACATTGGTATACTTCCTCTCCTTGCCCAGCTCAGCACAAATAAGCTCAAGAAGTTCCCTGCGGGTCCAGCACTGAAGAATCTCCACGGCACCTTGCGGCCATCTTGCAACTTCGTACACTAGTTGTCTCTTGTCCATCAGGCTCATCCCATTTTGTTTTTCTGGATCCATCACAATTCCTGGATGAAAGAATTATAAGACATAGCAGCTAAACAGTATTCAAACTGTGTGAATCAAGTATATAAATACAAAGAAAGCACTATTGTGCAAGAGAACAGAATATAAATGAACAAAAACCAAAGGGAAAAAAGGTATATCCTTTTATCATTTAATCTTTAGAACAATAAAATAAGCATTCTTGAGAAGCTACATCATCAACAAATTATAAGCTATCCAACCATATATTCTTATGATAGCCATCAATCTGTTGCTTCTCAATGCTAAAAGCACATCCTTTTTTTTAGATCAGCACATCCTTTTCTTTGTAGCACTGATATGACACAGTTAAGTTCACGCATGCTCTTGCCGCTGCAGTAAAACATGTGTCATCATGGCATCTGTCCTTGCACTATATAAGTTCCTCACTGTTTGAAAAAATTGAATGGTTATATGGTATCACTTAGTGTAGACATAGCTAGAGAACATTTCTAGTGTGTGATCCTAGGCATGTGATGGCCTTTTCTGATGTAGACCGCACCATAGCCATCTACTAAATAACTACATTATAGCAATTAAGTAATTCATAATCAAACGACACCAGCAAGCATGGAGAACTCACATTCATTCCAACCAGTCATCCACTAGATCAGTCACCAACTAAGAAATGAATGACACCTCATATCTTATGGAGGTGCAAAACTCACTCTACTGATTTGCATTCTCTCATTTCCATTTCTAATTTCCTTTTCACCCCTATGATCTGATGTTTCTGAAGTTTTATATATCTGTTGTTTGTAAATATATGTAAGTTTTGCAATATTATTTCTCTAATCTCTTCAAATCTTTATCAGATCCAATCTAATCTGTTCTTTGGTGTACGCAAAAAAGAGAAGGTGATTACGTTCTTCTGTTGATTCATAGATGTCATCGATGAACCAGCTGTCTTTGCAAGTAATGAATTTTATGGTTATAACTTATAAGGCAACTGTAAAGAAATACATCACAATATTTCACTCAAATTCTCTGTATCTTATAATCTGAAATCACACGGATAATTGAATTATGGAAATAAACAACAGAAAATGTTGATGCTTACATTATTCTATGAAGGAAGTCTGAAGACACTGGGTCACAGCACGCACAGGGGTGCTGCAATAGTGCATACTCACCAACCATGCGGCCAGCAGGTCTCATTCCCACAACTCCAGCATTAATTTCTTATACTATTTACATTTTCTTACTTTTGTATATTGCCAGACTTAATAATATTGTATTCCTTTTGCATTAACTCAAATGTTTGTTATTATGATGCACATGCGAATTAGAGTTCAGGAAAAAATATATTCTATGTATACTTAGTCAATTCAGGGAAGATCAGTTCCTTAAGATTAACAATGGCGATCAAAGCCAGCTTGTACTGTTCAAAGAATAACAAGAAGATAATGATACTAAAAAATAAGAATTTATATTGATTATAATTTAAGGACTTTATTGCTGAAATTGTTGCGTTGTTATTCTGATCAAGTTCAATGTTTTTGTTTTTTGAATGTTGTTTTTACATATAAGTTTTGAAGGGAGCACTGTTTTAAGGCAATGATGAATCATGGATGCATTTTTACAGTTTATATTAATTTCCTCAGCTAAATAAAAAGATATTCAAGTACAGTAATAGTACTTAGATATGCAAAATTACACCAACGCAACACACATGAGGAACATCTCATGAACATTTAATGATGCAAACCAATTGAATACTTATACCTCTAAATAAAGAGTACAGTGCACTTGCACATACTCTTAACAAACTAGACGCTCAAAAGTATGATTTTAGTTTATATAGTTTCTCACATCATACTACAACGAATGTAGACATCTGACCCTTGACAATACTTGAAGTGACAAAAAAAAGTTGAAATCAGAATTCTCATTTGCCTCTTTTATCAGTACTTCAATTGGGTGATACTTCTGGGCAAGAATTTTAATAATTTATGTGCACACAAGAAAATATGTGCATCACTTGCCTTCAGATATCACTTATTTACTTCTACTGTTCTACACCATTAATATGTGAAGTCTTAGGTGACTATTAATTTCATATACCACTGTAGGAGAGTAACAAATTTAGAGAGGCAAAATCATGCACTGTCGGTGTAAAAGACGAGGTTAAATACATGAATTTCTCGCTGTCTTCAAACTAAAACAAGTGTACATTTTCCTAGGTCCAATCTTGAGAAAAATGTTATTAGTATCTTGAGCTGACTATCAGGAAAGAAAGATAATATTGGCAGTTGATGCTACTTCACTCTATTTGTTCTTAGTAGTAACCACAACATATAATGGCCTTCACACATGTAGCATAACTACAATTCATGAAAGTGTGAAACTATCTTTGAGTAATCTTAAACCTTCTAGCCTACAAATAGAAAATTGGTAAATCTTAAATTATTTTGCATATACCACATAAAGGGTCAGAAATAGAAAAGGCGACCAAACATCATACAATCCAGTGAACGTTCATAATCCCTCAATATTACTGTATTCACCTATCTCTGGACTCAGGTGCACAAAGAAAGTCATTTTACGTGATATGATTTCTAAAGAGCAAAGAAAAAGAAGAGTAAGTGAAGCCAAACAATGGTCTTAAGGCGGTGAGGCAAGGTGAGATGACACCATATACGAGTCTAGATAGAATATAAGCAGCAAAACAACAAGGGAGATTGGAAGAAAAGGGGGAAGAAAAAGGAAACGGAAAAGAAAAAACAGAAGGGGAAAGAGACAGGAGGAAACTGGCCCAGCCCACCATGCAGCCCATATCTTAACCCTCCAATAGTACATTAAGCAACCTGAGGCCCCAGGTGGCCGATGACCCCTACCAACTCCCATAGCAGCGCCGCCATTCGCTACCTGTCTCTCCCATAGCAGCGCCACCATTCGCTCCCCGTCTCTCCCATAGCAGTGCCGCCGTTCGCTCCCCGTCTCTCCCATAGCAGCGCCGCACTCCCTTCCCCGCCTTCTTCCTCTCTCTGCCAGCCATCAGCCACTCACAGCCACTTCCCTGACAGTCAGATGGATCTATTCTGCCACTCCCCTTCCAGATCAGCCATCGCCGCAGCTCCCTTTCTAGATTGGCCACCACCACTGCTGACCAAAGAGGTTTGCGCCAGCCACCAGAGTCAAAGCTGCCAGGAATGGGTAAGCTGCCGCTGCTTGGTCTCCCGTTCCCCTCTTGTTCTTCTTCTCTTCTTCGTTGACACTGATTTTGATAAGGTGAAGCAGAAACCTAGAAGGCCAAAACCACACAAGTGCCATGTTGCCTAGGCGTTGTTTTAAGAATGAAGCTAGATTCTCTTCAATTCTTTAATAATACGTCACCGTATGAGGTACGTCTATGTCGTTTCTATAAATTCAAAACTTATGACGCACATCTATGCCGTGTATTTATATAAATTCACCTAAGAACTCTGCGGTTACAGAGTCATTGCCTTGGCAGGAATTTCATAAAGTAAGATTTAATTTCAATCACATAACTAGATATGTATAGCCTATGACCATAGTTCTCAAGGCGTCGCCTAGGCGACGCCTAGGCGTCCAGGCGCCCCCCCATCGCCTTGCAGAATCACGCATTAGGCGAGCAAGGCGGGCGCCTAGGCGTCCAGGCGCCCCCCCATCACCGTGCCTCGCCTTTACGCCGTAAGAACTATGCCTATGACTTCCTATTTATACAACATCACGCATTACCCTAAACATGATAGGATCACCAAAACTGGGCATTGGTCAATTATTGCTAGCTCATACCTCAATTCGGTGATCAAATTGTTGGATATTTCCATAACAATCCATAATTGCTATTACAGTTTAAAAATTCATTCCAAGATTGCATCACAAAGCATTACCGAGTTTCAGGAGAACGTAGAAGCTAAGAAACTAACAGCCCACTGCCCAACAGATCACAATTTCAAACGCTGGCCTCAAAGGAAAGTATCACAGAACAGATTGAAAAGAAAGAAGAGTGGAAAATGAAATATGAGGGATTAGGTGCTGCAAAAAAGTAGCACAGCACAGATTGAAAAGAATGAAGAGTGGAAAGTGAAATATGAGGGATTAGGGTCCTTGTCACCTTCCACTGCCTTTAGGGTTTAGAAATTGTCATCACCTTGGCAGCCTTTTAGGGATTATGGATCCTCAGCACCACAACTGCCAATCTTGCGAGGCTTTCGCACAACTTGCCACAACAAAGAGAAGCTTCTTTGAGAGTTCATTCAGGAAAGGAACTCTTATTTCTACAGCGGCAGCCGGCAGAAATATGTAATCGACTGACCAGTGTTCTATTAGGCAAGTTAGGAGCTAGGTGGCAGCGTCTTGGCACCTAGCACCCAGAGTGACAACGAAGTACCCAGGTGTCCAACTAGCTTGTGTGTTGTGGGCAGCAGCCATAGGCAGCAAGTTTGTGTGCAACTACAACCAGCCTTGAGTTATTCACTTCATGATGCTCATATAATCGCCAAGCAACAAGTGAGTAACTACATAGCTAGTCTCTAGACTCTAGTTGACCGTGGGCCCTGGGTTGCGTAACATTTATTTTCTACGTATTACTCCCTCCATTCCTGTACATCAGGATTAGGAGCCTGTTTCCAAACACCAAGATGCTCCTCGAAAGCAAGTCCTTGAATTAACTGTGTATCGATTAACCCTCGCTGCAGTCCAACAGAGGGGCTAGTCCAATCAATGATTAATGGACACTTCAGTTTGCATGCAGTGAATGCTTTGATTTCTATGCATGGAGTAACTACCAGCCACAATCCAGCGCCCCACCTCCTATTGTGGTCAAAAGAAAAAAGTGCCCCGCCTCCTATTGTGGTCAAAATAAAAAACACTTTAGCGCCTGGTAATACCGAATGGAGGGAGTAATGTTACCAGAAATGCCCAGGTTTTGCAATTATAATTTCCAAAAACTCCAAGTCAAACCCAAATCATAGTTTATCTATTATTACGCAGGTTTGTGATCTCAAGTTCTAGATGTTTATGTTTAGATGTAAAAAAAAAAAGAGTTTGGTTTTAATTGCATTAACATGTTCCTTTGATTAGAGGAGCTGTCCTACCATGTCGTTTAACATTGCAATTAAGGAAAACAAGAGAAGCGAAAAAAGATTGGGCAGAACCCAACTCAGGGAAAAGCATCGTGCACCCACACAGATATGGAAGCAGCAGCGGAACATATAGATTTCCTTATGAAGGCACAACTGAACTTGTCAAGAAGGTCACATCATAGTGTACGTACACGCATTAGAGTGCAAACAACAAGTGTATCAATAGGCAGTAGGAGCCGTCAAGGCAACAATTCAATACAAGCAGGTGAAAGACGATACAGGAACAATTTATATACATAATCGAACGGCATTCTCCATCTGCAGGAGCAAAGTAGTGAGTTTACCGGCCAAGCAGAAGCCGCCCGGTCGAACAAGGCTGCCACTCGTCACTTCAGCTAGACTTAGCTACCTGCAGAACATAACGAAAAAGTGGGGGGGACGAACATCAGTGCGGCGCCTCGGACACACACGTACACGCTCCTGGACTGTAGAAACAGGCAGCAAACCAGCAGCATTGTACAAAAGGAAACCGCTGAGGTCAATGCCGAGGAGAACGAGACCCCAATCGCAGCACAGAAGGAGGAGGGTCACCGATTAGGTTATTAGCACCCCCAAAGCGAGCGCGGGGCAAGTGAGGCAACCAATCTATCGGCACACAATCTATCTGTACGGATGGGGGGCTCCCGTCCGAGGATGACGATTTTGGTTTTCGGGGGCTTCGATTCGATTGCTCAGCCTTCTCTAAGAGAAGATGGGGGAGGGGAGAGCTGAAAATCGGGCAGGAGCTTACCGGATCTCCCTCCGCGCGACGCCATTCCGAGGCCCCGGGCCAGTAGCGGTGGGGGTGGGCGGGAGGGAGGGAATTGGAGGAGGCGGCGGCGGCGGCACCGGTGGGAGGAGGACGGGCAGGCGGCGGACGTGCTCGGCGGCGGTGATGGTCCCGAGATGGTGCCGTGGCCGTGGTTGTGGTGGTGCGAGAGGCTTTTGAGACCGAGACGGAGACGAGACGAGACGAGACGAGGGGGCCACGCACGCCAACGCCACGGCCACGGGGGGTGCCTGCTGGCCTGGGAGTGCAAGACTAGAGGCAGCAGTGGCAGCGCGTGGTGGGCCGGAGAGGAAGCGTGGACCAAGGATGGTGGAGGCCCACTGCGCAGTACAAAAAGGTAGCCCATGCTGCTAGCGCAGTACTACAACGGTACTACTTGGTGCATGCAGCGAGCAGCGTCACCCCCACACATCTTCATTTCTGTCATGCCATCCGATCTTGTTTAGGCCTTGTTTAGCCCAAAATCTAAATTTTTTTAATATTTTTTATCACATCGAATCTTGCAGCACATACATGAAGCATTAAATATAGGTAAAAAATAACTAATTGCACAGTTTGTTTATAATTTGCAAGATGATTCTTTTGAGCCTAATTAGTTTATGGTTGGATAATAATTATCAAATACAAATGAAAGTGCTACGGTATTCAAAATAAAAAAAAATTGCCAACTAAACAAGGCCTTAGTTTCTCCCCTTAAAAGTTTACATCCTATCCATCGAATGTTTAGACACATACTCCCTCTGTATAGGATTTAGAAGTCGTTTTGGACAAGATTTGGGTCAAACATTGGGAATATAAATCATTAATATTCCGTAACTTCTAAATTGTTGAGTTTGTAAATATGAAAATTATATGAATAGTTTTGTCTTGAAAAATATTTCCATTAATAACTTTTCGAGATTTTCAATATTTTTTTGGTCGTTTCTTTGTTCGAATATATTTAAATTTTTGAATTAATCCACCATGGTGTCTTGATATTTGGGTTGAACTCATTCACGCTTAAAAAAGGAATATGAAGAGAGTAAGTAGAACTAAATAACGTCTTTTTTTCAAAAACCTCTAAATAGCGTCTTCTACCAAAGATGATATTGAGTAGTGACTATCAACAAAGATTTCCCCCTATGTTTTTACCAAAAACATTGAGGGTCTCTTTGAAACACACGAAGAAACGTAGGATTTTCGTAGGAATGCAAGTGCACAACAGAGGATTGGAAACCCATAAAAATACATATGCATAAGCATAACTGTTTGGATAGAACACAGGAAATGAATTAGTTATATGGTATTAATCTTCTCAAATGTTCCACTTTACGAGTTTTGCATCACTAGCATGAGGCATGTTTGCCTTGATCCTACACAAAGGAAAGGAAAAACAAATGAAATTCAATTGTTCAAGTGGATATTTCTTTTTCTATGATCTTCCTGTAAAGTGTCATTATACGAAATTTTTGTTTTAGTTTTCTTATGGTCCAATCCTCCATTCCAAAGACATGAATGGCCTATTTAGAACGCAAGAATTTTACAGGAGTTATACATAGAAATCAGTTCATTCTTCGTAAGGAAAACACAGGAACGAGAAAAAAATCCTGTATTCCGAAGGGGGTCAAAAAAGTGTACAAATCCTATAGAAAATGAAATCCTCCATTATTCCTCTAAAATTCCTTCAATCCAAAGGAGCGCCCTGAGTCTATGGAATAGTCATAAACAAACAATGACCATCAACAAAGATATCCCCTGCAATTTCACCGAGTTCGTTCTTCCTAGGCCTTGTTTAGTTTCAAATTCTTTTGCAAAATCGATAATATAGCACTTACGTTTATATTTTACAAATATTGTTCAATTATAAACTAACTAGGTTTAAAAGATTTGTCTCACAAATTATAGGCAAACTACGTAATTGTTATTTTTTTATCTATATTTAATGTTTTATGCATGCGCCACAATATTTGATGTGAGGGAGAATTAAAAAATTTTGTAAAATTTTTTAAAACTACGTAGTACCTCTTGCATAGTGCGTCAATCAATGCATTAACTTCGACGTCTTGTGCTTGCACTGTCTGCCCATCACTCTGCTTGGAAAAGCTGGACCTCATCTCCTCGAGCACAATTGACGAACCTTGGGCCACTCCCCGGGTTCATCGGTGTCAAATTGTGTTTAGTTCCTTCTGAAATTTTTTCGAAATACTGTAGAATTTTCGTTTGTTTGTAGTAATTATTGTCTAATCATGGACTAATTAGGCTCAAAATATTCGTCTTGTAAATTTCTACCAAACTGTGCAATTAGTTTTAAATTTCGTTTATATTTAATACTCCATGCATACGTCTAAAGATTTGATGTGACGGGAAATCTTAAAAAGTTTTTGGATTTTGGGTAGAAGTAAATAAGGCCTAGGTAGTAAAATTGTGGTATACTCCCTCTGTCGACGACGCTATGGGATACGTGTTAATTAAATTTTCTCAATTTTAGTTAGGTTTATAGAAAATATGTGTAACGCTTATATCTCCAAACAAGTTTATTATAAAGTATATTCAATGATCTATCTAATGATACTAATCATGTATTATAAATATTAATATTTTTAATATATAATTGGTCAAAGTTGACTTCTTGACGAGTGAGAATGACATCTATTTTAAGATGGAATATGTGTGATCCATTATTTAGCCATTAAATTGCCTAGGTCCGCTACTGCTTGGAAATATATAGTATGTCAAATTCATGTAAACATCGTAGTTATTAGATGTAACCAAGATACACTAACTATATGTTATTGTAGACATGACAATAATATGTAAATACTTCCTCCCCTGTAAAGAAAGTTGTTTTAAACAAGGTTTGAATGAGACATTATTAGAAATATAAATCATGAATAATTTTTAAGTTTTCAGTTTGAAATATGAAAACATATGAAAAATTTGTCTTGAAAAAAATATTTTTATAAAAATATACACCACTTTTTGATATTTTTTTTATAAAAATAAGGACTCAAAGTTAGGCTTTGAAGATCGTATCGTTGTCTTAAATGACTTTTTTTATAAGTACCAAGGGAGTATGCCATTTTATCTAACGGACATGCAAGGTGGGAACTGGCCACGTGAACGGGTACAGTGAAGAACATGGAGACAATTTTCTTCAATCTTCACTGCTCAATTTAGAGAGGTCCTTGGCACGGCTTCCTTGGTTGGGTTGGGTAGCTGGGTTTGGTTTCCACTTGCTTCTAATTATTAAGCCGTGCTAAATATCCTGTTCTTTTTTCTAAGCCAAAACGAGAGGAGCCAAAGCAGTCTTATGCCGCCTATAAATCCAAGACACCAAAACGTGGTTTATGTTTTTTTTTACAAAACATACGCGAGCTTTATTAAAGATAGTTATCTCTCTTATTTTAGGAAGCCATTCGGCGTATTTTATTGATCTTCAAAAATAGTTACATCATTCACCAAGGCTTCTAATATAAAGCTAAGGGATTCATCGACCTAAATACAAAAAGATTTAGATGTAATAACTACCCTAGCTAATTCATGTGCCACCCTATTGGCTTTCCTATTACAATGTTCTATAGCTATTGAAACATACTCTTGCCAAAGCTGATTACATGTCATAAACAGGAGAACTTGTCGTAGCTGAGAAACCATCTTGCATCATTGTTTCTACTACCTCCACACAATCTGATTAGATCATGAGCTGAGTGCATCCAATATTCTGAGCGAGCAGCAGACCCTCCTTGAGAGCAATCACCACTGCCATCGCTGCATCCACCACATGCTCCATAAAACATGAGCCAGCCGCTATAAAGGATCCACTCGAGTCTCTAATAATTGCTCATGTGCTGCCAGTGCCCCGATCAGACTTATAGCTAGCATCCACATTTAACAGTAACTTGCCTTCTGGGGGTTTCTTCCATCCTTCTTGTTTCCTAGTCTTCTTCTTCTTTGCTCTTTGAAATTTTGTTGTCAACGTTGCAATAGACATAGTAGCTCTTGTCGGATTTTGAACAGTTTCTCCATAGACATACTTCCTGCATTCCCACCAGTTAGGATTAGTTCTGCAAAACCTACTTGATTCAAAGATCTTAGTGTTCTTGATAAATTAATTATCTCAGCCACCAGCATTGAACCAGATCGGTCGACTTCAATAGATTTTGAATTTCATTTGCAGCTATCTGATATACGCCAAATCTGTCTAAAACAAGGCCTTGATCAGATCCTCGTCCCATGTTCTAGTAATTGGATTTATGAGCTCATCAATAGTAGTAGGCAGATTGTTTCCTCTTGGTGTTTGAACTTCCATACTGTGGCTTGAAGGAATCGAGTTGTCTTAGTACTAGCTCTTCGATGATGGTTCTCACGAGTCACGACAATAGATAGGAAACAAATCATCAAATTAGTAATAATTACATTAAATGCCACGACCTGTTTCCAAACAAGGACACTTTAGAGCAAGTATTATAGTGAGCTGTAAGCTGACTAAATGCTGAGGTGGAGGGAAGGGATGAGAGAGAGAAGAAGTAGGCTGTAAGCTTACCGCCAGCTTAGGCACAAGAACCAAAAAACTTTGTGAGAGAGATAAGTGGGTCATATATTAATAGTAAAGAGCTAATTATTGTACGGGTGGGATGAAAGAGGCTGGAAGAAACCTTACAGCCAGCAAATGAGATGTATTATTAAACTTGCTCTTAGGCCCTGTTTAGATTGCTGATGAAAATTTTTTGGGTGTCACATCGGATGTGTCGGAAGGATGTCGGGAGGGGTTTTTTAGAAACTAATAAAAAAACAAATTACATAACTCGTCAGGAAACTGCAAGACAAATCTAGTGAGTATAATTAATCTGTCATTAGCATATGTAGGTTACTGTAGCACTTAAGACTAATCATGGAGTAACTAGGTTTAAAAGATTCGTCTCGCGATTTTCAACCAAACTGTGTAATTAGTTTATTTTTTTATGTAAATTTAATGTTCCATGCATGTGTCCAAAGATTCGATGGGATGGATAAAAAAATTTTGGGTGGCAAACTAAACAGGGCCTTAGACATTGTCATAGTTTTCAATGCTCTTATACCACGTTGGAAACAATGTAACCACTATAAAACTTTGATAATCTCTCTCTTCATTTATATTATGCCATACCAGAGTGTATTTGTTAAGTTGATAACTTATTAATTAATGTTTATGAAACTCTCATGATTTTTTTTCTAAGACCGGGCTTGAGAAACAGAAACTGTTCTTTATTTAAACATTTCTTATAGGTCCTGAGGCCTTGTTTAGTTTACCCCAAAATCGAAATTTTTCAAGATTCCCCGTCACATCAAATTTTACGGCACATGCATAGAACATTAAATATAGATACAAATAATAACTAATTGCACAATTTACCTGTAATTTATGAGACGAATCTTTTAAGTCTAGTTAGTCCATAATTGGATAATAATTATCAAATAAAAACAAAAAGTGATACAATGCCTAAAAACTTTTTACATTCTCAACTAAACAAGTCCTGAGTTTCAATAGAAAAAAACTTCTTTTACATAGAAAGCAAAGCCAAGAGTCATGTTTGGAGAAACTGGGCCCCTGCCAAAGGCCCATTATTATTTCTGTACTTGTAGGGTGCAAAGAGAAATTTTCAAAAATTACCGGACCGACTCCATGAATTGCATTCAATAGTCGATCAGTAGTTTAGTACAGCAATGCTTCATTTCATGGTACTATATATGTCCATCGGGGAAGTTTACACCAATCCTCCAGCTCAAGTTTCCAACATTACACGGCAATTCCATTGGATTTGGATCTCGCCACCACCGACCGACCGAGACCGCCGCGTCGCGCGCGCCATGGTTGTCGAGGCCGCCGTCTCCGGGAGCCCGCCGCTGGCCGTCGGCGGCGTGGCCGGCAGCAGCAGCATGGGCGTGCACGGGCACCGGCTGTCGACGGTGGTGCCGAGCTCGGTGACGGGGGAGGAGGTGAACTACGAGCTGGCGGACGCCGACCTGCTGCACAAGCTGCACTACCTCCGCGCGGTGCACGTGTTCCGCGCGCCGGCGGCGTTCGCCATGGAGGCGCTGAAGGAGCCCATGTTCCCGTGGCTGGACATGTACTTCCCCGTCAGCGGCCGGCTCCGGCGGCGCCGCCAAGCGGAGGACGGCGACGGCGACGGCAAGGACGACGCCGCCGCAGCAGCGGTGGGGCGGCGGCCGTACGTGCGGTGCAACGACTGCGGCGTGCGCGTCGTGGAGGTGGCCTGCGACGCCACCGTGGAGCAGTGGCTGGAGGCGGAGGCGGAGCGCGGCGGCCTCTGCAAGGCGCTGGCCTACGACAAGGTGATCGGGCCGGAGCTCTTCTTCTCGCCGCTGCTCTACGTGCAGGTATCTGCATATATCGTGCCAAATAATTGGCCTCTCACACACATCTACTCTCATTTTAATTTCTTGCAACTCACTTTTAATAAATACTACTAGTTTAATACGCGGATCATAATGTTTTCTTAAACGCGGCTACGTACGGCAGGCGAATAATGCTGGTCTGAACTTTATACTAGAGTTTTGGAGGTGCATTTGGGGTTACAGACTTAGAGAGAGAGAGCAATGTAAAAGATGTGCTCACGTTACATAAATAACATTCTCATATTCTGTTTGGAACAAAGGAGTACTCAATCAATTCTAAATTATAAAATGTTTGACTTTTTAACATCAAGTTTAACTACTCATCCTAACAAAATATCATTTCTTTTGTCGTGGCTTGATTTATTAATAAAAGTTCTTCAAAAATGAATTAAATTTAGCTATGTTTTCATAATTTGTTAATAAGATGAGTGGTTAAACTTGAGCTAAAAAAATCAAACGTCTTATAATTTAGGATAAAGTACAAGACATGAATAGAAAAGAAAAAACCCTGCAAGAATAGGATGGAGTGAATAGTGAAAAATTTTGTAGATTCCAAAACACATAAATAGATACTTTGAGCTGTTTGGAATGCAGGAGAAAATGTCCAGAACATGGACCAACATAGCAAGAGGAGCAAATTTTCTTTCCCTTAATTGAGTTGGAGCTGAGTGAAGGTTTTATTTCCTACATTTTTCACTACTCTGATTTCCTTTCCTTTGGAAAGGAACTTAAATTTCCTTCGTTTCAAACACTATGATATGATTCTTTTACATTTTTTAGAGTTTATTATTTCAAAATTCATTTAAGAATCCATTGATCCAAACATGGTCTCAAAGTTACTGAACCCAAAGTCGAAGCACGGAGGGTACCGCAGTTGAGCGGATCATAATTTCAATTGTTCTTAAAACAACGGGTGGTTGAGATGCGCTAGCACTAGTACATGTTCTTCACTTCTCACTGTAGGTGCATTGCAGCCGCACAGAAACGGGCGCTCATGCACATGGAGCTACTTGAAGTGTGAGGCGACAGACTAGAGTGATAGAGTAGCATATACTGTTGTGTCCCTTGTCCTTTCAAGTACTAGAATTAAGAGCCGATAATAATTAGTGTTTTTGTTTTATTGGCTTCGACTCCATCATACAAAGAAAAAAAGGCCAGAGCCGTTTATCATAAGCTCGTATCAAGATAGTACTACCGCGCCCCCCCTAATAAAAAGAATAAAGAATGTAATTCTAGGTTTAATCAAAGTCAAACTATCTTTAGTTTTACTTTATGAAAAATATTATCAACATAAACAACTATAGATATATATTAATATATTCCATAGCAAACCTAATAATACATATGCAAAGTATATCATATGTATTAATATACTGTTCATATAAATTTGGTCCAGATTAAGATGTCTTGACTTGAACCAAAGTTGAAATTGCATTCTTTCTAATATGAGTGAGTACTTTGTCTTGGAAACCTTCAATGCGGTATACAGTATTATCATACTCTATTCCTTATTTCTCAATAGCCAAAAAAGATAGCGGAGTTGGCTATCTGAAGTATGCACAGAATATAGAGAAGCTGTTAGAGGATGAAAAAATATAGACAATAGTTTTTATTAAAACGGCTCTATAAAAGAGTATTTAAAGAGTAAGTTTAAGAAAAATTGTTGAAGGATTTAGAGAATAAATTTAAGAAAGACCATTAGAGATACTCTTAGCTAGCTTAACCACTAATCGGTGCACTAATAATAGACAAAAAGATCCACATTCAATTTTTGTCATGCAACTGTTAGTTGGGATAGAAGCACCACCTATGTAAACTTTATATGACCTTTCAGAAAAATTATTGTTTTACAGTTTTGACTAAAATCAAACATTTCTATCTTTAATCATTAGTTTCTAGAAGTCATATAATTTAACTAAGATTTTCTTTAGATTCATCGTGAAAAATATTTTCATGATAACAATTTGTATGCTACTAGATTATCCAAATTTGTATGAATTGATCCTCAAAGATAATTTAGGATAAAGATAGAACTACAAGCTTTATGAACTTATGAATACTATAGGTAGTATTTCATTTTAGGAGCTGGTGTATTTTGTTTTTCTTGCTCTTCCAAATAGTTTTAGCCTTGTTTACTTGCAAAAAAATTTGCAAAATGTGAACAGTAGCAATTTCATTTGTATTTGACAAATATTGTCCAATCATAGGCTAACTAAGCTCAAAAGATTCGTCTCGCAATTTACATGCAAAATGTGTAATTTGTTATTTTTTTAACCTATATTTAATGCTTCATATATATCCGTAATATTTGATGTGACGGGAAATCTAAAAGTTTTTGTAAAATTTTTGACGAACTAAACAATGCCAGCTTTTGCTGGCACTAACTGAGCGGCAAGTACTTGAGCAGGTCACCAGCTTCAAGTGCGGCGGGATGGCCCTCGGCTTCACATGGGCGCACGTCATCGGCGACATCCCCTCCGCCGCCGCCTGCTTCAGCAAGTGGGCGCAGCTCTTCAGCGGCAAGAAGGCCCCGGCACCGACCCTGAGAGACCCACTCGCCATGCCGCCGTCGGCGGCCTCACCTGCCAGCGTGGCGGCCCCGCCGCCGTCGGTCAAGGCCACCGCCGCGCCCGTCGGCGATCACTGGGCCGTCCCGACCACCCGTGACATGGTGCCATTCTCCTTCCACGTCACCGAGCAGCAGCTGCAGGGTCTCCTGCTCAGCGCGGCGCCCGAGGGTCATCAGCAGCGCCATGTGGTGGGCCCGTTCGAGCTGGTCTCGGCGCTGATCTGGAGGGCGCTGGCCGCGATCCGAGGCCCCGGCGGGGAGGAGGAGGCGACGCGCACGGTGACCGTCGTGAAGACCGAACCGACGCCGACGCCGGCGGGGCTGGCCAACGAGCACCGCATCGGCCACGTCGTCGCGACCGGCGGCTCGTCGCCAGGGACGGTCGACGTCGCCAAGCTGGCGGCGCTGCTGGCCGGCGCGCACCTCGAGGAGGCCAGCGCGGTCGCGGCGGCGGCGTTGGCCGGAGCGGAGGGGGAGGACGTCGACGTGGTCGTGTACGGCGCCAACCTGACGTTCGTGGACGCCGAGGGCCTGGCGGTGTACGACGGGCTGGAGCTCGCGGGGCGGCGCCCGGCGCACGTGGAGTACGCCGTGGACGGCGTCGGCGACGGCGGCGCGGCCGTCGTGCACCGCGACGCCGGCGGGCGGGGCCGCACCGTCGCGGCTGTCGTGCGCCGCGGCGAGGCCGACCGTCTCCGTGCCGCGCTCCGTGACGCGCTGCACGTTGCTTGATGATCGTGCAGGCAGCACACTTTGTGTCTTGTGGTTTTCAAGCTGAATAAATTGAAGGATCTTGCCATCCCATGCCACTATGCCAGTGCGTGTGTTTATGAGCTTCCTAGCTGTTGAAGGCTTGAAGCTTCGACTTCAACAGCGAGCCCTGAGACTATGTATCTTTGAATGTGTGGTTTGTGAACTTCTGTAAACTGTAATCTCTGTAATAGCCCTGAGACTATGTATCTTTTTTATTTATTCTTTGTCCCAGTTTGAATGGTATGTCTCTCCCACTTCTCATTTTGGGCGTAATTAACCGAAGACCGAAGACCAAACCGAACTGACCGAGACCGAGACCAAACTGACCGAGAGACCGAACTTTTCAGTTATGAGTTTGGTCCCTGCTTCTAACTAACCGAACTTTATACGGTTAGTTCGGGTATAGATGTCGATTAACCGAAGTAACCGAAGTTCTGTGCAGCATGCTAGCAGCAACCGAGAAAGCCTAAGAAAGAAGCCCATCAACAGCCCATATACCTAAACCCTAGAACATATTCATCAATCCTCACCCTGTGTCCCTGCTGGCTGCCCCCGAGAGGCCGAGACGGCGAGCGCCGAGCGAGACCCGACGCCCGCCCCCCGTCCCCGAGAGGCCAAGATCGAGAGCCGAGACCCCGACCCTGCGTCGGCCGTCGTCCACGACCGCGACTCCGCGAGTCTCGGCCCCCGTCCAGTCCACGAGTCTCGCTGGCCGCCGCTGGTCCGCGGCCGTGCCGACCTCCGCCACCTCTGCTTGGCCCCAACTCCTCCTTCGACCTCCACGCGGCCGCAAGTCCGCAATAACCCCGGCTCCAGCTCCTCCTCCGACCTCCGCGCGGCCGTGATGACCCCGGCTCCTCCAAGGCTCCGACCAGCCGCACCCTGCACTGTAGTGTGAGTGCTTCCTCCAACCCTAGCTCCTCCGGTTAGTTCGGTCGTGACCGAGACCGGACCGAACTAACCGAGACCGAAATTTCTCGGTCTTCATTTTTTCCAACTGACCGATCGGTCCTTATTTTCTGATGACCGGACTTTCAAAATGACCGAGGAACCGGTTGGTTCGGTTCGGTCTGACCGAATGCCCAAAGTGACCCACTTCTATAGCTGACTTCACGGAGAATTGGCTCAATAGGACACTACCCCAGATCACTGCAATATTATCGATTCAAAATCACCTTTCCGTGCCAGGATTTTGAACCGGCATAACCATACCGGCAGGGTTATAGAATTGACATCACTGCCGGTTCTAATGAACCGACACTAATATTAAACCGGTACTGATGTGATTTCTAAAAATAGAGCACAAAAGTTACAAAGAAAAAATAGAAAAAAAATTCTAATATCAGGAAATGCCCCACTGGATAACCACAAGGTCACACAATTTTTCACAGCTGCCGATGCTCAAATCCCTGACCTCCTACTTCACGCATTTGTCCCTTAACCACTCCACGTACACACTTTTTTTTTGAAATTTGGGTGGCTCTACGGCCTTTCATTACCATCACCAGATTCCACTAAATCGCGGATCACTTGCACATTTATAGGATCAAGAAGAGGACCAATCCATATGCATGACTGTTCTGAGTCCCAAACTAAACCCAAACTAGCAAACTCGTGGGCAGACGAGTTAGAACAACGTGGGATGAGAGAAATAGATAAACACATAAACTCATTAGCTAACAGGTTTCAGATATCCCTAAAAATCATTCCACAAGGAGCACGATCATGTGCATCAGATATAATAGCCTCCTTTAGAACACTTGAGTCAACTTGCAGCTGCACATTGGAGATGCCGTACAATTCTGCTGTCTCCAGGGCTTTGAGGTAGCTAACTGCTTCCGGCTGACCAGCATTTCCTGCACCTGCTAGCACATGTTCACCGGTGTAATCTCTAATAATGAAACCCTAGGAACCATTCTTAGTTACCTGCACAAATGCTCCATCGGTATTGATTTTGAGGACACCTTGGGGAGGCCTATTCCATCTTGGTAGCAATCTAGCAGCCAGTCTGACCTTCATTGTTGGTAATTTGAATGTGTGGTTTGTGAACTTCTGTAAACTGTAATATCTGTAATAGCCCTGAGACTATGTATCTTTTTTATTTATTCTTTGTCCCAGTTTGAATGGTATGTCTCTCCCACTTCTCACTCTGACCATAATTAACCGAAGACCGAACCGAACTGACCGAGATCGAGACCAAACTGACCGAGACCGAACTTTTCAGTCATGAGTTTGGTCCCTGCTTCTAACTAACCAAACTTTATACGGTTAGTTCGGGTATAGGTGTCAGTTAACCGAAGTAATCGAAGTAACTGAATTTCTGTGCAGCATGCTAGCACCAATTGAGAAAGCCCAAGAAAGAAGCCCATCAACATCAACAGCCCATATACCTAAACCCTAGAACATACTAATCAATCCTCACCCTGTGTCCCTGGCGGCTGCCGCTGCCTTTGTGTGCCGGGCGGCTGCCCCCGAGAGGCCGAGACAGCGAGCGCCGAGCGAGACCCGACGCCCGACCCCCCGTCCCCGAGAGGACGAGATCAAGAGCCGAGACCCCGACCCTACGTCGGCCACTGTCCACGACCGCGACTCCGCGAGTCCTGGCCCCCATCCAGTCCATGAGTCCCGCCGGCCGCCGCTGGTCCGTGGTCGTGCCGACCTCTACCGCCTCTGCTTGGCCCCAACTCTTCCTTCGACCTCCGTGCGGCCGCGAGTCCACGATAACCCCAACTCCAGCTCCTCCTCCGACCTCCACGCGGCCGCGATGACCCCGGCTCCTCCAAGGCTCCGACCAGCCGCACCCTGCACTGCAGTGTGAGTTCTTCCTCCAGCCCTAGCTCCTCCGGTTAGTTTGTTCGTGACTGAGACCGGACCAAACTAACTGAGACCAAAATTTCTCGGTCTTCATTTTTTTCCAATTGACCGATCGGTCCTTATTTTCTGATGACCGGACTTTCAAAATGACCGAGGAACCGATCAGTTCGGTCTGACCGAACGCCCAGAGTGACCCACTTCTATAGCTGACTTTATGGAGAATTGGCTCAATAGGACACTACCCTAGATCACTGCAATATTATCGATTCAAAATCACCTTTCAGTGCCAGGATTTTGAACCGGCAGAACCATACCGGCAGGGTTATGGAATTGACATCACTGCCGGTTCTAATGAACCGACACTAATATTAAACCGGCACTGATGTGATTTCTAAAAATAGAGCACAAAAGTTACATAGAAAAAATAGAAAAAAATTATAATATCAGGAAATGCCCCACTGGATAACCACAAGGTCACACAATTTTTCACAGCTGCCGATGCTCAAATCCCTGACCTCCTACTTCACGCGCGCGTTTGTCCCTTACCACTCCACGTACACACTTTTTTTTGAAACTTGGGTGGCTCTACGGCCTTTCATTACCATCACCAGATTCCACTAAATCGCGGATCACTTGCACATTTATAGGATCAAGAAGAGGACCAATCCATATGCATGACTGTTCTTGTTGGATATTATGGGCCTAGCCCATTAATTTAATAATATCTATTAAACTCTATGGTCCTTACGTGTGCATTAATTTATTTTGTACCGTATGAGAATTTAACCGAGAGACGGCGTGGCGTGGCAGGCAGGTAGCGAACGAGCGGACGGGAGAGCAGGCGAGGCCTTTAACTTTGCATCTCATTTCTTCATGGTTTTGATTGAGAGGAGTTTCTGGTAACTTCCGTAACTCTTGCCTTCATGGTTTTGATTGAGAGGAGTTTCTGGTAACTCCCGTAACTCATGCCTTCATGGTTTTCATTGAGAGGAGTTTCTGGTAACTCCCGTAACTCCTGCCTTCATGGTCTTGATTGAGAGGAGTTTCTGGTAACTCCTGTCCGTTTCTGTCTCCTTCACCGCAAAGAGTCGCGACCTTTCTGTTCCGCGCCTGGCCTTCCTCCTTCTGCTCTCCTATAAAAGGACCCGCACTCTCTCGGTTCTCTTACGAAGAAAAAAAACCACATCCAGTTGCGTAAGTCCTTTCCGTTCCATCTCCGGCGAGCACCAGAGATGGAAGAGTAGGCCTCCGGAACGCGTCTCCGTCGTGCGCTTCATCTGTTCGGGTGAGGACGGGCGATTACGTTTTTGGGGAGTGTCATTGGCGACACGACTACTCGCTGGTGATTCTGCGGCGACTATATGGTAACCTTTTCGGCACTGCATCGAGCGGGACGACTACAACGACAAAGCACCACCATGACTTTTCCCGGTGCGAGTGGTTCTGCCGCAGGGTATAATCTCCTTCATCCTATTGTTAATTTGACGGTTAATATCATGATATTCCTAGGTAGCATTTTGTTATTATCCTACATGTTTTGCTTGGATGATTATGTGAATAATCTTTTATTGGTACCATATATTTCTGTACTCATCTTTGTTTCGGTTATTGAGGATACATTGCTTACATCTATGATGATTCACATAAATAAAATAATATTAGTTGCATGTTTTGTCTTCTTAATTTGCTTCGGCAAATTGATAGTCATCCTTTTAATATTTGTCATGAATTGTTTTTCTCAAATAATTCATGTCGTAATTATCCCTTTTATTGCGTCATTTTTATGGATTAAAATAAATATGAAAATGCCTTATATTTCAACAATCCAAAAACGTAAATTTCAAGCCATTTTCATCTTTTGGCTTTGCGGGCATGCTAAAGCCTACGCTGTTTGAGGGCACTCACTACAAGAGGTGGTGTGAGAAAGCCCTTCTGTGGTTGTCAGCCATGCGTTGTGGTCATGTGCTCCAAGAGCAGCTTGCCGGTGTGAGATCCGAGCAGGATGAGGAGGCATGGGGACATGCTGAGACTATGTGCAAGGCTGCACTGTTGGATTCGCTGGTTGATGCCTACATACCACTCCCGTCGGGCAGAGCTGTGTGGGATGCTCTTGAGGCCCGGTACGGTCTTTCTGACGCTGGTTCTGAGCTGTATATCATGGAGCAGTTCCATGACTACAAGATGGTTGATAACCGTTCTGTAGTCGAACAGGCTCATGAGGTACAGGGACTGGTGAAAGAATTAGAGTTGTACGGATGTCCTCTCCCTGACAGGTTTGTGGCAGGCTGCATTATTGCTAAGCTGCCACATTCCTGGACTGATTTTGCTACTACCTTGAAGCACAAGAGGCAGCAGTTTAGTATTGCTGAACTTGTTGGCAGTCTTGATGTCGAGGACAAGGCTAGAGAAAAGGATGTCAAGGGGAAGGGAAAGGGCGGGAATGGTGAGGCGACTACTAGTGCACATGTGGTGCAAAAGTTTCGTCCTAAACCACAGAGGAAGAAGCCCCAGCAGGAGCTTAAGCAGAAATCCACTACTTCCTTCAAGAAAGGTAATAACAAGAAGATGAGATTTGACAAGGCGAAGATGACTTGCTTCACCTGTGGGAACAATGGGCACTTCTCGAGAGAGTGTCCTGAGGCTAAATGGAAGCCCCCACCAAAGGCGAAGACAGCTAACACCATTGAGACTGATGCATGTGCTTCTGGGTTTGGCAATTTATCTGCATTTTCAGTTTGTTCCTCACCAGATTGGTGGATTGATACAGGTGCAAATATACATGTGTGTGCTGATAAGTCCTTGTTTTCCTGTTACCAGGTCGGGAGGAGTGGAGCCTTGCTGATGGAGAATGGTGCGCGTGCTGGTGTTCATGGTGTTGGTACGGTGGATCTGAAGCTTACTTCGGGGAAGACCGTGCAACTCAAGAACGTGCATCATGTCCCCTCCATAAGGAAAAATCTGACTAGTGGCTCTTTGCTATGTCGTGATGGCTTTAAACTTGTGTTTGAGTCTAATAAATATGTAATGTCAAAGTATGGAACCTTTGTTGGAAAGGGCTATGAAAGCGGAGGCTTGTTCCGCTTGTCGCTAGTTGACGCTTTACCTCTTGCCGTGAACAATGTGGTTAATAACGTTAATGTTGAGATGAATGTTTGGCATTCTCGATTATGTCATATTAATTTTGGCTGCATGTCTCGCTTAGCGAATTTAAATTTAATTCCTAAATTTGATGTTGCCAAAAATTCAAAGTGCCATACATGCGTTGAGGCAAAACAACCTCGCAAGCCTCACAAGGCTGCTGTGGCGAGAGAGTTGGCACCACTTGAACTCATCCATTCCGATATTTGTGAAATGAATGGAATTTTAACAAAAGGTGGTAAGAGATACTTCATAACGTTCACAGATGATTGCACTCGACACTGTTATGTGTACCTAATTAAAACAAAAGATGAGGCGTTGCAATATTTTAAAACCTTTAAAGCTGAGGTTGAGAATCAACTTGAGAAGAAAATCAAACGGTTGAGGTCCGATCGCGGGGGAGAATATTTCTCTACTGAATTTTCTGAGTTCTGCGTGGTGCATGGTATAATCCATGAGAGGACACCTCCATATTCACCTCAATCCAATGGGATTGCTGAGAGAAAGAACCGTACTCTAACTGATGTGGTGAATGCCATGTTGGAGACTGCTGGGGTGAGGCGATTCTAACTGCGAATCATGTCCTAAATAGAGTGTCCACGAAGAACAAAGAAATTACTCCTTTTGAGGAATGGGAGAAAAAGAGATTAAATATTTCTTATCTTCGCGTTTGGGGTTGTTTGGCCGAAGTGAACATGCCAATAAACAAAAGGCGAAAGTTTGGACCGAAAACTGTAGATTGTGTTTTCCTCGACTATGCCATTCATAGTCTGGGCTATCGGTTTTTAATAATAAACTCTAATGCTCCTGATATGGCTGTTGGGACGGTCATGGAGTCTAGAGATGCCACGTTCTTTGAGAATGAATTTCCTATGAAAATAGGTGCACCTAGCGTGTCTAGTCATGACTCTGTTCCTGAATCTCATGATTCAAATATACACACTGATGACAACACCCATGAGCTTGAGCAAAATTCTGAGGAGGCTGATAATACTGTCACTCGAAGAAGTAAGAGGCAAAGAGTTGCTAAATCCTTTGGAGAAGACTTTATTATATACCTCGTGGATGACACACCCACAACCATTTCTGAGGCATATTCCTCTCCTGATTCTGATATGTGGAAAGAAGCAGTGCAAAGTGAGATGGACTCTATTATGTCCAATGGGACGTGGGAAGTGGTTGACCGTCCATTTGGTTGCAAGCCTGTGGGCTGCAAATGGGTGTTTTAAAAAGAAGCTGAGGCCTGATGGTACAATTGAGAAGTACAAGGCAAGGCTTGTTGCTAAGGGCTATACCCAGAAGGAAGGTGAAGATTATTTTGACACTTACTCACCTGTTGCCCGACTGACGACCATTCGTGTGTTGCTATCTCTGGCTGCCTCACATGGTTTTCTCATTCATCAGATGGATGTTAAGACAGCTTTCCTAAATGGAGAGCTTGATGAAGAGATCTACATGGATCAGCCCGATGGGTTCATTGCAAATGGTCAGGAGGGTAAGGTTTATAAGTTATTGAAGTCCTTGTACGGCCTAAAGCAAGCCCCAAAGCAGTGGCATGAGAAGTTTGACAAAACTTTAACATCAGCTGGCTTTGCTGTGAATGAAGGTGATAAATGTGTATACTATCGGTTTGGTGGTGGTGATGGTGTGATACTGTGCTTATATGTGGATGATATATTAATATTTGGCAACAATTTAAATGTGATCAAAGAAGTAAAAGAATTTTTGTCAAACAATTTTGAGATGAAAGACTTGGGTGAGGCTGATGTCATTCTTAACATTAAGCTTTCACGGGAGGAAGGAAATGGTGGGGTAACTCTTATGTAGTCCCACTATGTGGAAAAGGTCTTGAACCGATTTGGGTACAGTGAGTGTACGCCTGCTCCTACCCCGTATGATCCAAGCGTTCATTTGAGAAAGAATCGCAGAATTGCAAGAGACCAATTGAGATATTCACAGATAATTGGCTCTCTCATGTACCTAGCTAGCGCAACCAGGCCTGATATCTCATTTGCTGTGAGCAAATTGAGCCGGTTTGTGTCAAATCCGGGAGATACTCAGTGGAACGCTCTTGAAAGAGTGTTGCGCTACTTGAAAGGGACAATGAGTTATGGCATTTACTTTTCCGGGTACCCAAGGGTACTAGAGGGTTACTGTGATGCTAATTGGATTTCTGATGCAGATCAACTTTATGCCACGAGTGGATATGTGTTCCTATTTGGAGGTGGTGCTGTTTCTTGGAAGTCTTGCAAGCAGACTATCTTAACGAAGTCTACAATGGAAGCAGAACTGACCGCATTGGATACTGCTAGTGCTGAGGCTGAGTGGCTTCGAGATCTCCTGATGGACTTGCCGATTGTTGAGAAACCAATCCCAGCAATTTCTATGAACTGTGATAACCAAACTGTGATTACAAAGGTAAACAGTTCTAAGGATAACATGAAGTCCACAAAGCATGTGAAACGACGTTTGAAGACTGTCAGAAAATTGAGAAACTCTGGAGTAATTGGTTTGGACTATGTCCATACATCAAACAATCTGGCAAATCAATTTACTAAGGGTCTGTCACGAAATGTGATAGAAGGCGCGTCGAGGGAGCTGGGTTTGAGACCCACGTAGAGCCAGCATCAGTAGTAACCTGTCCTATGTGATTGGAGATCCCATGAATTAGGATGGTAAAACAAGTTGTTGACTGACTGAGGGAGAGACCCCTTAGACTATAACTCAGCTCGTTGGAGATGCATCGTCTCTCCAGTACTGTAAGGCAGGTTGATTAAGTTCTTAATGTGATCCGAGCGGCTTGGTATAGCGGGGATGTTGTCCTACAGAACATCCTATAAGGAACACACCTATATGAGCTCGATTGTTAGTCACAATCTATGAGATGTGGGTAATCTCTAGATGCTCATGAAAAGGCCCCGAAATGTGACTTATATGCTTCAAACATAGGGAAGGTACTTGGCAGCCTAGTATCAGTTAAGAGGCTTTGCGAAACTCATCTCACACAAAACTGTCAATTCAAGGTTCTGTCCATTGTTCAGTTGTGGCTGAGTGTAGCTAGTCTTCTAGATGGATGTTCAACTTAACAGTCTCCATCGAAACACTGGTATATAAAAAGAATGTGGTATTTGAGAACTTCAAATTGTGTACCCTAAACTTTGGTGGGGATTGTTGGATATTATGGGTCTAGCCCATTAATTTAATAATATCTATTAAACTCAATGGTCCTTACGTATGCATTAATTTATTTTGTACCGTATGGGAATTTAACCGAGAGACGACGTGACGTGGCGCGGCGAGGCAGGCAGGCAACGAACGAGCGGACGGGCGGGCAGGCGAGGCCTTTAACTTTGCATCTCATTCCTTCATGGTTTTGATTGAGAGGAGTTTCTGGTAACTCCCGTAACTCCTGCCTTCATGGTTTTGATTGAGAGGAGTTTCTGGTAACTCCCGTAACTCATGCCTTCATGGTTTTCATTGAGAGGAGTTTCTGGTAACTCCCGTAACTCCTGCCTTCATGGTCTTGATTGAGAGGAGTTTCTGGTAACTCCTGTCTATTTCTGTCTCCTTCACCGCAAAGAGTCGCGACCTTTCTGTTCCGCGCCTGGCCTTCCTCCTTCTGCTTGCGTATAAAAGGACCCGCACTCTCTCGGTTCGCTTACGAAGAAAAAAAACCACATCCAGTTACGTAAGTCCTTTCCGTTCCATCTCCGGCGAGCACCAGAGATGGAAGAGTAGGCCTCCGGAACGCGTCTCCGTCGTGCGCTTCATCTGCTTGGGTGAGGACGGGCGATTACGTTTTTGGGGAATGTCGTTGGCGACACGACTACTCGCTGGTGATTCTGCGGCGACTACACGACAACCTTTTTGGCACTGCATCGAGCGGGACGACTACAACGACAAAGCACCACCATGACTTTTCCCGGTGCGAGCGGTTCTGCCGCAGGGTATAATCTCCTTCATCCTATTGTTAATTTGACTGTTAATATCAGGATATTCCTAGGTAGCATTTTGTTATTATCCTACATGTTTTGCTTGGATGATTATGTGAATAATCTTTTATTGGTACCATATATTTCTGTATTCATCTTTGTTTCGGTTATTGAGGATACATTGCTCACATCTATGATGATTCACATAAATAAAATAATATTAGTTGCATGTTTTGTCTTCTTAATTTGCTTCGGCAAATTGATAGTCATCCTTTTAATATTTGTCATGAATTGTTTTTCTCAAATAATTCATGTCGTAATTATCCCTTTTATTACGTCATTTTTATGGATTAAAATAAATATGAAAATGCCTTATATTTCAACAGTTCGGAGTCCCAAACTAAACCCAAACTAGCAAGCTCGTGCGCAGACGAGTTAGAACAACGTGGGATGAGAGAAATAGCTAAACACATAAACTCATTAGCTAAGAGTTTCAGATATCCCTAAAAATCATTCCACAAGGAGCACGATCATGTGCATAAGATATAATAGCCTCCTTTAGAACACTTGAGTCAACTTCCAGCTGCACATTGGAGATGCCGTACAATTCTGCTGTCTCAAGGGCTTTGAGGCAGGTAATTAACTGCTTCCGGCTGACCAGCATTTTCTGCACCTGCTAGCACATGTTCACCGGTGTAATCTCTAATAATGAAACCCTAGGAACCATTCTTAGTTGCCTGCACAAATGCTCCATCGGTATTGATTTTGAGGACACTTCATTGTTGGTAATTTTATCAGCCCCACCATCTCTAAGACTGAATGACAGACATTGTGTATGTTCTAGATTGAATCTCCAGTATTTACCTTATTTCTTGCATCCCACCATTTCCACACCAAGAGGCTAGCCTTGCAGGCCAAGCTTTGTTCAAGTTGCAGCACATTCCAAACAAACACCTTCGCTGATTTGGCTAACAGCAAAGCAAGGCGTGTTTGTTCCATCTCCAAGATACGCCAGCATCTCTTCATTAGCTTGCATTTTAAGAAACAGTGATCCCCCATCCTCATCAAAGCGCAGGCACACCGAACATCTTGTGTCAAGGGTAACCCTCTCCGTTTGATGTTTTGCTTTAGTGGTAAACTGTTGTGAGCCAGACGCCAAATGAAATGGCGTATCTTTGGAGAACATGGAAGCTTCCACAATTTCTTCCAATTTTGTGCATCGTGATCACCTTCTCTACTGCTCAAGCTACTTTCTCCTTGTTGGTTCTACTGCTGGCGCTTCTCTTCATCAGCTAACACATGGTATGTTGACTTGACTGAAAACATCCCTTTGCTATCATGGTGCCAGGCAATAACGTCATCTCTGCCAAGCTGCACCGGGATTGCCAAAATATCTGGAACGTCTTCTTCCCAGAAAATCTCACGCACAAGTTGGGTGTCCCATGTTCTAGTAGTCAGATCGATGAGTTCTTCAATCTTTGAGAGTAGCACAGAACCCCTTGGTGTTTTTGGTCTGCGGGTTATACCAGTTGGGAATTGGGATCCAAGGATCATCCCAAATTCTAACTTGGGTGCCATCAGCAATCCGCCAGATCAAACCATTCTTCAAAGCTTCAAATCCCCCGACAACGCTACGCCAGGTGTAAGAAATTCTCGGGCCCTCCGATACCTGCAAAAGGTCACCACTTGGGCAATACCAGGCTGTGAGTAATCTTGCACATAAAGATTCTGGGTTTTGCAAAATGCACCAAGCTTGTCTCATTAGCATAGCTAGATTTAAAAGATGGAGGTCCCTGTATCCCGTACAAACCTTATCTTTTTGAGTTGACAAAGTCTTCCAGGATACCCAATGTAATTTATTTTCGTTATCCATTTGGGCCCACCAGAAACGGCAAATCAAGGTACTAATCTCATCCGCCAACGACTTTGTAATATCAAAACAGGCCATCACATAGCTTGGAATTGCTTGGGCCACCACATTTTAAGAGTCTCTTTTCTGGCCTTCGACAAAAGCTTCTCCTTCTAGCTATGTATGTGCTTCAAAACTCTATCTTTGAGATATGCAAATGTTTGTTTCCTTGAACGACCCATATAGACAGGCTCACAGGCAAGCCAAGATACCTGTATGTTTTCACACCGTGTAAGACTGAGTGTGGATAGGAACTCATCACCTGCTATTTGTAACACCCCAAAATTTACAATTTTCCAAAATAGGATAAATTGTTAACTTGTGTATTTTTGTGCCCATGAAATATAGGAAAAATAATATTTTTCTTTGAATTAAAATTTACTATAGGAGTTAGCAACTTGTTTGAGCACGCATGTCCTTGCATTTGATTTATTGTAATGAATGATTTTGACTAAGGTTCAAAAATATATTTCAAACAGATTTTAAATTAAATTTGAAAGAGGTTTTGAATAAATAAAAAGAGAGATTTATTTTTCTCCTTCCTCTCCCTGGAAATCGGCCCGAAGGCCCAGAACTTTTTCCCCCTCCTTCTTGTTCTCTGTGGCCCAAGTGGACCGCGGCCCAGCTTCCGGCCCACTGCGCAACAGCCCAGCGCCAGCGCTTTTCTCCCCTCTCTTCTTCCACCGACAAGCGGGTCCCGTGCTTCTAGGTCACAGACAGGTGGGGCCCACCTGTCAGGGCCTTCTTCCACCTCGTGATGGAGCCGGACTCCACCATGAGATTGAAACCGCCGCGCGGATTCGCCGTGTTTGGCTTGCCCCGCAAGCCATGACCCTCTTAAATAGTGGCCTTGGCCTCGCCGAACCCCCCCAACCCCAGTTTTGGCACGGACTCGAACCCTAGCCGAGCTGCTGCCGTCGCCGAATAGGATCGAGATCGCCGCCGAAGGTGAAGTCTCGGTTCATAGCGCCTCTGCCTCCGTGAGCCCCTTGCCGAGCCTCTTTTCTCCGTTGCGAAGTCGCCGAGACTCTTTGCTCGCGATTTCGTGCTTTCTGTGCACGGCTAACCGTCGCCGAACTCCTTGCAGAGCCACCGTCCGCCCCGTGCCGTCGTAAGCCCGAGTCGGACTCTGTCGGTTCCAATCTTGGCCCCAGGTGAGTTCGCACCGAGCTCCTCCGCGTTCTGGTGCTTTCGGTTTAGTCTCTCGTGCCCTAAATCGCGCAAACCGCGAGCTCCGGCCATGTTCGGCCATGGCGCCACCGCCGACACCTCCAACTCCGGCCGTCTGCCTCCCCTCCCCCACCCCCGATCTAATCTTGGCCATTCACTCGCGATCCAACGGCCCCAGATGAAGGATACCCCTTCGGCCGCGATTTTTGCAAAAGAGCCCCCCTAGTTTTTAAAGTCTTAACCCGCAGTCCAAGCGCCTTTCTCAAAATACGTTTTCTCAATTAGATTACGTATTCCGATCGGTTGAATTCAAAATACGTTTTCACAGTTTAAAAACGTACTCCGTGCTGGTTTATTCAAAATACGTTTTCAGAAAATTACAAGTTTGCCACTGACTTTCTTTTGCTCATAAAATATTCGTTTTAACTCCGTTTTGACTCGTTAAAATTGCGTTGGTTTTGTATTCAAAAGATCTACATGTTAGTCTCAAAAACAAGTTTGAAACTTGTTGACACCGTTTTTGGGCACGTGTCCAGGATGGCAAGACAGGGTGGCAGTATGATATGGGGAGCTGGTAAGAGTGGTTGCCGATGAGGGAGGAGTTGATTGTGACTAAGTCCTCAGACAATAGCATGGTACCGATGACTGAGTAAAAGGGTCTGCCGATGACTATGGCGAGAGGATTGCCGATGACGCAAAGGGAGGAGTCCGGAAGTTGCCAGTTGTCATGTGGAGGAGTTTCGGTTTGTCACGAAGGGTGGTTTTATTATTTCCTTATGTTATTCGTATCGTTTTGTGTACGGGTTCCGTGTAATTTGGAATTCGAATTCTAAACGTGTCTGGTCGTAGCTCTTTGAGCAGGGTATAAATATAAGCCCTAAGACCTTGTAATTATCATCAAGAAATCAATCAAACACACATTTTACTCATATTCCAGCGTTTACTTTTCGACGACTTCGTCACCCTTTTTTCTTTCTTATTACGAGTTCTTAGGAATTCGTCGACTTAAGCTCGGCGTATTCTCGAGTTCCGCGTGAGTACCTCTTAGCCGTGACATCCGGGCGCATCGCTGTTGTCAGGACTAAAGTATTCGAGTTATCACCTTTGCCGATAGTAGGGTCAAATCGGCTGGCACGCCTTAACGTTTGAATTGGGTATTAGCCCTTTGTGTTTGCAGATCAATTTTGCATCAACACATCTTTTGGCACGCCCAGTGGGACCGATTCAAGATCAAGATCAACATGTCGATCTCTGACCTCGATCAAGACAATGTCATCCCCGTGACGGAAGCTAACCTCAAGGATGAGCAGAAGCAAGCTATTGCCCAAGCTATGGAAGAGTTCAAGCAGCAATGCCTGAAGTCTTTCAGCATAAACAGGAGCGGCGAAGCGGTCCAGAAAGATGCATTACCGGCACCACGGCAGGTCACCTTTGACGCCAACCCTGGCAAGCTTCAAGACATGGTTGATAATGCCATCAATCGAGCGTTGATTAATCAAGCTGGTGTACTATCTAATACGGTTTTCAACGCCGTGGCAAGAACCTTCAAGGAAGGACAAATCCCGCCGGATTATGTGGGCCCCTCCCATCATCAACCCACGGCACCAGAGGTCACGGCTCCATCGGCTGCTTTGACGAGTGCGAGTGCACAGACTGCCGTTCCTCCAAATACGTCGGGGGCTACTGGTGCACCATCTATGCCGATGGCAACTAACCCACAAATTTCTGTTGGGCAGCATAAACTGACAACAGATATGTTGGCATCGGCTATGTCAGGGTTAACTCTTCCTCCTAGCTGGTGGGGTTATGGTATGCCTCCAGAGTTGACGCCGGGAACGTCACAGATAGCTGATATGAGGGGCAAAACTCCTATGACATCGGCACCCTCCAATGTGCCGGTGAACCAGAGTCCTCGGTATACCACAACTACTACTGCAAGGCCTCACGCTGGAAATCCTCAAGATCCAATGTTCCAGATGCCTAACGCATCGGCAGAGTCAATGCTGATGCAACAGAGGCCTATCGCCCAGTCAGGGTATGTCAATTCGACGACGGTACCCAATTACCAATCATCGGCAGCACCTATGCCGATGAACGCTAGTAATGGATGGCTTGGACAGCAAGCCTTTCCACAGTCGCCCCAGCAAGGTTATCAGACTACGGGGTTCCAGCAGGGACAGGTGTATCCCGGGTTCCAAGGTCAGGGAATTCCCAACCAGCCAATAAATTTTGGACAGCAACTCGGAGGACAGCCAATCGGTGGACAACAGTTTGGTAGTCCGCAGATTGGAGGACAGGCGACCAATACGATGTTCCATACAGGTCACGTCCCGAACAGACACGTGGAGGTTCGCCACCAAATGCCAGATCCGCAGCTGCCTCATCGGCAAGATGCCGATGCGTATTGGGCCGATAAGATTGCCGAAGTAATGAGGGAACAATTTGGGATAAAACCCAAAGTCAACACTTATTCTTATCGGACGCCGTATCCTCCCGCGTATGATTTGATCCCGCTTCCACATCGGTACAAAGTACCGGATTTCACAAAATTTTCCGGACAGGACGATACGTCAACCATGGAGCATGTCAACAGGTTCATTATCCAATGTGGAGAAGCTGGTAGCAGGGACGAATTGAGAGTTCGCCTATTTTCATCATCATTATCTGGATCGGCCTTTACTTGGTTCATATCATTGCCTCCCAATTCAGTAATTACTTGGGCCGATCTGGAGAAGCAATTCCACAAATACTTCTTCTCGGGGGTTCATGAGAAGAAAATCACCGACTTGGTCAAGCTGAGGCAACGTAATGACGAGTCGGTTGAGGGATTTGTGCAGAGGATACGAGAAGTCAAAAATAAATGCTATAGCCTGGTTCTGGATGATCGGCAACTAGCCGATTTGGCTTTCCAAGGTCTGTTGCCACACATCAGGGATAAGTATGCCTCTCAGAAGTTCGAAAGTTTAAGTCACTTGGTGCAGAGGATATCTGATCAAGACATCAAGCCTTTCGAACCTAAGAGGGCATGGAATAAGAAAGTCTCATTTGTTGACGAGGCAACAAGCTCAGATTCCGATGAAGAACCAGTAATCGGCTTAGCAGAGTGGGTAAAAAACAAGAAGCCGATGTCTTGTCCTTTTGGGCAGAAGGAACCAGAGAAGTTTGCATTTGATACCGCCAAGGCCGACAGGATATTTGACTTTTTACTTCAGGAAGGTCAAATCAAATTGTCACCTAACCACGTGATTCCGTCGGCAGAAGAGTTGAAGAGGATGAGGTATTGCAAGTGGCATAATGCAACTTCGCATGATACCAATGAGTGCAAAGTATTCAGACAACAGTTGCAATCGGCCATAGAGTCAGGGAGAATCAAGTTTGATAGTTCCAAAGCCCAGAAGCCGATGAAGATAGACCAACATCCTTTCCCGACGAATATGTTGGATGCTAAGGGGAAGGCTAAGGTCTTGACGTCGGAGACCGCCGAGAAGAGTGCATCGGTAGATCCTCAGCATCAAGTTACTACCGCTGATGCAAAAAGTAAGGGCTTGGTCCAGGAAGGAACTAGCTCAGGAAGAATTCCTCGATCTGGTATTGTCATAACTCATAGAAGGCCTCGAGAGAGATGGCAACAACGGGAAGATCGGTATCGGCGCCAGCAGGAAGATTATCAACGGGAAGAAGAAAGACGCCGACAGGAGTGGAATCGGCATAGGGATCATTGGAATTGCCCATTCTTCATCCATTGTTGGGAAGAAAATATCAAGCTCCCTACTGTCAGAGACTGTCCTGAATGCAATGGTTATGATAGGTACGATAGGAACGATCGACGTTATCATGATGAGGAACGACGATTTAATGGGCCGATCAGAGGAAGGGCATCAGTTCATGATCGGCTGGGGGGCAGGCTTAGCGTTCGTGATCGGCTTGGTGACCGTGTCCAGTATTTTCCCAGAAACCAAGAGGAGCTTGAAAGAATGGCTGATGCGCGGGTTCCCGATGAATTCATATTTTGCAGGGATGCCAATACGCATCGTATGGAGCTAAGAGAGGACCAACGTCCGACGGCAAGGCAAAGGCCACTTCCTCCATGGTGCCCTCAAGGATTAACTAAGACACAGAAAAGGAGATTGCAACGTGAAAGGCAAGAGGAGTTAAATAAAGGAGAGAATTCTGAAAGTCGGCAGCCGGCAGACACTAAGAGGGAAGGTCCATCGGCAGGCGTCAACATGGTATTCATGTTGCCGATGGAGTTTCTTGCACCAGCCAGTGACGATGAGTTAGGATTTTCTGATCAGATAGCTCAGTTGGCTCTGGATCCGATGACGGCTATCTTTGAGAAACCTGCCGATAACGAGAGGCAGCATCTTAAAGCTTTGTTCATCAAAGGAAGGGTTGATGGGCAGCCAATGACGAAGATCCTAGTTGATGGTGGAGCTGCTATTAATATTATGCCGTATGCAGTATATCGGAAGCTTGGGAAAGGGGATCAAGATTTGACCAAGACCGATATGATGCTCAAAGACTTTGAGGGAAACGTATCTCCAGTCAAGGGGGCGATATGTGTAGAGTTGACCATCGGCAGCAAAACCTTGCCGACAACTTTTTTCGTGATCAGCGGAAAAGGTGCCTACAATTTACTATTGGGGAGAGATTGGATTCATGCCAATTGTTGTGTCCCATCCACGATGCACCAGTGCTTGGTTCAGTGGGTAGGTGACAAGATTGAGATCGTCCCAGGGGATTCTTCTTATGTTATCGCATCGGCAGAGGCAGATACTTATGAAAAGACTAGGTGCATTTCAGGAGAAGTTTGGGAGAAAGATTTTCTCAAAGTTGCCGATTATGAGATTCCACCGATCCAAGCAGTCGGTTCTGACGACGGTTTTTAATGGATAGATTCGCCGATGACGGGAAATTAGGCCAGGGATTCACATCGGCCGATGATTTGGTGGAAGTAGATATAGGTAGTGGTGATAAGCCTAGGCCTACTTTTATTAGTGCTAGATTAGATCCTGAGTGTAAACGGCAGTTAACTAGTTTGTTAAAGGAATATAAAGATTGCTTTGCTTGGGATTATACAGAGATGCCTGGTTTAGACCGATCAATTGTTGAACATCGGTTACCTATCAAGACTGGGTTTCGGCCACATCAGCAACCAGCCCGCCGATGTAATCCTAACATTCTACCTGATATTAAGGCCGAAATCACTAAACTTATTGAAGCTAAGTTTATTCGGCAGTGTCGGTATGCCGAATGGATTTCCAATGTTGTTCCGGTTTACAAGAAGAACGGGAAGCTTCGGGTGTGCATTGATTTCAGGAATCTCAATAAAGCTACGCCGATGGACGGATATCCAATGCCTGTCGCCGATCTACTAGTTGATGCTGCGGCTGGCCATCGGGTTATCAGCTTCATGGATGGTAATGCGGGTTACAATCAAATATTCATGGCAGAGGAGGATATTCCAAAAACCGCATTCAGGTGTCCTGGTCATGTTGGACTATTTGAATGGATAGTCATGACTTTTGGGTTAAAAAATGCTGGTGCTACTTATCAAAGGGCCATGAATTTTATATTTCATGAGTTCATCGGCAAGATCGTAGAAATTTATATTGATGATGTGGTGGTTAAGTCTGGAGATTTCTCAGAGCATCTCGCCGATTTACGAAAAATATTGGAGTGCACCAGGAAGCATGGATTGAAGATGAACCCCAACAAATGTGCATTTGGCGTATCGGCAGGGCAGTTTCTTGGTTTTATGGTACATCAGAGGGGTATTGAAATCAGTCGAAGATCTATTGATGCCATCAATAAAATAGTGGCCCCTACCAATAAAACTGAGCTCCAATCCTTGATCGGCAAGGTGAATTTTATCAGAAGATTTATATCGAATTTATCTGGGAGAATTCGTGCTTTTAGTCCTCTCCTTAAATTGAAGGCCGATCAGGAGTTTGTTTGGGGAAAAGAACAGCAGTTGGCTCTAGACGAAATCAAAAGGTATCTAGTAAACCCTCCGGTTTTAGTTCCACCTCAACAAGGGAAACCCTTCAAATTATATTTGTCTACCGATGGATCGGTTATCGGTTCAGCTTTAGTTCAAGAATTTGAAGGGAAAGAGAGGGTAATTTATTATTTGAGTAGGAGATTAATTGATGCTGAAATCAGGTATTCGGCCATTGAGAAGCTGTGCTTATGCTTATATTTTTCATGCGTCAAGCTAAGACATTACCTGTTGTCGGCCGAATGTGCTGTTGTTTGCAAAGATGACGTGGTCCGATACATGCTATCTATGCCGATTATGAGTGGTAGGATTGGTAAATGGATTTTGGCGCTGTCGGAGTTCGATTTGCGTTACGAGTCGGCTAAGGCGGTCAAAGGGCAGGTCATGGCCGATTTCGTGACTCAGCATTGCAGTCTAGTGGAGACCTTGGAAATTGCACCCTGGACGCTCTTCTTTGATGGATCTACCTGTGACCGGGGAGCAGGAATCGGCATTATATTAGTCTCCCCTAAGGGGAGGAAGTATGAATTTTCCTTGCCGATTGTTGCTGCATCAACAAATAATCAGGCTGAGTATCAGGCTCTGATCAAGGGATTGGAGTTGTTAAGAGAAGTTCGTGCTGATGCTGTTGAAGTATTCGGAGATTCCATGTTGGTTATAAATCAATTGGCTGGAAGCTATGAGTGCCGAAGTGAGGTTCTCATAACTTATTTCGAGAGAAGTATGCAACTGTTGAAGGAATTCAAGAACTTCCGATTGGAGCATATTCCCCGATTGCATAATGAAGACGCTAATCGGTTAGCCCAGCACGCTTCGGGATATCAGCCAATGATTATTGCAACATCGGCAGTCACTACCGGTGATTGGAGGGAAGAAATTATTGATTATCTAAAAGATCCGTCCAAAAAGGTTGAAAGACGGGTTCGATTTCAAGCAACCAAGTATGTGATCCTTGAAAATGAATTGTATTATCGAACTATCGACGGGATTCTTCTCCGATGTCTAGGTGATGATGAAGCCAGAAGTTTGATGGGAGAAATCCATGAAGGAGTGTGTGGAGCGCATCAGTCAGCTTTTAAGATGAAATGGATGATTCGAAGGAATGGATATTTTTGGCCAACTATACTTGAAGACTGTTTTAAATATTTCAAGGGATGTCAAGGTTGTCAAAAGTTCGGTAATATCCAGAGAGCACCGGCATCGGTTATGAATCCCATAATAAAACCTTGGCCGTTCCGGGGGTGGGCCATCGATCTGATCGGCCAGATCCATCCACCATCTAGCAAAGGGCATAAATTCATTCTAGTTGCCACTGACTATTTTACCAAATGGGTCGAGGCTATTCCCTTGAAGAAAGTCACATCGGCTAATATGATTGATTTTGTGAAGGAGCATATTATTTACCGATTTGGGATTCCTCAAACGATTACCACCGATCAGGGCACCATGTTTACGTCGGGGGAGTTCGATGAGTTTGCAATCGGTATGGGAATTAAAGTGTTGAATTCTTCTCCTTACTATGCTCAAGCCAATGGGCAGGCCGAAGCATCTAACAAGGGAATTATCAAGCTTATTAAACGAAAGATTGAAGAAAATCCTAGGCAGTGGCATACATTGTTGAATGAAGCACTGTGGTCTTATCGGATGGCTTGTCATGGATCGACCAAGGTGTCACCTTATCAATTGGTGTACGGACATGATGCGGTTTTGCCTTGGGAGATTAAGGCTGGATCTAGGCGATTATCTTTTCAAGATCAATTGGCTGCCGATGATTATGCCACTTTAATGACCGATGAGTTAGATGATTTGGCAGGGCATCGGTTAACGGCTTTGATGAGTATAGAAGAAAATAAGAAGAGAGTTGCCAGATGGTATGATAAAAAGGTGAAGGCTAAGGAGTTTGCCGATAAGGATTTGGTATGGAAGTTGATTCTGCCAGTCGGAACTAAAAGTTCAAAGTTTGGGAAGTGGTCTCCTAATTGGGAAGGTCCTTATCGGATAAAACGCTCAGCTCCCGGTAATGCCTATATTCTAGAAACTCTCGAAGGAGTTGAATTTCCCAGAGCATTGAACGGCAAATATTTGAAGAAATACTACCCCAGCATATGGGTCGATGCATAAAAGGTCAAGTGCCGATAACATTCCTATCGGCTGAATTTAAATGTTCAAGGGCAGGCTTAACATTTCGAAAGATGCCGATAACAGTCTTATCGGCTAGACTAAAAGCTGAAAACGAAAAATGAAGATGTGTCATTGGTGAAGGCTTCAGGTGTTCAGCAGTGCCTGGATTGCAGATATGGCGCGCAGCCGAATTTGGTTGGCTGTCTCTATCTCTTTGATATCATCATCGGCAGAACCTTCAATCGGCTTCAATTTCCTCTTCAATTGCAGCGCTTTACGACCATGGATGTTTCGTTCCTGTTCAAGATGCTTGATGGCCTCCGGCAGCTGACTATCTTCCTGTTGGGCTTGGGACAGGGCGTCTTCCACTTGCTTGAGTTCAGCCAGCAGAGCTTCTCTTTTGGCCGATAGATCGGACATTTTCTGCTTCAGTGCGTCACCTGAGGACTTTAAGATGCCGATGTTCTTATGTTTCTCATCGGCTAAGAGTTTTTCTTTTACCATCTCCTCAGAAAGTTGGACTTGAGCAGCTCTGTCGGCAAGGCGTCGGGTAGCTCTCTGGTACTGTAACTGCCGGCTTTCTAGGTGTGCAGCGTGGAAGAGTGCTTCTTCAGCATCGGCAGGGATTTGGCCTCTGAGAGTTTTGAACAGGGCTTTGGCTGGGTCAGAATCATCGACCAGTTGAGTTGTGTCTTGATGAAGTATGGCCGACAACTCCTCCAACCTAGCTTTGGTTTCTGCCGATACGATTCCAACTGCCCGAGAAGAGCTTGCTTCCTCGTCCTCTTCTTCAAAGATGTCAATGGCGAAGGAAAATAAGCTGTCGGGAGAATCTTGTTCCTGAAGATGAAATAAGTCAATTTTATGGTCAAGATATCAGCGGATGATACCGATTGAAAAGTGGATGACTTACTTGCTTCAGGGCAATTTCCTGCCTTTGACTCAGAGAGGCCGATAGAGCTGCAGGTTGATCGGCAGATGTTGCCGATAGAATGATATCGCCTGAAAGAAGACAGGAAGGATTATAAGAAGAAATGAAAATAAGTTTATCGGTAGGAGTATTGTTGGGATATGTTACCCGAAATTGGAACAACAGTTGTTTGGATTGAGGAGACCGCCGATGACATAACTGGACCTGCCGGGCCAGTTGTTTGTTCGCCTACGTCAGATAATGCGCCTGCCGTTCGAGGTACTTCTTGCTGAGGTCCTTCAGTCTGTAGTGCTTCCTGTGTTGATTGAGGAGATGTTCCTTGCTGTGCTTGGGCTCCTGGAGGAGAAGGAGAAGATCCCACCGGGATTGGAAACACCGGAGGAGGAGGAGAAGTTGCCACTTTCTGACGCTTTGGTCCAGTCTTGACACCTTGGACGCCTTTCCTCTTTGGCTGGCTAGACTGGGGGAGATCGGCACCTTGACGTTTGACTTTTGCCGATGTACCAGTTTGCTGCAACAACAATAAAGAGTTTATAAGCACAGATAACCGATATGAAGATAAGTCAGCATAAATAAAAAGGGGTTTTAAACAGATTGCCTTGAAAGCTTGCGCCAGAGTGGAAGCAGTTACCGGTGGTGATGTCTGAGTTTTCCTGGTAGTAACCTTCTTGAGACGCGCACCCCGATGTACAATGGAGGCCAGAGTGGGAGCATTGTGGCCGATTGAGGAGATCGGGCCTGATGGGAATAAGTCGATCGGCTTGCCACTCCTGCTGACCGATGGGGGGGTATTATCAATCTGCAAAAAGAATACGGGGGTAAATTATCAATGGGAATAGTATTGGAAAATGAGACATCAGGTTTAAAGCACTTACAATGTCGTCAGGAACTTCGTATTCGGGGTCGATCATGCCGCGGTATGAGAGAGCCGATCTGCAGAATAAATTCTCCTTCCATTCTGCCCACCATAGCTTGTATGCTTGAGTGATAAAGGCAGCTGGAATCCATTCTGACAGATCTACATCTGTATCGGCATTTGGTGGTAACTGGGCTACTCGAGTCCACTCGAGGAGGTTAGCGATGGGTTCTCTGGGCTTTACTACATCAGCATAAGGAAGTGCAATCGGCAATTGGCCGAAAGCCAGCTGGCGAGCTAATGCCGATGGATGATAGAATTCATAGGTTTGGGGAGAGGTTTTCGTGCTGCCGAAGAAGTTCACTGGTATGGCTCTGGGAGTCACGATTGCCATCATCGCTTCATTGTCCCTATCAAGAGCGTCGTCGAATGGATTGAAGGTCAGAGGGAGCATGCTGTCTGGGTCGTCGTAAGCTAGCCACGGTCGTTCATCTCTGGCCAGACCCTCATACAGCGTTTCGAAGAATCGGCCGATCTGATCCGGAGCGTTCCCTGAACCGGGTAAAACTATAACAGCTTCGCCGAAGTTCAGGGGGGCACGTGTTGCCGATTCCTCTTCGCCCAACACATGGTTCTCGGCTATATCTCTTGGGAAGTGCTGAGAGAACAAGTTGAGATCAAGGCGCTTGTGCAGGTGCAGATTGAGCCACATATTGATAAACCACCAAGGACCTCCCAAGTTGCCGATAGGTTGGCCGAGTAGAAGTTTCTGGGCTACCTGATGAAGGAGGTGATAAACAGCGCCGAGCAGATAGCGGCCGAGAGGAAATTGACCACCGCTAGCCAACCTTTCTGCTGCCGATAGGTAGACAGAAGTCGGTCCTGCCGATCGACCACAGAATACGAACTTGTCTAGCCACATGTTCAGAAAAGTGGTTTGTTCCTTTAGGGTGACAGGTCCTTTCCCGCGGTACTTCTGGATGTACCCTGACCAGCCGCCGATAGCGCGAGTCTCCACTTTGGCGCTGGGGGCGGTATCGAAAAAGTGGGTGCTATCGGCAGAAGATATGTCTAACCCAGTGAGCATGGCTACATCGGCAAGGGTAGGAGAAGCAGGGCCGTGGCCGAAAACAAAAGCGTTGAGAGTATCTGACCAGAAGTAAGATGCGGCTATCAGCAACGACTCGTTTCTGTGCATATCGGCAATGGACAGCCTGATGCATTGAGCTAATTTCCTCTCACCCCATTGAATTTCATAAGAGTTGCTGACCCTCAAGAACCAGTCTTTCCATCCTACAGTAGGGCTAGGCCAAGAACGAAAGGTGTCTTTCCATAGATCTAGAGTAAAGTTTTCAGCTCTAAAGGGAATCCTGTTGGTTTCTGCGTTGATGAGGTCGGTTGGATCTGGATCCCCTAGAGGGCCGAGACACTGAAGATGTGGTTGATCGGTAGGGATGACAATTTTGTTGGATAATTCCTGGTGTTTTGGGGAATAAAATACAAAGAAAAAGGGGAAAGAAAATATTCGGTAAGGTAAATCGCAGATGAACAGGAATGCAGGAAAAAGGTACAATGGATGAGATGAAAGTCTGACCTCGGGGACGACAAAACCGACGGCCATCTTGTCGTGAGGGTGGACGCTGGAAGACGCCGGAGTTGACGAAGAAGGATGCTTGTCGGAGATCTTGAGGGTTGAGAATGGCGCCGCCGCTGGAAAAGTGAAGTTGGATGGCAGGATGGTGTAGTGGGGAAAGAGTACCCAAGAAGGAGTTATTTATAGGGCAAGATGGACAGGGGCAAATCTGACTTATTTCTTTGCCACATCCGAGAAACCCGAGGTACTCAAGTAGATATGGTAACTGTTCGCACGATAATCCAGGGATTGTGCAGGTGATTTGACAGGAAGCGGTCATTATCTAAAGATATTTTACTGTGCACGATCTTTTGGTCGGTCCATCGGTAATGTTCTATAACGGTCGTCTTGCCGATGGGCGGATAGAGGGGAAGTGACCGTTTTTGCGGACATCCTGGGCAGAGCATCGGTAGGTCTTTGTAACGGTATTGTTGCCGATGTACGACTAATAGGGATGCCCGTTTGGGAAGTTGTGGATTTCGAGGGATCTGCGGAAGATTAGGATCAGAATTGCCCAGATTGAGGTTGTCGGTTACCAGATTAGGAGCATTAATTGCGGAAGAGACATCATTACTGCAGAGAATTTCGGAGCATTAATGATCTTATACTCCGAAACTGGGGGGCATGTGTTGACACCGTTTTTGGGCACGTGTCCAGGATGGCAAGACAGGGTGGCAGTATGATATGGGGAGCTGGTAAGAGTGGTTGCCGATGAGGGAGGAGTTGATTGTGACTAAGTCCTCAGACAATAGCATGGTACCGATGACTGAGTAAAAGGGTCTGCCGATGACTATGGCGAGAGGATTGCCGATGACGCAAAGGGAGGAGTCCGGAAGTTGCCAGTTGTCATGTGGAGGAGTTTCGGTTTGTCACGAAGGGTGGTTTTATTATTTCCTTATGTTATTCGTATCGTTTTGTGTACGGGTTCCGTGTAATTTGGAATTCGAATTCTAAACGTGTCTGGTCGTAGCTCTTTGAGCAGGGTATAAATATAAGCCCTAAGACCTTGTAATTATCATCAAGAAATCAATCAAACACACATTTTACTCATATTCCAGCGTTTACTTTTCGACGACTTCGTCACCCTTTTTTCTTTCTTATTACGAGTTCTTAGGAATTCGTCGACTTAAGCTCGGCGTATTCTCGAGTTCCGCGTGAGTACCTCTTAGCCGTGACATCCGGGCGCATCGCTGTTGTCAGGACTAAAGTATTCGAGTTATCACCTTTGCCGATAGTAGGGTCAAATCGGCTGGCACGCCTTAACGTTTGAATTGGGTATTAGCCCTTTGTGTTTGCAGATCAATTTTGCATCAACAAAACTTTTTATTTTCGTGATCTTATTTAATTAATTGTTTTTCTAAATAAAATCTTAGAAAATTCATATATTCTTCGTTTTAACTCCGTTTTGATCCGTTCAAGTTGCGTTAGATTCGTTTTCGCGTAATCTATAGTCTAATGCTACTGTAGTACAAGTTTTCAACTTTTTAAATCTGAGTTTAGATTTAATCTATTATTTATTTAAAGTAAAACTTTGGAAAATCATAACTTCTTCATTATAACTCCGATTCTCGTGATCTTTACGTCTGTGTGATCATAGAGCGATGTAGATTTGTTTTATAAACTTTTTACCTTTATTTGTTACTGTTGGTGTACTGTTCTAATAATAGGCTTGTTTGCTTTGCATGATTGCCTTTGGATGATTGTTGTTGATGTGGTGGTTACGAGTAGTCGGTGAGCAGTTCGTGGGTGAACAAGAGTACTTCTACGAGCAGGATCAGCAGGACCAGTGTGATCAAGGCAAGTATAGCATGGGATCATCCTTGTTTCCTAATAACTTTAATCACACAATTCATATTGCATGTGTCTCCTTGATAAGGATCTCCTAGTATTGATCTTATACCTTGTCACCTATGGTTATGCATTGGGTAGCTTATGCTAGTGCTCCACTAAACCATGATCTTGTAATTTGACTAAAAGAATTATGCAATAAACATTAAAAGATGACTTTTTAGCAACTTTGGATAAGAGGGCTGGAGCATTGGGCTATTTTATGGTGCTCTAGTTTCTCTCCATAAGGACTTATCTGTATCTGACCATCCGGGACATACAGTACAACTGTGAGGGCTATATGGCTTTGGCTTTAGCTCAGTATGAGGACCTTTTCTAGCTTGTTAGTGGTTACCCTTGTGGCGCAAGTGGGGGATAGCAGACCGTGGATTCCTGCGGGTGAGTCACACGGACTGACTAACGAAACCTAGCGGCCCTAACTTGTTAGACGAACCTTTGAAAGGCTCCATAGTGAACCCTGCCGGTCTTCCTTGGTAGTGGGCTAAGAGGTCGACGGGCCTCGGGCAAAAGGGTAAATCACGACTCACAGTGAAAGTGTACAACCTCTGCAGAGTGTAAAACTGATATATCAGCCGTGCTCACGGTCACGAGCGGCCTTGGACCAATACAGAATAAATGAACCTAATGGCAATTCATTAATGTTATTATTGTTAATATGTTGTTTGTGCTATTCTTTATTCACTTTACCTGATCATGAGTTTATTATGGGTTTTGACAACTTGATGCTACTCATATGCTAAAATTGTGACAACTAAAAGCTACATGCAGTTCAACCAGTGTCTAGCCTTTGAGCCTCATGAACCCTATGTTATTCTTGCTGAGTACGAGATGTACTTACGCTTGCCTTTACATTTTATTTGGATAAAAATCCCGGATGGGTACCAGATTGCAAGCTTGGAAAAGAGTTTAGGCTTGTGCTCAACCAGTCAGTTGTCCCTGTGGATTTGGAGCTTTCGCCTGAAGAACGAAGAGTCTTTCCGCTGTTTGCTATCTAAGGTTATATCCTTTATACTAAGTTTGTTATATATAAGCATTGTCTATTGATATTACCCCTATTTGTGGCTATATGTGAGATTTGACTTCCTGGGCTCACATATGGTGTGTATCTGGTTTTGTCCTTAAAACCGGGTGCTACAAAGTGGTATCAGAGCAATGCTGACTGTAGGACGCAAGCCTAGATAGTAACAGCCGTGTTAGTCATCTTTGCTTCACTACATTCATGCTTACTATCTCACCCTTGCTATTTGCTAAAATTCTTATGCTTCCATCATCTAATTCTATTCTAAAAGTATTGCTTCTATTCTAACTCCCTCTTGGTCTAATTCCATAGATGGTTCGTAACGAGAAGTTTGCTCGCAGCAACCCTGGAAGACCATGCTTAACTCGGGGTATTTATGGCTTAACGGAACCAGAATATGAGGAAGCTCGCCCTGTCCCATCAAGACATATTGGTTGGCGAAAGGAGTACTTTACCACATCCTTTAGTGGGGAAGATTTCTTTCACCCTCGGCTTGTGCGTATACTACAAGACCATTATCCTGAACAGCAAGCCAAGGTGGAGTATAAGTGCATTAAGTGGACTCATCCTAAGTATGAGAGCCACTGGAGCACAGAAGCACACATCACCAGGTGGAATGAGTTTACTGGTTCACGCGTGGTGGAATCCATTCATTCGTCTCTCAGTGACCGCTTCAGTAAGCATGCTAGCATATCTGATGCTGCCCATCAAGCTCTTCTGGCATATCATGGGAAGCACTACGAAGAGAGGAAGAATGGCAAACAAAAGTATCTTCCTCGTCGTCCACCAGGCACTTTGCAATGTGTGATGGCTGACCCCTACTTGGAGCAGAGTGAACAACTAAAGGAGATGGCTTTGACTATCCAAGTCATGCATCAAAAGCTAGAAGACAGTCAACTGGAATTGGCAGAAGTAAGGCAACACTATGAGGAAGCCCTTGATGAGATTGATGAGTGGAGAAGTCGTGGTGGATTACCTAAGATCAATGAGGTGGAGGACATACCTCACTTAACTCCACGCAAGAGATGCTACCCTGGATGCCGCTGCAGTCACACCGTGTTTAAGAAGTAGGAAGTCCCCCTTTGTAATAAACGTTAGTAAGAAAAAGTTGAGTCTAGTCTATATGTGTGCTTTGTGAATCTTTAATGTTTGGTTGTTTTGTCTTAGTCCTTATGATTGAGTTGGATTTTTGCAATGAGTGCAATGATCTTGTGGGTTTCTCCACAATTTCATCTAGTTTACAGGCCTAAGGTATAAGGGTTAATGAAATAAATAGTTGGGTTTTAGTTTCTCTTGTTTCTTTGTCCTTGTATTTTGGGAGCAACTTATCTTCTTCAGTTCAAATCCCTAATCTTGGAGGACCATAAAATCGTGTGAAAATTATGGGTGATAGTAGACTTCAGGATCCTTCTCTGACCGCAAGAATCACCCCCATAGCTGTTGTGATTTGGGAATTACGAAAATCACAAGATGGTATAGTTGAGCTGTCAGGAATCAGGACCAGTTTCAGTTGCCTACTGTTTTGGACAAAGGTAACTCTGGAATTTGGGAAAAGGTTCTATAGTAAAGTTGTAGGTCATTTGATAAGCTTTCCAACGATGCAAGCTGCAACTTTATCGGATTAATAGAACTTGAGTTATGACATCTATAATTTGCTGTTGCTGCACAGTTCAAAATCTGGACAGTTCTAGTTAGTTCCTACTTTTCAGCCAACTTAGCATCAGAATCTGGAAAAGTGTGATATACAGAAGTTGTGGAGGACTTCATAAGATTTTCAACCATGTAAGACTCGTTCCCATATGATCTAAGTAACTCGAGATATGACTTCTGCAAGTTGCTGCACCGATGCTGAGACATTGTCGGGATAGATATCATGTATGGCTGTTTTACCTAGGTTTAATGACAAAAACTAAGGAAGCCTTCTATATGAAAGTTGTAGGGAATTTGATAAGGTTTCTAACGGTATAGGCTAAGACCTTATTGGATTAACAGAAAAGGAGTTATTTATATTTTACTGTGCTGGTGTTTTCGTATCGTGAGGGATTCAGACTACTTGTACATATCAGTGCACATGAGTTTCTCTTCGGTATTAGAAGATCTGAAGCCCACTTGAAACATGGACCAAACTACCCATTTAAACCCCTAGTTACCTTTTCTAAGGGGGGTAGTCTTATCAAAGGAGTTACAAGGAGAAGAATTGGTTAATGTGGATCATCGATAAGGACCTCAAGTGTTTGGTAAATTTGGTTTTTGATGCAAGAAATGGTTCCATTGAAGTGTGCTAATATGGATGGAGATATAGATCATTGCCGATACTCAAAGCTTGGAAGTGGTGCTTGTGAGAATCAGGTGACACCAAAGTCTACAAAGTTATACATGGGATGTAAGAGCAAAGCAATTCAACTCTGATAGAGGTACCAATAGATGGGACTGAGTGATGAAACCCACTCCGGATCAAGAGACTTGGTACAATGAATTAAAATACTATATGATGTGTAGCAGCTAAGACGGAATGTGAGAGCTAGTCCAAACTGTCCCCCAACCCATCTCATCTTAAGGGGGGTAGTACCTTGATATGATAGATTAATGCCCTTTCAATTTACCAGGAAGTGAGAAGTTGTCTCTGGAGATATCCCATGATTATAGTCATCTACTCTGGCACAAGTTAGTGAAATTGGTCACTTGACAACTTAGGAAGTGGATATGCTACATCTACTATTGATTCTACGGAGACTCAAAAGACTTCATTGCTAAAGAGAGCATGACCAGTATGTTCTGGTTAATGGAAGTTCTCAACCAGGAGACATCATCTTTAATGATGGACTTAAGAAAGTTAAAGATGCAAGAGTTGGAAACCACCAAAGGAAAGTGAAGGAGACTTAGAGTTTTATAGATATGGCAAGAGGCTATCATAGTTTTGCTGGGGCCAATGTGATCTTGACATAAGAGTAAATAACAGATTGACTTGGAATGATAAGATTCTATCAGTGGTTCATGGAAAGTGTTATAAAGATTGACAAATAGAGTTCTTTTATCCTAGCAAGACTGTAGATGTGCTCTACACAAGAAAAGTAATGGCTTGCGCGTAAGTCAACTAAGTGGGTTGGATTAACTGACATGTAATGTGGAGGTATCCATAGTGGATCGTGGAGATATTATCCCCTTGAATGTAGGAGTGATATCTGCGTAGAATGTAAGTATCTAGAGGGCATCTTTAGGAAAATGGATTTGAGCTGGTCACATCATTGATGGATTTGAGTGAATCAAGAGTTATGACTGGGAAAAAAATGCTATCACTTGAAGGAGAAAAAAAAAGCCTTTGCGTCAGAGCATAAAGAGTGTGCTAGAGGAGTTCAAATAACACCAAGGTTTGAGGAGTTGATGTGTTGAACTGGAGTGATGTCACTAGCACTGCCAAATGAGCTCTACAAATTACTCATTTGGGAACCACAGGAACTGAAAGGATTACTTAGAAGATATGTTGTGAGCTTGTGTATTGCAGTATGGTACAAAGAGTTTACCGTATGCGAAGTTTTCTTAGAACAACAGTTAGTAGAAGAGCCTTCAGTGGGAGCCTTTTGAAAGCTTGTATGGATGTAAGTGTACAACCCTGTTGATTTGAAATCAAACGGGAGAACACAAGTGTTTGGGCTAGAAGTTCTAAGTGATGCAGAACAGCAAGTGAGAGTGATTGGAGATAATCTAAGGGTGGCACAGTCTCGACATAAGAGTTATGTTGACACCTTAGAAGAGAATTAATTTTGGAGTGGAAAACTATGTGATTTTGGGAAGTGGCACATAAGAGAAGTGTGAAAGGAAAGTTAGCACCAAGGTATGTCGGGCCTTTCAAGATGTAAGAAATATGGAACGAAGTGTCTTACCAAATAGAGCTACCTGAAAGTTCAGAAGGAGTGTATGATGTCTTCCATGTGCCTCAACTTAAGAAGTACTTGTGTGTGTTATAAGAGCAGATGTCATTAGAAGAATTGACTGTTAAATTGGATTTCACATACAAGAGTGCCTAGTAAGAAATTTTGGAAACAACAGAAAAGGGTTACCGGAAGTTGGATTGTCAGGATGTACAAAGTCCAGTGGAATCAGTGCACCGAAGAGGAGGCTATTTGTAAAAGAGAAGAGGATCTAAGAAAAGTATATCCGCAGTGGTTTGAGTAAGCACCAACCGAATCTCGAGGACGAGATTCATTTTAAGGGGGGTAGAATTGTAACACCCCAAAATTTGCAATTTTCCAAAATAGGATAAATTGTTAACTTGTGTATTTTTGTGCCCATGAAATATAGGAAAAATAATATTTTTCTTTGAATTAAAATTTACTATAGGAGTTAGCAACTTGTTTGAGCACGCATGTCCTTGCATTTGACTTATTGTAATGAGTGATTTTGACTAAGGTTCAAAAATATATTTCAAACAGATTTTAAATTAAATTTGAAAGAGGTTTTGAATAAATAAAAAGAGAGATTTATTTTTCTCCTTCCTCTCCCTGGAAATCGGCCCGAAGGCCCAGAACTTTTTCCCCCTCCTTCTTGTTCTCTGTGGCCCAAGTGGACCGCGGCCCAGCTTCCGGCCCACTGCGCAACAGCCTAGCGCCAGCGCTTTTCTCCCCTCTCTTCTTCCACCGACAAGCGGGTCCCGTGCTTCTAGGTCACAGACAGGTGGGGCCCACCTGTCAGGGCCTTCTTCCACCTCGTGATGGAGCCGGACTCCACCATGAGATTGAACCCGCCGTGTGGATTCGCCGTGTTTGGCTTGCCCCGCAAGCCATGACCCTCTTAAATAGTGGCCTTGGCCTCGCCGAACCCCCCCAACCCTAGTTTTGGCACGGACTCGAACCCTAGCCGAGCTGCTGCCGTCGCCGAATAGGATCGAGATCGCCACCGAAGGTGAAGTCTCGGTTCATAGCGCCTCTGCCTCCGTGAGCCCCTTGCCGAGCCTCTTTTCTCCGTTGCGAAGTCGCCGAGACTCTTTGCTCGCGATTTCGTGCTTTCTGTGCACGGCTAACCCTTGCCGAACTCCTTGCAGAGCCACCGTCCGCCCCTTGCCGTCGTAAGCCCGAGTCGGACTCTATCGGTTCCAATCTTGGCCCCAGGTGAGTTCGCACCGAGCTCCTCCGCGTTCTGGTGCTTTCGGTTTAGTCTCTCGTGCCCTAAATCGCGCAAACCGCGAGCTCCGGCCATGTTCGGCCATGGCGCCACCGCCGGCACCTCCAACTCCGGCCGTCTGCCTCCCCTCCCCCACCCCCGATCTAATCTTGGCCATTCACTCGCGATCCAACGGCCCCAGATGAAGGATACCCCTTCGGCCGCGATTTTTGCAAAAGAGCCCCCCTAGTTTTTAAAGTCTTAACCTGCAGTCCAAGCGCCTTTCTCAAAATACGTTTTCTCAATTAGATTACGTATTCCGATCGGTTGAATTCAAAATACGTTTTCACAGTTTAAAAACGTACTCCGTGCTGGTTTATTCAAAATACGTTTTCAGAAAATTACAAGTTTGCCACTGGCTTTCTTTTGCTCATAAAATATTCGTTTTAACTCCGTTTTGACTCGTTAAAATTGCGTTGGTTTTGTATTCAAAAGATCTACATGTTAGTCTCAAAAACAAGTTTGAAACTTTTTATTTTCATGATCTTATTTAATTAATTGTTTTTCTAAATAAAATCTTAGAAAATTCATATATTCTTCGTTTTAACTCCGTTTTGATCCGTTCAAGTTGCGTTAGATTCGTTTTCGCGTAATCTATAGTCTAATGCTACTGTAGTACAAGTTTTCAACTTTTAAATCTAAGTTTAGATTTAATCTATTATTTATTTAAAGTAAAACTTTGGAAAATCATAACTTCTTCATTATAACTCCGATTCTCGTGATCTTTACGTCTGTGTGATCATAGAGCGATGTAGATTTGTTTTATAAACTTTTTACCTTTATTTGTTACTGTTGGTGTACTGTTCTAATAATAGGCTTGTTTGCTTTGCATGATTGCCTTTGGATGATTGTTGTTGATGTGGTGGTTACGAGTAGTCGGTGAGCAGTTCGTGGGTGAACAAGAGTACTTCTACGAGCAGGATCAGCAGGACCAGTGTGATCAAGGCAAGTATAGCATGGGATCATCCTTGTTTCCTAATAACTTTAATCACACAATTCATATTGCATGTGTCTCCTTGATAAGGATCTCCTAGTATTGATCTTATACCTTGTCACCTATGGTTATGCATTGGGTAGCTTATGCTAGTGCTCCACTAAACCATGATCTTGTAATTTGACTAAAAGAATTATGCAATAAACATTAAAAGATGACTTTTTAGCAACTTTGGATAAGAGGGCTGGAGCATTGGGCTATTTTATGGTGCTCTAGTTTCTCTCCATAAGGACTTATCTGTATCTGACCATCCGGGACATACAGTACAACTGTGAGGGCTATATGGCTCTGGTTTTAGCTCAGTATGAGGACCTTTTCTAGCTTGTTAGTGGTTACCCTTGTGGCGCAAGTGGGGGATAGCAGACCGTGGATTCCTGCGGGTGAGTCACACGGACTGACTAACGAAACCTAGCGGCCCTAACTTGTTAGACGAACCTTTGAAAGGCTCCATAGTGAACCCTGCCGGTCTTCCTTGGTAGTGGGCTAAGAGGTCGACGGGCCTCGGGCAAAAGGGTAAATCACGACTCACAGTGAAAGTGTACAACCTCTGCAGAGTGTAAAACTGATATATCAGCCGTGCTCACGGTCACGAGCGGCCTTGGACCAATACAGAATAAATGAACCTAATGGCAATTCATTAATGTTATTATTGTTAATATGTTGTTTATGCTATTCTTTATTCACTTTACCTGATCATGAGTTTATTATGGGTTTTGACAACTTGATGCTACTCATATGCTAAAATTGTGACAACTAAAAGCTACATGCAGTTCAACCAGTGTCTAGCCTTTGAGCCTCATGAACCCTATGTTATTCTTGCTGAGTACGAGATGTACTTACGCTTGCCTTTACATTTTATTTGGATAAAAATCCCGGATGGGTACCAGATTGCAAGCTTGGAAAAGAGTTTAGGCTTGTGCTCAACCAGTCAGTTGTCCCTGTGGATTTGGAGCTTTCGCCTGAAGAACGAAGAGTCTTTCCGCTGTTTGCTATCTAAGGTTATATCCTTTATACTAAGTTTGTTATATATAAGCATTGTCTATTGATATTACCCCTATTTGTGGCTATATGTGAGATTTGACTTCCTGGGCTCACATATGGTGTGTATCTGGTTTTGTCCTTAAAACCGGGTGCTACACTATTTGACATGTGTTCTTACTGAAAAGTACAGAAGACTTGTCTTTGCTTATCGTCTGACCCGAGCATGCCTCATACACTTGGAGCACATATTGCAGATAAGTTGCATTCTCCTGGTTTGTTTTTAAGAGAAGCAAAGCATCATCTACAAAGAGCAAGTGAGTAATGCTAGGTGCATTAGCACAGATAGTAATCCCTTGCAGCCTCTCGGCTTCCTCCGCAACATTTAACATTGATGAGAAACCTTCAGCACATAAAAGGAACAAATATGGGGACAACGGGTCACCTTGCCTCAACCCCCTCGTTGGCTGGATTTCTTTAGTGAGTACGCCATTCACCTTAACTCTATAAGTCACTGTGGAGATACAACCCATGATTAACTTGACCCATTGTGGGCTGAAACCCATCTTCAACATAATCTTCTCCAAATAGTCTCATTCCACTCTATCGTACGCTCCTGTTCTAAATAGCGTGCTATAGCGGACGCTATAGCGCTATTTAGCGTTTTTGGAAGAGAACTGCTAAGCTATGAAGATTTTAACGCTAAATGATTGTTCCCGCTATTAGCAGCTAATAGTGCGCTAATTTCGCTAAATTGGGTTAGTTTAGCGCCGCTATTTGGCTTTGGGCTTCATTTCCATCGGCCCAAATAGCAGGGATATGTCACCATGTAATGTATGTTATTATTGATGTATCATGTATGAACTACGAACTTTGATGTAATATGTCAGTAAGACTTTGAAATATCTATCCCTATTGGTATTCATAATATTTTCATCTTTATTATGTGTAAAATTACATGATGTTTGACAAATTTTTTGCTCAGCCGCTAAATGGCTTAGCCTGCTATTAGCGTGCTATAGCTTTTCTTAGTCTTTTAGAGAGGCTGCCGCTAAGAGGCTTAGCCCACTATTTAAAACATTGTCGTAGGCTTTGCTCGTGTCCAGCTTTAGTGTAGTAAAGCCCCCACCCCTAGATCTCTTATTTTGCAAGAAATGAGTCATCTCATAAGCTATCGGGACATTATCTGAAATGAGCCTGCCTGGGACAAGCTCTGGTTTTGAGAGATGATCTCAGCAAGAATTAACTTGAGCCGATTGGACAAAACTTTGGAGGCAATCTTGTATATGACATTACATAAACTTATTGGACGAAGATCTTTTAGCCGCTCAGGATTTTGCACCTTTGGAATCAACACAACCACCATCTCATTCCACTTTGCCGGCATGCTGCCATTATTTAGAAAATTGAGAACTTCCCCCACCACATCTGCCCCCACAATGCTCCAATGCTTCTTGTAGAACAGGGACGACATGCCATCTGCCCCTGGGGCTTTAAGGTCACCAATGGCATCTAGGCCTTGGCGCACCTCCTCCTCTGTGAAAACACACAGCAGCTGATCGTTCATCTCATTTGAAACCGTTTGCTTAACATGTTAGAGGAGTTCATCCATACGGTCACCTGCATTGGTGGTGAATAAATTTCTATAGTAATTAGTTATTAATGATTGCAGCTCCTCATCTTCCTCCACCACACTCCCATCATCCTTCACCGATTTTTTGATCCAACTCCTGTTTCTTCTCTCAGAGGCATATTGGTGAAAGAAACATGTATTCCTATCACCCTTCGCAAGCCAATGCGTCTTAGCTCGTTGACGCCAATACAAATTCTTCTGCTCCTCTAGTCTCTCCAAACGGAATTTCAGCAACTCCATTCTCCTTAGAGATTGCTCATTAACCGGACCTCTTCTACAATCCTCCACAGCCTTTCTCAGTTTCTTCATACGCTTCTCCATGTCCCCAAGTACATTCCTATCACAATCCCCCAAATCAGTAGCAACACTCTGTATTGCTTCCATCAGTATCCCCTCCTTCCTTCCATTACTGTCTTCTAGGCATTCTCCACAATTGGAGAACACTGCTCCTCCTCCACCCAGCGAGCTTCAAACTGGAAATTCTGTCCTCCCCTTTGAGCATCTCTGTGGACATCTTCCTCAGTCGACACCACCACCGGCCTATGGTTCGAGTGGCGCGGCTCACCGTTTATTCCTTGGTACAAAGGAAAGTGAGCACACCATTCCCCATTGGCCACCGCTCTATCATGCCGTTCTCGAACATACTCGCTGTTATTATGGCTGTTATTTGTGTCTAGTTAGGATAGTCATGCTAGCCATTTCATGTTTTTCTAATTTTAAAATAAGTATTTGAAACCCTAAACAAATTCAAATAAAAAAATTGCTAATTATAAAGTTTTATAACTTTTCAAGATCTACAACTTTACTTTTGGTAGTTTCTCCATTTGAGGTCGTTTTCAAAATTCAAATTTCAGATTTGAGAATTTCAAACATAATTTTCTATAACAAGATGATTTCAAATTAAAATGTTATCAACTATAAAGTTTTATAACTTTTTGAGATCCACAACTTTTACTTTTGCTATTTATCCATCCGAGGTCGTTTAAAAAATTCAATTTTCAATTTTTGGAAACTCAAATGTAGTTTTCCTTGATAAGATGATTTCAAATTGAAAAGTTATCAAATACAAAGGTTTATAACTTTATGATATCTACAAGTTTCACTTTGGAAGTTTCTTCATCCGAGCTCGTTTACAAAATTTAAATTTTAAATTTGAGAAATTCTAATATAGTTAATGTTGATAAGTGTTTATTTCAAATGAAAAGTTGTCAACTACAATATTTCATAACTTTTTGAGATCTCCAACTTTAATTTTAGAAGTTTTGTCATCCGAGACTGTTATAGTAACATTGTTCACAAATTTTACATCTTACACATCTCTCTCTTATAGTTTACGGAACTACTATAAGAGAGATATTTAAATTGTATGAACAATGTTATTACAACAATATTGGATAAATAAATAATTAAAATAAAAGTTGTAGATCTTGATGATTTCTATAACTTTTATGTTCATGACTTTTTTTTTAGCAAAAGTCATTTAATATTTTAAAATCACGATTGAAGTTGTGTCTTTTTTTTAATTTCAAAATTCATATAGACAAAACATGGTCACATGAAAAAGATGGATATAATAATAGCTTTAAAACAAAGTAAATTGATAAAGCATGTTTTTAGACAATTTTAGAAAAAAATCATCGAATCTAAAGTTAGTATGAGGGAGAAAAACTTATTATAAATTTTAATTGGAGGTTTAAAGAGAAATGTGTTGTTTAATAACATTGAAAATTAATTTTAAATAGCATTTTAAAGTAGTAAATAACTTTAAATGAAAAGATTGTCAACTACAAAGGTCTACAACTTTTATTTTGGGAGTTTCTCTATCCGAGGTCGTTTGAAAAATTTAAATTCCCAATTTTAAATATTTAAATGTCTAAAATATCTCAAAATTAAAAGTTTGAACTACAAAGTTGTAGATCTCTCGAGTACTACAAATTTGATATAAAGTTTATCTTCATCAGACATCATATGAGAAAGTTATGATGTTTTCTTGTATATCACTATCGGTACAAGTCACAAACTGACAATAATAACATTAGTGTCAATTCTTGGCTAAAATCGTCGGTTCGTGGTTTAAACCGACAATAATATGAACCAACAGTCAAGGCTTGATTCTCACTGTCGGTTAGCCCTGGGACATCACAGGCATCTCACAAAGTTCAAGTTTTTTTTTCTCTTTGCACTGGTGACATGGGCGAGGTGGAAGATTAGGAACAAGACGACCATTGAAAAGACCTTCACAAGTAATCTCTCTGATGTGATCTAGGTAAGGTTGGATGAAAAAATTGAAGCTCATTAGCTCACTCAACTCGTGGCTGGCTTGGTTTGGCTCTTTATTATAACGAGCCAAGCTAAGATTTTAACTTGTTAGTTATAATGGGCCAATCCGAGCTAGCTCGTAAGCCTAGCCCCACTTTTGGAGAAAAGACAGTAGAACTTATATTAGTTTTGTATTATTTTCACTTTATAACTGGATAATGACTAGTCTAAACCTATAAACTTGGTATTATGATTCATGAACCAGAGCCGCCGGGAGGGTGTTTGATTTGAGTTAGCTACATATAAGCTCTCAGTTGTCCATGATTCATCATCGCAGGTGCTTCTAGGCACTAAGTAATGTAATGCACGATTTTTTAAATGAGTAATATGGTAATGGCCATCTATAATATACTTAAGGAGCTAGGACTACTGGTGTTTTCTACTACAGTTGTGGTAAATGCAAGCCTAATTTTTTTTTGCTTTCTTTCTGAAGTTTTCAACACTGAAGCTGCTAGTAGGATAGTGCTCCATCCGCGTCAAAATATGGCCATTCTAGTTTTATCTAAGTCAAACATCTTTAACTTTCACCAAATTTGTATAAAAATAAACTAAAATTTAGAACGTCATTGTGTTTATTTAGATTTACTATGAAGTATATCTTGGTAGTGCATTCATTTCGACATTATAGATGTCCATAAATTTTTCTAGTCGATAGACTGTATATCGTGGTATTGATCTTCAACTTTATTTTTCAATTTTCTAAAATTATTTATTGCTTGCTATATTACATATAATATTTTTACTGTGATGGAACTTTGGAAAAGGACTATAATTGCTTTGTGTATAATTTTTCATTTTTCCTATATTTCAGGTGTCTAAATTTTAAGATAATTTCAGACAACACTCTTGTACTATAATTGGTAATTTTTGTGATTCGTTATTTAAATTTATCTTTGTATCATAACATATTGATTTTTTGTCCTTTTCTAACTACAGAAAAAATTACCAATTTTTAAATTGTCTTTGTGCCAACACATATAAGATTTTGCTAGGTTTGTGGTTTTGTCTAACTAGTTTTTTATTCTCAGAACCAAAAAATATAGTTTGTGTCTATAGAAATTGCAATGAACTAACACCTGAAGGAAAACTAAAATTCAGACATCTGAAATTTAGCAAATCCCATAATTTTTTCCTCTACAATTTTCATAGCAAATCCCATAATTTTTCCTCTACAATTTTCAAAGAGACTATGAATTATTAGGATCAAGATGCCCAAGAGGGGGGTGAATTGGGCTTCTCTAAAAATTTAAGCAACCTGTAAGCTCCAATTCAACCCCTTGTGCCTAGTGTGATCTAGAGAGCTACCGGATAAAAGAGTTTTGCAACCTAGTTTCAATCCTATTCTAGCATGACAATTCTAGGAATATAAAGGCTCAAAGTAATCGCACAAAGTAAATGCTAGAAAGTAAAGGAGGAGAGCAAGAAAGGGCTCGGTGATGTTTTGCCGAGGTATCGAAGAGTCGCCACTCTCCACTAGTCCTCGTTGGAGCACCCGCGCAAGGGTCTTGCTCCCCCTTGGTCCGCGCAAGTGTTGACGGTCCTTAAGTACTAAAATTAATAATCAAATAAACATGGAAAAGGATCAATATGAAACAAACATCTAGAATTAGGGTTTTATCAGACAGAATTCCACGAACTTTGGTGTTTATCTATTTCTGTAGGGGGTTATCAGAGAATATGGAGAGAAGGCCCCCATGTCATGTTTACAACGAGATAGTTACGTGCCGCGCAATTTTCTTCAATCTAGAAGAGTCCACAAGCTACGGGAACGAACGAGAACACGATCGGGCTCGGGGGCAGGGCGCCCGCCCACCCCCCTTGGGCGCCCGCCCTGGCCAGGAGTTGGATCAGGACTCTGTTTCGCGACTAAACTCCACCGACCTAAAGGATCAATCGAAACCATACAATCAATGTCGGTTTGATCCAACGGCCCAAATTCACTTTAAAGGACTATAAAACCAAGGCCTCTCCACCCCTGGAGGAGAGAGGAGAAGAGAAGAAATCATTATTCAGAGGTAGCCATCAAAGTTAGGGTTTAGAGCTTCTCTCCCACAGAGAATTAGAATTAGCTACTCCCTAATCCTTCAAGTTTAGAGGTTTGATTAGATAGCAATTAGAGAAGTAGAGCACTACGCTCTGGATTCGGATCTTCGGTAATAAAGATTGGTATTATTCATATCTTTCTCTAATTCTTTGTTCTAATTGCATTATGTCTCTAATTATTATGTTCTTAGTTTGCTCTAGTTCTATATTTGATATAGTTATGATTGATAATGAGTTTATGTATAAGTTTGCAAAGCGCTTAGCTCTTGACGCGAGGGAGTTAGGTGATAGATCACATGTGAGCGTGGTGCTTAGATGTTATTTATCTGCAAATGTATCCTATTGGCCGGGTCGTGTGGTAGTTCGCGATAGTGACAGCTTCGTTGATTCTTATATAGTCCACCCTCCGTTGATAGGACAGGCAGAACCGGTATTGTGGAGTAAGTCTTGCGATGCTCTGATTTACTTTAGCAATGTTCCTTATACATGAATGAAGAGTCTTTTATGCTATATATGATCTTGTAGATAACTAGAGTAGATTATGACTTAGTAGATAGTAGATAACTTAGAATCCATTCTCTAGCTAATCCGACATCACCTACATATATGAGGAGTAGTCTATTTTCTAATCGCTGTGTTATTTATCCCTTGAACTTATAATTCATTATCATTATCTTTATGGTTTACCCCCTGCTAAAGTAAGTGACTGTGTGACGAGTTTCTCATTAGTAATCATGTTCTTGCAAGTTTATCTCTAGTCTATGCCTTGATAGATTTTGTCCTTATTTTAATTTCATCCCTTTTGTCTTCTCAACCAAAATTATAAATAACGATACCTAGAATACTTATCCTGGTGAAATGCTACAATGAGGTGTTTTATCTGTGCGCTTGCGGATAGAATAGATTATTTTCTAGAGAGCCTTTACATTTATAAATACCTGTGTACGCTCTGGCACCATGCTGGGGATGACAACCTAGTATCTAAGTGGTGTTAGCTAGTGTCAACAAGCATTTCTAGCACCGTTGTCGGGGAACAAAAGGGTAATATATAGGAACGGTAAGGAAAGTCAGGAAATCAGTCAAGGTTATTCACATAAAATATTAGACTAGACTATAGAGAAATAATTGCATAAAACAGCTACTAAGTGAGAAATCATAACAAGGCACCTCTGCTTTGGCAGGTTCACCCTGTTGTTTTCTATGTTTATATTTTTATACAGGGTATATCAGGATTGACTTTGGGTACATTCAACTCTTCATCATCAGAACCAAAGCAATCAAGAAAGAAAGAAGAAGCTAGCTACCAATTGCTGAAGCTATGGCACAAAAGACCTTACAAGAATTCTCTGCTCCAAGTCTTGAGAACATTCCAACTGGTCCAAGATTTGCAGTAGAAGGAGTACCCGAGTTTGAGCTCAAGTCAAGCCTCATCAATTTGGTGCAAGCTACAAAATTCTGTGAAAAGGCACATGAAGATGCTAGTGCACACTTGCAGAATTTCTTAGAGATTGGAAGCACAATCCACATCAACGGAGTTGATAAAGACGTCATACTGCTTCGCCTTTTTCCATTCTCACTAGAAGGAAAAGCGAGGAAGTGGTTCTACACTCATCAAGATAACATCCACAACTGGCCGAACTTGTCAGATGCCTTTCTATCAAAGTTTTTCCCTATAGGCAAAACAACTGCCTTAAGAGGAAATATTGTCAGTTTCCAACAACAGAAGGCAGAAGCCATTTCAGAAGCATGGGAGCGTTTTCAAGGATACATCTCAGATTGTCCTCACCATGGAATGGCCACATGGTTACTTATGCAGACCTTCTACCATGGATTAACCCAGAAGGCTCGTGAGTGCCTAGATGCATCTGCTAAAGGATCATTCTTGGAGCTTACAATTGGAAAAGCAGAGATACTTTTGGATAAGATAGCAGAAAACCAAAGCTGGTTCCAAGATAAAGCTCAACAATGTCATCAAACTGAAGGAATACCAAAAAAAGTAAATGCATTATCAACTAAGATGGAGAATTTGCTCCATTGGATTGACCAAAGGGCCAAGTTCAAAGAAGATCAAAGGGCCATTGAGATAGCATACAAATATCAACCAACTTTGAGTCAACCCAATAGCAAAGGTATGAATTCAGGTAATACTTTCAAGCAACTTTCATTAAAAGAGATAATTGCTCAACAAACCAAAACTAATGATGAAGTTAAACGAAGGCTAGATACAAATGAATCATCTCTAAAAGATATACACAATAAAATGGATTTTCTATTAACTGCCTTTGATGAGCAAAACACTCTTAATAAAAGGGTAGAGCTTAAATTAATAAAGCTAGCTGCTGCAGTGCCTGTTGCTACTAACATTGAGCAGGTAAAGAATATAACTACTAGAGGAGGCAAAGCCACCAGAGATCCCCCATACCCAAAAGAGAAACAAAGAACATCAGCACCAGTGCAACCAGCAGTGATAGAAGAAGAAAGCCCAGTTGAAGCAGAAGATCTGCTACAACCACCAAGAACTGGAGAAATGAGGAAAGATTTTTTACGACACCAACTATTTGCCATTTCCCAGAAGAAACAGAGGACTGCAGTCGGATGAGCAGTTTGGTAAGTTTGTAGAGGTCATTCAGAAATTATACGTCAACATACCTTTGCTGGACGCCATACCGAAGAATGTAGTGCGGCCATCCTCAATAAACCACCAAAGAAGAAGAAAGATCCCGGATGTCCCACTATTGATTGCTCGATCGGAAACCAACACTTCAACAATGCACTTTGTGATCTCGGAGCAAGTGTCAGTGTGATGCCAGCATCAGTCTACAAAAAGCTTGAGCATGCAACCCTAGAACCAACATCAATGTCCCTACAACTAGCGGATCAATCGGTTCGACATCCGTTGGGTATCGCCGAGAACATTCCAGTCAAGATCAGAGATTTCCTAGTGCCAGTAGACTTCGTGGTACTGGACATGAGTCCTGACTCAAAAGTATCCATCATCCTTGGAAGGCCATTTCTGAGCACTGCCAATGCCCACACTGATGTCGGAAAGGGAGAAATCAAGTTCAGCATAAACGGACAAGAAGAACACTTCACATTCAAACCCAGACCAGAGAGAGACTCTACAGTGAAGGAAGTTCATGAAGAACCACTGGAGACACCATCTCCGGAGGAAGGTAATTCAGAAGATTAAAAGATTTGGAGGTCCAGCTTGGGGGACCTAAAAATCCCAAACCCTCACCGGGAGGTAAATCAGTATTTATCCGCATTATTAATTTTCTCATATTTAAATTCTTGCATAATTAAATCTTGCATTAGTCACATTTATTCATAGCATTATTATAATAATCAAAAGCCCCATATAAATAATATTCATGGTGTGTAACAACCCATATTTATTAATTATTGTGGAGGCACAAAAATATTTTCCATTATCTTTTCAACTAAGTTTAATTCTCATAAATTTTCCTGCATTATATTTAATGATAGTAACCTTCTAGAAGCATGACCCACACTCCTTGGGTCCCACATGTCATACACCACACCTCATATACATCCCATCACATTATTTCATCCACCAACATATCTCCACTAACAACACTTTTCCACCGGCCAACCACCACCCATGACACATTATCTTGCGTGAGAATTAAGCAGAGAAGGGAGTGGAGAAAGGGCAGCCAGGATGGGCATCACAAGTGGGCACTCGCCCACCTACCAAGGGCGCCCGCCCTGCTCCCTCTTCCTCCTATAAATAGCCACCTTCTACCTCCATCTTCTTCGTACAAGCACTCCAGAAAACCACACAAGTATCAGTTTCCAGAAGGAGCTCTTGTAGTGAAGTGAGAAGAGAGTAGAGAGAAAGAGAAGAGTGGGAAAGAAGTTGATAGTTTTTGTGAGAGAGTGAGTATCACCTAGTAAGCAGTGATCCCGCTGTCCAAGCGGAAGTAAAAGTTGTTTAGGGGAGGCTCTGTCAAAATAGAAACTTGAACGACTAACCCCTGGACTACTGACATTCCGGACAGCTGACCACTAACATTTTCTCTCACATTTTCCACTAGTTGTGTTTTTGCCAACTTTTGTTTACAGGATGTTTAAGAAGGTGAAGAATGCAGGGAAGGCTCTCAAGAAGATTGGTACAAGGAGTTCAGCCCGACACTGCTCACACCCATCAGAGATGAGCGTCGACCCTACGCCTACACAAGCTCCGTCATCTTCATCCGGTCAGCAAGTCAAGGTCCTTCTCAAGATAGGAGACCTTGGACTGAAGACCTGAAGGGAGAAGAAAGTCTATCAGCAACTGAAGAACAAAGATTTTATTCACACCCCTACTCTTGATCCAATCTTACTACAAGAAACAGGTATGGACACTGAATTTGACTTAATTTTCCAGATGATAGGTTGGACAAATTTTTGGAATATAACTGAGCTGGGTTCTCGTCTTCTCACCCTCGAATTTCTGTGCACTTTACAATACTATGAGGGGGAATTGTTTTTCGGATGTTCAAACAGGAGATTATGTTGTCTTGGAGAGAGCTGAGCAACCATCTTGGTTTCTCTTCAAGATGCATCGTGAACATTGACTCCGACTTACCCAATTTTGAGAGACACCAGTTCTGGAGAGAAATATCTAGAGATAATTTTTATAGTCAAGCCCAAACCAGTGACATAGAACACCCCACTCTTAGGATGTTCCACAAATGGCTTGGGTACAATCTTTTCTATCATGATGATATTAGGAAAGTAAGAGTAGGAGATCTGCAACTTTTATATGTTGCTATTAATAAAGTACCCACTTCACCTGTTACACATTTAGTTTCTCATTGGCTTAGTGTACCTAGTCTTCAGGGACCAGTAGGATGTACTTCACTTATCACTCGTCTAGCCTCTAATCTTCATTTACTAGAAAACTCGTCATTGGACTTCATAGATGAGTTAAGAATTTATCATGGCTATGACACATTTAGACAAGCTCGGATGTTAAAGAAAGAGGGGAACATAATGTATATGCTATATGATGATAAAGACAAGATTCGGTTACCTAACCCGAACCTTGGCCTCTATGTTGTTCAAAATTTTTTGATTGAGATTGCAGCAACACCAGTGAACCAGAGAGCTCCACAGCGAGTGGCATCTGAAAGGATGACCACCCACTGAGAACGGACCTGGTATGGAGCTGATCGCGGACCAGAAGAAGCAGCGCACTTGCATTATAGCGACTACAACCCCCGAGTCCTTGGAGACCCATGGATTCGACATGCGCAACCACAAGAGCCAACAGAGGAGACATGGCCGGAGAGCCAAGATCACCAGTGGACATACCCGCCTTTTCATACGGGCAGGTACTCCACTGATCCATATAGAGCTTCAGGATCCAGACCTCTGCCCCAATTTGATGCAGGACGATACTCCGACGCCTCCTACGCTTTCACGAACGACTACTACCAAGAGGCCGGTGTTTTCTTCACCCGCACCGACAACACTCTCCTCAACATCCAGAACACGCAAGCAGAACATGGACGACTCCTGGAAGAGCAACAAAAATGGAACCAGGACCATGCCGCTGCAGTACAAGAGCTGAGACAAGATACAATAACAATGAACGACAACATCACAACCATGATGCGGTTCTGGAACATCGGGTAAGACTGACATCAACATCCAGCTTGGGGGAGTTCCTCCCCAATTTATCAAGTAAGTTTTTATTTGCTCTTCTTATTTATTCTTTTCTATTTTAGTATTTTATCTTAAAAGGAAAAAAACTTAGAAAACCCAATAAATATTTTCTTGCTTTAATTTACTGCATTTTATAAACATGAAAACAAAATAAAAAGAGTGTGTAGATAAGTGTGCTTTATTTATCTGCTAAGTCTTAATCTCTAGAAAAATAAAAAGACCAAAAAAATGCATGATGGAAATGATGAATAGTTGCTCTGTTTGCTTACTCTCAAGTACCTAGCTTTTATTTTAGAGTTCTTCCAGGAATTACTAAAACTGAAATTACTATCTATGGAAAGCATAAAACTAAAGTCTAGGTAAGAGAAAGGCATAATATAAAGTTTGAGCTGCTGTTTATCTTGTTCCTACTACACTAAGTTCTGGAGATTTATTTTGGAAACTTACAAATCACATGATGAGTTCCTAGCATTACAAAATACCTACCATAGCCATGCTTGCTATAATATCTCTTACTACACTTACATTGAGTTTGATCGAGCTGTGTAGACCCTTAGGAGCTTTTCATGTGGATAAATTAAGATATTCACTTGCACACATCTACCACACCATCCACCACCATTTATTAAAATTGCTAAAAATATTATCACTCACTGTCCCAAGTATTGTTATTCTCTCTCTAAACAGATTTAATGCAGAAGAGGCATGGGTTATGCAAAAATATGCGAGGAAATAAAAAGGGGCAAGTGCCCGGAACCTCGAAAAAGAAAGAAAAAGAGTGAAACGAGAGGTAAAAATGGACAAGTGTCCGAAGTAGAATTAGGGGTACAAAGATGCCCACTTGAGCGGAAAAAATGGACAAGTGTCCGACAGTAGAATTAGGGGTATCTACTACCCATCTGAAAAAAAAGAGAGAAGAAAAAAAGAGATAGCCCATGTTCTCCCAAAGCAAAGATCAAAGAAGAGAAGAGGTAGCAGTATGAGGAGCAATGAGAAGTAAGCTTTATCATCACTTATACATTTTTATCATCACTATCATTTACTCCACCACACATGCACATCTTGATTTAATTATATGCTGAGTTCCTTTGGATCCATGGCTCGATTAGACAACATATGTATGAGCTGTTTTTCACTCCTATGAGCTCCACTTAAATATTCCATTAGCTATAGGTAAGTGATATTTTGGTAAGGATCCACAAATACCACATATAGAGAGACTTGAGAGAATCATTGCTGGGAACTCTGAGTTTTATTTTGAAAACTTATGAAAAACTCTAGAACAAAGGTAAAGTATAGACAGGAGGAATAGTGCTTGACTTAATTATTTTGTCTTTCAATTACTTAAGACTTAAGTGCAGGTACTAAGTTCCATAACACTTCACTCTAATCTGGAAGAATTTTGTAAAAGCATGTGTGCCTGTCAGGAAAGAAAACATCGAAGCAACTCCTGATCCGTCTGAGTTTAGCTGTTTGCTCAGGGACGAGCAAAGGGTAAGCTTGGGGGAGTTTGTTGACGGTCCTTAAGTACTAAAATTAATAATCAAATAAACATGGAAAAGGATCAATATGAAACAAACATCTAGAATTAGGGTTTTATCTGACAGAATTCCACGAGCTTTGGTGTTTATCTATTTCTGCAGGGGGTTATCAGAGAATATGGAGAGAAGGCCCACATGTCATGTTTACAACGAGATAATTACGTGCCGTGCAATTTTCTTCAATCTAGAAGAGTCCAGAAGCCACGGAAACGAACGAGAACACGATCGGGCTCGGGGGCAGGGCGCCCGCCCACCCCCCTTGGGCGCCCGCCCTGGCCAGGAGTTGGATCAGGACTCTGTTTCGTGACTAAACTCCACCAACCTAAAGGATCAATCTAAACCATACAATCCATGTCAGTTTGATCCAACGGCCCAAATTCACTTGAAAGGACTATAAAACCAAGGCCTCTCCACCCCTGGAGGAGAGAGGAGAAGAGAAGAAATCATTATTCAGAGGTAGCCATCAAAGTTAGGGTTTAGAGCTTCTCTCCCACAGAGAATTAGAATTAGCTACTCCCTAATCCTTCAAGTTTAAAGGTTTGATTAGATAGCAATTAGAGAAGTAGAGCACTACGCTCTGGATTCGGATCTTCGGTAATAAAGATTGGTATTATTCATATCTTTCTCTAATTCTTTGTTCTAATTGCATTATGTCTCTAATTATTATGTTCTTAGTTTGCTCTAGTTCTATATTTGATATAGTTATGATTGATAATGAGTTTATGTATAAGTTTGCAAAGCGCTTAGCTCTTGACGCGAGGGAGTTAGGTGATAGATCACATGTGAGCGTGGTGCTTAGATGTTATTTATCTGCAAATGTATCCTATTGGCCGGGTCGTGTGGTAGTTCGTGATAGTGACAGCTTCGTTGATTCTTATATAGTCCACCCTCTATTGATAGGACAGGCAGAAACGGTATTGTGGAGTAAGTCTTGCGATGCTCTGATTTACTTTAGCAATGTTCCTTATACATGAATGAAGAGTCTTTTATGCTATATATGATCTTGTAGATAAGTAGAGTAGATTATGACTTAGTAGATAGTAGATAACTTAGAATCCATTCTCTAGCTAATCCGACATCACCTACATATATGAGGAGTAGTCTATTTTCTAATCGCTGTGTTATTTATCCCTTCAACTTATAATTCATTATCATTATATTTATGGTTTACCCCCTGCTAAAGTAAGTGACTGTGTGATGAGTTTCTCATTAGTAATCATGTTCTTGCAAGTTTATCTCTAGTCTATGCCTTGATAGATTTTGTCCTTATTTTAATTTAATCCCTTTTGTCTTCTCAAGCAAAATTATAAATAACGATACCTGGAATACTTATCCTGGTGAAATGCTACAATGAGGTGTTTTATCTGTGCGCTTGCGGATAGAATAGATTATTTTCTAGAGAGCCTTTACATTTATAAATACCTGTGTACACTCTCGCACCATGCTGGGGATGACAACCTAGTATCTAAGTGGTGTTAGCTAGTGTCAACAGCAAGGACCAAGTGCTCTCTACAGGTTGATTCTTCGACACTCTGTCACGGTGAATCGCCCACAACTGCTCACAAGCTTGACACGAGCCACCCACAAGAACTCCGAGCAGTCTTCATGCCTCCAATCACCACCGAACCGTCTAGGTGATGGCGATCACCAAGAGTAACAAGCAATGAACTCTCACTTGACCCAATCAAGGCACTAGAGAGTGGTGGATGCACAGACTCTTGGAACTCAACTAGAGAAGGATTCACTCAAGAAATCTTTCAATTCTCAATCCTCTCTAGGCTCTTGCTTCTCTCTTGCACCACAAGGTGATTCTCAACTGATCAAATGGGCAAGAGACCTCCCATGGACGAGGTGGCGGAGTATAAATACTCCCTATCAAGTCTAAGGGCCGGCCAACCGTTATACACTAAAAACGGGAGCGTCAGACGCTATTTATGTTGCACCGGACGCACTGCACCGAGCGTCCAGTGACACATTAACGGCTAACTGTACTTGCTCTGACAGTACACCGGACGCTCCCTCAGAGACTCCGGTGACACCATCCGGTGTGAGGGTGAATTTACACCCTCTCTGGGTTTAGGACCGGATGCTCCCTGGTGAGTCCTGTGCTAGCGTCTGGTGCCCTGGTCTCCTGCAGACCTCCCTGGGTACAGGACCAGAGGCTCCCCGGTGTGTTCGGTGCGAGCGTCCGGTGCCTAACCCTAGGCACCCAGTCACTCTGACTCAAGTCAACCTCACCGGACGCACTCACGTAGCATCCGGTGCTACGTCCGGTGCCTACTTAGGCACCCAAACTTCATCGAAACGCGATCTTTCCAAAACAAAGTTTGTTCCTCTCGATCTAAGGACTATCTCTGAGCTGCCTAGTGCTAGGTTTACCAAGTGTGCACCACACCTAAACCTAAAGCCTTGCCTAGGTCAAGCTACTCATTCAAAGCCCCTCTTAATAGTACGGTCAAAGGAAAACAAAATCCTAAACTACTCTAAGTGCCCTTCTTCACCATATGGCACTTAGACCTAGTCTAGTCTTGACGATGTCCAACCATCCTTTGAAAACCGAAATGATTTCCACTATTAGGTAGGCATGAACGTCCTTGTCCATCGAATACCTATTACCGTGACCTAACACTAATGACTTTGCCTCTGCAAAACATACGTTAGTCACAGTAATCAACATTGTCATTAACCACCGAAACTCATTAGGGGCCTAGATGCTTTTCAATTGCCTCTGTTGTTGTCCCCTTTCATTCTTGCACTTTTTTATAGCCTGCTTTGTTCTTGCATTTGGGTTGGGTTGCAGCAGTGGAGGCTGGAGGTTAGGACAGTGGTGTGCGTGATGGGGCAGTGGCCCATGCTTGCCACCACCGATGAACATGCAACCTCTCGACAAGTAGGTTATTTTAGGTCATAGAGAAAGAAGCTTTGGATGACAACATTTGTGGATGCTGCTTACACCTTGGATGTGTCCTCTCTATACCCCTTCCCAATTCCCACTCGGTTGTTGATTGCAGGTGAAAGCCTTTCCCATGATGGACTGGTAGTGTTAGCACCTTGGGCGCTGCTAGGCAATTATAGTTATGTTGATTTATGCTTATCGTTTGGTTTTGTCACTGCTCTGTTTCTATATGTATATGTACAGTTCGTCAGTAGCTCTTAGCATCATGTCTTCTCTCATCTCTTGACTCGCTATACGGTGTTAGAAGGTTCAACTAAGGTTGGAGGTTCTGGCCGAAGAGAGTGTTGATATTTGGTAACGCAATCAGGAATTAATCCATAAGCGCACGGATATCGGTGAGCACTTCACCTGGGATGTTATCTAGAGTATCGTATTTATATTTTTACCACTAGGAGAAAGTGTGCATTTGACTAACCAGATCTATTACTACTAACCTTTAGGCTACAACCACTATGATTCGACGTGAGTGATGTATAGAGAAGACTTCAACTGCAAACTCGTTCTAACCTTGGTAAGGATGATCTACTGTTTTGTTGGGGATTCTCACGGAATCTAGACACCATAGAGGATGTTCAACCCACACCTATAAACCCTATCGATCCTGCTAACGGGATTATGGGCTACAAAGGTAACTCGGAAATGTCACGTTCCTCGCTACTACCACGGTCCAGCTAGACAGGGGATATCTATGAGTATCCTAGCCCAAACACCTCGTTTACGCTAGAGATGATTACTCTAAACTCTACGCGAAGAGATCAAAGTAAACTCATAAACCAAAGAACAATAAAACAAAGAACTTACTAGAATTTAGAAGTCGAAAACTGAAGAATCCTAGGAGCAAGCCTCGGGTTAGGAGACTTGATCCCGTAGTACAACCTCAGAGTAGACACCGACAGGCCGGGCTTCATCTGATCTACACCTCCACTCTATCTCTCTCAATCTAGTAGAACTAATTCTACTCTCACATTGGATGCTAAGCCCTATGAGGTTGGAACCCTAAGGAACCTCTCTCTCTGAATCCTCTCTGGAAAATATGCTAATGAATAATGGGGATTAATTTCTCCAGGGGCCAGGGGCCTTGCTTATATAGCCCTCTCAAATGAATGTGGGTCGTCGGATCAAACCGACCTTGATTGAATGGTTCTCCTTGATCCTCAAAGGCGGTGGAGCATAATCCGTGAGACTCATGCTGATTGGTCAGCAGAGGAGGGCGGGCGCCCAGGGGCGCTGGGCGGGCGCCCTGCCTGTGGGCCCGCTCGACCTCCCGCTCATTCGTGTGGCTGAAAGATCCTTGTTTGGTTTTGGTAATTGAGTGACAACTTAGATGGACTAATAGTGTTTATGTGAGATACACAGGAGATTAGTCCACATGTGATTATGTGATGATGGAGGAGCTCATTGCATATGAGACATGACATGGAGTCATGTGACCAAGGTAGAGAAGATCAAGATGAGGCTTGGCTCGATGGACCGGTTGCAAGAGTGAAGGGCAAGACAAAGGCTTTCAAGCGAGGGACCGCGTGTGACGGTGAAACTTGAGCAAGACTTGGCGCCGATGTACCGAGGCAACGGTGAAGAGCAAGTGAGGTCAAGATCGATGAACCAATACGGTCGCGTGATGATATGAAGTGGATCATATCATTTGGTGATTGGTTGGTGCATGTGTTGCATCAACATTGGAGGAGATGGAATGGAAAGTGCAAGGCAAAGGTATAACCTAGGGCTTTTCCATTTCATCGGTCATAGGTGTGTAGAGAAGTTTATGACCGGATTTAGGATAGATGGTCGTACTATAAAGAGGGGCAAACTTGTTTGCATATCGGTCACCTAGTGCCACTTGAGCGATCTAACTTTGCATACGTGTTAGGAATGAGTGGCGTGGTAAGTTGAGAGGCTAACTCCTTTGGGAAAATGTTTGTGAAAATTCTAACACACTTGCACATGGTGGTGTACACTTGGTGGTCTTGGCACATTTGCAAAGGAGAAGGTGTTGGAGTTGATTTTGATCAACTTGGAGAAGAGAGAGAAGTCTTTCGGTGTTCTCCGGACATTAGGATGGCTTTTAGATTGGAATACTGCTTTGATCCATTTTGATTTGGATTGAGTATTCATATAGATTGGATAGCACTCTAAGTAAGCTTTCCAAAATGTCCAAGATCATCAAATTCGGAGTTCGGAGCTAGATAACCCTTAATGTGAGATGTGAAAAAGCTTGTCTTTGGTTCAAACCGGAGTTGGAAGCTTAGGCAATTCAACATAGTTCAAGTCTATAGTTAGAAGCTCATGATGACTAGAGTACAAGAACAAGATAACAATGAAGATGGATATCTAGACTCCAATGTTTCTTCAAGTGATATCCTACAATGGTACTCATGATGATGATAGCAAACGTTCAAGATAGCAAACAAGTGGTTCCATACTAGAAGACCTTAATTGATAGAAGAATCCCATATGATATCGGACATGATATTCCAAATATCACATTTATACATATGGTATCTATCATACAAGAAGGTGGTTCCACAAGTGATCCTCAACTTTAAGTGATCATCAAGCAAAGAAAGTTCCCTCACCAACAAGATTGACAAGTGAATGACCCATGCTATGACATAGGGGGAGTGCCCCACCAAATGGTATCAAGGTCAAAGATCCCATGTGGTATCTCAAGAGCAATTCAAGTAATGTCATTCCAACACATGGTGATGTCCATCAAAAATGCAAGATTCAAGCCTCAACCATCTATCCCTATGCAATCCTTTGTCACAATGAGATTCACATTTTTACAATTGGTATCAAGTGATTTAATTGGTATCACATAACTTTTATGGAAATTGATGACAAAGGGGGAGAAGTTGGAACAAAGATATGATCATGGGATAAGTTGGACAACAAAAGATATATTTCAAGGGGGAGAGATCAAAGATGGACATGGACAAGGGAGCAACATTAAAAGAAAAGATGATGGATCAAAATTCTTGGACAAAAGAGAAGCACACAAGTAGCGGGAGCAAGCTCATGAACATTGATTGTTTGCATTTGATATGCACATATTCATGTGCTTGCTTGCATTGCATAAGTGTTTAAATTCAATATTTATGCTTGTGTGATGTATGCTAGTTATAGAACTTGATTGATGATATGATAACTAGCATGCATAGGTTGGTAGCTAGACTTGTGCTTATCAAGTAAAAACTAGACCCTCGCTTATAATGTTGATCTCACGGGGTTTCTAGTGTTTTTGTTGTCTAGCTACTCATGGTGCTAAGGATGGTGTACATTGAATACTTCAAACGACATCAAATTTGGTATCGAGCTACAAAGGTTTATTCTATACACCTTAGCACTTAGTTGGGTTTTATGGTGCCTATCGAAATCTTGACATAGAGGTTAATTGTTGGATAAGTAGCATAAAATCCTAATCAAGTTAGCAATTTACACTTGTGTGAAGTGCTATCTTAAAAAAGCTTTATTTCCATATCTTTGTAGAGTTGTCATCAATTACCAAAAAGGGGGAGATTGAAAGGTCCTTGTTTGGTTTTGGTAATTGAGTGACAACTTAGGTGGACTAATAGTGTTTATGTGAGATACTCAGGAGATTAGTCCACAGGTGATGGTATGATGATGGAGGAGCTCATTGCATATGAGACATGACATGGAGTCATGTGACTAAGGTGGAGAAGATCAAGATGAGGCTTGGCTCGATGGACCGGTTGCAAGAGTGAAGGGCAAGTCAAAGGCTTTGAAGCGAGGGACCGCGTGTGACGGTAAAGCTTGAGCAAGACTTGGCGCCGATGTACCGAGGCAACGGTGAAGAGCAAGTGAGGTCAAGATCGACGAACCAATACGGTCGTGTGATGATATGAAGTGGATCATATCATTTGGTGATTGGTTGGTGCATGTGTTGCATCAACATTGGAGGAGATGGAATGGAAAGCGCAAGGCAAAGGTATAACCTAGGGCTTTTCCATTTCCTTGGTCATAGGTGTGTAGAGAAGTTTTTGACCGGATTTAGGATAGATGGTCGTACTATCAAGAGGGGCAAACTTGTTTGCATATCGGTCATCTAGTGCCACTTGAGCGATCTAACTTTGCATACGTGTTAGGATCGAGTGGCGTGGCAAGTTGAGAGGCTAACTCCTTTGGGAAAATGTTTGTGAAAATGCTAACACACTTGCACATGGTGGTGTACACTTTGTGGTGTTGGCACATTTGCGAAGGAGAAGGTGTTGGAGTTGATTTTGATCAACTTGGAGAAGAGAGAGAAGTCTTTCGGTGTTCTCCGGACACTAGGATGGCTTTTAGATTGGAATACTGCTTTGATCCATTTTGATTTGGATGAGTATTCATATAGATTGGATAGCACTCTAAGTAAGCTTTCCAAAATGTCCAAGATCATCGAATTCAGAGTTCGGAGCTAGAAGTTAGCAACCTAACAAGTTGAATTGCAGGCATAGGACGCTTTGAGTCCGGTGCGCACAGGACGAGTCCGTTGTCACAGAGAGTCTGGTGCTGCTGCAAGTTTGCGTTGCTCTCTGCGTATGGGTCCGGTGCGCATAGGACGAGTCTGGTGTCACAGGATGCTGAGAGTCCGGTGCTGCTGCAAGTTTGCGTTGCTCTCTGCGTATGCGTCCGGTGCGCACAGGACGCGTCCGATGTGAAGCAGTAGAGCATCCGGTGCTACTGTTCCAGATGGCGTGCGTGTGCTAGCCGTTGGCGGCAACGGTCGAGTTCAAATGGCTAGTGACATGTGGCTGTTTCTAGAGCACCGGACGCACTGTTCCAGCGTCCGGTGCTACCTATAGTGAGTCCGGTGCTCACGACTTTTGCCCAGTGAAGGGGCAACGACTAGTTTAACCCTTGGGGCTATAAATAGAAGTGGTGGCCGGCCTTGGTTGGTGGAGAGCACTCTTGGGACTTAGTGTCCATGCTTGGGGAGTGCTAGGAAAGCCTCTAACTCACTTGTGCTTGCAAGAGTGTGAATCAATAGCGAGTGAGTGATTCTAGTGCGTTGCATTGAGAGATTGCATTGAGTGGCACTAGGTGTTCGTGTTGCAAGCCGGTGGTGCTTGTTACTCTTGGAGGTTGCCACCTCCTAGATGGCTTGGTGGCTTGTGAGTTGTGACTCCGTCGAAGCACACAAGGAGATTGTGCGGTGCTCCGGAGAAAAGATTATGAGGGGTACAGTGCTCACCCCACGGGGATCGCGAAGAGCAACTCTAGTTGAGCGAGACGTGAAGAGCAACAAGTGGTCCGGCCGGGTCAAGTGCTAGAGCTTGTGGTAAGCACTCTACGTGGGAGAGTGTGACTTGCGGGTCACCACTAGCAAGAGGACCGACGGCAACCTTGTAGCTTGTCTCAACGGGAACGTAGCTTGGTGGCAACCAAGTGAACCTTGGGAGATAATCATCATGTCAACATTGTTCTTCCCATTGGTTTGCAAGTCCCTAACACAAGCTTGTGCTTACATTCATATACTTGTGCTTGTGTAGTAGCTCTTGTAATTAGTTAGCTTGTGTAGCTTGCTAGTTACCTTCTTGCTTGTGTAGCTAGAAGTAGTTCCCTTGCGTGACTATTTTGGTTTGTGTAACCTTGTTAGTCACATTGCTTAGTTTGTGTAGCTAAGTATTTTTGCGCTCTCTAATTTGGCATTGGTTGCCTTGTTATTGAGCATTGCTAGTGAGCTTAGGGGCTTTGTGCTTTATGCTTACTAGTTGTGTAGGAGTGAAAGGTCCTTGTTTGGTTTTGGTAATTAAGTGACAACTTAGGTGGATTAATAGTGTTTATGTGAGATACACAGGAGATTAGTCCACAGGTGATGATGTGATGATGGAGGAGCTCATTGCATATGAGACATGACATGGAGTCATGTGACCAAGGTGGAGAAGATCAAGATGAGGCTTGGCTCGATGGACCGGTTGCAAGAGTGAAGGGCAAGTCGGAGGCTTTGAAGCGAGGGACCGCGTGTGACGGTGAAGCTTGAGCAAGACTTGGCGCCGATGGACCAAGGCAATGGTGAAGAGCAAGTGAGGTCAAGATCGATGAACCAATACGGTCACATGATGATATGAAGTGGATCATATCATTTGGTGATTGGTTGGTGCATGTGTTGCATCAACATTGGAGGAGATGGAATGGAAAGCGCAAGGCAAAGGTATAACCTACGGCATTTCCATTTCACCGGTCATAGGTGTGTAGAGAAGTTTATGACCGGATTTAGGATAGATGGCCGTACTATCAAGATTGGCAAACTTGTTTGCATATCGGTCATCTAGTGCCACTTGAGCGATCTAACTTTGCATTCGTGTTAGGATCGAGTGGCGTGGTAAGTTGAGAGGCTAACTCCTTTGGGAAAATGTTTGTGAAAATGCTAACACACATGCACATGGTGGTGTACACTTGTTGGTGTTGGCACACTTTACAAAGGAGGTGGTGTTCCTAGGGTGGAGAGAGGTGTGGGTATATTTTCTATTGTGCCGGTGGGAAATTTGGAGAAGTCGCGGGAGTGTTTCTCAGTAGGGAACACTCACCGGACGCTCTGCACGGAGGCACCGAACGCTGGCCTTTAGCGTCCGGTGTGCTGTCCGGAGCAGCAGAGTGCACCGAACGCACCGGAGAGAGTTCGGTGCTCAGCGTCCGGTGTGCGGGCTGTTTGGCGACCCTCTCTGCGCATGAGTCCAGTGAGCACCGGATGCTCAGGGTGCGTCTGGTGGCTCCCTGTGAGCGTCCGGTGCCCACGTGTTTTGCCCAGTGAAGGGGCAACGGCTAGTTTAGCCCTTGGGGCTATAAGTAGAAGTGGTGGCCGGCCTTGGCCGGTGCTGAGCACCCTTGGGACTTAGTGTCCATGCTTGGGGAGTGCTAGTGAAGCCTCTAACTCACATATGCTTGATAGTGTTCATCCGATTGTGTGAGTGAGCGATTCTAGTGCGTTGCATTGAGAGATTGCATCGAGTGGCACTAGGTGTTCGTGTTGCAAGCCGGTGGTGCTTGTTACTCTTGGAGGTTGCCACCTCCTAGACGGCTTGGTGGCTTGTGACTCCGTCGAAACACGCAAGGAGATTGTGCGGTGCTCCGAAGAAGAGATTGTGAGGGGTACGGTGCTCACCCCGCAGGGATCACGAAGAGCAACTCTAGTTGAGCGAGACGTGAAGAGTGACAAGTGGTCTGGCCGGGTCAAGTGCTAGAGCTTGTGGTAAGCACTCCACGTGGGAGAGTGTGACTTGCGGGTCACCACTAGCAAGAGAACCGGCGGCAACCTTGGAGCTTGTCTCAACGGGGACGTAGCTTGGTGGCAACCAAGTGAACCTCGGGAGAAAAATCATCGTGTCAACATTGTTCTTCCCGTTGGTTTGCAAGTCCCTAACACAAGCTTTGTGTTTACATTCATTTATTTGTGCTTGTGTACTTGCTCTTGCAATTAGTTAGCTTGTGTAGCTTGCTAGTTACCTTCTTGCTTAGTTTGTGTAGCTAAGTAAGTTGCGCTCTCTAATTTGGCATTAGTTGCCTTGTTATTGAGCTTGCTAGTGAGCTTAGGCTTTGTGCGCTTTGCCTCACTAGTTGTGTAGGAGCTTCCCCAGTTTGCAAAGTACTAGTTGCATAGGTTTGTGTGACCTTGCTCCTAGAATTAATTAGGTGAGCTCTTGCTAAGGTAGCACCTTGTTTGCTTGTTTAGGATCTTTTACAAGGTGCTAGAGAACTTAGATAGAGGGGTGTAGTCCTGGCTAGACCGATAGTTTTAATTCCGCATTTGTTTCGGTTAGCCGACGCAATATTTTTTAGAAAGGACTATTCACCCCCCCTCTAGTCCGCCATCTCGACCCTTCAAGGAGCTCCCTCGGATTGCAAAGTACTAGTTGCATAGGTTTGTGTGACATGCTCCTAGAATTGGTTAGGTGAGCTCTTGCTAAGGTAGCACATTGCTTGCTTGTTTAGGATCTTTTCAAGGTGCCAGAGAACTTAGATAGAGGGGTGTAGTCTTGGCTAGACCGATAGTTTTAATTCCGCATTTGTTTCAGTTAGCCGGCGCGATAAGTTTTAGAAAGGACTATTCACCCCCCTCTAGTCCGCCATCTTGACCCTTCAGTGGCTTCTGGAACCTTCTAGACCGAGGAAAATTAGCGCACAAGTTAATATCTCTATGTAAACCCGACGTGTGGGCCTTTCTTTCATATTTCCTGATAACCCCCTGCAGAAATAGATAAACAACAAAACTCGTGGAATTCTGTCAGATCAAACCCTAATTCTAGGTGTTGTTTGTATATTGGTCATTTTCCTTATTTATTTCATGATTAAAATTGATACTTAAGAACCATCAACAAACACCCCCATACTTAGGCTTTTACTCGTCCTCGATAAAAGGATGATTAAGAAAAATATCTGGGGTTAAAACATTGTAAAGCATTCTTTTCATACCTGCAGGGTGTTGTAAAAATCCACTGTGTACTGTAGTCAGGGAAATATATGGTCAAGAGTAGAGGTCCTTTCTTCTCAATCCTGTCACTTAGAGTTTTTGTATTTTTTTGAAAAAAAGATATTTAGTATACCTTTATCCTCATAGGTTCTCTAGATCGCTCATTTATCTTTTGTATATCTCACTAAGGCTGTTTTAATCTGCAGAAATTCTCAAGCATACTTACCTTGCATTTATTGCCTGATCAAAACAGGATCCGAGGAGAGGAATGCCATACTCTTAGATCAAAGACTTTGAAAATTAAAAACTTGTCAACTCTTACTGGCATATTGCTTATTAGAGGGACCATGGGCTATCATTTTCTTTCTCTTCTTCATCTCTTTTTTTCAGATGGATACCGAGGTACCCCTAATTCTATTGTCGGACACTTGTCCATTTTTTCTGCGAGGTTGTCGAGCACTTGCTCCTTTTTATTTCCTCAAAATATTCATATTTTTGCATAGCCCATGCCTCTAACGCAATAATACTTCGGAAGAGTGAATTTTTCTGAATAAATGTCTTGATCTTAGGAGCATGATAAATCTCTCAACAAGGGTCTAACTCGTTTTGAGCAAACTCAATACAGAGCAGATAGCTTTTATAATTATCATAATTAATATTTTCAGGTTTAGCAGGCATATAAAACACTGAGGATGATAGCTAGAATTTTTGAAGATTTTGAAATAAATTCTCCAAGCAACAATGATATCAAGAATAAGGTACTCATACTCTACCATCTCACATTCCACAGTGACTTAAGTAACACAGGGTTTTAAATAATTTTTAATAATTGTAAGTTTTCAGAAAATATCACAAAGTGAGATTGATCATGATTAGAAATATTTTAATCTTGTTAATTTATCATGTCGGAGACAATATTCTACACGAACCAAGATATATGTGTATGTGTAAAGTGTGCAGAGTATATACCTAAATCATGGAGTGGTGGGGTAGAAGTGCGGTTGGCATGTCGGGGGATCTCCCCCATACTTGTTTTCTGCTTACTTGCATAAAAAATAAAGTAGAGACACACAAGACATAATAATAATCTTTATTAATCTTGAGGCATTTATTACAACTGACTAATAATGAACTGAAGCTAATAATAGATCTAAGCCGAATCTAAAGATGAATAACTAAGATACACTGCCTCAAGATATAATCTAGATAACTTAGTGGCGCTCTAACTCCCTAATCTTCTTATTAGCACTAGTGAGATCACATTTAACACCTAGTATAACGGTGTTCTGGTTAGAGAGATGTCTATCGATGGAGTTAACTGAGGACTGGAGCTCTATGATGACCTTGTCTAGCCTACGAACGTCCTCATCTACATCTGCTATAGTCTTACGGTGCTTAGGAGGTGTCTCGAGAGTGTTTAGGGCGTGCTTCGGGGCTTCCTTTGGACGGATGAAACGGACATTGGCTGCTCTAACCCCCTCGAAGTAAGGCCTCTCCTCCTCTGTGGTGTAGCGGACGCTGCTGATCTCGCCGCTCCGGTTGGTCTTGACTCCGACGACCCGCTCATTGGGTCTGGGCGACAGGATCCTCGTGTCGGCTGGCACCTTGACGGCGGCCTCCTTCTTGGCTGACGGCCCCTTGAGAAGTAGGGGCTGCGGCGGCGCGGTGAGAACTGGTTGGGCATAGTAGGATTGGTTGGAGCTGCGCTGGCGTGATGGCATGGCTGCTAGCTGTCGCTCTGTGTTGGCCGGGACGAGAGCGTAGTCGTCGGGGTCTTCCTTGGGCTTCTTGTTGAGGTCGTAGGGGACGACCTCCCAATCGTCGTGGAACTCGTCGGCCATTGGAGCAGCGAGGAACTAAGCAAGCTCTAATTGAGGAAGGAGAGAAGGTTTGAAAGAATTGGTGTTGAAAGCTGACATCAGGGGTCTGTTTATATAGATGTCAAAAAGTGCCTCTAGGGTTTGCTCGGGTTACTCCCGCCACCATGCGTGCGTAACAAACCATCCGCGTGATTATTTAGGTAACCATAGATGAGTTTATCACGACGGAGGAGACCAGGGCCGAGGGGAGACACGGGCTGGGCGCTCGCCCTCATCCTCAGGGCGCCCGCCCTGTGCCTGGCACCTCTGTGGGCCCACCTCCTCGAGCATGCTTCTAGATGCAAATTTTATTCCGAAAAAACATATACGTGGTCCAAAAACGTCAGATTAAAAAGGTCGGGCTCTAATTCTCCATGGGAAGGTAAAAATGGAGCACGTCTATTTCTTCTAATTCTTTATTGGGCTCTAAAAATAATTTAAGACATTGACCATTTACCTTGAATAACATACCTCCGTTATTTTGAAGTGTGATAGCTCCGTGGGATGATGAATTGATTACCTTGAATGGTCCTTCCCATTTACTCCAGAGTTTTCCATGCCCAAAAAGCTTCACCCTGGAATTTAAAAGTAATACCTTATCTCCGGGTGCGAACTCCTTCTTCTTGATCCTCTTGTCATGCCACCTTTTGACTCTTTCTTTGTAGATCTTCGAATTGTGATATGCTTTCTCTTGCCATTCTTCCAATTCTGATAGTTGCATTCTTCTATGATCTCCAGCGACATCTAGGTCCATATTTCATCTCCCTATGGCCCAGTGTGCTTTGAATTCTAGTTCAACAGGTAGGTGGCACGTCTTCCCGTACACCAATTGGTATGGGGACATTCCAATTGGGGTCTTGTATGCTGTCCGGTATGCCCAGAGTGCATCGGGTAACTTGTCCTTCCATGAAGTTCCCATCTCATTGACTGTTTTCTGGAGAATATTCTTGATTTGCTTGTTGGAAGTCTCTGCTTGGCCACTTGTCTGAGGATGGTAGGGGGTAGCGAAGTTGTGACGGATTCCATGTTTTGATAGATAGTGCTCGAAGCGTTTGTCAATGAAGTGTGCTCCTCCATCACTTATCAGTACTCTGGGGACTCCAAATCTTGGAAATATAACTTCTTCAAACATCCTCTTTGAACTGATGTTGTCGGCGTGGCAAGGTAGTGCCTCTACCCACTTGGAGACGTAGTCAACTGCCACTAAGATGAACTCACACTTCTTTGATGGGGGAAATGGACCCATGTAGTCTATTCCCCAGACATCAAAGAGCTCAATCTGAAGGTTGTTGGTGAGTGGCATGGCATCTTTTGTGTTTATGTTTCCGTGCCTTTGACATGGCCCACATCTTCTGATATATTGCTTCGTGTCTTCATACATTGTAGGCCAGTAGAATCCACACTGCCAGATCTTTGAATGTGTACGGAATGCTCTATAATGACCTCCATATGGCAATGAATGACATCTGTCGATGATCTTCCATCCTTCCTCGGTGGTCACACATCTCCTGAGTAAGCCATCAGAGCATACTCGGAAGAGGTATGGCTCATCCCATATATGTGAACGACTTTCTTGAATAAGCTTCTTCTTATTCGCTCCTGGTGGTACATACCCTAAAACCATAAAATTAACAATATGTGCATACCAGGGGTCAGTCCTGTTAATCCCGTAGAGCATGTCGTCCCGGAGTGAATCATTGATGGGGGTTTCCTGTGGATTCTTAAAATGCATTCTAGACAAGTGACCAGCAACAGAATTTTCTACTCCCTTTTTATCTTTTATTTCCAAGGCAAATTCTTGAAGTAATAAGATCCATCTAATCAGGCGAGGTTTAGCATCTTTTTTAGTGAGCAGATATTTTAGTGCAGCATGATCAGTGTAAACAATTATTTTAGCTCCAACTAAATAAGATCTAAATTTATCAATGGCAAAGACAACGGCCAGAAGCTCTTTTTTAGTGGTTGCATAATTAAGTTGAGCTCCTGTCAAAGTTTTACTGGCATAAGCAATTGCATGATGCTTCTTATTTTTAGTTTGTCCCAAAACTGCCCCCACAACATAATCACTAGCATCACACATAATTTCAGAAGGCAACGACCAATCAGGGGGTTGAATGATTGGTGCAGAGATGAGTGCATTCTTTAATTGAAAGATGTTAGGCATGCATCATCAAATTCGAAAGGAGCATCCTTGGCTAGCAAAAGAGTAAGTGGACTAGCAATAAATGAAAAATCTTTTATGAATCTACGATAAAAACTAGCATGGCCAAGAAAGCTTCGAATTCCTTTTATATTCACAGGTGGAGGTAGTTGTTCAATTACTTCAATTTTAGCTTTGTCTACCTCAATACCTCTTTCAGACACTAGGTGTCCCAGCACTATTCCTTCCCTAACCATAAAATGACATTTTTCCCAATTGAGGACTAAGTGCTTTTCTTCACGTCTTTGCAAAACCTTGTCTAACTTTTCAAGACAACTATCAAAAGTTTTTCCATATACAGAGAAATCATCCATGAAAACTTCCACAATCTCTTCTATCATATCAGAAAATATAGACATCATGCATCTTTGAAAAGAAGCTGGTGCATTACATAACCTAAAAGACATTCTACGGTAAGCATAAGTTCCGTATGGGCATGTAAAAGTGGTTTTTCTTTGATCATCGGGATGGATCGGGATTTGGTGATACCCTGAATATCCATCTAAGAAACAGAAGAATGAATGGTTCGCTAACCGCTCTAGCATCTCATCTATGAAAGGTAAAGGAAAATGATCATTTTTTGTGGCTTTGTTCAGTTTTCTATAGTCTATGCACATCCGCCACCCTGTGACGGTGCGTTGCGGAATTAGCTCATTCTTTTCATTCGTAACGACAGTCATGCCTCCCTTTTTAGGCACAACTTGAACAGGGCTCACCCACTCACTGTGTGGCACAGGATATATAATCCCTGCATGCCGCAACTTTATAACTTCCTTTTTAACTACCTCTCTCATCGCGTTGTTAAGTCTACGTTGGGGCTCTCGAGAAGGTGAAACAGAAGGATCTGTCGGAATACGATGGGTACAAATCATAGGACTGATTCCTGTAAGATCTTGGAGTGAGTAGCCGAAAACTGAGTGATGTTTCTCAAGAATGGTCATCAATCGTAGAGTTTGCTCCTGAGTGAGTTTATCACTAATGATCACAAGAAACTCTGGATTATTGTTTAGGAAAGCATAGGTAAGACCGGGTGGTAAAGTTTTAAGCTCTATGGGAGGTCTAGGTGTTTCTGCAAACTCGTCTAAGGGTTCAGATTCAGAAGGTTTGGCCTCTTCTTTTGTGAAGAAAGGAGCTTCTTCTTCTAAGTCTGGTTCGTCTAAAAGCTCTAGAGATGCAGCCTTTACCTCCTCCATAGGATCGGGCAAAAGATATGACTCGGTCTTATTATTTAAGGAGTGAGAAATTGTTATTTGAAATTTAAAATCTTTTCCAAAAGAAATGTGTAGCTTTCTAGTTTGACCTTCATAAAGGAGTCTTCTAAAAGGTTGTCCTATCAACAGGTCGAAGTCCCATGTATCAAAGATATAGAAGTTCAAATGAACCACGGAGCCTTCTACCATAAAGGGTAGGACATTAATAATTCCAAGACTGGGGACTAATCGTCCCGAAGATTCCTTTATGACCTTTGTTGTGGGGGTTAAGACCAGTTTTTTAAATAATTTAAGTGCAAAAGATTCAGACATGATATTGATCCCCACAACAGGATTATAGAGAGCATCAAATTGATTAGAATCATAAACACAGTGTATAGTTATAGGAGGTGTGTCCAAACGGATCACATCAGAGGAAAGCTCTGACTCCTCCAACCATTCGCTACTCATGACTAAGATAAGCTCTCTCAATTGATGTTCACTCGGCAAACAAATGCTAAAATGCCCGTTTTGGGGTCTCTCTATAGAATGGTAGTTTGAAATGTTTATAAAATCGGCAAAAAGATCAGATTCTATATCCAGCATGAAATCAGGTGGTGGAATTTCTTCCTTTTGTGGCTCAGAACTTGGGATAGCTAAAGTAGATGGAGAATTTGGCAGAGTGTCTACTTCGGCTTCGTGGATTTCATCATGAAGGGTATTATCCATCTCAGCTTCTAGGATTCTATCTAGGATTGCTCTAGCGTCATCAGTAGGGATGCGAAGGAAAGAACCTCTAGACATTGTTTGTAGCATTTGTTTATGATCTTTCTGATGACCTCGAAAAAAGTGAAATAGAAGAACAGGGTCTTCAAGATTAAGTTTTGGACCAGATTCTAAAAGGTCAAAAAAACATTTCCAGGATTTTCCCAAAGTTTCATTATCTTTTTGTTTGAAAGATAGGACTTCGAGTCTAAGGTCGCCGATACGGTCGAGGGAATAAAAATCTAGACAAAAGTTGGCTCGTAAGACTCCCCATTCACCTCGTTGTTGACTTATCTTCTGACTATACCATTGTCTAGCTTCTCCCCTTAAAGAAAAAGGAAAAAGCTTCCAACGTATAGTTTTATCAGAAATGTCTTCAATGCGAAGACAATCACATGTTTGCTCAAAATCTCTAATATGAAGGTAAGGGTTTTCATCTTCCTTTCCTGAAAAAGATAGGTTTTGAATCATGGCAATCAACCTGGAACTTAACCTATACTGGGATGTTTGGATAGGGTGTGATGACTCCCATGGTAAAAGGTCAGTTTCCGAAGGTGTTGCAAATTGATAGATCGATTTAGAATCTTGGTTTTCCATAAGGTAAGAGTAAGGAAAATAAAGAATATAAAAAGATAAGAAAATAAAAAAGTATGAATATAAGCTAGTAGTAAGACTCAAGGTTATCTCAGCAAACCGTCTTTGTCCCCGGCAACGGCGCCAGAAATTCTTGTTGATATTTGGTAACGCAATCAGGAATTAATCCGCAAGCGCACAGATATCGGTGAGCACTTCACTCGGGATGTTATCTAGAGTATCGTATTTATATTTTTACCACTAGGAGAAAGCGTGCATCTGACTAACCAGATCTATTACTACTAACCTTTAGGCTACAACCACTATGATTCGATGTGAGTGATGTATAGAGAAGACTTCAACTGCACCCTCGTTCTAACCTTGGTAAGGATGATCTATTGTTCTGTTGGGGAGGCTCACGGAATCTAGACACCACAGAGGATGTTCGACCCGCACCTATAAACCCTATCGATTCTGCTAACAGGATTATGGGCTACAAAGGTAACTCGGAAATGTCACGTTCCTCGCTACTACCACGGTTCGGCTAGACAGGGGATATCTATGAGTATCCTAGCCCAAACACCTCGTTTACACTAGAGATGATTACTCTAAACTCTACGCGAAGAGATCAAAGTAAACTCATAAACCAAAGAACAATAAAACAAAGAACTTACTAGAATTTAGAAGTCGAAATACTGAAGAATCCTAGGAGCAAGCCTTGGGTTAGGAGACTTGATCCCGTAGGTACAACCTCGGAGTAGACACCGACAGGCCGGGCTTCTTCCGATCTACACCTCCACTCTATCTCTCTCAATCTAGTAGAACTAATTCTACTCTCACATTGGATGCTAAGCCCTATGAGGTTGGAACCCTAAGGAACCTCTCTCTTTGAATCCTCTCTAGAAAATATGCTAATGAATAATGGGGATTGATTTCTCTAGGGGCCAGGGGCCTTGCTTATATAGCCCTCTCAAATGAATCTGGGCCGTCGGATCAAACCGACCTTGATTGAATGGTTCTCTTTGATCTTCAAAGGCAGTGGAGCATAATCCATGAGACTCGTGCTGATTGGTCAGCAGAGGAGGGCGGGCGCCTAGGGGGGCTGGGCGGGCGCCCTGCTTGTGGGCCCACTCGGCCTCCCGCTCATTCGTGTGGCTTCTAGAACCTTCTAGACCGAGGAAAATTGGCGCACAAGTTAATATCTCAATGTAAACCCGATGTGTGGGCCTTTCTTCCATATTTCCTGATAATCCCCTACAGAAATAGATAACCAGCAAAACTCATGGAATTCTGTCAGATCAAACCCTAATTCTAGGTGTTGTTTGTATATTGGTCCTTTTCCTTATTTATTTCATGATTAAAATTGATACTTAAGAACCGTCAACAGAGAGGACTCTTTGGATGAGAAAGATGAAGTGCTTGCTAAAGATCCTCCCTATTGAACGTCGATGTGATGCTTGGAATAGGACTAGGACTTGAGTTTCGTTTCTTTGTTCCATGTTTTGTACCCCGTGTGGTGGTTTCATTTCTGTTGATGGCATTTGTAGATAAATTCATTCCTTTGATCGTTCTGGTGTGATAAGTGATGAAGTATAATAGTTGCTTAGCAACCTTAGACATGAAGCAAGGCATTCAGCTCTATGTGTGTTCTCCATGCGGACTTGTGAGGCACTGGAGAATATCAAAGGCAAGATTATTAGGGTTATAAAGTCTAACTTAGGTCAATAATTTTCTACGACGACATATGACTTGTAGAGTGTAGTTCCACATCTACATGCACACCGTGGTCTTATACTAATTCTGAACTATACAGCCTCTCAACACTCTATGTCGATCGCTGCATGATACCATACATACACAATATGATCTCCTATGTATGCCACATGACTCTTGGTATCTGTTTTTGAAAGGTCCTAATATGGCTAGAGGGGGTGAATAGCCTATTTAAAAATTCTACAAACTCACTAGAGCAAGAGGTTGGTAAATAACAAAGCAAAGCTTTTTGCTCTAGCTCTAAAGGGGTGTTTGCAAGCCACCTATCCAACAATTCTAGTTGATATAATCACTAGGCACACAAGAGTTATGTCACTACTTACACTAGAAAGCTACCTAAAGTTTCTAAGTAAGTAAGCTACTCTAGTTTGCGGGAATGTAAAAGAGATGGTTTGATCTTTATACCGCCGCGTAGAGGGGATGAACCAATCAATAATATGAAGTCCAATCACCGTGAGAAATCCAATGAACAATCACAATGGAGACACACAATTTTCTCTCGAGGTTCACGTGCTTGTCGGCACGCTACGTCCCCGTTGTGTCGACCAACACTTGGTGGTTCGGCGGTTAAGAGGTGTAGCACGAACCTCGTCCTCACTAGGACACCGCAAGAACTGACCCACAAGTGAGGTAACTCAATGACACAAGCAATCCACTAGAGTTACCTTTCGGCTCTCCACCGGGGAAGATACAAGACCCCTCACAATCACCAGGAGATGGCCGCGAACAATCACCAACTCGTACCAATGCTCCTCCACTGCTCTAAGCCGTCTAGGTGGCGGCAACCACCAAGAGTAACAAGAAAACCGCAGCTAGAACGATCCCCAAGTGCCACTAGATGCAATCACTCAAGCAAATGCACTTGGAATCACTCCCAATCTCACAAAGACGAATAATCTATGAAGGAGATGAGTGGGAGGTGTTTGCTTAGGCTCACAAAGATGTCAAGTATACTAGAATGCCAAAGAGGATGAGCCCTAAGCCAGCTAACATGTATTTATAAGCCCCTCAAACAAATAGAGCTGTTGGCTCTTTCACTGGGCAGAAAACGGGGTCACCGGACGCTAAGCAGGAGGCACCGGACGCTCAACCCCTGCGTCTGGTGCTCTAGAAACAGCCACGTGTCGCCCTTTTCACTTTCACGCGTCGATCGCTAACGGTCACCTGCAGAGCACCGGACGCGGTTAAGTTGCCACCGGACGCGTTCGGTACTCACCGGACTTAAACACAGAGAGGTCTGCAGAGAGCTCGATCACCGGATGCTGAGCACCGGACCGTCCAGTGCTCACCAGTCTCATATGCAGGGAGGTTTGCAAACGGACCGCACACCGGACTCGTACCACCGGACGCACAAACAGGGACAAGCCTGCGTCCGGTGCCTATCGTCTGGTGCCTAACCCTAGCTAAGCCAGGCACTGACTACACACCGGACGCACAGACACAACGTCCAGTGCCTCAGTGGCCAGCGTTCGGTGCACTCCCGCGACTTCCCCAAACTTCCCACCGGCGCAATAGAAACTAAACACTTCATTTTCTCAAAAAGCGCCGAATCCCGCCTTGCAAGCTCGGTGGGAGGGAGAGAGGAGCCCAACCCCTCTCTACCCTTCAAACTCCACTTCATTCTCAAAGTGTGCCAACACCACAAAGTGTGAACCAACAAGTGCACGTGTGTTAGCATTTTCACAATCATTTTCTTTGAACGAGTTAAGTTAGCTCACTAGGTTCTAAATGCAAGCCCATGAACAATGACACCTAGTGGCACTTGATAACCGCTTAGCCAAAGAATTCCCCTCTTTATAGTACGGCTATCTATCCTATCACACCCTCTATGGTGTCTTGATCACCAAAACCTAAACCCTAAGCAATACCTTTTCCTTGATCTCCAAAGGATTTTGTTTTTCTCTTTCTTCTTCTCCAAGTTGAGCACTTGATCATCTTGTGGTCATCACCATCATCACCATGATCATCACTTGCTCCATCACTTGGCATGTACCAACCTCATTAAGTCTACACATACTTAGGATAGGGGTTAGTACTAGGGTTTCATCAATTATCCAAAATCAAACTAGGGTTTTCAGTTTTCTAGTGTCATTGAAAAGAAAGTATTTTACTTGAAACTACTAAGAATTTTGAGTATCATTCATTGAATTTGGTAATGTTTCCTTAGCTTTTATAGAGGAATTGGTTATGATAAAAAAAACATAAACATCATGTTCTTAACTTGCAATTTGCATGTTCAGTAATTATTTTTCATTCATTTATTTAAAGTTTCGGATATCATTGAAGGATGAATGGAAACTTAGAATCTTGGATAGTTTTGGAGTAATAGTTATCAACTTTTATGAACCACTTGTATCTTCTTCAATCTTGTAGTTGTACCTAAAACTTTGTATTCTCGTTTCTTTTGTAGTAGCAATGCAGCATCATATATGTTCTTCTATATGGTGATCTACAATATGAACTAATGTATGGATGTCTCTTCATGTAGTTCCGATGTGTATAAGCTTATTGATACTAAGTATTGCAGAATCTAGGGTTAGAACAAATTGAATTTATGTGATATAGGTTCTAGTTGTCAAAAGTTTCCTCATTATTATTTCCTCCATTGCATCTGAACTTTTTTAAGCACCAATGTGCCTTATTATATTGTTTGTATATATCAATTATATTTTGTATATGACATATATGATGACAGACTTGCAAAAATCTCATTAATATTTCCCCATTGCATATGGAATTTCTTTGTAAACACGTGTATAGTACCATTTTCTACTAGTCTTGGTCTTTCATCTTCAATATTGACCAAGTTTATATAGAAATGCCCCAAAATTTATAACACCAAATTTACTAGATGATACTCCATGTGTTGCTGCGGATATTGCAAAAATAAATAAATAAAGTTAAGTAGAGATGACATGGATAACTTATATTAAGAAGTTAAAAGTTAGCAGCATGACATGTCTATTAGTGAAAGATGATATGGATAGTTAGTGGAATATGATGTGGATGTCTCATATTGAGATAGAAATTGAGATGATGTGGATAACTTGCATTAAGAGGTTAGAAGTTAGTGGCATGACATGACTATTAGTGGAAGATGATGTGATTGAATGTCTTGCATGTTGAGAGAGAACTTGAGATGATGTGGATAACGTGTATTAAGAAGTTGGAAGTTAGTGGCATAACATGGCTATTTGTGAAAGATGATGTGGGTGTTTGCACATTGAGAGAGAATTTGAGATGATGTGGATAGCTTGTATTAAGAGGTTGGAAGTTAGTAGCATGACATGGCTACTAGTGAAAGATGATGTGGATATCTTGCATGTTGAGATAGAACTTGAGATGACGTGTTAAGAGGTTGAAAGTTAGGTCTTGTTTAGTTCCGAAAAGATTTCGGATTTTGGTACTGTAGCATTTTCGTTTTTATTTGACAAATATTATCCAATCATGGTCTAACTAGGCTCAAAAGATTCATCTCGTGATTTACAGGCAAATTGTGCAATTAGTTTTATTTTCGTCTATATCTAATGCTTCATGCATGTGCCCTAAGATTCGATGTGACGGGGAATCTTGAAAAGTTTTTGGTTTTTAGGGTGAACTAAACAAGGCCCTAGTGACATGATATGATTATTAGTGGAAGATGATGTGGATGTCTTGCATATTGAGATATACCATGTAATAGGAATTAGCATTATAAGAGATATAGATATGTCTTCATAGCGAATTGGTATTATATGCTACATTGTTCCAAATTAAGGTCGTTCTTGATTTCCTAGTTACATAACTTGCACTAATATATATGCATCGATCTGTACATAACGTCTATGTGCAGCAAATAAAAGCAATGCATCTAGAAATTAAAATCAGAATAATTTATAACTTGAGGGAGTGTATTTTTGTACAAAGTTGTTAGAAAAGTTTTGGCTTAGAAAAAAAAACAAATATATATTCTGAAGAAATGTCCTATCCGCCGTGGATATTTCTCTAAAGAAATTGGAACCTTCTCGTGACATGAAATCGATAGTATGTTTTCGTTTTAGAAAGACCACATATTGTTGGTAGTAGGACATATGATGATTTTCTATCTTTTGCACACATATATTGTTGGATGCAAATCCATATTTATCAGGGTACTACTACGGTGGTGATAAAACTAATTAAACAGATGGATCTCGATGTGAAAAGTGTATATAGCAGCTAGCTAGATCGCCGTCAGGTTGGCAACAGTAGTGCTTCCATTCCACATGCCGACCATGTGTGTCAAACAGTGTGTGTGATTGGGCAAGTTCTTGTATTCCTCTTCTTCAACGACTTGCAGACCTCCTGCATCTCACATGTTTTCCATGCATGCATGCAGCCGCTGGTCAGATACGGCCGGCCTACCATGCATGCACCCACAGTCCACAGTGCTCCGGTGGTCCGTCTCGTCTCCGATGATCCCATTCACACATACACATTGCCACCGTCCGTCCTCTCGTTGGTTTTCTCTGATCGAGAGTCTCCATCGATGAGGCGCGGCCAGCCCAGCGCCACACACGTATATATGGACTGCAGTTTCTGTCTTTCTGAACGCGAGGTTAGTTTCAGAAGAGAAGCTTGCACACTGCATGCATTGCGTCCGAGAGAGATCGGGTGCTGCTCTTGGATCGATCGGGGCCGGCCACACAATGCATCGCCATCAGATATGTGTTTGATGAGACGTAGCTCTCGTGGGTATGCACTGACGCGCGCGGAACTCGTGATGAGACGTAACTCTCTCGCAATAAACCAGTAGTTTTCCGGATTGGTGGTGTGTGTCTTTAACATCACACAATGTCGTTGGCCGTCGCCCGCTAACACCTACATAGTATCACAAGACACGAGACATGTTACACGTACATTACTCATATCATGGGTTAGTCTGAACATGCACTAAACCAAAGCTTCAATCACCTCTTGACAATTAATCACTTTACAATCAGACGTACTTTTCTATAGTCATACCATCGTATATATTTGCAATCGAACATACTTTTTTTTTTTGCAACGTTATTAAGCTAGTATGCCCTTACATATGTGCTTATTAAGGCCCTGTTTTGATTTATTATTTACTAATAGTTAGCTACCCAATAGCTCTTTTTTTGGCGAGGAAGCTACCTAATAGCTCATATCTAGGATTCATTATTTGCTAGTTAATAGCTCATATCCAATATTATGAGCTAGCTAACTGTTACCTACTTTTAGCTAGAGGGTGTTTGGATGCATAGCTAATGAAAAACACTAGTAAGAGTATCTCTAACATTTTGCTATCTCAACTTAGCATCCACAAAAATTTAGCAAAATAAGAAAAAAAATAGCCTTCAACAGTTTGCCATCTAGACTTGGTATTTATCCCAACTTAGCATATTCTCTCCTCCGGCGCTTAAATATACTCGTGCCTATCGAGCTCCCCATTCTGTCTTGGCACGGGTTTCTAGTTGGCGCGGCTTTCTGATTGGTTCTGCTTGTGCTGCTGCCTCTGCTTGTTTGAAGTGACTGGAGTACAGGTGTGGTCCATGCGAGTGCCGCCAAATATGCCGGAATAAATAATGATGCTCCTTCTTTTCACACGAAATTAGGCCTTGTTTAGTTCCAAAATTTTTAGTAAAATAAACACTATAGCATTTTCATTTGTATTTGACAAATATTGTCCAATTATGGATTAACTAGGCTCGCAAATTACAGGCAAATTGTGTAATTAGTTATTTTTTTTATCTATATTTAATGCTTCATGCATATGTCATAAGATTCGATGTGACGGGAAATATGACAAATTTTGAAAAAAAAAATTAGAACTAAACAAGGCGTGAACGAAACACGTGAAACTGAATGGCACCAAAATTTCGATGTTTCTGAAAATAAACATCGTGGACAACAGCATAGTGGTAGGCTTTTTTTGTTTTGCCAAGTTAAAAATAGAGAATTATTGGAGAAAGTTTCTTTTTAACTTGGCATATTCTTTTACAACTTGTCAAAACACAATTAGTTACTATCTAGAGGTCTTGCTAACAATTAGTTATTTTATTAGCAATGCCTATTTAGATAAAACAAGTTACTCTCTCCGTCTCAAAATAAGTATCGTTCACTCTTCCTATGAGCATCTCTCCTATATTTGGGTAGTAGAGATAAAAAAAAACTCTGCAACAGGCTATCTACTTAATTACCTACTTTTATTGGTCCAACAAATGTCTCTCTCACTACCTATATCTATTAGCCCAACAAATCTGCCTATCTATTTCTTCCACCACGCACCGCTCTCTCTCCTACGACGACGCACTCGCTCGCATACTCTTCCCCGGCGGCATGGCTTCCCCGCCTCTCGACACGACCCCTATCTCAGACACACAAACTGCTCCTCGGCACATCGACCCTTGTTCCGACGGGCTCCCCTCCCCTCCCCAACGGCGCATGGCCTCCGGCAACTCGTGGCTGGCAACTCCCCTACTATCCTCCCGGTGGCAAGCTATAGATGGCTAAGTTCATCAATGGTAATAAGGAAGAGGATGACACATGTGTCCCTTATGTTATAGACTCCTAAAATAAATTTAGAAGTAATGTTTTAGATAGTACTGCTGAAATTAGAAGTAAAATGTAGATAGTACAAAAATAAGTGGCTACCTAAACAAATATTTAGGTACTCTGTTGTAGATAGTAGTGCTTGAGATGCTCTAAATAGTCAAACACTTTTAACTTAGATCAAATATATAAAAAAATATTAATGTTTATAGTACATAACTGATATCATAGATATATAATTCAATCTGTTTTTATAATAAACTTACTCAAAAATACAAACACTATATTTGTTATAAACTTGATTAAACTTAAGAAAATTTGACTAGCACACACTTTTTGTTTGGCTAATAAGCTATGGCAGACAGTACCGTTGGCTGATTTATTGTGAGAAAAAACACTGCTGAATGGTTGACAAATTCGGCTCTCAATCGAACAAGGCCTTTAGTTCCCAAAAAATTTGTAAAATTTTTCAGATTCTCCGTCACATCGAATCTTTATACGTATGCATGGAGTATTAAATATAAGCGAAAATAAAAACTATTTGCACAGTTTGGTCGAAATTGACGAGATGAATGTTTTGAGCCTAGTTAATCTATAATTGGATAATATTTATCAAATACAAACAAAAGTGCTACAGTGTCGATTTCTTAAAAAAAAATTTAAAACTAAACAAGGCCGCCCCGGTCATCGGAACTTTGATGTCACAAGTCAGGTTTGAACATAGAAGGCTAATATATATAAGCATCTCATCTCAGCACCTGGACCACACACTTGCGAAGCATCTATCATCCGTCGTCGTCAAGCAGTGGTGAGCGTGACACTACGCACATGCATACACTGCACGTCGTGCACTCGTGTATCACGCTCGCCCGCGCGCTACCTCCAAGCCTAGCTAGAAATTGAGCAACGAGATCGATCGAAGCGCGTGTACGTATAGACGAGCCGAGCGATGCTGGAGACGTGCCGTTTTGGAACCTCATGCACGCGCCATGCGTGGAAGGAACCGTGTATAGTTTTTATCGACCTGCCATGTGAATATGCAGTGCAGCGACTGTAGTAAGTATCCCTTCGTCGTCTTTCATCCGCGGCGTGTGGTCGTCGCAACTACACCTCACCACACCAAGTCCCAATCAGGGGGACAACACTGCCGTCGCTAAGCACCAATTAATGTAGTTATAGGGCCACTGTTAGACTATCTCCAACAATCGTCAACCAAAATACAAGACCCATTTGTCTTTTGGGTAGCGCTACAGGTAAAAGGTTCTATACATATTTTTAGTCTTCTCCAACAACAAGACCTAAAAGATAACACTCTCTGCAAATGGGTCTCGAGGAGAGAGGATATCCAATTTTGGGTTATGCCTCTCCTGATACCCAAAATGGATTTTCTGTATGGGTACTCTGTTGGAGGCTATAGGTATTGTGTTGGAAAACTATTTTGGGTTTGGGTTCCCAAATGCATGTCCTATTGGAGACAGCCTTATGATAGCAATTAGCCAATTACCTACTAGCTAGGGACAGGCTAGGGCGAGCATGTTCGTTTGAGCTTATCTGTCGAGAATCTGCTAATTATTTGACAGTATTTTTCTCTTATAATAAATCAGCAAATATTATTTTCAGCTATCGCTTTTTCAGTCACGTTTGGTTGAAAAAGCATAGCTGAAAACATTGTTTGCTGATTTATTACGAGAGAAAAACACTACTAAATAACTGATAGATTCGACAAATAAGCTCAAACGAACAGACACCTACAAATTTTTTTTCAGGTCGAACTGCACCTACAGTTAAATTAGCCCTAGCCACGGCTTCTATGAAGCAACCTTTTCTAACATCAATTTCAATGGCTAAAAAAATATTTTGTAAACCAACTTTCTTTGGTGGATGTCGACGAAAGCTAGTCGGCAGTCTACCTTGGGGTATATCTACGGTAGTAGTTTATCGGCAGACAAGTACGCAAGCTACGAACTTGATGTGAAGCAAGACACAGACAAGGTTTTTATCCAGGTTCGGCCGCCGTGTGGGTGTAATACTTACGTCCTGCGTCTGATTGTATTGGATTGTATTGAGTTGAGATGAGTTGATCTGTCCTCTAGGGGACCTCTGCCCCTCCTTATATATCCTGAAGGGACAGAGTTACAAGCAAAGTATTCTATTTGGTACAATATCTTGTAGTCTTGCGGTGCACGCCGACCAGCATCGTGCGCCGCACGTCTTCATCTTGTGGGCCGAGCCACCTCTGATGGTGCGGCCCATGTCAACCTATGAGGGTATAGGGGGTTTATATCCCCACAGCTAGTCCTCGAGCATCGTGTATTGTGATGTAACACGCCGTCTTGAGCTTCTTCGATAAGTGAGGCTTGACGTCTTCGATAAGCATGAAAGTCGCTTAAACAGTCGCAACGGTATTTTAACCAACTCAAAAGACAGCTGATCAACATCGACATCGAAGAAGCAGGTTGTTCGAAGAATGTATGGTGCTCTTAATAAAAAAGATTTCTTTCCTGATAAAGTGTGCCCACTTTACTTTTCTGAAAAGTATAGTCTTTCAGAAAGCAAGCAAATTCACCGCAAGGTGAAGTGTGCCCACTTAGTCCCCGAGCCTAGTAGTAGGTGACGTAGGCACGTGGTGCCAGGGTCTAAAGAGAAAAACCACATAAAAAATCTGATACTGAAATGCATCGATAGATGCATCGTACCGATGTAGTCCCCGAGCTTGCTAGAAGGCGAAGTATGAGCCTTGTAGCAAGGTCTAAAAAATTAAAATTATCTCATCCAATCCCCAAGCTATGGTTGGAGAGTAATCGAAGCAAGTCCTGAGCACAGAGCAGGTCTCCGAGCACGGTTGGAATGTAATCGTGCTCGGTGGTCAGCACAGTCCCCGAGCACGGCATAGAAACTGGTCGACCAGTCCCCGAGCATGGTTAGGAACGTAAACATGCTCGGTGGTCGACACAGTCTCCGAGCACGGCGTAGGGACTGATGGACAAGTTCCCGAGCATGGTTGGGAACGTAAATATGCTCGGTGGTCGGCACAATCTTTGAGCCCAGTGTAGAGACTAGTCGATATGTCGCCGAGCGTGGTTGGGAACGTAAACATGCTCGGTAGTCGGAGCAGTCCCCGACACAGCGTAGGGAATAGTCGACGAGTCCCCGAGCGTAGCTTGTTGACTGGGCTAAACTTCTGAAAAATAAATATAGAGAATAGGTAGTACATGATGTATAAATAGACTCTAGATAAAAAATCAGCACAGAGACAAGTTTTAGATTTTTTTATTATAAAATTAGCACGAGTAGTTAATTCATCCTAGAGCTTGTAGCAGCTCTGGTCTAGCCAACAATCAGCATGAGGTGCGGAACCTAGGCACGCGTAGGATTATCAGCCACGCCAGAGAGCTACTGCCGACCACCCGGAACGTAGAGGGCGGATCTCGTGCACGTGTAGGGAGAAGTCGGAGACAGTACCGGCTCTGGAAACCTCGTGTAGAAGAAAAAACTAGTCGGCAAACCAAAAAGTTGTTTTTGAAGGATAATAAAAAATATTATGTCAAAAATAAATAAAATATTAAAAGTGTACTTATCTTTGGACGAAAGTCTGGTCGGTGGCGACAAAATTGTCTGCCCCTCGAGCTTTTTGACTTGTTGTCATGACGGTAGTCGTGGTTGTCGTAGCGTCATTCTTCGCGGCGATTATTATTGCGACTCGTGGTTAGAGCAAGTAGGCCAAACAACTTGGTCGATGGCCCGAGCAGGTCGGTGTCGTCGATCTGTCTCCCTTTGTAGCAGAGAAGCGGCGACGCGTTGTCGGCGTGGTCGAAGACGTTGCTGGAGTAGTCGGAGTCGTAGCCAGCGTGGTTGGAGCCGCGACCGACGTCGATGAAAAAGTGATTGGCGTAGATCAGATCTATGCCTCCTCTGTGGTCGTGGCGGTGAAGCTGTTAAAGCTGACGGTGAACGTGAAGCCGCCCGCCATGGTCGCGAAGTCGAGGATGATGGCCATCTTGTTCGTCTGGGAAGCTGTACGCACACTCTCTACCTGGCGCGCCACTGTCGACGAAAGCTAGTCGGTAGTCTACCTTGGGGTATACCCACGGTAGTAGTTTATCGGCAGACAGGTGCGCAAGCTACGAACTTGATGGTGACGCAAGGCACAGACAAGGTTTTTATTCAGGTTCGGCCGCCGTGTGGGCGTAATGCCGTGTGGGCGTAATACCTACGTCTTGTGTCTAATTGTATTGGATTGTATTGAGTTGAGATGAGTTGATCTGTCCTCTAGGGGACCTCTGCCCCTCCTTATATATTCTAAAGGGATAGAGTTACAAGCAAAGTATCCTATTTGGTACAATATCTTGTAGCCTTGCGGTGCACGCCGACTAGCATCGTGCACCGCACGTCTTCATCTTGTGGGCCGAGCCACCTCTGATGGTGCGGCCCATGTCAACCCATGAGGGTACAGGGATTTATACCCCACAGTCGGTGAAAATAGTGAAATGGCCTTAGTTTTTTAATCTATTTTTCTCCTTTCTATTTGTTCATTTCCCTCTTCTCTTGTACTCCTTCCGTCCACAAAAGAGTCAATAATTTCTAGAGTTGTCTTAAGTTAAACTTTTTAAACTTTGACTAAATTTCTAAAAAAAATGCTAAGATTTATAGTATCAAATTAGTATCATTAGATTCATCATAGAATATATTTTCATAAGATGCGCATTTTATGTCAGAGATATTGTTACTCTTTTTTATAAAATTAGTCAAATATAAAAAAGTTTAACTAGCATGGATTCTAAGAATTGATTCTTTCGTGGATGAAGAGCATATCCTCTTCCCCGTTCAGGTCTGTTCACTTGGCCACCTCTCTTCGTGCCTTGTCCTTGTATGCTCCCCACTCTAGCATGTTCGACCCAACCCTCGCATTCTATCTGCTCCGTGCACCTTGGTCCACCATGGCTCTAGGGGGCACTAGCTACTTGTTCATATATTGCTGACGGAGCCAGAAAAAACCACTATTTTGAGCTTTGCTCTCTTCCTCCTCCCTCTATGTCTCATTGGGTTATGTGGAGCTTCTAGCTAGCTTCTCCAAGGAAGCAAAGGTAGCTGTGCTGTCGCACATTTGGTTACTGTGTACGTGGAGCCGGTAGCAGAGCACTACCAAACACGCTCAATAAAAACTCAAATCATGCATGCGTACGTGCAGGGTTATAGTCATTGGCAGTGGCAAATCCAAAGGGGCTGCAGCCCCCCAGGCTGATTTCACCACTATAGCAGCATCTTCAAATCACCATTAAATATTGATTCAAATTAACATCTTCATCATTATTTAGCCCCCCTTGTCTCCCATCCTGAATCCGCCCCTGGTCATTGGTCAGTGTTGTGGCATATTGACCGTTACGGGCCATAATCGGCAGCACCGTGATCTCTCTAGAGGACTGCTCCCTCCGTCTCAAAAAAAAATTGATGTTTTTGACTTTGAAACACCATATTTGATCGCTCGTTTTTTTAAAATTTTTATGCAAATTATAAAATAAACAAATTATTATTAAAGTATATCTAATGATCAAATAAATCATATCAAAATAGACAGTATTTATAAAAAATTAATAAATCGAATGATAAAAAAAGATGTCAAAAAAGTTAATAACAGTAGCTTTTTTTGAGACTAAGGGCTTGTTTGGCTCAACTTCACTAGTAAAGCAGTTTTTTTAGAAAATAGCTTCATGGGCAACTTTCTAGATGAAGTTGGACTGTTTTGGAAAAAAAGTGTTTGGTAAAATAGCTTCACCAACTACTTTATACATAGATGAGAGAGAAAAATGAGAGAGAGCTACAATAAACTACTTTTTTCAGCTTCATCTCAACTCATGTCTTTATGAAAAGCGAAGAAAAACAACTTTACCTATAAAACTGTTGTGAGTGTACCAAACAAATTCTTAAAAAAATAGACGCGACAGTCGTCTGGACACATCCAGAAATGTGGGCGGGAGCAGATGCAGCACGAAGCATCCCTTGATACCCAGAGATGGAGCAGAGTTGATTGGCTGCGGCCTGCGGGTCATCGGACAGGAGACTTGTTTACTTGCAAAAATATTTTATAAAATATAAATAATAATATTTTTATTTGTATTTAATAAATATTATTTAATTAGAGGCTAATTAGTTTTAAAAGATTTTTCTCAAAACTTAATTATAAACTATGTAATTAGTTATTTATATATATATATTTAATATTTAATATATATACCGTAAGGTTAGATGTGATGGGAAATTCGAAATATTTTGTAAAAATATTTAGAGACTCCAGCCTTCCAGGCTCGAGTCGACGCCACCCGCTGACAGGGCCGGGGCCCCACCTCACCTCGCTGGCTCACTCCAATGCCATCCCACGCGGCTATAAAGCGCGCCCGCGGCCCCGACTCCCCTCACGAATCATCCCATATCTCATTCCCATTCCCCAAACGAAATCCGCCGCAGCCCAGCGCTCCTCCGATCCTTCCCCTCTCGGTCTCGGTCTCGTCTCGGCATTTCCAAATCCTTGCAACGGACGCAGGAGCTCAGTGCTCCTCCTCCCAGATCTCCGATATCCCGATGGCTCCCACGGTGGCGGCGGAGGCGGCGGCGGCCAAGGGGCAGCTGCAGCACACGGGGAAGGCGGTGGGGCTCGCCGCGCACGACGCGTCCGGCCACCTCGCGCCGCTCACCATCACCCGCAGGTACGGTACGCGCGATGATGTCCTTCTGGAACGTTCTAGATCCTATGCGGTGCTCTGATCGAAGCTTCCAAAAGGGGAGGGAGGGGAGGGGCCAGCGGAAATTGGACGGCCGGCCGGTCGGCCTGCCTCTCGCCACCGTGTCGTCGTCGTCGTCGTCGTCGATCGAGCCTGTGAGATGTATACGGCGGTGGGCCGGTGGCCTAGGGGTCTGCGCCGGGAAGGGTGTGGTATAGAGCGTGCCGGCTATAGAGCCAGCCAGCCCCCTCGTGCCGGCCAGGGTATGTACGGAAACGTGCATGCTCTTACCCTGTGTAGAATGGTCTGTCTGTCTGTCTGTCTGTCCTCAACACACACACACATCGTCCCTGACCAAAGAAACACATGCATGTCGTCCACGATTGGCCCTCCAGATTACACGGGTTGGAGATCCAACGAGACGTGCTTTTGAATCTTTGCGTCTCCAAGAAACAGGCTTTCTTATTTTGTATGGTAATACTATAAGAGTACTGTATATATATTCACGCAATAAATTAACTATTTTATTAGTCCTAAAACGATTCCGTCAAAAAGCAACTCATTTTGGACAATGACACAGTGTCCAAAGCATAACTTTGACTTCTTGTTTTCATAAAAATATATTTATCAAAAAATGATATATGTATATATATATAAAAGTATTTTTTAAAACAGTTTAGTCATATAATTTTTATATTTTCAAATTTAACAACTTAAAAGTTATTGTTCATAATTTATATTCTCAACTTTGATCTAAATTTTGTCCAAAACAACTTTCTTTTCAAGTACGGAGGAGGGAGTACAACCCAATATATGTGTACAACGTTCATATCCTCCTCTTATGCATGTAGCTTAGCGGTGTGTTCGGTTTAAGGAATCAAGTCATTCTACATGAGATGATGCATTATGAGTTCATTTCTTAAATTTATAGAATGACTTAATTTCTCATACTAGTATTAATTTATTAGTTTGTCATATTATGTCATATTAGTGCTAGCTAGTTATTAGTTGTAAAGAATGAGATAGTAATGGATCAACTCGCTCTATTTCGTAAACTAAAAAAAAAAACTAAGGATGATGGACCACCGGCTCATGTCTAGCCCGAGCATTTGTGTTACGTACGAAGTACTCCAACTACACTGTTGTTGGTTGCTCAATACAAGAAAATCCATATATATATCAACTCCGTATCTGACTAGAGATAATCACAGAAATCCCATTTTTACAATTCACTTGATCCCTTTTTACAGCGTTTGTGCGAATCTGCATTTTCTCCACTAACGAAAGGTTGTGCGATAGGTCAACAAGACAATCTAGTGGTGCCCTGCTATTGGGGTGAGCTGTAGCCAAATTCGTCCCACAGATGGCCAAACCTGAAGCCACATGTACTGTACGTGGGTCTGGAGACTAGTAGAGAGATGGCACTAGCACCTCTCATTGTCGATCGTTTTCTTCAGTGTCGCTGTGGACGTCTCATTCGTACCAAGTCCTGTCACGGTCGGCCATGATGGTAGCAATTGCCAGTTATATTGATGGCTAAGGGCTTCACCAACGGGCCGGGAGAAAGAGAAGTGTTGGCTCTAGAAAAAAAAAATATCACCTTCCACACCCCGTCCTGCCGCAATCACATACTCTAAAATATGATATTGTTGATATTTCGTAATTAATCTAATATAATAATATTTCTTTCATATCATATATATATATATATTGATATTTTTTTTATTTATAACTGATTGAACTCTTATATAGGATACTAAATTATGATATTTGGCTAGCTAGAATTACTTTCTTTCTTTACCGAGGAAGTACTGTGAACATGAACATCAACGTGTTTTCTGTGGCATACTCAATCTATCACAAACTGTAAGACGTTTGACATTTTTTATACTAAATTTGATCACTTGTCTTATTTAAAAGTTTATGCAAAACATCACTTCTTTTGTCATGGCTTGGTTTATTAGTAAAAGTTTTTCAAGAATGACTTAAATTTTGACTATGTTTGTATAAATGTTTTGAATAAGACAGTGATCAAACCTAGGGTTAAATAAGTCAAACGTTTTATAATTTGAGACGGAGGGAGTGCCATCTGAATTTATTATATATACGTACGTGTTGGATTAATTACATGCATGTGTACGTATTATGCAGGAGCACTGGAGACGATGATGTAGCGATAAAGATCCTGTTCTGTGGGATGTGCCACTCTGACCTGCACAGCATCAAGAACGAGTGGGGCAACGCCATGTACCCCATGGTCCCTGGCCACGAGATCGCCGGAGTGGTGACGGAGGTGGGCAAGAACGTGACGAGGTTCAACCCCGGCGACCGCGTCGGCGTGGGCTGCATGGTGAACTCGTGCCAGTCGTGCGACGGCTGCGCCGAGGGCTTCGAGAACACCTGCGGCGGCGGCATCATCTTCACCTACAACTCCGTCGACCGCGACGGCACCGTGACCTACGGCGGCTACTCGAGCAGCGTCACGGTGCACGAGCGGTTCGTGGTGCGGTTCCCCGACGGGATGCCGCTGGACCGCGGCGCGCCGCTGCTGTGCGCCGGCATCACCGTGTACAGCCCCATGAAGTACCACGGCCTGAACAAGCCCGGGAAGCACGTCGGCGTGCTGGGGCTGGGCGGCCTTGGCCACGTCGCCGTCAAGCTCGCCAAGGCGGCGTTCGGGATGAAGGTCACCGTCATCAGCACGTCGCCGGGGAAGAAGCAGGAGGCCATGGACCGGCTCGGCGCCGACGCCTTCGTCGTCAGTAAGGACGCCGAGGAGATGAAGGCGGCGGCGAGCACCATGGATGGCATCATCAACACGGTGTCCGCCAACATCCCCCTGGCGCCGTTCATGAGCCTGCTCAAGCCCAACGGCAAGATGATCATGGTCGGCCTGCCCACCAAGGCTCTCGAGATCCCGCCGTTTGATCTCATCATGGGGAACAAGACCCTGGCGGGGAGCTGCATCGGCGGCATGAGGGACACGCAGGAGATGCTCGACGTGGCGGCCAAGCACGGCGTGACGGCGGACATAGAGCTGGTGGACGCCGACTACGTGAACACGGCCATGGAGCGCCTCGCCAAGGCTGACGTCAGGTACCGCTTCGTCATCGACATCGGCAACACCCTCAAGAATGCAGATCAGTGATCACATGCATGCATGCATGTGGCGACACTGCTGCTTGTACCTTCTCGGCTATATGATGAACCGTTTCATATTTTTGTCGGTGATATTGTAGCAACGACGGACGTAATAAATAATGTAGTATGATCTAAAAAAATAAATAATGTAGTATGATGATTACCTTCACATGCATGTTATTGTGGGTACGGTGGATGCTTTGCTTGTTGTTGTCATAAAATGTGATGTGTTTTTTTCCTCCATAATTTGCGAGTAAAGGCTAGACCATCTGAGTTGCACATGGTTAAGATACGCGCAGTGAAAATAAATAAATTTAAATGATGGTGAGACCGACTAGCAGGTTGTGAGGTTGCCTTGAAGACCTCATGAATGTTTACCGGAAAGGCATGTTATTAGAGACACACATATAATGATAGTGACCTAGAGTGGACAACGCCACCTAGAGCAGTAGTAGCAAATCTCACGCGAGACATATGTGTTGGACAAGAAGGGGTTGAAAGAGCTTGAGGTAGAAGAAAAGGTACAATTTGTAATAGATTGATTTTTTACCTATTGGATAATGGATCTCTCAATAAATATAGGGGTGCTTTTACGTGTAACGCCCCGATCTAAGAAAGTTGTTAAGGCCCATTCTACATATTAAACCACACCTACTAATTAACTCTCTTAAGCTTTTATCTTCGCTTTGCGCAAAAGAATCGTCCGGAGTTAACAGCCTCTCAGTTTCATGCTTTTAAGCTGGCTTAGCTCTCCTTCAACTTCCAATATGGTACTAAACTTCGTTGTTACAGTTTTTTTACACCTATAGTTATTCGGTGCTACAGTAACCCAAATTCAATCTGGCCTAACTTGGCCCAGTGGGCTGAGGCTCACATCCACCTATCCTCAAAGGATTTGATGTCCTCGTCAAACGTTGAACCAAGCTACCTAGTAGGACAAATGTCTAGGACCGACTCTCTTGGCCATGTCCATATTCCTAGCTCCCCTGGCCAAGTGTTATGTTCTTGCAGAGCCATACATGTCTAAGCTTCTGTGTCATACGTCTATGAAACAGTGAGAGTTGGCTCTGATACCATTTGTAACACTTTGACCTGAGAAGACAGCTAAGGCCCACTCTACACGTTAAATGAACCACACCTGCTAATTAACTATCTTATGCTTTCGTCCTCGCTTCGTGCAAAAGGATCAATCCAAAGTTAACATCCTCTCGGGTCATGTTCCTCAGGGTCCATCCAAAATGCAATAGCCACATGCTAAAACCTAGAAGGAATCGCATAGAGCCAAGACTGAAAACACCAATACAACAAAGGGTGTGTTTAGTTTCCTATAGAATACAAAATACAAAATGGTAAAATTTTTGTAGATGTGTTTAGTTCCATCCAAATTGTCAAATTTTTTAAAGTGTTGGCGGGGGTGGGCATGTGCTCCGAGATGTTTTTGGGCTTTTTTGCTTCTTTAGGCCAAAATCTAGAATGAAAAATAGTCACTTTTTTACCAAAATTTTTGCATGGTGTTTAGTTCTATTATGCAAAATGATGAACCAAAATCCAGAACTTTTTGAGATGAAAGGAGAACCTATACAACAAATAAAACCTAGGAAAACATAAACCACAAAAAAAATCTACAGCAACCCAGTCAGCCTAGAAAAATACAATCCACTAGTATTATCAAATGGAAAATCCAATTTTTTTAGACTCCACATAAGTAGATCTACATAGTAAACATATAATATGATATGCTTTAGTACAACGTTTTTGCTATAAAGATTTTGCCTTTTTCTACTTTTATTTATTTGGCTGAATCTTTGAAAAATCATAGTAAATCATAGAAAAATCATAAAATAGAAAATCTAATTTTATTGGACTCAACATTAGTATATATACACAATGAACATATAATATGTTTATGCTTTAGTCTGACAAAATATTTATAGAAGTGCAACTATAAATTATTTTAATTAATTACAGAAAAGCATACATCTAAAGCTACAACATACAATTTGTACTAAAAGCATACTAGAATATATATGTACTGTGTAGATGTGCTCATGTAGAGTCTAACAAAATTAGATTTTCTATTTATGATTTTATGTAATTTACTATGATTTTCAAAGATTTATCCAAAATAAATAAAAAAGAAAAGACAAAACTTTTATAGCAAAAACTTTGTACTAAAGTATACTGTAGCAAAACGCCGAATTAGTTATTTTAAAAATTTAGCTGAAATAATTAAAAAAGAAAAAGACAAAATACCGTTACTGAAGCAAAACCACCATTGACTATAGTAAAACTGTCTTCAAAGCTGCTCAAGAAATGTAAAATTTATGAATAAAAAGTTGAGAAAGGTGGTTTGTCCGATTTTAGAGTGGCGTGAAAGTTGGACGAGCAAAAATATACTCTTTCCAAAATTTCCTCTGTGTATAAGGCCTTGTTTAGTTCGCAAATTTTTTTTATTTTTGGTACTGTAGAATTTCGTTTTTATTTGACAAACATTATCCAATCACGGAGTAACTAGGCTCAAAAGATTCATCTCACAAATTACAGGTAAACCGTACAGTTAGTTTTTATTTTTGTCTATATTTAATGCTCCATGCATGCGACCAAAGATTCGATGTAACGGGGAATCTTGAAAATTTTTGCGAACTAAACAAGGCCTAAACACAGCCCGAGGCCCAATACCATGGCAAAGATGCAGGCCGGCAGGTTTGCGGCTCCGGCGGGGCGCGGGGTGTGGTTGGCAGCAGGCCCACAGGCCCATGGCGCCACCAGCCGTTACGATTGGGTTGGACGTGCTATTGCCGACCGAGCCTTTCGTTCTATCACCTATCCTCGCCGCCGCCACCGCCGCCGTCTGGTATCCCCTCGGAGATTCCCCGTTCCCGCCTCTCCGGCCGCCGCAGGTACGCCTGCCTCCCGGCGCCAATCGCTTCCTCCCAGCCCGCAGGTACCTCTACACGGATCACTCACCCGATCTGTCTGTAGCTGTATGCTGCAACCCTGCCCTGTCTTCTTCCATCACCCCCAGCGGCCCAGCGCGCGCGCGCGCGCAACCAACCCCCCCTACCCACCGACGGCTGGGCCGGCCGTCGCTGCCGCCCCTACTTCGTCCGCTTCGCCGGCGACGAGCGCCACCATACGCCCTCTTTTCTGTCTTCCCTTCCTCCTGCTTTGCGAAACCTCGCGCCCAAACCCTAACATCCTATTCGTATTCGGATCTGAATCTAATTTCAAGTGTATGTGCATGTGTTATGCCTACTAACTTCGATTGCTTTGCGAAAATTGTCGGGTGTACACCCATTTCCTTTACTGGGTCCGCCCCTGATTATACCTGCCCTATTTTTCTTACATTTTTTTGTCCTGTCCCAATGTTATGTAGTTGACAAAGTCCCTTAACTTCTCTATTTTAGGTTACCAAATACGGTGAGCCGTGTGTTGCAGTGGAATTTTGCACCTCATTGTACTTTGAAGGCGAATAAAGTCATTCTCCAATCTGAAGGCCAAACAAGGAGTGCACGTATTGTCATAAAGTTTGCTCAGCTGCTGTTGGACATTGGAGAGCCCAGTGGTGGTTGTATGCCTGAAAGGAATTCTTTGTAAATTTATCATCATTATTTTCCTGGCGTTAGGCAATCATGTCAGAGAGCGAGTTAGCAGTAATAAAACCAGAGGTACATCTCCCATTGCAGTTTCTGTTAACTAGAGAGAAAATGTTGCGTTCTTATCTTGATTGCATCATTTGGGCCTAAATCAAGTTTACTGGTGAACTCTGACAGGCATTGAAAACGTATATCTGGCTTCAGTGTTTTGATGGCTCCATACAACAAGTGGAGGAAGAAGTTGCCATGTTCTGCCCTATGATATGTCGGGAAATAATGAAAAATGGGACAGGGTCATCTAAGAATCATGCTATAGTTCTACCGGAAAGAGTTAATCCGGCAAGTTTGAGTTTGATTCTTGATTATTGTCGGTTTCATCAGGTCGCTGGGCGCTCAAACAAGGTTTGCTGCACTTTATATCCATCTTGAAAATTTTGTTTGTGGAATCTATATTTGCTCCAGCAGATCTTAGCATGGATTTCTTACATTTGCAGGAGCGGAAGTCATTTGATGAAAAGTTTGTCCGGATAGACACAGAAAAACTCTGCAAGTTGGCTTCTGCAGCCCTTGGTCTGCAGTTAAGGCCACTAGTTGATCTTACTTGTGGAGCGCTTGCTCGAATCATTGGAGGAAAGACACCTGATGAAGTTAGAGATATTTTCCATTTACCAGATGACCTAACAGAGGTAAGGGTACCATTTATAGTCGTGTATTGGAAAAAGTTCTCATGATCTCCCTGAGTACAATTCCCCCATCTGGAGCCAAAAAACAGATTTCATCAACACAATCTCAGCTTGATAAAGTTAACCATTTCCTTTTAGATGTTGACACATTTAATACTTATTTGTCAGGAAGAGAAACTAGAGCCACTAAAAAATATAAATGATGATCCTACGATTCGGTTATTGAACCGATTGTATGCGAAGAAGCGGAAAGAACTGCTGGAACGCCAGAAACTAAAGGTATTTTTATTGTTGTGTTCAATGATATGTCTGTACTTCATCAGGCTCTTTGTTCTAGTTTTATGTTTGTTTCTTAGGTTCACTTTATTTCAGGATGTTCAAACACAAGAAGAGCAAAAAGATGAGAGATCTGTGGATGAGTTACTTTGTTTTATAAATGGAGATGGAGGTTAGTGATTTTATCGAATATTTAAAAATCTTGACACAGAACGATCGAAGTGTGTGGTGTTTGTCCTACACCATTGGTGTCATGCCCACTGAGCAAAATAATGCCCTACATAAAAAATATAAATATTAATGTAGTGTCTAGAAAATATCAGTTGTTTTGCTGTTTTTTCAGAAAGAAAATAAAGTTTGAGTTCCAAATAGCAAAATTGCACACTTTATAAGTTATGTTGTTCTCCCATTGGACCAGTAGATTAATATTGAACAGTCATAATACAACAAAAGGTCGTTGCCATGGAGCAAACCTATTTAGCTACTATGGATGAACTTGATAATGATAAGTACTTTTAGCAGGCACTCATCACTCAACATTATTACAGTGGACTATTCATGTGTCGCAAGCTTTTGTAGAATCTGTGATCATGGTGGTATTTTGCCCATCAAAGTTAATACCTTTTTTATTGGTAGACTGGTTGCTTAGACTGAAGGAAAAATCAACTAGTCATGGTAGGAGCATGTGATTAATTATTTTTGTTAAGTTTCTACCTGCCCCTTCTGGCGTGTCCTTATGAAATAAACAGCCCCCCACCCCAGCACAACACACACACACAAAAAACCCAACTCCCTCTCCCAAAAAAGGCGGCAAAACCATGTGACACAACAATTGTTGCACGAGTTCATTGTATTTTTTACAGATTTATGTAACCATTTCACAGATTCCAGAGGTGGGAAAGCTTCTAAGAATAAGAAAAAGAATAAAAGAAGGAAAGATCAAGCTAAGAATCCCACAAAAGCGAACTCCGAACCTGTAAATAAGGTGAGAGTTCAACTTTAATTATTTTTTGCTTTCTGCGGGTAACTTTATAGATAATGCTGTATTTCTTATATATTTTTTTCTGGACTTCAGGAGGGGGCTTCCTGTGTGGTTCCGTGCAAAGCAGATAGTGGTAACATTTCTAGGCATCCTTGCCAAACTCCAAATTTGCAAGATGATATCGAGTACCCCTTCGACAATGCTTTTGATAATGCTGACCTTGATGACGGACTTGATCCTGCAATGAGGGAAGAGATTGATAGGTGAGGGCATGGGATATCTTATGGGTGGATGCATGTAGGCTCTTTGTGCTACTAGCCTGTTTCTCAATTGAAAAAGCCTGCTTTTGTACGTGATTAATATTTATATGCTGGCATTTTAACAAGTATAAGTTGATTTCTGGACTGAAAATTGATGAATTCTGTTAAATGCTTCCACTCATCATTTGAGTTAACTTCTGCTTGAACTTGTGGTTGCTGCTTGTGCCCGTCGCTTGATCCAGGCTGTGTTTAGGATGCTATTAAACCATTTACTGTTGAGATGCATGAAGCAGTGCTCTGTTTTGATATAACAAGCGATTGTTCTTGACATACAGAGAAGTGGCGGACTTTGCGATGAAGTTGAACCTAGCTTGGTCCGAAAGAATGATTTTGGGACAGGACCAACGAATGGAGTCGCATGTTGATACGCGGTGGTAATGGTTCTGTGGCAGCGATTCTCTGTTAGTTTTTTTCCGCATAGAATTTTCTTGATGAGGTTTTTTGCTGTTAGAGTGGGCAGAAAACCTTAGGCAGGAAGGAGTTTTGTTCGAGAGATACAGGATTGTGACATTGCAAGGTGCAATGGTCATGTTCTGTGAATTGTATGTACCCTGCTCTTCAAGAAAGTAGTGTGCAACCATGTGTTACCCAAAAAAAAAAGGTGGAGTGAGTTGTGAGTGTAAAAACCAGAAGTTTTGAATCTATTTATGTTCATTAACTTTGACAGGAACTCTTATATCCTTATGAATGAATAAAAGGGAAAATGCTGTGTTGTTGGAAGTTGGCAGAAACAATGGGTCGCTTAGCCCTATACCGTTGGTTTAATAGTGCTCCAAGTTTTTTCTATCCCCGTTTGGGTCTCGGTTTGTTGAGTTCTTTTTACCGATTAACTCAGTCAAAAAGTTTGCAAAATATGGTATTTGTGCACTGTTGGATAATTCTCAGTCAAAAAGTTTGGCAAATATGGTATTTGTGGATTCTTGGATAATTCAGTCACAGTTTGTGAAATAAGGTATTTGTGGACTGTTGGATAATTCTCCAAAAGTTTACCAAATATGGTATTTGTGGACTGTTGGATAATTCTCAGTCAAAAAGTTTGTGAAATGGTATTTGGATACTCTTGGATAATTCTCAGTCAAAAAGTTTGGCAAATATGGTATTTGGAGACTGTTGGATATTCTTGGAAAAGGTTTGCTAAATTTGGTATTTGGGGACTGTTGAATATTCTTGGATTGATAGTGATAGTGATGACCTTCAGTGGTCATGTCTCTTTTTTTTTTCATGTGTTAATAGCCTCATAGGTTACACAACACAAAAAGTTATTGTTCGTATCGCCGAAAGAGACCAGGACTTGTTTAGTTTCAAAATTTTTTGGTAAATTTTTTGGTAAATCGATACTGTAGCACTTTCGTTTGTATTTGACAAATATTGTCCAATCATAGTCTAACTAGACTCAAAATATGTCTCATCAATTTCGACCAAACTGTGTAATAAGTTTTTATTTTTGTCTATATTTAATACTTTATGCATACGATGTGACGAGAAATCTAAGGCCCTGTTTAGTTCCCCACCCAAAATTTTTTCATCCATCCCATCGAATCTTTGGACACATGTATGGAACATTAAATGTAGATAAAAAAATAAACTAATTACACAGTTTAGTTAAGAATCGCGAGACGAATCTTTTAAGTCTAGTTACTCCATGATTAGCCTTAAGTGCTACAGTAACCCACATATGCTAATAACAGATTAATTATGCTTAATAAATTTGTCTTGCAGTTTCCTGACGAGCTATGTAATTTGTTTTTTTATTAGTTTCTAAAAACCCCTCCCGACATCCTTCCGACACATCCGATGTGACACCTCAAAAATTTTCGTTCCCAATCTAAACAGGCCCTAAAAAATTTTACAAATTTTTTTGAGAACTAAACAAGGCCCTACCAGCATTACACCACGTTCACGCCCCTGGGTGATGTGGTACCTCCTTGCCTGACATGGTCAATAGTTTTTTTCATAGTAACTACGAAGAACTCGTCGATGCTCAAAATTTTCAGCTCGGCTCGTTACAAATATACAGAGAAGGGCAGAACTTTGCATGACGTAATAATTTTGAAAATAAAATAAAACTTGTAGCATTCCATTTCGAACAATTACAAGAACGTGGGCTGCTTTCTCAAAGAAAAAAAAGAAAAGAAAAGAAAGCTGTGCTGCAGCTGAGTCTGCCCAGTTGCGATGCAGCCGTAGCAGCCTGCAGATGCCAATGGAGGGGCTAGGATGCTGCAAATGGTCACGGCTCATGCAGCTTTCAATAGCAGAATTGCGTTGGAAGATCTTCACTATCTCAATGTGACAGAATAAATCATCAATCAAGCCCAATGAAAAGGGCGGCGAGTGATAAAAATTTTCCTTACACAACGATCGTGCAGTTTACAAGGTAGAGCTAGAGCACCACCGGATTTCATCCTGAAATTTCTACTGTTCAGAACACTGCGGAGAACCAGCAGCAAACTTCAACGTCGGACATACCCGATCATCATATCATATTATTACAACACTGTTTAAAGAACCTATAGAAAACACAGGCCGATACCTGATAAAGAGGGGGCTACTTTTTGAATCAGAAAGTAGGTAAATCAGGTTAGTGGTCTAGTCTATATCAGTATCACAAACCCAAGATTCGCGGACATGTGGTGCAGCAGCTCACCATTGGGCAAGCCATTTCCTTGTCACCACTGCCATGTGAATTGTTGCCGATATATGTTTTCTTCAGAAATCAAGGCTCCACACGCTTGGGTATAGCTCAGTGCCTCCGGTAAATCCTAGATCCAAAGTTCTATGGAAGCAGTCCTGGAACTGATGCACCCAAGCACTGTCCCCTGAATACATTGTGCCAACACTGCACTGCAGTTCTCAGATCACTTGCAGTCTATACAGGCACTAAAAACTGCAGAAAACGATATATTATTCCTTCATAAATCAACTATGGCTCAAAGGGGGTCAGATCAGTAGATTGAACAAAAAAATAATGATGCAAACTTTGGAGTGGTTGTTTATGGATTTTCAAACATTTCTAATGAAGCTGGCAAGATAAGAGTACTGTAACAGAGTGATGAATGAAATGTGAAACGTACTCACAATCTGTTCAAGCATTTCTCCTTTTCGCAACTCTAACTTGGAGAATTAGATGGACATCTCTCTTGAATATGGACCTCAGTTCTTCATTGGCTTCAATACCGATTCTCCTGACAGATTTGTCCCGTATCAGATATGCCAAGACATTAGGAACAGTTCCAATAATGTAGATGTAAATTGGCAAAATACACATTCAACCATTCCAACATAGTAGCAACTTTTTCCATAAGAGAATGTCTCACCCTATCTTAGAGCCATTTTTACCAACAAGAATCTGACGTTGGCTTTGCTTTGGTGCAATGAAGTGCTGTTCCACCCTAAGAGAACCATCTTTTAGCTCCTTCCAACCCATCAGACGATGCTCAATTACATAGGGGATTTCCTATAAAAGGCGGGTCAGACATGAGCAAATAAATTCCATTTGAATTCAAATTTCATTGTAAAGTTCCTGTAGCGGTCATTAATTGACAAACATATTCCAATTGAATTAAAGAGAACCAAGTTGCATATTCGAAATGCAACGGAATTACTTGGTGGATGTGATGCAGCATCTTCTCCCGCACAACCTCCAATGATATTGTTTTCATTACCTCTTCAGTCATTACAGTTGGTTCTTCATCCCAAGGTCTTCTTACTGCCTAGAAAACAAAAGGCATAACTAGAGTATTGAAGTTACATAAGGATTGATAGTGCTAAAAAATTAGTAAACAAACACAGAATTATAGAAGATTCAGTTTTAATTTTCAAGGGGTAATAAAAGTAAGTTACTTCCTCAGTCAAGAATATTGTAGGATGAATGCATGCAATATAGTTTTTAAACTTCAAACCAAGGAATATTTACGTAAGAGGCTATATAAAAAGGGTGACCACTAAGTAAATCAACTAGATACAAGTTTATTTTTTAAATGCCAAATAGAGAGAACATAGCTCATTAGGATCACATAGAATAATCAACTAGACCATAGTTATGTAAATAATGCACATCAAAACATCAGCAAAATGATACTACATACTGGCCAGTTCAGATCCTTATTGCAAATATTACACAATCTATACAAAGAAGAATCTCACAACATGAGAGAATTGTAGTTCATGTTTATATTGTATCAGTATTTGAACACTTCCATATGACAATGGTATTGCAGTTCTAAAAATACATCAAAAGAATTAACTGTCAAAATTCAGTTTTGGACATCGTAACCAATCAATCTTCACCTTATAACAACAACAGACAGGTATTATCTAAGCACAAGAACTTAGCATAAAAATCATAAAGTTCTACTATTCAAGATTCAGAAAGGTAAGGCAGACTGGCAGACGAACAATAGGTATAGAAGAAATACCTGGTCCATCAAGTACTGTACAAGGTCTTTCACTCCCTTGCCTTTTAGCCCAGATACCATGAAGTACCTAGCATTGCCAGAATTTCAATAAGGCAAGTGGGATTGTAGAACAACAAGGTAAGCCTAAAGAAGACTAATGAAACCTTTCATATCCAGGAAGATCTTCAAATTCTTTTGCAACTTTAAGGAGGTCCTTCTTGTCTTTCACCAGGTCAACCTTATTCATGCACAATATACGCCTCTGGTTTGGGTTCACCTCCATACCCAAACGTTTGATTAATTTTATGACACGTGAATCAGGCCTGCATAAATGAACACATAGTTTAGAAGTGCAATTATCATGAGTTCTAACATGAAACATAAATTAAACAAAATGTGATGAAGACTTACAGAGTAAGATGCCTATTGACATCGAACATGACTATTAGTAAATCATAGAGGTTAATTGAGCTCCAGGCACTCTCCACACGAACTGTGACATCCCTATAAGGAAATCCATGGTGCCCTAACATGAGCCCTGGGGTGTCAAAAAAGCACTGCAGAGAATTTTATTAGCTGAATACAATACATCTGTATAGCTGGTACTGATAGGCATACATATTACAAGCAGGTTCTTGTTTTGTGTGTTATATTAATGGTTCTATGATGGATAAATTAAGAACACATGATTCAGCCCAGAATTTTGTCAATTTAGACAGAACTAAATAGGGACAGATCAAGCCATGAAGATGCACCACTATCTGACATGAGAGGATTTGTTACACAATTAATATCTTGCACGGAGAAATTAAACACAACTAGTTTCATATATCTTTTGAGGCAACAAATGTCCAAAATCCAGTTAACAGCAAACACAAAACACCCTAGCTATGTTGAAAAGATTTCAAGGAACAAAACACCCTAGCTATGTTGAAAAGATTTCAAGGAAATTATATATGGTTAAGTCAAAAGTTTAAGATGTGGTTTCATTTCCTACTAGGCAGCCAGCAGAAGAATAAATAAACATGACAATATGACATACTATCTGTGTGTTCCCTTTTGTTAGCACCCCCAAAATTTCGTGAGTCGTAGTATTTGTCTTGCGGGAGACTGCAGCCACTTTTGTCCCAACCTGATAGATCCAAAGATAAGATATCATTTCGGCCAGGTAATAACTTTGCTGAACTATAAAATTATTATCAGAAAATGCGTTACATGACAAGTATCAATAGTACCATCCATTACTAGTTTATTACTGATTGGTTAAATAATCCAAGTTAAAATGCAGAGATTGGTATAAGTCATACACATATATTGGTATAAGTCATACACATATATTTTCAAGGGGTGGAGGCACAAAGGATAATGTGTCGAACTGTGCATGAACTGAACAGCAGGACAACTAGTACTGTCAGAGTCTGCGTAATAGCCATTTTCGAATGGATTCTGGAACTAATGCTGTCATCAGCTCATATCCACACCAACAGAAGCATTGCAGAATTAGTAACCGTATGATCGATGCCTAGTAGAAATGACTGCTAACAGCTACTTGATGAAACAAAGAACATTCTTTTAGAAGCTGTCCGTACCATGGTATTTGTGAGCGAGGACTTGCCGGCGTTGGGCGCGCCGACAATGCCAACGGAAAGCGACATCTGGTCTTCTTGCCTGACCTCCCCGAAATCCTCTTCATCCTCGTCGGGCGGCTCCATCGCGGCATCGAGCAGCGCGAGCGCCACGTCCCGCGAGCGGTCCTCGTCCTCCTCCTCAACGGCCGCCGCGCCCATCCCCTTACCAAAGAGCGCCTCGTCGGCGCGCGCGCGGAGGGAGGGGTCGAACCGGAGCTTCCTCGTCGCGGCGACCGGGTTGTTGATTTTTCGGGAGGGGGCGGGGCCCGGGGTCGGGAGGGCGTACTCGGCGCTGTCGAAGTCGGCATCGGCAGCCGGGACCGGGGCTGGGGCGGAGTCGGAGTCCGAGGACGCGGCCGCCGAGGAGGACGAGAGGAGGCGGAGAGGGGTGGGGGTACCGGCAGAGGGGTTGAGGGATAGGGTTTGGAGCGGGCGGACGGCTTGGAGGAAGCGGCGCATGGCTGCGGCGGAGGTGAAGGCGGCCGCAGCGGCGGCGGGACGGCGGAGGGTTTAAGCGAGGGGTATTTTGGGGAAATGCGGAGGTGCGAGGACGAGGACGCCGAGAAGGAAGAAGCGGCCTTTGGGCCAATTTCTGACCAGCGGTTATTGAGCATTGCCTGACAGAAAAAAAAAATCCGTACTCTCCGATTTTTTTCCCCTCTTTATAAACTCTATAAAACCAGGCATCTTACCTTTGACTTTTAAAACTGCTCAAATAACCTTCCTATCCTGATTTGTAGTAGTTTGAAGGTGGTTATCTCTCTTATAGTTAAAAAATTGGCAAATATTGCATACGATAAGGTTTTAAAACCATAGAAAAATGTCTCCAAGCTTTTACAAAAAAAAAAAAACTAGAGATAGACCATGATACAAAAAATCTACACAAAATATTTAGACCTAATGAAAAAAAAACTTTAGAAATTTGAAAAAAATAGATTGAGCTCTAGGAAAATAGAAAAAAATTAGAAAACCCCTAAAACATTCTAATCGGTGTAATAAAATTGTTTTGCAACATGCCAACATACATTAATGTTTTGTTGGTTGTGTGTTCTATTTTTATTGTTAAAAAGATTTCAAACCATGTTTACATATCAATTAGAATGGTTTAAGAATTTTCTAGATTCTTCTAGATATTTTATGTTTTCCTAGAGTTAAATCTATTTTTTGAAGCATCTAGTGTATGAGCTTTAAATACTTTTTTATATCATTTATATTTCAACCTATATCTATATATTTTTATTGAATTTTTAGAACTTTTTAGAGACGTTTTCTATAGTTTTAAAACCTTATAAGTATTTACCTTTTTTAACTAAAACAAATTGCCTTCCAAACCACTCCAAACTAAGACAATGATGTATTGAATGGTTTTGAGAGTTCAAGGAGGTAACATGTTTGATTTTGGAGTTCAAGTAGAAAAATTAGATTGCAACGATAAATAAAGGAGGTAGAATGGATTTTTTTTCCTTGCTAGGCCAACGAAGTGGATCTACCCTCCACGAGCATCTCTCGAAAAGGGAGCATTAAATATTGAGTAAAATACACTGGCGGCCCTTTAACTTATCAGCCTGTGCCAATTTGGTCTATGAACTTGCAAACGCGAAAAAGTGACCCCTGAACTTGTCCGCCTGTGCCACTTTGGTCTATGAACTTGCAAACGCGAAAAATTGCCCCCTAAACTTATCGACCTATGCCACCTTGGTCCATGAACATGCAAATACGAAAATAACACCAGCTGCATGGCACTGTTCTGCCACGTGGCCGCCTCTGGTAGGCCATGTATGGCACCGTTTATGGTGTTGACATCAGCGATGATGTCAGCACTTTTTTTTTAATTTACGAAATTGATATATTTTTATTCGTAGCTGAAAGGTCCTTGTTTGGTTTTGGTAATTGAGCGACAACTTAGGTGGACTAATAGTGTTTATGTGAGATACACAGGAGATTAGTCCACAGGTGATGATGTGATGACGGAGGAGCTCATTGCATATGAGACATGACATGAAGTGATGTGACCAAGGTGGAGAAGATCAAGATGAGGCTTGGCTTGATGGACCGGTTGCAAGAGTGAAGGGCAAGTGAAATGCTTTGAAGCGAGAGACCTCGTGTGACGGTGAAGCTTGAGCAAGACTTGGCGCCGATGGACCGAGGCAATGGTGAAGAGCAAGTGAGGTCAAGATCGATGAACCAATACGGTCATGTGATGATATGAAGTGGATCATATTATTTGTGTTTGATTGGTGCATGTGTTGCATCAACATCGAAGGAGTTGGAATAGAAAGCGCAAGGCAAAAGTATAACCTAGGGCATTTCCATTTCACCGGTCATAGGGGTGTAGAGAAGTGCTTGACCGGATTTAGGATAGATAACCGTACTATAAAGCAGGGGAAATCTTTAATTGCAATGGTTATCTAGTGCCACTAAGTGTGAGTCTCATTTGCATATACCTAGCGCTTAGTGACGTGGTGAGATGCATGAGAAAGTCTATAAAAATGTTTGTAAAATGCTAACGCACATGCACATGGTGGTGTACACTTGGTGGTGTTGGCACATTTGCAAAGAAGAAGGTGTTGGAGTTGATTTTGATCAACTTGGAGAAGAGAGAGAGGCTTTTCGGTGTTCTTCGGACATTAGGATGGCTTTTAGATTGAAATACTGCTTTGATCCATTATGTTTTGGATTGATTATCTATATGGATTGTATAGCCCTCTGAGTAAGCTTTCCGAAATGTCCAAAATCATCGAATTCGGAGTTCGGAGCTAGAAGTTAGCATCCTAACAAGTTTTGAGGTGCTGCTGAGAATGCAGGACCGGAAGTTCCGGTGGAAGTTCCGGTGGTACTTCCGGTGCCTGACCGGAAGTTCCGGTCAGCCTGACCGAAAGTTTCGGTTGGGCTGTGAGAGGTGCGCTCGCGTTTGAGAAAACACTTCCGGTGTCTGATCGGAAGTTCCGGTCCATGACCAGAAGTTCCGGTCCACAACCGGAAGTACCGGTCCATGACCACAAGACCGCTTAGGAGCCTTTGCGCATGGCCTCGCGTGTCAGGATTCACTTCCGGTCTCTGACCGGAAGTTCCGGTGGGACTTCTGATGGGTCCGAGTCTCTCACAACGGTCAGATCTGCTAGGCCACAACGGTCAGATCTGCTTGGACCGAGGCTCCAACGGTCAGATCTGGTCGGACCGGAAGTTCCGGTCCCAGGCACCGGAACTTCCGGTGGTACTCTATAAATACCGTTTGGAGCGCGAGCTGAGCAGTTGAGGGAGCCATTTTCTTCTTCCTACTCTTCTCTCTACCCATTTGGAACGCAAGGAAGTTAGGGTTCCTCCTCTCCTCTATCTCTCCCATGGATTTGAGTTGAAATTTCTTAGAGAGATTGAGAGCCCTTTGTGGGTGTGGATGAGAGGTTGAAGATCCACCATTTCCCCTTCATCTCCCTCTCATGCTTGGTGCTATTTTGAGTAAGGGAGTGAGAGCCTAGTGTGTGCATTCGGGATTTGCATTTGGTGGCACTAGGAAATCTTTGTGATTGGGGATTTCTTATTACTCTTGGTGATTGCCATCACCTAGACGGTTTGGTGGATTGTGACTCCGTTTGAAGCACGCAAGAAGATTGTGCGGTGCTCCGGAGGAGGATTTGTGAGGGGTACGGTGCTCACCCTGCGGGGATCGCGAAGAGGAACTCTAGTTGAGCGAGACGTGAAGAGTGACAAGTGGTCCGGGCGGGTCAAGTGCTAGAGCTTGTGGTAAGCACTCCACGTGGGAGAGTGTGACTTGCGGGTCACCACTAGCAAGAGGACCGGCGGCAACCTTGGGGCTTGTCTCAACGGGGACGTAGCTTGGTGGCAACCAAGTGAACCTCGGGAGAAAATCATCGTGTCAACATTATTCTTCCCGTTGGTTTGCAAGTCCCTAACACAAGCTTGTTCTTACATTCATATACTTGTGCTTGTGTAGTTGCTTTTGTAATTAGTTAGCTTGTGTAGCTTGCTAGTTACCTTCTTGCTTGTGTAGCTAGAAGTAGTTCCCTTGCGTGACTAATTTGGTTTGTGTAACCTTGTTAGTCACATTGCTTAGTTTGTGTAGCTAAGTAATTTGCGCTCTCTAATTTGGCATTGGTTGCCTTGTTATTGAGCTTGCTAGTGAGCTTAGGCTTTGTGCTCTTTGCCTCACTAGTTTGTGTAGGAGCTCCCCCGGTTTGCAAAGTACTAGTTGCATAGGTTTGTGTGACCTTGCTCCTAGAATTGATTAGGTGAGCTCTTGCTAAGGTAGCACCTTGCTTGCTTGTTTAGGATCTTTTCAAGGTGCTAGAGAACTTAGATAGAGGGGTGTAGTCTTGGCTAGACCGATAGTTTTAATTCCGCATTTGTTTTGGTTAGCCGACGCGATAAGTTTTAGAAAGGACTATTCACTCCCCCTCTAGTCCGTCATCTCGACCCTTCAAGTGGTATCAGAGCGAGGTCTCTCATTTGTGGTCTTCACCGACCCGAGAGGATGGCGGCTTATGGGCTAGATGTTGAGTGTCCACATATTTTTGATGGCACACACTTTGCACGGTGGAGAAATTGGATGCAATGCAATTTTAAATTTATTTCTCCTCAAATGTGGTGGATTGTAGATGTGGGCTTTTCTTGTGCAATTGATAAAAAGATTGCAACTCAAGCGCAAAAGAAATGCCTACATCTCGATTGCCAAGCTATTAACATTTTCAATCAATCTATGGATGATAGCATATTTAGTGAGATCATGGATATGAAGTCCGCCCATGAGATTTGGGTATTTCTCAATGAGAAATATGGAGTGATATCCAAAGAAGATGATGTGCCAAAGGTGGACGCAAATGAGGTTGTTGAGCATGACCACAACATGGTGGTTGTGGAGGATTGCTCCACCTCATGGTCAAGTGATGGTGATAATGATGCTATCACAAGATCACTTGACAAGGATGATGATGACGCCACAAGTGATGCAACCGATGATGCTACTCCATGCACACTTGATGGTGAAGATGATGGCTATGAGAGTGATGCTTCCACAAGCTCATCTACTACATCACCACATTGCTTCATGTCACATGGTGACACTAAGGTACCTATTGGTGGTGTAATTATTGATTGTGATGATCCAAATTTTGAGCTTGTGTGTAGACTCTCAAAAGCTTTAAGAAATGAGTTGGCAAAAACAAGTAAATTGGAAAATGAAAACTCATTTCTAAAGACCGCATGTGAACAACAAAAACATCTACTTTATGTTACTACTTGTTCACATGAGGAGCTAAAATTGGCTCATGAGGAACTTTGTGTTGCTCATGATAACTTGGTACAAGACCATGCTTTACTCACTATGAAGCTTTCTAATGAAGAAATTAAAACTAGTGAGAGCTCATCATTTGGGTCAAATGATCAATCATATGATATTACTAACCCTTGTGATGTAGGCAAGAAGCATGTATCCACCTCTTGTGATGATCTACTAGCTATGCCATGTTCTTCACAATTAGATACTTGTTCTACTTCTATGTCTTGTGAGACTAACCTTTTGAAGGAGAACAATAAGCTCAATGAACAAGTGAAGAATTTGAGCAACAAGCTAGAGAGGTGCTATAATTCAAAAGTCACCTTTGAGCATATATTGAAGACTCAAAGAATCTTTGGTGACAAATGTGGCTTTGGCTTCAAGGAGAAGATGACAAAGGGCAAAAGAAAGCAAGAAAAGAGAAAGCTTTCTCATTTCATGTGCTATCAGTGCCATGAAGTGGGACATCTTGCTAATGGTTGCCCAAACAAAGAGAAGCTCAAGAAGATGAAAGAAGAAGAGAGGCTCAAGCATGTCAAGTGCTTCAAGTGCCGCACTTGGGGTCATCTCACCTCAATGTGCCCAACCAAGCAATTGGTGAAGCAACAAGAAGAGCCTCAACCTAAGCCACAAGTTGAGCAAGAAAAGAAGCCCCAAGTTCAAGTCAAGATCAACCATCACTGTGATGACTTGATTATGAAGAAGAAGAAGACAAGAAGGGGTGGAAGAGCAAGACATTCAATGAAAATCCAAGATGCCAAGATAATGAGCAAGAATGAAGACAAGAAGAAAGCTTATGCTCACATCAAGTGCTTTGAGTGCAAGGATGATGGACACTTTGCCTCGAGGTGTCCTACCAAGCTTGAGAAGAAGGCTCAAGCAACCCTCAAGAGGCAAGGCAATGAGAAGCAACACATGAGCAAGGAAGAAAAGGCTCAATCAAAGAGAAGTTGCTACTTATGCCGGGAAAGGGGACACATGGCTCATTCATGTCCCCTAGGTAATAATTCTAAGCCTATTTCAATTGATGATTTTACTATGCTTAGAAAGGATGGTAATGGTACCTCTATGGTTGCTATTGCAAAACATCCCGCTATTCATACTAAGGCATCGCCTAAGTATGTTGCTCCTAACTTGAGAGGACCCAAACTAGTTTGGGTACCATCAAAAAGTGGATGAATATGTGTAGGTACCATCGGCATTGGAGGCTTGATTCAATTGATCCTATAATTGTTCATTATATGATTGAGTTAAGAATTAAAGCCTAGTGCACATCCAAACCCAATGCCATGACAAGAAAATGAAGTCCAAATGTGCTACAACATACAAGTGTCACATTCAAGTTGTGGTGATTTATTGGATCATTTGATGGCTTGCAAATACATGAGTTGAAGCTTGAAAATTAGATGATCATGAGATAACCAAGGTATATATTTGTTGATCACATTTATTTGGGTGCATATGAGTTGATTGAATTGGATATATATGCAATGTTGCTTGCTATAAGGTGTTTGAATGGATAAATGCTTAGTAATCAAGTTTGGATTGATTTGAGTTGAATAAGTTCATAAGATGACACTTAGTAATTGGATTGAATGGATTTATGTCTTGTGAAAGTATTCAAATGAGTCTATTTCAAGTTTGATTCAATTTGGAAAAGTATAGCTCAATTGCTTGAAATCTGTCCAATATTGAGAATCTGAGCTAGCTGAGATCAAGTCTGAGTTTGAGTGATCAAATCTATTTGGAATGGCTTGAAATTTGGTATGCATACTATGAACTTATCATAGAAGATGCTGTAGAAATTTCATGAGAATTGGATAAGGGATACTTCGGTTTTGGAGTAGATCTTATCAGCTATAGTGCAGCAGTTTTCAGCATATAGCAGTGGTGGAAGAATTGAAATCTGGTAGAAATCTAGAAGTCAAAAGAAGATAAAATTTTTACAGCTGCTAGAAGACTCAGTAAAGCACATCTCCACCAAATTTCGTAGTATTTGGATCTGTCCATTGTGAGATATGAGTTATTCTTTGAAAGGTACAGAATCTGCCAGAAAAAGTGACAATTATTGGATTGATCTAGAGTCACTTCAATTGAAAGGTCCTCAAGTTGGAAACATGTTCATAAGTGTTTGAGGCACCTAAGTTTGGTTTTGAATTGATCAAGAAGCATGACAAGCAAAAAGTACAAGGCTATTTGATTGTGGAGTGTACTTGGTGTACACATTTAGTACTTAAATTGAAGATCAAGATCAAACTCAAGATGAATATGAAGTTTAAGTTCTAGTGACTATTGGAAATCATTTGGTAGAAAGAAAAGGACTTAAACAAGTAGAAAGAAAAGGACTTAAAAAATGATTCATGGTTACTCATCACATTAAGTCCGTCACTTGAATCAATCAATCAAAGCAATTCAAGTGAGTATCAAGAATTGTTCTTTGGAGAGAGGTCACTTCTCCCTATGTGAGGGGCGTGCCGCCCGAGGAGTGGGTAAACCAAGTGTGGTGCTTGGAAGGCTAACATGGAAGTGGTGATCTAAAGGACATTTGAGATGCTTAGTTGAAGCAATCAAAAGGATTGATCAAGAAAGCAAGCAACAACCCAAAAGAGAGCTAGTCATGCTATTTCAAGTGATATTCTTAGTAGTTCTCTCATGCAAGCAATGACAAGAAAATATGAAGCAAGCCAACCACAACAAGATAGTGCACTTGATCATATAAGTGGTTTTCATTTCATACGGGTGAAGATTTGATCTATCAATTAACATTTATAATTAGTCTTCACCAAGCTTATAGTTGGACTTCACATTGCTATTTGGAGCTAAATTGGAATCTTATTGACTATCTTCTACTCCAAGATAGCAAAGGTATCATTGTAATGTGCATGATCATTTCATTCCTTACTAGTATGCGGTTAGTGCATATTGTACATGCTTAATAGGATCATGCATGACAAATGAAAAGTTTTAAATTCATAACCTACCACTATTGCTTGAATGATTAGTTGATCTAGTGGTATGTATATGAGTTTGTTCATGAGCTAGTAAACCCAAGTACTTGATCTATTTTGGATTGTTAACAAGTGACAAGTACAACATTGGCAAGATAACCCTTAATGTGAGGTGTGAAAAATCTTGTCATTGGTTCAAATCGGACTTGGAAGCTTAGGCAAATCAACTTAGTTGAAGTCAATAATTAGAAGCTCATGATGATTAGAGTACAAGAACAAGACAGCAATGCAAATGGATATTTAGACTCAAATGTTTCTTCAAGTGATATCCTACAATTGGTACTCATGATGATGATAGCAAATGTTCAAGATAGCAAACATGTGGTTCCATACTAGAAGACCTTAATTGGTAGAAGAATCCCATATGGTATCGGACAAGATATTTCATTTATACATATGGTATCTATCATACAAGAAGGTGGTTCCACAAGTGATCCTCAACTTTAAGTGATCATCAAGCAAAGAAAGTTCCCTCACCAACAAGATTGACAAGTGAATGACCCATGCTATGACATAGGGGGAGGTGCCCCACCAAATGGTATCAAGGTCAAAGATCCTATGTGGTATCTCAAGAGCAATTCAAGAAATGTCATTCCAACACATATGGTGATGTCCATAAAAAATGCAAGATTCAAGCCTCAACCATCTATCCTAATGTAATCCTTTGTCACAATGAGATTCACATTTTTTCAATTGGTATGAAGTGATTTAATTGGTATCACATACCTTTTATGGAAATTGATGACAAATGGGGAGAAGTTGGAACAAAGATATAATCATGGGATAAGTTGGACAACAAAAGATATGTTTCAAGGGGGAGAGATCAAACATGGACATGGACCAAGAAGGAGCAACACTGAAGGAAAAAAGATGGATCAAAATTCTTGAACATGAGAAGCACACAAGTAGGGGGAGCAAGCTCATGAACATTGATTGTTTGCATTTGATTTGTGCATATTCATGTGCTTGCTTGCATTGCATAAGTTTCGAAATACAATATGCATGCTTGTGTGGTGTATGCTAGTTATAGAACTTGATTGATGATATGAAAACTAGCATGCATAGGTTGGTAGCTAGACTTGTGTTTATCAAGTAAAAACTAGACCCTTGCTTATAATGTTGATCTCACGGGGTTTCTAGTATTTTTGTTGTCTAGCTACACATGGTGCTAAGGATGGTGTACATTGAATGCTTCAAATGATATCGAATTTGGTATCGAGCTACAAAGGTTTACTCTATACACCTTAGCACTTAGTAGGGTTTTATGGTGCTTATCCAATTCTTGACATAGAGCTTAAATGTTGGATAAGTAGCATAAAATCCAAAACAAGTTAGCAACTTACACTTGTGTGAAGTGCTAGCTTGAAAAAGCTTAATTTCCATATCTTTGTAGAGTTGTCATCAATTACCAAAAAGAGGGAGATTGAAAGGTCCTTGTTTGGTCTTGGTAATTGAGTGACAACTTAGGTGGACTAATAGTGTTTATGTGAGATACACAGGAGATTAGTCCACAGGTGATGATGTGATGACGGAGGAGCTCATTGCATATGAGACATGACATGGAGTGATGCGACCAAGGTGGAGAAGATCAAGATGAGGCTTGGCTTGATGGACCGGTTGCAAGAGTGAAGGGCAAGTGAAATGCTTTGAAGCGAGGGACCGCGTGTGACGGTGAAGCTTGAGCAAGACTTGGCGCCGATGGACCGAGGCAACGGTGAAGAGCAAGTGAGGTCAAGATCGATGAACCAATACGGTCATGTGATGATATGAAGTGGATCATATTATTTGTGTTTGATTGGTGCATGTGTTGCATCAACATCGAAGGAGTTGGAATGGAATGCGCAAGGCAAAGGTATAACCTAGGGCATTTCCATTTCACCGGTCATAGGGGTGTAGAGAAGTGCTTGACCAGATTTAGGATAGATAACCGTACTATAAAGAGGGGAAATCTTTAATTGCAATGGTTATCTAGTGCCACTAAGTGTGAGTCTCATTTGCATATACCTAGCGCTTAGTGACGTGGTGAGATGCATGAGAAAGTCTATAAAAATGTTTGTGAAATGCTAACACACATGCACATGGTGGTGTACACTTGGTGGTGTTGGCACATTTGCAAAGGAGAAGGTGTTGGAGTTGATTTTGATCTACTTGGAGAAGAGAGAGAGGCTTTTCGGTGTTCTCCGGACATTAGGATGGCATTTAGATTGAAATACTGCTTTGATCCATTATGTTTTGGATTGAGTATCTATTTGGATTGTATAGCCCTCTGAGTAAGCTTTCCGAAATGTCCAAGATCATCGAATTCGGAGTTCGGAGCTAGAAGTTAGCATCCTAACAAGTTTTGAGGTGCTGCTGAGAATGCAGGACCGGAAGTTCCGGTCAGCCTGACAGGAAGTTCCGGTTGGGCTGTGAGAGGTGCGCTCGCGTTTGAGAAAACACTTCCGGTGTCTGATCGGATGTTCCGGTCCATGACCAGAAGTTCCGGTCCACAACCGGAAGTTCCGGTCCATGACCACAAGACCGCTTAGGAGCCTTTGCGCATGGCCTCGCGCCGGTCTCTAACCGGAAGTTCCGGTGGGACTTCCGATGGGTCCGAATCTCTCACAACGGTCAGATCTGCTAGGCCACAACGGTCAGATCTGCTTAGATCGAGGCTCCAACGGTCAGATCTGGTCGGACCGGAAGTTCCGGTCCCAGGCACCGGAACTTCCGGTGGTACTCTATAAATACCGTTTGGAGCGCGAGCTGAGCAGTTGAGGGAGCCATTTTCTTCTTCCTACTCTTCTCTCTACCAATTTGGAACGCAAGGAAGTTAGGGTTCCTCCTCTCCTCTATCTCTCCCATGGATTTGAGTTGAAATTTCTTAGAGAGATTGAGAGCCCTTTGTGGGTGTGGATGAGAGGTTGAAGATCCACCATTTCCCCTTCATCTCCCTCTCATGCTTGGTGCTATTTTGAGTAAGGGAGTGAGAGCCTAGTGTGTGCATTCGGGATTTGCATTTGGTGGCACTAGGAAATCTTTGTGATTGGGGATTTCTTATTACTCTTGGTGATTGCCATCACCTAGACGGTTTGGTGGATTGTGACTCCGTTTGAAGCACGCAAGAAGATTGTGCAGTGCTCCGGAGGAGGATTTGTGAGGGGTACGGTGCTCACCCCGCGGGGATCGCGAAGAGCAACTCTAGTTGAGCGAGACGTGAAGAGTGACAAGTGGTCCGGGCGGGCCAAGTGCTAGAGCTTGTGGTAAGCACTCCACGTAGGAGAGTGTGACTTGCGGGTCACCACTAGCAAGAGGACCGGCGGCAACCTTGGAACTTGTCTCAACGGGGACGTAGCTTGGTGGCAACCAAGTGAACCTCGGGAGAAAATCATCGTGTCAACATTATTCTTCCCGTTGGTTTGCAAGTCCCTAACACAAGCTTGTTCTTACATTTATATACTTGTGCTTGTGTAGTTGCTTTTGTAATTAGTTAGCTTGTGTAGCTTGCTAGTTACCTTCTTGCTTGTGTAGCTAGAAGTAGTTCCCTTGCGTGACTAATTTGGTTTGTGTAACCTTGTTAGTCACATTGCTTAGTTTGTGTAGCTAAGTAATTTGCGCTCTCTAATTTGGCATTGGTTGCCTTGTTATTGAGCTTGCTAGTGAGCTTAGGCTTTGTGCGCTTTGCCTCACTAGTTTGTGTAGGAGCTCCCCCGGTTTGCAAAGTACTAGTTGCATAGGTTTGTGTGACCTTGCTCCTAGAATTGATTAGGTGAGCTCTTGCTAAGGTAGCACCTTGCTTGCTTGTTTAGGATCTTTTCAAGGTGCTAGAGAACTTAGATAGAGGGGTGTAGTCTTGGCTAGACCGATAGTTTTAATTCCGCATTTGTTTTGGTTAGCCGGCGCGATAAGTTTTAGAAAGGACTATTCACCCCCCCTCTAGTCCGCCATCTCGACTCTTCAGTAGCGTCAAATATATCAATAATATATCAATTCGTTGCAAGCAAAAATTATTCGTTTTCTAGGTTTCATATTTTTTTCTAGACAGAGTACATCATGAAGAGGCTACACAAAACATTTCATGAATTTAGCATTTCACTAATAATTAGTTATGAAATAAACAAATATTTGTTGACGCGTTGAAAGAGCCTTTACACGCATGGACCAAAGTGGCACAGGCCGACAAATTCAGGGACCACTGTTTTGCGTTTGCAAGTTCATGGACCAAAGTGGCACAGGCGGACAAGTTCAGGGGTCACTTTTTCGCGTTTGCAAGTTCATGGACTAAAGTGGCACTGGCTGACAAGTTAAAGGACCGCCAATGTATTTTACTCTAATGTCTATTAAGGGCATGTTTGGTGAATCGCTTGTTTCTGATTCTTGCGAGAACTAGTAGAATCACTGCCAAATGAGTCAGGTGAGAAATGTTTCACTCGAGAATCACTAAAAAAAATTCTAGTTTTTATGCCTAGCAAGGAGAAACACTAGAAACGTTTCTAGCTTTTATGCTTAGCAAGGAGAAATGCTAGATAGCTTGTTTTGCATGATTCTAATTCTTGCCCCCTTTTTATTAGTGACCATAATTTTTTAGTTAATTATTAAGTGAAATAAGTTAAAATAGGTCTGTATTTGAGTTGTTTTATGCCCACAAAAAGTCCCTAGTTTTTTAAATAATACTATTATGCCTTTTTAATGAAAAATATGTTTTTTAGATCGAAGTGATTATGATTGATAATTAGAGAGAATTTGAATCCAAAATATTTCTTTGAGAATCTAGATCCCTATCAAATGCACCCTAAGATTATAGTCTGCTCCCTTTTGTCCTATAACATGCATTCTAGGATTTTTAAGATAAATTAAGAGAGAATATAAAAGACACATGTACCCTCACTTTATTTCTTAACTAGGAGGATCCCTGCAAGCTGCTGCGGATACGAAGGAGGAATATAGATATTGTCTTGCTATAGTCTACTAAGTCATCTATATATAGCTTGATTATTAGTAGTTAGTTTTCGAAGAGTAAGAGAGGAAGTTACGTGAGAGATTAATGCTAACAGCATGCGTGCATGCTCATGCGTAGGTAGCAACATCCACTACTGAAATCATTTGTGAGTGGGCACCTAATTGCATACGACAACAGGAGAAGTGGATGATGACGTGGCGCAAGGAGGTGCAAGATAATTAGTTTAGTGGAGTTTGTCCTTATAGAATACTAGGAGAATACCTCCGCGCATTGCTGCGGAAATTTCACATAATTTAAAAAGAAATTAGACTATTTATATTTATAGTTATATGAATGAAATTATCTTAAATTATTTTTTTGAATGATTTGACACATCAGTATGAACAGTTAAATACATGTTAGTAGATAAAGAGATGACTATCATAATTACATGTGCTAGTTGGCTATAATTGCAAGTTTAGTGGATTGTTGATGTGGATAGCTTGCATGTTGAGAGAAATCTTTAGTGGGGTTTAGCTTTATAAGAGTATAAGATAAGATAAGATAAGATATAGATTTGCATACACAACAGGAGAAGTGGATGATGACGTGGCGCAAGGAGGTGCAAGATAGTTAGTTTAGTGGGGTTTGTCCTTATAGGATATATAGATCAGACACTATCATCAGTATGATTAATGGTGATTGGTTGATAAATGAAAAGTATTTAGTGCAAAATTGGTTTTTGTACTCTAGAATGCATTATAATTGAGGACAAAATTTGAATACTAGAATGTAGGTATTGAGGATTTATTTCTTTCTCCTCTCCGGCAATGACAAAGCGGAGGAGTAGAATCGTTTCTCCATGACATCTATGTTCAAGATGAGGGCGACAACTACGACGTCAACAACTTTATCAGCATGACGACATGGAGACCTTTCTTTATAGGCAACGACATCAAGGCGGAGATGATGTTGCCGCCATGAAATAATTTTTCCGGTCTCTTTTTTGTTTTGTCGTGGTTAGAGCTGTCCATGATGATTTTCCTCTTTCTTCGGTGGTAGAAAGAAGATGAAGGAAGACAAAAAAAAAGAAGTTTCTCAACTCCGCCTGCAGGAATTGGCGGTCGTACATTGGGCATCTGTTATTAGGGTTTTTGTCGAGTGTTTGCCTGTACGGTGATCTATACAAAGCGTCATACAGGTTTGGTTTTGAGATTTAGAGCTATTTATAGCATGGGTATAATTTAGATGAAAATCAGTTCCTAGATATGTATTGTATTTTAGAGTGCTTATAATATATTGATATACCCAGCTATTATATAATATAATTCTGGTATCGACTCAAAAAAAAAGATAGAAGTCCCACCTGGTCACAATTTTTCACAAATATAAAAGAATGTTGTCTAGAAGTCTACTAACTCTGTTCAGCTCCTTTGTTTATTGATTGGAGTGCAGTGCACTGTTCCACGTTAGGCCGGCTCCGGCAAAAATTCCAGTGTCGTAAAACACGGAATTTAGTGGACGCCAACTGGAAAACGAACATCTTGATTCTTGAGAGAGGTGTTACGTACGGATTCAAATCTTGCAAAAGGGAAAAAGTTGTGGCAAAAGCAGATTAAAAATGTGCAGAAGCATCCTGTTCTGTTTCACCCCTGTTAATAACCATTGGCTCTGCAAGGAGGCAGGCAGCTCACGCCAGTTGCCTCTTCCTCAGCTTCTGCCGGTCTGCGTATCTCTGTCTTCTGATCTCAGCTTGGACGGCCCCCTACTCCTTTGCACATATTCACTTCTTCAGTCAATTCTACAGAGAATGGAATCTATGCATCAACGACGTACCTGTCAACGGCTAATGCCCTTCGTTTAGTTCCCGAGGAACCATGCTCTGAAACAACTACGGAATGCTTGTCTAATTTATATAACCTTTGATGAGCTGCAACAGTTCCTGGCTAGATTCGTAGTTAACGGAACAAGCCCTAAATGTCTACGTAATACAGCATCATACCGCTGATGATTCACAATCAAATCAAACCTTTCGGTGTAGTGCAATAACAACTTAAACTCCTCAGTGCCGTGTTTCAGGTTCTACCAAGGGCATATGTTTGGAACCTGTCATTTTCCACAACAACTTAAACTCTCAGTACCTTGGTACAAGGGCATTATGTGTGGAACCTGTCATTTTCCTGGAGAACAGAGGCGACATGACAGCCAGAAAAGTACAATAATTATCTGTATGATGAAAAAGTTTTAAGTCAAGGTTTGGAATCTTTACTTTAAATCACTTCTATCTAGGAAAATATGAAAGTTTAAGAAAAATCTCCAGTTTAAATTTCACTGTCTGAATCAACAACCACACCTATCAGGGGAATGGTACCATTCTTGGGTTTAAATTGATTCTTCAGTGAACAAATTCCATGGAAGTTTAATCCAGCAAAAAGGAGGAAACGGGATAACAATTATATACATTGCCGTTCCCTCCAAAAAGGAAGTCGATCCTTCCCTTCTACAGATATTTAGCCCCCAAAGATCATTGAAGAACAACTGTTCTCCACCACTATTTCATTCTTGTATATTACTACACCTATTTGGTTGGCATCCTCATGGGAGCACACCATTATGCAAGATTCACATTTTGACTTCTCTAGCAATGTCCTTCCACTCTAGAACTTGGTCACATCCAGGCCTTCTTTCTCACCTCTCAGTGCACCAAGATTCTGGTTGATGGAGATTCTACAGAAATTGGTGTGTAGCACTACGACAAGATATACCCCGCTGGCCATAAACTGCATCCGGGGTCCTTAGCGGCGACAATGCGGAGAATTACAGTCCTCCTCCTCAGCATCTCTGGAGATGTATCTGACTATCTTCTATGCCCATTTGGCGAGCAATGACATGAGCCCTGCGCCGAGGAAAAGGGCGATGTAGGTCGCCAGCTGAAGCTTCATGTTCGTTTGCAGCCTTGGGTTGCTGAAATCAGCTGCTAGGAGATCTACCAGGGACATATAGATCAAGATCCCTGCTGCAGCTGCGTTGAAGACCCCCTCAACGACCAGGGCGGTGTCGCTGTGCTTGCTGTAGCTGGAAGTGATGGCGATCCCTAGCGCGATGCCCATGGGAGCGGTGAGGGAGAAGAAGGTCGCCATGATCACGGTCGCCCTCGCCTTGAACTTTGCCTGGAGTGATAAGAAGTTATAATTAGTTACGCTAGTATAAGACGTTTGAATTTGTTGTTTTTTTTTCTCCCATTTCTGTTCAGTGAATGATGAAGATTGAAGGGGTTCAAGCTTGTGTCATAGTTCTGCCCCAAATCTGGAACATAAGATTCCAGTTAAGCTACAGGTTAAATCTGAATTGTTCGTTTGAAGCGGCACCTAAAATGAAAGGTGACTGAGTCACTGACCAATTCCAGTTCTGAAAACCCACCCAATAAAAGCCACTGTCAAACCGACAATTTCAGTTATCCTTTACCTGACCAGTTAGCACGTGAAGCTGATACCCAGAAAATGGCAGTAACTGTTCAGTTAGGAGTTATGAACCATGATTGTACAAATGATTGATGGTCCTACTTCTTGGTCCTCTCCTCATTTTGTGCAATGTAGTGATAAGATAAGGCCAACCTCTTCACTACAAATATCTCGGTCTATTTGTCACCTTTTGCTCATTTTCGTTAGTGGGGCATCCCCTCCTATGGCTGTCATGCCACCTATGCGTCCTTCAGTATCTGATTTAATAAACATCTAAATTTCTTTCCCTGAATGATGGTCACTCTTCACTTGAGTATAAAGTGTAAATTTTCAGAGAAGGTTACATGCATACCTGAACAATGCAGCCACCAAGGCCGATGCCCTCGAAGAACTGGTGGAAGCTAAGAGCTCCAACCAGGGGCCTGATAGTGGACGGCCTCAACGAGGCGCCCAGGGACACTCCGATGATCACCGAGTGCACCAGGATTCCCAGCTCCAGAACCTGCACCAAAGTTTCACTTATGGTTATTGATTGAGTAATACTCCTACCATGTTGGCTGAAGAATCTGCAAAGGGGGGCTTGATTGTGAGGCTGGGGAAGAGGAAGAAGGCATTGTTCTGTTCCACTTGTCTGCAATAGGATTCTCTGCCTTTAGCACCAACGGCAGGGACAACGTCCCCGTTCTTGGACGGGGACAGTACACAAGCCTATGGGTACTGCTAGAGCTATGCACTGATATCATGATTTGTCTCTTTCATTCACAAGCACTGATTTGATTTCCAATTCCAATCAATCAGCCCAAGAACATGAGCTTTTGTACGGTGGAGAATGAGGACTACTAACTGTACTACGCAAAGTAGTAGTGCCTCTTTTACTCTGTTGGTATTCAGAGTAGTGTTTCAATCAGCCCAATTGATATTATTTCTTATCATTGTTCCTCTTTTACTAGAGCATCTTATTATAGACAGATGACAAAATATTATTTCTTATCATTGTGTTCACTCCAACTAGATTAAAAGTAGGTATTGATGGATTTTGTGTCTGGGGAAAGGACACGTTTTTGTATCTCCATCCATGACATGTCATGGCATGGCGTGTGTTCTTGTTCAAATGATTGGTGCCAAATCAAAGTAGCTCGTCATAATCTTTTTGTTTAATATATAATCCTGTCTCAGTCCAAGTTGGAGTGTTTGAATCATCAGCATGCCAGATTATTGGAAACTTTCACCAGATTTTTTTTTCTCTCTCTCTTGTGAATCGATATTGAGGCAAGGGAAGGTGTGTTCACCTGAGAGATCACCCTGTGCCTGATGGACACGGCGACGGAGGAGGCATCCTGAGGCGAGGGCGGGCCGGCGTGGCCGTGTCCTCCGTGATCGTGGGCTTGGCCGTGCGCGTGACCATGCGTCGCGTGCGTGTGCACGTGCACGTGGCCGGCGTGCCCGGCGGCGGCGGCGCCCTCCTCGTCCCCGGGCACCGCGCGGGCGGCGCCGTCGGTGGCGTCGTCGACGGGGAGCGCCTTGCGGAAGTGCGAGCGCTGGTAGTAGCCCGCGGCGACGGAGTCGACCATCATGGTGACCATGGCGGAGCACATGGCGACGAGGCCGGCGAAGGGGAACCCGCCGCCGCCGCCGAGCGCGTCGAAGGCGGCGGGCAGGATGTGCACCATGCCGGTGGCGAGGATGACCCCCGCGGCGAACGCCTTGACGGCGAAGAAGACGTCCCCGTCGGGGCGCAGCGCGGAGGCGGAGCGGCCCAGGAGCGGGACCAGCACCCCCGCCGCTCCCGACGCCAGGATGGACGCCACCGCGATGAGCTTCAGCCGCAGCGCCCCGCGCGCGTCCTCCTCCTTGATGATCGCCGCCTCCGCCTCCGCCGCGCCGCCGCAGTCGCACCCCGCGGCCGCCTCGCTCGCGGATGTCGCCGCTGACGATGCCGCGCCGACCCTGCCGGGCGTCGTCGTCGCCACGACGAGGAGCAGTAGCACGGCGAGCCACGCCAGCGACGACGGAAGAGGAGCCCGAGCTCGCGCGGCGTCCATGGCGTGCGCGTGGGCGTGACAGAGGAGGGAGTCGGCGCCGCGCGCGCGCTGAGCTTTATAAGCTAGCAGAGCTCAGCTCTGCGTGAGTGTGGTGACATGGTGAGCTCACGCTCCTGCTTCGAAGCGTGGTGGGCCCGGAGCAGCGTGGACCGTCCGATCCGGGGTGTGTGGGGACACTCTGCAGCCAGCAAATCTAGGCAGCTAGCGTTGGTGTTGCCGCGGCCCTTTTTGTCATGGGTTTTGTTTGGAAACGGAAAAGAAGCGGATCAGGCTTTGCCACCCTCTAGTGACAAGGCTCGAGTTTTTCGTTTTTCTGCCCAAGACAAAGCTGGAGTTTTTTCATTGATTATACTATATGTACACGTCTCCTACACTCCAGGTGCTTCAAATGGCGACCAGCTCCCGCGTCCGCGACACCCGTGCCCCGACTATGCCCGTGCTACCTCTCACCCTACGCCGACACCCGCGCGCCCCCGCAGCCCATCGGAGACGAAAATGATGAAAGTTGCGGCAACAACCTCCCTCTCTTTCTTCTCCAAATCGAGCGGGCAAGAAGGGGTCCTGGAGTGAGGCAGGCAGGCCGGACTAGGGTGAGTGGCTTGTGGTTCTAGCGGTGGTGGAGATGGTTGGGCCAGGTTAGGACTAAATTAAGGGGGGAGGGGGGGGGGGGCGCTGCTGCCATGCTCGCTAGATTTGTAGAAGATAACGATGATGAGAGGGGAAAGGGGAAGAAGGAGGCCGCCATCCGCGACGGTGGAGCTCCAGTGAAACCATACCACACTAAGGCGGGGGGACAGTGGGGCGGTGGCGGTGGTGGCAAGGTCACGCTGGTTGGCGTAACTGGACGAAAGAAGAAAAAGATGAATAGGGCAGGTCAATGGAGCGTTGGATCAAGAGTCAACATCGCATATTTGTCGCCTTAATGAAATAAAAAAAATTAGGTGCCTAGTAGCAACTTTCTTATATGTATATAAAATGGTTGTTATAATACCTATCCGAATAGCGTTATTATAATTTGAATAATGATGTGGCATACGCATATACTACATAAGGTATCTGATTACTAGAATATTTTGTGTTGCACATTCACCGGGTCTTCACCATCTATCATTGAGTTTACCATGCATACACTCTTCGGGTTAAAGGTTATACTCTCCGTTCTAAATTTTAAGTCATTACGGTTTTTATAAGTACATAGTTTTTTTTCTACGTATTGAGATATACATCTAGAATATGTAGAGAGTACTCACTTGCTGCCAACAAGCCAGCGCACACAATAAGGGGCTGGTATGGAAAAGTCGAATTTGTTGATGTCATGGTTTTTACGAAACTAAAAATATATATGTTTACAAACTGAGCGTCTAAAGCAAATTCTGATTTTAGTATATTGTTTTTATAATATATACTTTAAAACAAGATTGTACTAGACATATTTAGATTAATAAACTTTGTTAAAAAATCCCCATAACGATAGAACAAATATTTTTTTGTTATGCATGAACAATGTTCTAGGGCTTCAGGCTGCCTCTGCAAGAAAAACGGTCTAACTTTATTAGGTAGAAGAATAATATTATAGATTTAGGTCAATAAAATTCTAGGTTAAGTAGTAAAAAAATATAGATATAATAGATACGAGGTCAAAATTGAGATATATACTATCAAATGTTTCATGAATACTGCATGAAACCTACTGTATGAGCAATTATTCGAGAACACACCATAGAAACATTTCAGGGATATTGTGCAAACTTTGTAAATACATAATGTATATGGGATATGAATACTATGAAAAAAATTAGAATACCTAGTGGGATAACTCAAAAATACTATGTGAATCTTTCAGAATCCTTAGTGGAATATCTCATAAATAATATAAACATAATATAGCAACAATTCTAAACATACATAATAGCTAACTTGGATCAAAATATACTTATATATCTTGGCTACACCTAGGCTTTGTTTAGTTCACCCCAAAAACCAAAAAGTTTTCAAGATTTTCCGTCACATCGAATCTTATGGCACATGCATGAAGCATTAAATATAGACGAAAATAAAAACTAATTATATAGTTTGTCTGTAAATCGCGACATGAATCTTTTGACCCTAGTTAGTTCATGATTGGACAATATTTGCCACAAACAAACGAAAGTGTTACAGTAACGAAATCTAAAAAAATTTCACATCTAAGGCCCTAGCAAGAAAAGCCCATACAAAAAGGGTGATCGGCACCTTACTCATGTCCAACTAGTCGAACTCAAAGATTGACGAGAGACACCACAGTTATGACACATGGACAACACAACATGATTTGTAGTGCAACTATTAATGTTACAAGTGCACAATTTAATTCTTATCAATATCTCCGAAAGATTCATACTAAGCTCATACAACGTCGTTAAATCTTCAAATAATAACTCTAGAATATATGATAATCCACGTCAAGTCAGGTCAGGGACTTAAATCTAGATCGATAGATTCTACCACAAACGTAAGTACACAAAATGTGCACAATTTAATTCTTATCAATATCTCCGAAAGATTCATACTAAGCTCATACAACGTCGTTAAATCTTCAAATAACTCTAGAATATATAATAATCCACGTCAAGTCAGGGACTTAAATCTAGATGATCGATAGATTCTACCACAGATGCAACTACACAAAATGTACACAACTACGTACTAACAAGTGCGTGCAACTAGCTTAAGGTTGGAGAACGTCGTTGTGCACAACATGCATGTACAAACCGCGCATATATGCATGTTACTACGCAAACAAACAAGCAGAGCTACAGAATATCCTCTTTATTTTGCCCTAGAACCCACATAGGTAGGAAAACGTCGACGACACGGCCATGAACATGCATGATGAAGTGCACGTATATAGCAATTAGTTGCACCTAATACTAATGTTTTACAGCAATGCAAAGTGTGTAAGAAAGGCTCGCTCAGGGTCAGGGAGCCGCCTGGTGGGCGCGCACGGTGCCGTGTTGACACCATGTCGTCATCCACCCCTGCCCCTGCATATATTTATGCGGCTCGTTCTAGCAGCTAGGCCACCGTTCCGTTCGTTGCCCACTTTCCCTTTCTGCCTTTAAGCTCCACGGCACGGACCACCACCACGGTATGGGCTGGGGCAAGCCAATTTCCGCCACACGTTCGGGCATTAGCACCGGTTTGGAAATGGTCTGTTGCCCCGGTTCCCGAGCCGGTGCTGCCCTTACGGGACTAAAGGCCCACCTTTTAGTCCCGGTTCGGGCAACTACCAACCGGTGTTAAAGGGTCCTGCCAGAGCTGCCACGTTGCAGGACTCTCTGGTTGGTATTACCAACCGGTGTTAAAGGGTTCTTTTTTTTTGGTTCACTTCTTCGGTTCTGTTTATTGTTTTTATATAATATAATAATAGGTTTTTGCTGATACAATAATATATTTATATTACACGCATATTAAGCATATATAAATGAAAATTATAGGCTTAGCTTAATAATTAAGCTTTGCCTATAATAAAATGAATAGACCACATCAAAAATTAAATAGATATGTGAAAAGCTTTATATATATATATATAGTTTTATATGTACAAAATTCGTAACACATATATATATAGAGTTTTTTCTCCCAATGTCTACAAACGATACAAATGATCATCGTTGTTTGGAATAAGAGTTTCGTTGCCGTTGAAGTGAAACTCGCCGTTTGGATTGATCACTTGGTCGCGGAGAAATCCTGCTATCGTCTCTTGGATAGCTTTGATTCGGTCTTGTTGTAGGACCTTTTTCCTCAGCCATTCCGTCTTTAATTTGAAATAAATAAAAAAGGTATTAGTTATCTAAGTTATTCAATATAATTCAGGAGATAATGAAAAGAGACATGTAACGTACTCTGAGCGTCTCTGTGGGTGTTTGGTTGACTTGTGCCATCATAAATTTGCACACGTAATATGCACATAGATTGTTCCCCCCTTCTTGTCTTAAACACCACTGTACGATATATATATAAAAATATTCACGACCACGACAATAAGAAGGCTAAAAGTTAGCGAAAGTTTGTTAGCTAGTAGAACTTACTTGTGGATGTATTATGTTAAGCGGCGTTTTACATCCACTGAGATGTTCACGGTCAATGAATCTTTCCCAAACCCTATACACAGCCATTGTGGATCGTGAACTAATAATTACAGAGTCATATTATGATATTTTTGTAGCTGAGATCGACATTACGTACCTTTGAATAATGTTTACTATTTGTTGATAAATTTCTTGTGGTTTTCTCATTGAGTCAAAGATTATCAACCGGTTCTTGGGAATTTCAATGACCATGAGTATCCAGTGAAAGTTGTTTACACACATATATATAGTCAGTCCTATAATGTAAAATAAAATATGCATGCACTTAATAACTATATAACTCACTCGAAGTTGAAGGGGAAGAGTATTTTTTGTTTTTCTTTTTGGTTCACAAAGAACCTCATAAGATTGGTGCAGACTTCTGTCTCATGATCTGCTGTCCACACTGCTTGCGGAGCCTTGAAAACAATATAAGGGTCAACGAACCCAATACTATTATCATTTCTCATTCTGAGCTCTCTCATTTGGTGCCTGCATATATACATACAAATCCTAAGTGTGTAAGGATTATATACATGTAATTAAAGAAGTTAGAAGTATAATAAAAAGAAAAAAATACTTACAGACAAAAGCAGCTGACAAGAGATTTGTCAAGAGCGTCGAGGTGGCATAATTGGTGCAATTCTTTGAACTGCACGTATATGAGGTCATCTCCACGGAAGTAGTGATGTTGTCTAATACGAACAGAAATCCAATTATCTCCCCTTTTAGACGCCTCAATGCACCATTTGTTTATTGCAAACATTTGTGTGCCGAGCTCGTGTAAACGCTTAGGGTCGAATAGACTCCTGCCCGGTTCATATCTTGCCCTCCATTGATCAACTACCTCGGCTTTTTCAAATGATTGGCATCCAAGAATGGCGGCAATTTCTTCCATATTTAAACCGCTCTGTCCAAAGTAACGCTCAAGCGAGTCTAGCTTAGACAACGCTAAGGATTTCTTTGGCATCAAGTCTTCATTTGAGCCGTATTGATTTGGCACAATCAAAGGGGGCACCGGTTTTGATACTTCTCCGAGCTGTGGGACCCCCTTTTCTACTCTCTTCTTAGTAGGCTGTGAAGACTTGACCAGAGACCGCTCATAGTCCGAAAATGCTGGCTTTTTCTGAGCCTTCGCGTTGCTTCTTTTGATGGTCCGCCACCTTCTGCCTCAGTTCCGATGGCTTCACATAAAAGTACGGCTTTTTTGGGTTAAGCCGTTTTTTCCTATCCTCCTTTATTTTATCAAAAAATTGTTGGACCTCAGCTTTGGATGTAGCAATTACCTCCTCTTCACTCTTTTCGTAAGGTAATTTTTCTGGCGTCTTAGCTCTCTTTGCTGAGGCAGTCTTCTTTGGATGTGGGACCGATGACTTCGGTCCTTCTTGGGCGGACCGCTTCTTACTACCTCGCTTTGGAGGCGAGGGGACCGACCGTGTACTCTTTGGAGAGGGCGGTGCAGGCGGTGGAGGTGGTGGGGCCGATCTTTTTGACGTTGGAGAACGCGGTGGAGTTGGAGACCTCGGTGGAGGAGTTGGAGACCTCGGTAGAGGAGGTGGAGACCGTGGTGGAGGCGGTGGCGGGGTCGGTGTGGCCACCGCAGGTGCTGGAGGAGATCCAGCATTGTCACCGCCCACAGCACTATGATGCGCTGGGGAGAGAACTGGACTTAGGTTGGAGGAGTCCCTGCAAAGAAAACAATTACAAGTTTTGTGAGCAAACTTTTTTTTAATTTCAATACATAATATATAATATAAGAAGTAAAATCACACACAAACCTATGCTGAGGAATAATTATGAAGCGCTTGCGCCAACAAATAAATGTCTTCTCAGCTTCACCTAAGGTCTTCTCTCCGTCTCCCCCTTCTATGTATAGTGGCACATTACCACAACCTTTCTCAACCCTATCAACCGAGACGCTAGCATATCCACCAGGTACTGGTCGATTATGGATTCTTGGAGTTCTCGTTCGGTCGATAGGGTTGACAACAGCGATAGCCACCTTTTTGGTGGCATTCCCATCTGGTACATGCAGCTCACAGGCATTCCCATCGATTTAGTGTATACGTAGAGGATGTAGATCTGAGACGACGACGTGGCCGGAGTTCAATCGATCAGTGGCCGGAGATATGGTGGCGGCCGGCGCTGCAGACGGCGTGGCGGCGGCGGCGCTGGAGATGGTGCCCGCGGCGGCGGCGCTGGTGGCCGGAGCTGGCCACGGCGGCGCTGGAGACGGCGGCGCTGGAGATCGGCGAGGTCGCACGCGGGCAGATGAATGGGCGGCGGCGCTGCAGACGATGAACACGACGAAGACGAAGAACTGCTCAGATCCAGAGCGCCCATGACTTAAATAGGAGCGGACCCTTTAGCACCGGTCCGTGGCTGGAACCGGTGCTAAAGGGCCTTTAACACCGGCTGGTGTTACGCGCCGGTGTTAAAGGGACCCTTTAGCACCGGTTCCAGCCACGGACCGGTGCTAAAGGGTCCTAGGCGGGCTCGGGCGGGGTCCTGAAAATTTTCAGGACCCTTTAGCACCGGTTCCCACTATGGGCCGGTGCTAAAGGCCCTGTTTTTTACTTTAAGTCATTTTAAAGTGTTTAAATATACAGTTTATATTATAAATTGTATAGTAAATTAAATATTTTGCATAATATTTTTTAAACAGTGACATATATTGTAATTTTTTTAATGTACACATGAAAATTTTTAACCTTAAATATCTTGCTGTATATTTATAATTTGCAATGATTTTGCAAGAAATGTTTAGTATTTTGTTAATGCAAAAATATATTATTCCAATAAATTTAAAAAAAATTATCCAATCAACTGGAAATCTATTTTCACATCATATTGACGTTAAACTTTTTATTTTTGTTATTTATTACTCGGAATGCTAGTAGGGTATAGTTTAAATCAAATAAAAAATCTATTTATCATATAAAAATATATATCTTGATGAACAGACCCTTTGACCGAACCCTAGATGGTCCCAAATGGAAAAGTCATGAATACAAAGTTTGTTATACTCATCAAGTTCTACATTTTGTCTAATGGTCAACTTTTCATTTGGAAAAGTTTGAACCACTGAATTTTGAATTTTCATAGAACTCATAGCCACGCAGCGGTTTCGGAACCCTAGATGGTCTCGAATGGAAAAGTCATGAATACCAATATTGTTCCACTCATCAGAATCTACATTTCATATATAGACCATTTTTGCATTTGAGAAAGTTTTTGGAAGGTGTAGTTGAAAATCCACAATTGACACATATAGTTTGTGTGAGATTCAAGAATTGGTGGGTATTGTTAACTTAGACTTTCTCAAATGGAAAAGTTGTGTATATAAAAAGTTTAGATCTTGAAGATATCTAACAAGTTGGTATTCAAAATATTTTCATTTGAAGTAATTTAGTTTGTCATTTGACCAAGTTTGACCAAAACCCGTCTTGGATTTTATAGAAATGTATTTAGGATTGACTCAAAATTATCCAAATGGAAAAATGGACAATATATAAAATATAGATCTTGATGATCTCTAACAACTTTGTATTCAAACTTTTTTCATTTGAAGTCATCAAATGGGCCATTTGACCAAGTTTGACCAAAGTCAAAGCATTGGTTTTTACAAACACACCCTTTGACCGAACCCTAGATTGTCCCAAATGGAAAAGTCATGAATACAAAGTTTATTACACTCATCAAGTTCTACATTTTGTCTAATGGTCAACTTTTCATTTGGAAAAGTTTGAACCATTGAATTTTGAATTTTCATAGAACTCATAGCCACGCAGAGGTTTCGGAACCCTAGATGGTCTCGAATGGAAAAGTCATGAATACCAATATTGTTCCACTCATCAGAATCTACATTTCATATATAGACCATTTTTGCATTTGAGAAAGTTTTGGGAAGGTGTAGTTGAAAATCCACAATTGACACATATAGTTTCATATAGTTTGTGTGAGATTCAAGAATTGGTGGGTATTGTTAACTTAGACTTTCTCAAATGGAAAAGTTGTGTATATAAAAAGTTTAGGTCTTGAAGATATCTAACAAGTTGGTATTCAAAATATTTTCATTTGAAGTAATTTAGTTTGTCATTTGACCAAGTTTGACCAAAACCCATCTTGGATTTTATAGAAATGTATTTAGGATTGACTCAAAATTATCCAAATGGAAAAATGGACAATATATAAAATATAGATCTTGATGATCTCTAACAACTTTGTATTCAAACTTTTTTCATTTGAAGTCATCAAATGGGCCATTTGACCAAGTTTGACCAAAGTCAAAGCATTGGTTTTTACAAACACACCCTTTGACCGAACCCTAGATTGTCCCAAATAGAAAAGTCATGAATACAAAGTTTGCTACACTCATCAAGTTCTACATTTTGTCTAATGGTCAACTTTTCATTTAGCAAAGTTTGAACCACTAAATTTTGAATTTTCATAGAACTCATAGCCACACAGCGGTTTCGTAACCCTAGATGGTCTCGAATGGAAAAGTCATGAATACCAATATTGTTCCACTCATCAGAATCTACATTTCATATATAGACCATTTTTGCATTTGAGAAAGTTTTGGGAAGGTGTAGTTGAAAATCCACAATTGACACATATAGTCATGACAATTTTTGCATTTGATGATCTCTGACAATTGAAAAAGTCATGAATACAAAGTTTGTTACACACATCAAAATTCACAATTCTCAAATATAGTTTCATACAAAGTCAAGCCGACACAACAGTGAACTTCTTCTTGACGTATGACCCTTGGTTATGATCCTGCCGTAACCATGGAGTATCCTCATTGTTTAACAGAATGCTTGGGTCTTTGTTGACTATGAAGGGCGGAATTCGATCATCCCTTTCGTAATCGCCTAACATGTCTGACTTGTCCTCAATTTCGACAATGTTTCTTTTCCCAGAAAGGACAATGTGGCGCTTTGGCTCATTGATGATTGAGTGGTCATCATTTTTTCCTCTCTATGGTTTCGTAGACATATCTTTGACATAGAACACCTGACTCACGTCTGCAGCAAGGACGAATGGTTCGTCTTTGAACAACACTATTGTTAAGGTCCACGGTTGTCATCCCATACTCCTTGTCGACTGTTACCCCACCTCCGGTCATCTTCACCCATTGGCACCGAAACAAAGGAACTTTAAAATTAGCTGCATAGACTAGTTCCCATATGTCTTCTATGCGTCCATAATATGTTTGTCTGTTCCCATTTGGATCCGTGGCATCCACGCGTACACCACTATTTTGGTTGGTGCTCCTTTTATCTTGGCCAACTGTGTAAAATGTGTTACCATTTATCTCGTACCCTTTGTATGTGAGGACATGCCATGATGGTTGTCTGGCCAACAAATAAAGCTGCTCATCAATGTTTTCATCACCTTGACATTTTTTGCGCAACCAATCGCCAAAAGTTTCCATGTGCTGACGCATTATCCAAGCTTCATTCTTCCCGGGCCACTGGGACCGTAGGAAATATTTGTGTACCTCAACATATGGTTCCACCAATGAGAAGTTCTGGAGAACTGTGTAGTGTGCTTTATTGAAGTAATCGTTTCCCGTACCAATATATGTTTTCTTCCCAAGTGTTCTCTTACCACTGAGTCTGCCCTCGTGTCAAGATTCAGGAATGCCAATTGGGTCAAGGTCTGGAATAAAGTCAACACAGAACTCTATGTCCTCCTCTGTTCCGTAGCCCTTGGCAATGCTTCCTTCTGGCCGGGAACGACTATGGACATATTTCTTTAGGACACCCATGAATCTCTCGAAGGGGAACATGTTGTGTAGGAACACAGGACCGAGAATACGAATCTCTTTGACCAGATGAACTAGGAGGTGTGTCATGATATCGAAGAAGGATGGAGGGAACACCAACTCAAAGCTGACGAGACATTGAACGACATCATTCTGCAGAGTAGCTAGTTGCTCTGGATTGATTGCCTTCTGAGAAATTGCATTGAGGAATGCACATAGCTTTACGGTGGCTAGACGTACGTGTGGAGGTAGAATTCCTCTTAAAACGACCGGCAGCAATTGCGTCATTAGAACGTGACAGTCATGGGACTTCAAGTTCAGGAATTTCTTCTCTGGCACATTAATTATTCCCTTGATATTGGAGGAGAATCCAGATGGGACCTTGATGCTGCTAAGACATTCAAACATGCTTTCCTTCTCTTCTTTGCTCAGAGTGTAGCTAGCAGGGCTTAAGTAATGACGTCCATCATCTGTCTTTTCTGGATGCAGGTTGTCTCGTTCTTTCATGCACTGCAAGTCTTGTCGTGCTTCAAGTGAATCCTTAGACTTCCCGTAGACACCCATGAATCCGAGCAAGTTCACACAAAGATTCTTTGTCAGGTGCATCACGTCGATCGCGTTGCGGACCTCTAGGACATTCCAGTAAGGTAGCTCACAAAATATGGATTTCTTCTTCCACATGGGTACGTGTCCCTTAGCATCCTTGGGAATAGGTTCGCTGCCTCGTCCCTTTCCAAATACCACTTTTATATCCTTGACCATTTCGAGTACATCATCCCCGGTTCGATTGAGAGGTTTGGTCCGGTGGTCTGCCTTGCCTTTAAAATGCTTGCCTTTCTTTCGTACTGGGTGGTTCACAGGAAGAAACCGACGGTGGCCAAGGTACACGACCTTTCGACATTTTTTCAAAAATACACAGTCAAGGTCTTCATAACAATGTGTGCATGCATTATATCCCTTGTTTGACTGGCCTGAAAGATTACTCAGAGCTGGCCAATCATTGATTGTTACAAACAGCAATGCTCACAGGTCAAAGTGCTCTTGTTTGTACTCATCCCACACGCGAACTTCTGGTTTGCTCCATAAAAGTTGAAGTTCCTCAACTAATGGCCTTAGGTAGACATCTATGTCATTGCCAGGTTGCTTCGGTCCTTGGATAAGCACCGGCATCATAATAAACTTCCGCTTCATGCATAGCCATGGAGGAAGGTTGTAGATACATAGAGTAACTGGCCAAGTGCTGTGACTACTGCTCTGCTCACCGAAAGGATTCATACCATCTGTACTTAAGGCGAACCGCAAGTTTCTAGCATCATCTGCAAAATCTGGAAATTCTCTGTCTATCGCTCTCCACTGGGATCCATCGGCAGGGTGTCTCAACATATTGTCTATCTTACGGTCTTCTTTATGCCACCGCAACAACTTTGCATTGTCCTTATTTCTGAACAGACGTTTTAATCGTGGTATTATAGGAGCATACCACATAACCTTGGCTGGAATTTTCTTCCTATGACGTTCTTTACCCTCAACATCGCCAGGATCATCTCGTCTAATCTTATACCGTGATGCCTTACATACTGGACATGCATCCAAATTCTCGTATTCCTCCCCACGGTAGAGGATGCAGTCATTAGGATATGCGTGTATCTTCTGGATTTCTAATCCTAAAGGGCAGACAACCTGTTTTGCTTCATACGTAGTGGTGGGCAATTCGTTGCCTTTCGGAAGCATCTTTTTTATGATCTTCAATAACTGCCCAAATGCCTTGTCAGATGTACCATTCTTTGCCTTCCATTGCAGCAATTCTAGCGTGGTACCCAGCTTTTTTTGCCCCTCTTCAGCGGTGGGATATAGCGATTTCCTGTGGTCCTCTAGCATGCGCTCGAACTTGGCTTTCTCTTTATCACTTTCACATTCTCTTTGTGCATCACGGATGGCATCACCAAAAGCATCATCGCCCCGATCATCTTCTGCCACCACCTCTTCTTCATTATCTCCCCCCATTGCAACATCATTGAAGCCACCGTACTGAGCAATAATATTGGCATGGTCCAATTCTTCTTCTTCTTCTTCTTCACCTTCATCCATTATAATCCCGCTTTCTCCATGTTTGGTCCAACAAATGTAGTTTGGTACGAAACCTGACTTTAATAAGTGTGAATGAAGAGTTCTTGAGTTAGAATATTCCGTCAAATTCTTGCACACGGCACATGGACAGCACATGAAACCGTCCCTCTTATTTGACTCGGCCACACTTAAGAAATAGTGCACGCCATTAATGAACTCTTCGGAGCGCCGATCGGCATTATACATCCAATTACGTGTTACCATCTGCATTAAATATAACATATATATTATGAAAAAAATGCACACATATAGTTTCTCATCTTATTGCACAACATGTCTAAGATACATAGTTGATTAATTTAGGAAAGCTTGGCTACAACAAATACAATCGCAACTAGCACTAAAAAAACCAAAACTAAAATGCACTTAAGCAACATAATTAGTTCGCGTCCGATCCCAACTATAATAGATAGATCATTCGCTTGATCAACATCATTGAACTCCTTTCGTCGGCTCACTGCCTCACCACCTTCAGCCTCAACCACCTGTGCAAAAGATTTCTTAATGTGTTCAATGTATTCTTCCTCCCAGTACCAACCTGTACATCCGCCGGTACCGTCCCACTGAAATTAAAAGGGAGAATCAAAAGTTTAATTAATATCATTTAAAAAATTATGCACATATATAAGCAAATGTCTGGAAATAACTCACATTACGATCTGGACACTTGTAGAATATACGACCCTTGTTTACTCCCTCTTTCGACACTTTGTACTCCATCAAAATCTTCTGCCCACACTTGCCACAAGTAATGAGAGGGAGTTCCGGACGGTATCGCTTTTGAACCCGTTGAGAGACCGAAGACCCGGTCACGGTTGCCATCTACTATCCACACTCAATTTTTAAACAATTATAAATTCCACATTTACTAGTAAACATGTATGATACAATGGACATTATATGTAGTAATAAAAATAAATCAAGTGATATTAACAAACCAATTAATTTGAACTATACTACTTTCTAAGATCATAAAAATATACTATAATTCATTCTTGCAAACTACATTTAAAACTAGGTCAACCATGAAATATATATATATATATATATATATATATATATATATATATATATATATATATATATATGGATACTAATTCATGTGAATGATTCAAAATAACAAAGTGGATTTGAGCTAAAAAATGATGGGAACATCACAAGCCAAAAACAACATGAAAAAGACAAGAAAGGCTGAAGTTAGTCACCTCCAAGCACGAAGAGACGATGACGGAGTCGAAGAAGATCACGATGGGCGTTGAAGATGAAGAACAAATGAAGAACAAGCAAGAAGAAGCTCCAAGAACAACAATGATGCTCTCGGTTTCAAATGGGCAGAGAGGAGGAGGGAGCCGGCCTATAAACCGAAACTTTAGCACCGGTTCAGGGCAAAAACCGGTGCTAAAGGGTTTGCCTCGGCCCGTGGCTCTGGCCGGTGCTAAAGGGTCCCCTTTAGCACCGGTTTGTAACACGAACCGGTGCTAAAGGGTCCCTGCCCCGACAGCACCTGTCAGTAACCGTTGGGCAGGACCCTTTAGCACCGGTTCGTGTTACGAACCGGTGTTAAAGGGGTCTTTAACCCCGAGCCGCAAAGAGGCCGAGGTTTTTGGCCATTTTGAGCATCGACCAATGCCTCATTCTGTAGTAGTGCTTCCAACCGCCAGTTTTGTTTTATTTATTATTTATTATCATTCAAAAAATATTATTTATTTATTTATTTATTTATTTATTTAAGGTTTGGCGTCTCTCGCTTGGGTTTGTTTTTTTTTAATTACCTAGTATAACACAGATACTCACAACGTACACATGCTTACTTTTGTGAATACATGTACGTAGATCTTATCTCTATGAATATCTCTGAAGAACTGAGCTAGCCGATCCACGAAGTCATTGTAGGTGTCTCGTTCTCGATGAAGACGTCGTCTACCCGCTAAAAAAATAGGACCGTTAAATCCTGCAACATCTCACGTCTGAGGATGATTCCTAAAACCTTCTTGGGAGCAACTATACTGATTACTTTAGGTCAATTCATGTTTCTCTCTATATATATAAAAAAAACAATATCGATGATGCATATACTTACTAGCACATTTGCTCCTATGCTTTCTCGGTTTTTTTTACATGGCATATTAGCTTCGTCCTAATAAGTTAAATATTTTTTTTTATCTTCAACCATCATTTTAGATCCGATTCAATCTCAAGTCAGACCCGATTCTACACAAATACATCCAATTTCAACCAGACCCAATTCAATCAAGTTAGAACCTAGTTTCAACAAAGACACACAGCAACAACCCGTTCCAACCACACCCAGTTTCAAGTTATAGCATGTTATTATTTATAGCCAGGATGACAACATGCCAGACCCGGAAAAAAAAAAGCAAGTTATAGCCCGTTTGGTCTAGTTCTTTGTTTAAAAAAAAAATTACACGGTACAACACACGCGCATTCACCTATATGAACACACGTACATAAACTCTATCCCTATGAGCACCTTCGATGGACTGAGTCAGCAGATCTCGAGATTTACGAAGTCACCATAGGCGTCTTGCTATCGACGGAGACGTTGCCTACCAAACATAGCGCCGTTAAATCCTGGAATGAATCTAAAAAAATGAACACTCATGCCAAATCAAGAACTTGAACCCAGATGAGCAGGTTCCACCACACAAAACTCAACCAGCTGATCTATGATCAGTTCACCGTTTGGTCCGGTTCTGACTATTCTAATTGCAAATTCTGAACCCGTTTATAGTGTCCACACGATACTATCCCCATATATAACTCATTGTTCCAAAAAAGGTTACACTAAGTTGCAAATAACATCCTTCATATATATACACACTTTTTTCTTTTCTAAAACACAATGCAGACTCAAATGCTCAAATATATCCATGCATGCTTATCTTTATCTTTATCTTTATGTGCATCTCTGAAAGACTTGGTTAGATAGCAGATCTTGAGATTGATGAAGTCACTACAGTTACCTTGCTATTAACATGTATGTCTCACTGAAAGGATCTAATTGGCCTAGAGGGGGGGATGAATAGGCGTATCTTAAAAACCTGAAACTCAAAAGCTCAAGTTGCGGAAGTTAAATGCCTGCCGGTACTACCGACAGTTTGGGCCGGTACTACCGGTGTAAGACAGCCAGTACTACCGACGCAACTGTTGGTACTACCGACGCCCTATGAGAGCTACGAAATCAGAGTAGATTAAGTTTTGATTTCAGATCTGAGAGTTACCCAACTCTCCAAGATGTAGTAGAGGATGATGTTGAAGTTCCCTTGGCTTGGTTCTTCTCCAAAACGTAGATCGGCCCTTGTTCACCTATGAAAGGGAGTAGAGAGGAAGAACACGAAGAACACAAGAACAAGGGTAGTCGATGCTACCTCCACAGCAAGACAAGATATTTTTCCCGAGGTTCGGCAATCCCCACAAAGGAGTTCCTACGTCCCCGTTGTTGAGGTGACCACGAAGGTCCGACCACTTAGGTCTCCTCCCTCAAGCAACCACACAGGTTAGCTCAAGATTTCCACTAAGAATCAAAGGGTTATACAAACACTTCGGGGTGCCCTCACAAATGAATCAACACGGGCAACCACGAAGAACGCCTAGCCGGCTAGGGTTCCAAGAAACCAAGGGTTTAGGGTTTAGGGTTTAGGGTGACTCAAGTAACCAAGTAACAAATGCAAACCAAACCGGCAAGACGAAGAATCCAAGTGCTCAAGTCACAAATCGAAGCTCCCAACTCTCTAATCTCACTTCTCTAGCTCAAATCTCTCAAGGAGTGAAGTCTAGGAGCAAAGAGGGAGAGAGAGTGGGTGAGACAAAGCTTAGAGACTGTTTTCTCAGATGTAGAGTTGAAGGAATAGGAGAGCTAACGGTTAGAAATGAGGGAAGAGCTATTTATACATAGGTCCTGAACAACTGCCGGTACTACCGGGGCAACCACCGGTACCACCGGCTACCTCAGATCTAACGGTAAGAAGTCTCTAGGATTTGCGAGAAATAAGCCTACCGGTACCACCGGGCTTTTGTCGGTACTACCGACCATTGCCGGTACCACCGGTGGAAGGCCGGTACCACCGGCAGTTCAAATCTCCGCAACCAAAGTCAGCGCAGATTTGGCCTGCCGGTACTACCGACGTTTCACACCGGTACTACTGGTGCTGGCCGGTACCACCGGCCCGAGCCCGGTACTACCGGTAGTTCATTTTCTCGCAAAACTCAGAAGAAGGACTGGCACTGCCGGTACCACCGGCCCTGAGGGTTGGTACTACCGGGTCACCCTGGCAGAGAAGAAAAATCCTAGTTGTTTCATGCGTGCAAGTGTGTCTCTCAAGCGCAAGAGCTAAGTTGACCTGAGCACTCTTATCCTCATCTTACCAACTCAATTTGCATCCCTCTTGATAGTGCGGCGTTTCCTATAACTCAAGCAAAGAATAAAAACTTTGTAGCCACTTGAGTCGAAACACCGTTCATCCATTGGAAATTTAGGGATGCTATAATTCACCAAATGTTTTCGTTCAATTCCATCAATGGACTAACACCTGTAGATTATGCTCGATAAACATGTTAGTCCCTAATTTGGTTGTCATTAATTATCAAAACCCACACCGGGGGCGAATGCACTTACACTCACCTACACCCGGAAAGAATAGAATTGTTAAATCCTATAAGAAATCTAGAAGAATGCAAGCACTCACGTCAAGTCTAAGATTTTCAACGCGAGTCTAACATAGAGGTACGTTAAATCCTCGTTATGGGTATGACAGTCCGATTAACCCCTCAACTGATTCTCTAAATCAGCCGGAGCTCACAGACTACACCCGTCGTGTATGCTCGCGCGTGCACTCGACGCTATTTGTAGATGGCTTGGTGGGCCTCTAAGGGAATGCATGGGTTCGTGGAGAAAGGACTGATTGATCAGATTGATTGGAACCCTAGGCTAGCATAGTGCTTTCCCCCTATAACTCTCTCTCTCTCTCTCTCCATCCATTGTAAGAACTCTCATTTTGAGCATTCCTAACATAAAGAACACTATTGTTGTACGTAGGGTTTAGAGGTCCGAACTAGGATAAATGCCTCGCGTTTTGAGTGCTCGAGGCCACCAGAGGCACATGCATAGTGGCGAAATTAGACCAAATTTGAGGGTGATGCACTTACCTTATGAATGCATAAACATGTCTATTGGGGATGCATATATGATAAAATTTTAATCAATCCTACTATTTTTATACTTTTTGGGTGGTGCATTAGCACCCATTACAAACTACCTACCTTCGCCCCTGCACATGCATCGACCCACATCAAACAATCCGATGACTATCGTGGTTACGAACCCCCGATTCTGAATAAAGAGTGTAAGAAACCAATAAACAGGTTGACTGATGCTTAGTTTGCGTACATATATACTCTTACCCTAAAATGACATAGCATTTAGATAGAAACATGAGTAATTATATAAGAGTGTACATCACGAAGACAAGACACTTCCAATTACGACGTTTCCCCTAACGTACTTATTATTGTAAAACGGCCGAAGTAGAAATTTATGCTTAGTTTCCATCGACAGTTAGTTAATAAGCAACAACTAACATGGTTTGTTCTCATCGTAAAAATAAGGGTCTGTTTGGATCTATTAGCACTAATAATTAGTAGCTAAATTAATACTAATTGATCTAAGTAGACCTGGTAATAAACCTACTAATTATTAGCTGGAGGGCTACTAACTATTAGTTCTATTAGCAAGAGTTGCTAATGAGTGATAATAGTTCATAGACACCTTTAACTCACTATCCAACCACCTATTAGTAGGTGGATCCAAATAGACCCCTGCTAAAAATTAGTAGCTAAAGATTAGGAACGGTTAGTTATTAGTTAGCTAATTTTTAGTGCTAATGAATCCAAAAGGGCCCTAAAACTAGAGATTGAGTATCTAGCTTGTGCCTTGTAACAATGCAACTCTACATGCCAGATGTAATTATTTATACCATTTAAGTCACTATATTAATCATTAATGTTTAAATTTCTGAAAAAGTATTTTAAGCATCTGGTTTGTCGAGTAGATAAGGCAAAGCATAATTTGGAATGAAGGGCGTACCTGTTAGCGTCAGATGTATATAGGATTGCCCTTATATTACTAGGTAGAAAAACTACTCGTTAGTTTGGTTCCACCATCCGGTCTATTTACATGAGCAGAGTATTTATATATTTTCAATAAAATTTCTATTCGGTTTTAAACATGAGGGTGTTATGAATGATTAGGCTAAGCCAACTAACCTCGCTGCAGGAAACAAAGTATCATCACCAAGCAGTATGTGTAAAGACAAGGGGAACACAGATAAAACCCTGCTTGGCATGACACAGGGAGATTTTAAGCCGGTAAGTTATCTATATTATTTTTTTCCTCTTATATACATTATGTTTAGATACATAGTAAAATAAATATAGTTACAAAAGTCAAAACATTTTATAATTCGAAATGGAGAGAGTAGTTTTCATATCATGTCATGTCATATGGAAATCACTTTGGAAATTAGTGTTCTCAGTGCACTAAGGGTCTTTTTTGATCATCTGAAACTGAAGTTTATAGATGGACTAAAGTTTAATCCAAGATACGTATTTGCTTAAGTTTATCTACCAAATCTGCAAGTCATTCAATAATGTTTTTCTCTCACAATAAATCAGCAAATAGTATTTTCAGCCATAACTTTTCTGCCAAGCGAACAAACAGCTCGCATTTGTCAATTAATGAATTAATTGCTGGTTGGGTTGAAAACTAAAAACTAATCCGCTTTTAGGTGAGATTTAACTACTCGAGCAAAAGATTAAGTTCAAGTTGTTTCGCATACAAGGCAAAGTTCAAAGTAGAGTTCTGCCATTAGTCTTGAGTATATGTGTTCGTATCAGTAATCAGTGCAAGTCTGTTTAGGTCTCTTTGGCAATGTTTTTTTTTTGGCAACACTCAATCTTATTTGAAGCAATAGCGTGTAGACTCTTTTTAGGCCATATAATGATGACGTGCCCCTGTTTTGTGTTTTTTAGCACTCACAATGCAAGACTCTATTACAGAGTCCAAGACAATTAATTACATATTATTTATGGTATTTTGCTGATGTGACAGCATATTTATTGAAGAAAGAGGTAAAAAAAATAAGACTCCAAGTCTTATTTAGGCCAGTCTCAATGCAAGTTTCATGAGAGTGTCATGCGCATTAAATAGGGTGCCACATAAACAAAATTGCTGACTTGACAGGGTTATTAAATGAAGGAGTTTCATCAGATGAGAGAAGAGTTTCATCCCCATGAAACTCATATGGCTCGGTTACCTAGTTTATATCTTAGTAATTGTGTCATGAAACTATGCATTGAGACTGGTCTTAGACTCTAAGTCCACATTGTTCGAGGTAATAAATAACTTTAGACTCCATGATAGAGTTTGCATTATGAGTGCCCTTATTGGCACTAAGTTAAAAGTTTGCATGTTAATGACCTTCGAAAGCATCAAAAGGCGAGAGGTTATTTTTGAAGGGAAACTATACGTTTTTGGGACCTTGGCACTCCGTGGTTAAAAGTTAAAACCTCTAAGGGGCCCCAATGGTTTTGGACTTGAGTAGGTTTTAAAAAGGCATCCAACTTTGACAAAAACGATGTTCAACAGAATATATGACCATGCTCCTTTTAGACTCTTTAAATTCCATGGGTGGCGTAGCTACCGAGATCAATGCTGCGATATCTAGGTCTTGTTTAGTTCACCCCAAAACAAAAAACTTTTCAAAATTCTCCGTCACATCAAATCTTGCGGCATATACATGGAGCACTAAATATAAACAAAAATAAAAACTAATTGCATAGTTTACCTGTAAATCGCGAGATGAATCTTTTGAGTTTAGTTACTCCATGATTGGACAATGTTTGTCAAATAAAAACAAAAGTGCTATGGTCTCAAAAACCAAAAAGTTTTGGGAACTAAACAAGGCGCTAGCTTGTTCTCCCTGATTTAGAACGATTGCTCGATCTTAAGTGTACTTTAATTATTCCTTCTGCACTGGGGTATACCCTATGAAGGGCTGCTGCTGCTGGAACATGCTCCTTTGAAGCAACAGCTTGGTCAGATCACGCATAGATTCTGACAATGACCTGAAAAGGATTTCCCATCAGCTATGAAATGCTGCGGTTGTGTAGGCTACCCCTTGTGCGACGTCTTAACCTTGAAGAAAGGAGATAGATTGTTTGCAAGGCATGCAATTTCAAGCTGCTTGGTGCATTTCATCATCTTAAAAGACCCCAAAAATCTAACGATCGAATAGTGAACCCAGTTCATCTATGCAGATGAGCGCCAAGATCAATGGGGCAGCAGCAGCTGCTGCATTCCTGCTCTTCTACACTCACCTCTACTTCCCAACCACTGTTCATCTCTACTCCTCAGCCACTCCATTGCTTGGAGCCCTCGTTAATCTTACAACGCCTTCCCTTCCATTATACCCGTTTTCGGTTGATTCCACCTCTACCCATCATCAGTATGACTGTAAATACAACCCGCTATGCGACGACTTCCCACCGGATTTTCCCCCGCCCGACATACCAGCAGTGTCCATCTTCTGTGTCGATCCCAATGGCTGTTGTGAATTCACAACCGTGCAGGCGGCGGTCGATGCAGTTCCAAACCACAGCAGCAAAAGGAATGTTGTGTGGATCAACAAGGGCATCTACTTGTAAGCAGTTCTCCTTGTTCGGGCTTCTACATAGAGATTTCCTTTCCAGAATTCAGCATTATATTGCTCTGTTACTGAGTGTACTGCTACTGAAGCTGCAGTGTTGTTGCAGTGAGAAGGTGACAGTCCCAGCATCCAAGCCCAACATCACATTCCAAGGGCAGGGGTTCGACCTGACAGCGATCGCGTGGAACGATACTGCCAAGTCGGCGAACGGCACATTCTATAGCGCCTCAGTCTCTGTTTTCGCATCAGGATTCATTGCGAAGAACATAAGCTTCATTGTAACTGCCTAGATGCTGCACAATGTATTCGGCTAGGTTGCAGGCTTCACCTTGGATTATATTGATAAATCTCCTGATCATTTGACACCAGAATGTAGCACCAATTCCAAGGCCTGGCGCTGTCGATGCACAGGCAGTGGCAATCAGGATCAATGGTGACCAAGCAGCATTCTGGGGTTGTGGCTTCTTTGGAGCGCAAGACACACTCCATGACGACAGAGGCCGGCATTACTTCAAGGAATGTTTCATCCAGGGCTCCATTGACTTTATCTTTGGAGATGCTAGGTCACTCTATGAAGTGAGTGAAGAAATAATTAAAAAAGGATTGCAAAATAATGTATTGAAGTTACCAACTGCTCTTTTACCTTTTTGCTCTCCAGAATTGCAGATTGATATCTATTGCAGACCCAGTGCCTTCAGGGCAAAGATCAATTACTGGTTCAGTCACTGCACATGCCCGGGTATCAGAAGATGACAACACTGGCTACTCATTTGTCAATTGTAGCATAGGTGGCACCGGTTGGATATGGCTTGGACGAGCATGGAGACCATATTCTCGGGTCATCTTTGCCTACACATCAATGTCAGACATCATAGCTTCTGAAGGATGGAATGACTGGAATGACCACACAAGAGATCAGTACGTGTCCTCCAATGTTATTTTTGATTATCTGCAAAACAGAAAGTACATTGACATCAGCTTTTGTGCAATTTGAATTTTCAGGACTGTATTTTATGGAGAGTACAAGTGTACAGGTGATGGTGCAAACCTGGCAGATAGAGTGCCTTATGCTCAGAAGCTTAGTGATGTGCAAGTGTTACCTTACCTGAACACATCTTTCATCGATGGAGATCAATGGCTGAAACCATACTGTGACTCACTAATATCTGCTTGAAGCAATTCTAGGCAAAGAGCCAGGTCACAGACTTGAAACAGGGAAAATAGAACATCTCATGCTTTGATTTTTCTCACATCATAGTCATAGAATCAAGAATTACAATTGTGCAAAGATAATAAATATTTGGTACATATGCTGTTTTCAACAAATATTACACAAAAGCATGTCATCATCTACATTCGAACAGCACATGAGAATGCAATATGCATTAATGCTAGGGGAGAAAGGAGGCAACTTCAGGCGTTGCATTACAATATTTGATCCTTGCATAACATACAATAGTTGACTAATATCAACATCCTATTTGCAAGAGTTGTCATGTTGTAATCAAAATTGAGCAGATCTCATCTTCCTGTATTCAGATTGCTTCCAACTACTATGCCTAGAATGAAATCTCACTTGGTGCATGGAATGTTCTTCCTCTGCATATGGCTTCTAGATTCTCTCCAGCATAAGAACAAAGCGGAGAAACTTCAACTCCTGGAAATACAGGCAATGTTTTAACAACAATCAATGAGTTCCCATCTAAAATATTCTTACTTTGCTGACAGATTCCAAAACACATATATTAGGGCTGCAATTACCTGTCATATACAAGGGCACAGAATGAGTCAAGAAGCCACCTGCAGCAACCACCCATCGGCTATGAAGCCGAAGCAGCATTAACCTGGCACTATCAGGAGTGTCATAAGTTGCACCATTAGCATTCTTCACTGGCGCAAATTCCTCCTCACGCAAAACCTGTAAATTTAGGTGTGAACAAGCTCCGATACAATATTTCCAGATGATAACTACTATGTGCTTTTAGAAATGAGATGAAGAAGAACACGGATTTATTTTGAGCAATAGTTCATAAAAAATCAAACCTCAAAAAGAGCTGTCGAAGGAGAATAGTTGAACACATCAAATATAAATTGTTCAAGCTTTAAGCCTGATGTGTACCCATGGACTGAAGGAATTCTCTTCTCGGCTAGATGGTAACTGCACACAAACAATGGATAAAACTGTAAGCCAACATTCTATTATCAATTGTTGGTTTAAGATCGACAGAAATTACAGGTTCTCCAAAAAAAAAATGCAGCAATTACATTATATATTCAATAAAGGACTAAATGCAACATGAATGGATAAAGTGCAAGAATAAGGAAAAAAAAGGAATACTCACATGCTATCCTTTTCAAGACTGTTTGTCACTTGGTTCAGAAAATCCAAAGTGAACATATGCAAGCAGACCTATGAAATAAAAGAAATACACAATTATTAGTGCATATATAGGGGGGGAGGGGAGGGGTGTAGGAATTATACATTGCTCCAGCAATAACGAAGGCGACCAGTAGTTTGATTGATTTCAGTTGTCATAGCTGCATCCATTTCACTGTATTCAACTACAGAGAGGGGTCCACCCTTTCCACGCTGAACAAATACTCCAACTTTCTCTTGTGGATATGCCTGAACAGCACAACACATAATGTAAACACTCATTGAGATACATCTTTCAAGCAAACTGCCAATCTACTAGGCACAGGGCCCTACCTTCCTGACAACCTTAGCAGCAGCAGATGCACCTCTGTCAATAAAGTATCCTAGGAATGTTGGATCTGCAACACGGACCTGTATCAAATAAATTAATTACGAAATTAAAAAATTAATTATTTAATGACAATAAAAAAAAAGGTAGGCTCCATGACATAAACTGTATAAAAAAACATACTTACCAATACATTATCAACTCCATAGCAATCTACATACTTAACACCTTTTGCAGCCATATCATCGAGCAACCTTTTAGATTTTAGAGCTGGGTGCAGCCAAAGAAAAAAAAAACAAGCAGAAATTCATGACTAACATTAATAGCATACATTTATGATTTACTGCATCATGATTTAGGGGATTACCAGCATATACTCCACCATTGCCATCGGGAGCCTTTGCTACCTGGTTTTCAGCATAATGTTGCAAAAGAAAGATGGAATTACTACAGAGATCCACAATCTGGAGTCATTGCTAGTTCAACCCATTCAGCGTAATGGATTGATGCCATAACATTACACTCTAAATTAATTTCTCTTCACATAAACAGAAACAAGAGGTACCTTGTATGGTGTCTCCATAATAAATCTTCCATCATGAGATACACATGGAACAGTACCCTGCTGGAAAAATGTCACCTGCGAAGACACGAATAAAATCAGCTGTAATTCTTATAGTAATATTTAGGAAATTCTTGTGTCGAAGCCAAAGAATCTCTGATCACAACAAAGAATCATGTAATTATTCTTACTTGATTAGGCTCTAAACCAAAATATCTGTGGGTTTCAAAGAACTTTCGGGTCGCTTCATCGGTAAAGGGACTAGTCATTATATACCAGTGAATTGGCACTGTGCTACCTGGGGCTGCAAGTAGTTAAGAACAGTTTTAGCAAAGGAATTTTAAAATAAATCAAACATAAATAAACTAGTAAAAAAGCGATTAAAACTAATTTACCGTCAGTGCATTGAGCAGCCAGCTTCTGAATACACAAAATCCGTTCAGCTTGTAGTTGGAAAAGTGACTTCCTAGATGGAAGCCCGATACCTGAGCAGCAATGGGAGAGGAAATGAACACTATGAATATTTATCAATAAAAGACTTATAGAGTTTTAGGTGTTCCTCAAAAAGTGATACCATATTCTGGTAGCCAAGTGAACAAACAAATGCAGATGACACATGCAAAATTATTATCCTCACATCGATCACAAGGAAATTAAGAGAACATGGGATGGTGTAGTATATTGTTCTATTTATAATCTAAAATGACAATAAAATAAATCTGTAAAGTAGACATTTGCCCCCAAGAAAGGTTCCCTTTTAGGTCTATTTCGTAGCACTAGTTGAAGAAAGCAAAAGTAAGAATCAATGGCTTGGGTGGAAAGACTTACTGAAACATCCCTTAGGGTCAGAACTGCCAAGCCTAGTCCCCTGTCCACAATTGATATAAAAAAACAAAGAGCAAAGTATATGAGTGTTTTCCACCATACTGTAGTACGTAACATGGACAACCAGATAGCAATCTTAGAGCATCTCCAAGAGTCTTTCTAAAACTCTCTCCCTAAATCATCATTTGGAGAGATATCGGTATAAAAATCATCTTCTATATCTTTTCACTCTCCAACAGTTTTTCTATATCTTGTGTGCACTCTAGAGAGTCATTCTCGTTTTCCATATTTGGCTAGCAAGAAATCCAGAATATAGGATGGCTATACTTGGATAACCGATTAAAGAAGCAGTTGGAGGGTATTTTTTCACCAAAATCTCTATTTCTAACAATTATGAAGGATATAAAGAGTCTCTTGGAGTTCCTAATTTAAAGGAACAGAAATTTTTGTGAAAAAAAAATACCCCCCCAACAGCCTCTTTAATTGGATCTCCAAATATAGACATCCTCTATTCTGGATTCTTGCTAGCCAAAGATGGAAAGGAAGAATGGCTCTCTAGAGTGCGCAGAAGATATACAAAAGCTGTTTGAGGGTACAAAGATATAGAAAGTGATTTATACTCAAATGACTCTCCAAATGATGATTTAGATACTAAATTTTAGAGAGCCTCTTGGAGATGCTCTTAAGTGAGTCCTAGAATACCTGGCCACCAGCCAACAAAACAACAGCTAACTTCCCCTCTGAAATGGCTCTCAAGCCCCTCCTCCACCACCTTTCTTTGTCCTCAGGAGTTCTGTCATCCACCGTGGAGACACTTGACTCCGGCACAGGCTCAAAGGTTGGTACAGGAGCACCTGTACTTGCATTAAAACGCCATCAAATATTTGCACTCACTGGAACTTATATTGCATAATGAAGCACACTAAGTGAAAGCTCACCTTGTGATCTAAGCGAGCATCGGACAATCCGATCAATCCTAGGAAGATCTAGGCTCTGAAATTTGAATCATAAAGGTTAGTCAGACACAGTCAATCAAGGAAGTTCAGTGATACCATCGCATATGAAATAACAATTGAGATCACTGCTCATTGCTCAAGGGCAACATCAGCTCAATTATGAGCACTCGGAGCCAAGGAACACACTCATGCTATAACAAAACAGCTTGCCTTTTTTATTTATTGCATTCACTCTATTTTATATGTGACATAAGTTGCATCCTAAATCCTGTCACAACTGCAACGCCAAAATGAATTGTGCCCTCTGGATCAGAGTTCAACAGAAAGAACAGATTTTTACAACGAGTCCTTCTTTAAAAGCCAAGTTTTTGTGAGGAGTCACGAGTCCTTATTTCAACAGAAAGAAGAAATCTTTAGGCGGGCCAAATCTTTATGTGGCTGCTCACCTCAATGTCCCGGATGAGGTGGTCGCGCTCCTCGGGCGCGAGCTCGTCCCAGAAGGCGAAGGCGCCCTCCTGGCCGTAGTCCTTGAGCCTCTCCAGTAGCTCCTGCGGCGGCGCCGCGCCCCACCTCCCCGCCGCCGGGGCCGGCGCCCGAGCCGCCACCACCATCTCCGTCATCTCTCAAGCCGCAGCAGCAACCCCCACCGAGGAAGAGAGATGACGACGAGATCTACGACACGACTGGGCAGTGATGATCTACGGCGGGTACGATCCGATCTCGGGGCCGCCGATTAATTAGGACGAGGCTGACTGATTAGCGTCGTGATTGGATCGTGTCAGCGTGGGATGAGGAGACAGCAGAGGTGCTCTGCAGTCTGCAGAGTTCGGCGGTCGGCGTGGCCGGCAGATGCCCATATTCCCTCCGTTCCAGAGAATTTTCGAGCCGGGCGCTTCTTCTTAGGGGCAAAATGGTCAAACCAGCTCTGTGAAGACCACTTGCTCCGGTAGAAAATTACACATATGCATAAGATTTTGTGGCAAAATGTAAACACGAATATGATACTAGTATTTTACAATGAAGTCACTGAGGAGGTCTTTACTTAAAAAATACAAAATGCCAACTACTTTGGAATGATGAAATATAAAATATCAAAATTTTCAAGGTTTACGACCAGTGGCGGAGGACGATAAAAGTTTAAGGTATGGCAAGATCGATAAATAATCTCTCAAAATGGTTCACTGGGCATAGTGATAGTAAAGCACAAAGTACAACCATTTAGAATATAAAAAATTATAGAAAATACATGCAAAGTCAACTAACCATGTGACGATGAAGCTTTATTTACGCCTAGGCAATTGCATTTGCCTATCTTTCATGTTTTGAAATGTTTTCTTGATCTTCTCAGGATCAATTCCTTTGAATATTTCTCGCTCAATGTAGCACACCATTAAGTGATTGAGCCAAGCATCAGACATCTTGTTGCGCAATTCTGTTTTGATAATCTTCATAGCTGAAAAGACCCTTTCAACTGTTGTCGTTGCTACTGGTAGTATCAATGCTAAGTCAATTAGACGATAAACCGATGGGAAAAGAGTATCCCTCTCAAGTTCAACCATTTTTGCAGCTAGACTTGCCAAATCATAACAATCTCTAAACTCCTCAATTCTTCTCACATGAAGAATAAATGTCTCTAGTTGATCTTTTATACCCTTCTTTTCAGAATAGGAGAAATCATCAGGATATATCTCAATAAGCCGAGCTAGCTTCTGCACATCAAATTTAGAGAATGAGTCTCTCGGATCCAGACAAGAAAAGCAAACAAGCAACTCTGAAGATACCTCATTAAACCTATGATCAAACTCTGTGGTGATAGCATCTATAGCAGCATAGAAGGTATCAACATGAAAATAATGATCAGCAGTGATGTTGTTCCTGCCCCCTTTCCTTGATCTTCCAAATTTTGTTACTGATTCATTCATATTTGGTATTGGATATCATTTTCACTGCAAAATTTTGTGGCTTCCTATAATAGTGGCTCCCAACCATCATTCCTCAAATTCATCAAACGGGTTTTCACATCAATAACCAAAGACATGGCTTGAACAATATTTTGATCCTTACTTTGCAAGACAAGAGAGAGCTCATTTGTGATGCGCAAGATCTGCAACATCAACTTCATGATGAACACAAAGCTAAACGTCTCCATGATGTGCACTAAACCTCCTGCCCTACTCAGATTACGCTCTTCTTCATGCACAATTTGTAGAACTTCAATTACTGAATCCCACATTGATTCAATACGAAGTAATGTCTTATAATGAGAACCCCATCTTGTATCTCCAGGTCTAGCCAAGGATGTTGCTTGATTTTTCCCTCTGCCTGAGGAAATCTCTCCACTGCCCAACTTATCTAGAAGAATTTTGCGTTGCTTATCTAGCAATAAATCCATCCTCTTGCAAGATGATGCAGCGTCCTTCACAATCAAGGCCACATATTCAAAGAAATCCTCAATAGATGGACAACATCTTAAGATAGAAATAACTATCAACTGTAATTGATGAGCAAAGCAATGGACATAGAAAGCATATGGGTTCTCATCACGAATAAGCTTCTGAAGGCCATTAAATTCTCCTCTCATATTAGAAGCACCATCATACCCTTGCCCTCGCAGATTTGCAATGTGTAGCCCATGCTCACCAAGTACTTCAACAATTGCTGTCTTCAGTGCTTGTGAGGTTGTTTCCTTCACATGCTTAATACCTAAAAATCTTTCAATTACTTTTCCTTTCTTGTTAACAAACCTGCAACATAGATATTATAATATAATTAGCTAATTTGACAAAAAAAAATGAATATATGACAACCATTGACTCTTATATAATCAATTAGTTACCCCACAACCACGGCCATCTGTTCTTTGACGGATATATCACGAGATTCATCTATAAGAATGGAGAAACGACAACCCGCCATCTCTTCCTTTATTGCTTTGGTGACCTCTATTGCACAACACTCTAAAAGTTCTTTTTGAATTGTTGGGGAAGTCATCTTGGCATTTTTGGGACATGTTTCATCAAATGCAAGCTTTACTACTTCATTCCTTTCTTTATACCAATCAAGAAACTCTCGAAAATTCCCCTTATTGAAAGAAGTAAGGGACTCGTCGTGTCCACGAAATGGTTCACCTTGCAATGTGAGCAAACTCACAATACCCAATGATGTATCCAACCGAGTTTCATATTTGATTAGTGCATCTTTTGTGTATTTGTTGACCTTATGTCTGACACCTGTTCTTTGATTTTTGAAATCCTCATATGTTGTCCTACACTGGTTATGGAGTTTTCCATTATGCTTTCGAAGTGACAAATATGCATTCTTCCAATTGTTAAACCCCAACGATGAAAAGACATCATACCCAAATTTGTCATCCATTCGATCATGCTTGAAAAAAATAACAATAAAAGCAATAAGCCCTATCCTTCTCCATACTGTATTCAAGCCAACAATGTTCCTTAAACCATTTTTTCTGAAAGGATCTTTTAGTACTTGATTTTGGGAACTTATATCCAATTGGTTGAGTTGGACCCTTATATATGAAAGCCCTTCTAATTTCAGATCTAATATTGTTAGAAAATCGATCAATTGGTATACGAAGCCCCGAATCAGTGATAATATGATCCGGATTGAACTCAGTTATAATACCTTCCTCATCAATTTCAATCTCATCTTCAACTTGTACTCCTGACATACTATTTTCCATCTCTTCTTCAACTGCAGCAACAGCTTGTTCAAAATCATACGAGTCAAAGCCATCACTCAAGGAATCATCCATCCCTATGATTCAAAACTAATCAATTCAAATTAATTATTAAGTCATAAGTGCTTACTGACAGAATGAATAAGAATAATCAAGGGCGGACGGCTTACTATAATAACGTCGAAGTCGTGAATTGATCGCGCCAGACAGCCGAACGCGAGGCGCCGTCGCCAAGACTGAGTCGCGAAGTGGCGAGTCGCCGAGACTGAATCACGATGGAATTTTGGAGCAGCCGGCGGCGGAAGGCAATGCATCGTCTGATCGTCTATTCGTCTCCCAGTCCAATATGGTGTGTAGGTGTGGCCCACAAACACAAGCCCACGAGGCCACGTTAAGCACTAAAGCTTAAAAGCCCAATGGACCAAGCAAAGTAACAATTCAGACATATAAGATTATAAGCAATTCAGTCATCTTCCTCCTGTGAAGTTTCGACAGACGAGAGTAACAGCAGAAGCTTCAACCTAGCTTCCATGGTGGCCGAACAAACTTGGGGTCGGGATCCGCAGCGGAGTCTACCTTGCCCTACCGAGCCCTACGCCACTGCTTACGACGGCCTCGTGAGACTCTTTCGGTTTTTTTTTTGCTTATTGAGACCAAAATTTAAAAATAAAGAATAACCACTTTTTCGCTAAAAAATTTTGGATGGTGTGTAGTTCCATTTTGTAAAATAATGAACCAAAACCCATTTTTTTTGGAATTTGAGCGAACTAAACACCCCCTAAATCAGAGGCGCGAAATTCAGCTCACTTATCACCTTCTATCGCGCACGAGAGGTCCAAGAGCATTTCAATATAAGTATAAAGATACACTCTCTTCGTTCTAAATTATAAGATATTTTGTTTTTTTAGATATATTATTTTTATTAGGGCCTGTTTAGATTGGCAATGAAAATTTTTTGGGTGTCACATCGAATGTGTCGGAAGGATGTCGGGAGGGTTTTTTAGAAACTAATAAAAAAACAAATTACATAGCTCGTCAGGAAACTTCAAGACAAATTTATTAAGCATAATTAATCTGTCATTAGCATATGTGGGTTACTGTAGCACTTAAGGCTAATCATGGAGTAACTAGGCTTAAAAGATTCGTCTCGCGATTCTCAACTAAACTGTGTAATTAGTTTATTTTTTTATCTACATTTAATGTTCCATGCATGTGTCCAAAGATTCGATGGGATGGATGAAAAAATTTTGGGTGGGAAACTAAACAGGGCCTTAGTATCTAGACATAGTATATATGTATATACATAGAAAAAGCTACAGGTAAAAAAAAACCAAAACATCTTAATTTAGAACGAATCAAGTATTAGATTATATAAGCAAAATTAATTGTTTTAAAAACATAAAATACTTGTATGCATTTGCATGTGATGTTTTTAGCACGTGGAGCATGTATGTTTAATAAGAATGAAAATATCTACTATAAAAGTTCACACGACCCTACATAAGAGTTTCTTTAAGAAAACTAAAACATCGAGCTACTCGGTGTGACACAAAAATGTAAGACAATAGAAAATAAAAGAAACTAAAGAGAACAACCAAATCTGTCAGATTGAAGAAGCTCTTGACACCACACGAGAAACTCAGCTATCTTGAAAAGAAGTAGAACAACTAGGTGCATATATATAGGGTGAAGATATTATCATCTCATAGGTCATGCCTCTTTGACATCCAAAGGTGACCTAAGAGAGCCAACCAAATGAACAAATAACGTTTTTTTTGGGTGCCCATGTCTTCCAAAGAAATTTGATTCCTCGAACCTTCAAGCTCTATATGCCAAAGAAGAGGGAAATTCTTCATAGAAGGCCACTCTGTCACAAGGCCACTGTCACAATAGTTGGATGTGTTTGAGTCTCTCCCGCACCTGCATGTATTGTAACAATCCTTGAAGTGACAGAGCATGACTAATTTCTTTGATCTAGTGACAATTAGTCAAGGTTTGTAGATATTTTGGTTGTCCATGGGTTTCACTAGAATCAAGTCGTGCAAGGCTAGGGTTGTTTCCAGCAATGATGCTCCATCAAAATACCAATCTGACCAAAATAAAGCACATTCTCCATCCCTAACATCATGGAGATCGAGGCTTCAAACATGCATGGCCTTGTTGACATCTATCTTGACAAGTAGAACCACCCCAAGTACACAACTTATCGGTGCAGGTCAACTAGAGCCATCCCATAAAGCCTAGTTGGGCACCCTAAGATTGGAAATACCTTGACCCCATGCTCTTTTAGCCAGCATGCCCTTGTTCAAGCGACTGCACACTTGCCCTAGAAACAATATCATAAGTCCTAAGAAACACTTGTAAAAGAAAATAGAGTCGACCACCCGAGGAGAAGGGCCAATGGCAATAGCAATGTAACAATAACATGAAGATTGAAAAGAGGTTGGTTGCATGAAGATAAGCCTATAATTTGAGCAAGCGGCCTTTCCATCCTAGAATTCAACTAGTGACTTTATCAACTAGAGGCTACAAGTCATCATTAGAGAGCTTGCAAATTGAAATAGGGTCCCCTCCTAGGTATTTGCTGAGGAAATATGCAACCAAGATTGGGAGCGAAGGTGTCAATCTATTAATGAGAGTTTTGGAGAAGAGTTTTCCAAAGCTATGTTCTATAAACGAGGTTGGTGGATATATAATCTCTAAGCTCCTTTGGCTCGTCCCTTTTAGGAAGAAAGTTGAGTAAGCCTCATTCAAGGATTCAAGTTATGAATGCATATTCACTCATATGTTTTCCTAACATATCACTGTAACCTTTCAAGACTATATGAAACAAAGGGTACTAATGTTTGTAGTATAGTAGCAGCTGGGATGGCTTTACACCTCAAGGATTAAAAGATGATAAACACATTGTCTCTCTTTTTTTCTATTAATTGTGTTTTATAACTCGTGTCCTTCACCATTATCTTCACGTATTCATTGTTCACAGTTATTTAAAATACTCATTTGGAAGTCATTGTCATGACAAATATACCAATGTTATTTTCTGTGACAATCTTAATAATTTGTATATTGTTGGTCGACGTTTACACAGTTTCACTAAATGTAGTAAACGCCATTCTCTTAATAACGTAGGGTCATTTAGTAAAATATCAGGTGTTTTTTAATGGATCAGGAGGGGGTACCCACTAGTAAAAAAAGGCTGGAACACAGCTACGTGTGTGATACTTCCTAAAAAACAAAAAACACACACACACACACCCCACCACCACCACAACAACAACAACTAAGCTTCGCCATTGTAATTATCTCTGGACACGAAGCATCTACCGTTTTGTCTAATGTCTAGAAACATTGGCCAGCCAGCAACGATATATATAAGAACACGGTGCATCATTACTCCAAGCTGAGCCTAAAAGAAGGAAAAAAAACTGTTTCAAGTAGCCAACCACAAGCATCAAATTCAGCAAAGGCTACACACATTGGCCAGCAAGCAACGATATATAAGAACACGGTATAAGAAAAATACTGTTCGCTGACAAAAAAAAATACGGCTTATAAGTGCATCATTACTGCAAGCTGAGCCCAAAAGAAGGGGAAAAAAACTGATTCAATTAGCCAACCACAAGCATCAAATCCAGCAAAGGCTACACACATGTTCGCTGATTTTATTGTAAGAGAAAAATACTGTTCGCTGACAAAAAAAAATACGGCTTATAAGTGCATCATTACTGCAAGCTGAGCCCAAAAGAAGGGGAAAAAACTGATTCAAGTAGCCAACCACAAGCATCAAATCCAGCAAAGGCTACACACATGTTCGCTGATTTTATTGTAAGAGAAAAATACTGTTCGTTGACAAAAAAAAATACGGCTTATAAGACAAATGAACAAGACTGTGCCATACTTGTGCCATACTTTTTCTGCCAGCCAACAGTATTTTTCTCTCACAATAAATTAGTAAACAGTACTTTCAGCTCATATCTTTTTAGACCAGCGAACAAGCTCACATGTGAGCCTGTTACATCTGCGTGCTCAAAATGTCCAGAAGAACAGTTCATCTGCACAATAATTAGAGCCACATAGGCCCTGAGGCAGCTTTTTAAGTTAGAACTAGCTAGTTTACAACGAATGGGTTTATTAGGCAACTGCACAGAAGCAAAATATAGGAAACATGATCCAGATCAGCTACTCGACAGTCTCCGTGAAGCCTTGTTGATGGAACCGGACATCATTCAGTTGAGTGTATTAACAGTCTAATAAGGCTAAGAAGCTACTGTCATTTACAAATTGTGTCCACTGGGATTACACATTCAGATCAGAGCGCTAACAAGAGTGCACAACTATTGCTTTGGGTTTTGGCCACTAGCCTTCCCCTTCGCTTTGCCTTTTCACAGGTACAAAAGGTTATTGCATTTTTTCCTCCCTACACTGAATTCATTGGGGAGGGAACCAACTGCCATTGCAGAAATCATCCGGTGTAGGTGGTGGAAGGTTAACATCGACTTGTGTGTGGTTTCTGGAATTGTCAAATACAGAACCTGCACCATTTTGTGCTGGGCCTTTATTCAAGTCTTGTTGCTCTGGGAAGTAGTCTGTGACGGCTGTTGTGTCGTCCAGAACAGGAATGTCACCTGTAAGAGTCTTAAAAGCAAACTCGATGCAAGGATCTGACCAGATGTTTCCGAAAGCGGATTGAAAGGCCAACCCAGACTGATCAGAACCTGTTTCGGTTGGAGCAACCTGTGGCAGCAAAGCAGGTTCTGCTGCTGCTGCATTGTGGAATCTAACATTTGCTGGAAAGCTTGCAACAGGTACTCCATTTATTGGCATGGAAACCGATGAGGCCTGACTTTCAACATTTTTCCAGAAATCTGTAGTAGGGGCTCCGCCGTTCTGTTCAGGAGCCCAAGAGAAACCAGATTGCAGCATAGAATTTTCATCATAGTTTGGTTGCAAGTGATCGGTAGTGCTTTCCAGATCAATTTGTATTCGAGCCCCAGTTTCTGATTGGCTCAGCTGAGGTTGCTTGGACAAATTTTCCTCAATTATCTGCATTTCAGTGACACAGTCTACTTGACTTAAATATAAGTGATCCTCAGTGTTTTCCTGATTGGCCTGTATTTGATTCATAATGTCAGCTTTACCAATATGTGAATAATCAGTTGTGTATTCCTCAATACCTTGTACTGGAATGACTGTGTCTGTTAGGTTCGATTGTACTTGATCAGCAATGTATTCCTGATTGGTCTGTGTTTGATTTGTAGTGTCAGTTTTACTCAGCTGTGAATAACCAGTAGCATATTCTTGAATAGCCGGTACCGGAATGACTGTGTCTGCTAGGCTCACCTGTACTTGATCGGCAGTGTTTTCCTCACTGGCCTGAATCTGGCCTGTAGTGTCAGTATTGCTTGGCTGTGAGTGACCCGCTGTGCATTCTTCAATATCCCCTAATGAAATAACAGTGTCAGCTGGTAGCCTCGACCGGAATTGATTCCCAGTGAATTCCTGATCTGTGTGTATATGATTTATGTTTGGCTGGCTTGGCTGATCTATAGTGCATTCCTGTGTGATTTGTTTTGGAAGCAAAGAATCTGTGAGCACCGATTGTAACTGATTGGCACTGTTTTCCTGTTTTTTCTGTGTAGGATTCAGATTATCCAATTGGCTTGGTTGTGAATGAAAGGTAGTGTTTTCCTGTATAACCGGCATTCCATTAGCAGTGTCTGCTTGGCTCAACTGTAACTGATTGATAGTGCTTTCCAGATTACCATGAATCTGATCAACAGAGCCTGATTGGCTTTTCTGTGTCTGATCGATAGCGCTCTTTTCTATAGTCCGTACCCGTTCCACATGATTTACGTTAACTATTTCATCTTTTATAGCCTGTACCTGTTCCACATGATTTATTGTAACTATTTCATCTTCATGTTCAATTCTTACATCAAGCTGAACATTCAATGCAGCTAAGCGGGGCGACGCTCGAACAGGAGTCACAGCAGAACTGGTTTTGCGCTTCTTGGATTTCACCTCTGCATTTGGTTCTTTCCTTTTAACAGATTTGGTTTGCCTTGAACCATTATGCACAGAAACCGGTTGAACACTCATGTGTTCCACAGTGTCAAGCTTGCTGCCATATCCTTGACTTGCTTTCAAGCTCTCAGGCCCTGTTAACACGGTATGTTCAGTATCATTTCCATTATATTGAGTAATTAGTTCCTCCCATGGCACCATGATACCATCCGAAGTTAATATTTCACACTGAATACCCTTATCTGCAGTACCAGGCCTCGTGTATTGCGATGATGAACTTGTCTGATTCCACAAAATTATGTAATAGTAATCAGCGAACTTGAGGGGAAAAACAAGCAGGCAGACATAAACAAAAAGAACTATAACTATATCCAATCACGGAATCACCTATAAAATTTGTACATGGTATGTAAATTGAAATCATATTCAGAAATCACAAGGCATCTGAATCATGTGATCTGGTTACACCACAGGTGCATCCAAAGTAAAAACTCCAATTCTTCACAGGTGGCACAAAGAAAAACATGCACTTGCAATATCCTATTCTCCAAGGGGATAGTGTGTTCACCAGGATATATGAACAGTCACCAAAAGGCTGGTTTGCATGGCGTATAAGAGTATAAGACATAACTATGATATGACTCAACTCCCGAATACCCATCATGAAAAGATACGTGCAAATTGAGGTGTGCATCAGAGTAATGCTTCCTAGAATTTGTTTCTCTAATGTTTCTGATGGATGAATATATAGTAGTCAGACAAGGAAAGCTGCAAGGAACTCACATGAGTTTGACTTTCGGTTACATGAACTTCGAAGGTGGTGCTCTTCTTTGGTCTCACGGCACATTGTCTAATATCTCCAGTTTTAAGATAGCGGTGCACATCCTTCAAAGAGCGAAATTCATATCCACTGACTGGATCAATGTAGTACTGCACAGATAAAAAGAATTAGAGGCCAAAAGAGCCAGTTCACTGAAAAATAAACAAAGAAATGTGAAGCAAAATGAGATTTATGAAAGACACTATATAACATAGCAAAAATTACGGTATGTAGTACCTGCAGTAGTAGCTATCTTTAGGTTTCTTTTAAAATGGACACCATCACTCATAAACTAAAACCTTTATCTAAGTATAAACCGTTGTTATCGTTATGGAACATGGAAGAAAGAAATACTAAGGTTCATCTATGTTTTCCTCTCTTTCAAAAGGGAGCCCTTTTGTTATTTTAATATACAAATTTTTAAGTACAAGGTATTTTTATTTCTTAATATTCAATTTCTATTCCTCTAGCCTACCCCAACTTGCTTGGGACTAAAAGGCTTTGTTGTTGTTGTAATATTCAATTTTTATTCCAAATGAACATTGGTAATGACTTATATATATGTTGTTTAGATAAATAAAGAAGAAAAAAAACACAAGGAAAACGGTCGTGACACCATACCGGATCCTGAAATGAACCGCTCTTCCTTGGCCTGTATTCTTTTCGCCATCCATCAGGAAAACCCTCAACGACTCTTTCATCCTGGCTTACAGTCTACAAACAACAGATAAGTGTCAGAGTTGGACCTCTAAAATGCCTAAATAAGTGCCCTTTTTTGGGGGGAGGGGTGTGGGGGTAGGTTTAGGTTAGAAACTTGCTTGCCTTGGTAGATAATCTTGCACCGCCAAGGCCACTCTGTGTTCCAGCAACCTTGTCATTTTTCAGCCATCCATCAGCCGGCCCCTTTCTGACTAGTTCAGCCTTGATTGGAACCTAGATGAAACAAAAAGTGGTAATTTCTCAAAGTTCTTGTCACATTGCATTATTAGATCACATGAAAAGGGGTGATTAGCTACAAATATCCATGCCTTGGCAGCAAGGCTTCCTCTGACAAGGCCACTTCGAGTTCCAAGAGGCATGTCTTCTTTCAGCGACCCATCAACCAGCCCCTTAATCACTGATTGATCCTTGCTTAGAGTCTTGTAATGAAACAAAAGATGGCAATTTTCACAATACTAGTCAAGCTGCACTCCTAATAAAATAAATAAAAGCGAAACAAGAAAAATATGCATGCAATGCAGAGTCGACACACTTGTTACCCTGCACTGACAGTAGGGCTTAGAATTTTTTGTACCTTAACAGTAGGGCTTCTTCTGACAAGTCCACTCCGCGTTCTAGAAGGCATATCTTCACTCAAACATCCATTGGGAAGCGCCCTCGTGCCTGATTCGTCCTTGGTTACAGCCTAGTATAGAATATGACAGGAAACTCTGACAAACATATAACAGTGCACGAAAAACAAACAAAAAATTGACAAGTTGAAAACTAGCATACCTGGTCAGCAGAGCTCTGTCTAACAGGCCCATTTTGACTTCTAGCAGGCATCTCTTCTTTCATCAACCCATCAGGAGACTCCTTCAAGACTGCTTCGTCATTTACTATAGCCTAGCATGTAGGATCCAAAAGTGTCAAATTCTAATATACTCATGGTGCAGTCAATAATTTTGTGCTTCATACTGAATCAGAAACTTCTGTACCTCAACAATAGGAGGGCTACCTCTTACATGGTCACTTTGTGACCTCGAACATGAACCATCACGGGAATCCACAAATCTCTTTATCCTTAGAAGCCCACTTCGAGTTCTAGAACTCGAAACATCACTGGAATCCACAAAGCTCTTTGCTCTTAGAAGCCCACTTCGAGTTCTTGAACATGAAGCTCTACTGAGAGCAAAAATGCCTTTTTTCCTTACAAGTCCACTTCGTGTTCTAGAGCATGAACTTTTGTCAGAACCCATAATGCAGTTCACCCTGACAACCTCACCCTGAGTTTTAGAACATTGTCTCCCATCACAGGGCATAACACCACTCTTCCAAGCTACTTCAATTCACAAAGACCTGCTCAATTCCACAAAAACAACAAATGTCCTAAAAGCTGCATATGGAGACTATAAATTCATGATGACAAAATGCAGGCCAGAAAAAGGCTTGTACTCAAACGTGAAATATATTATTCATGAAAATAGTTGCAATTAGTAACGGCAAATGGGTGATAATGTTTTCAGATCCTCGACAAGAGGAAATTAGAATAAACCAGAGGGTAGGTAATTCAATTGTGAACGGAGTGGTTGATGCAACTATGTGCTTTTACTGTTTGATAAGAAACTTTTTTGCACAGGTAATTTTTCCCATGTAACCCAATCTGCATAACGTGCGCCTGTTGTATAAGAAAACTTTTGTAGGATTTAAGAGTCTCATGATACAAAGCAAGTCATAAACAAGAAATGACAAGTTTAGGATTGACTTACTACACAATAGATCGATTGGGAATCGTTTACCACTGTATAGTCAAGAAAATTTCCAATGCATGTGTTCATAGCATGCAGTAAGTCAAGGATGAAAGCATTGGCCATTGGGCAAAAGGAAACTCAAAAGTTTTGTTAAGTGGGCACAACCCCCATGCTCAGCATATCTATGTCCATCCACATTCCATCCATCCAGAGCACTAGTTATAGTTCTACAAACCAAAAAAACTAGACATTTTGAAGTTTGAACCCAAATTTCACGCTAACAGCTAATCACATGGTCCACCAGGCACTAGCCATTACTAATCATCCTGACGCAAAGTTCCAATTTTTCTCTTGCTACACTGCCTATTGCACTAAATCATGGGCTCTGTTCTCAGATCCTCAACAGGACCAGAGGTCAGATAATTCATCAATTGTTCCGGAGGGAGTGGTTGAGGCTGCTGTGTGCTTTCAATGTCTATGATAAGAAACTTTTTCTACAGTCTGCTGTGTGCTTTCAGTGTCTATGATAAGAAGCTTTTCTACAGTGTCAATTTTCTCAGAAAATCCATCAATATATCATGTTAGTGTTTTTCATAAGTAAACTTTGGTAGGATTTAAGAGTTTCATTCATGAAACAAAGCAAGTAATAAACAAGAAAGGACTAAGTTAAATCTATGGAGAGCCATATACCACCGAGGGCAAGAAATGAGCCAGCAAAAGTGTTTATAGAATGGCCATTAGTTAGGCAAAACAAAAAGGCAAAAGTTTAGGTCAGGTGGGCTTAGAACAGGCCTGAAGGAAGAATTTCGTCATAGGAACCGCATGATGCTCACCTCATCTCCCTTCATCCACCTATCACTCCGCCCACCAGGCCATTGGTTATTATATATATACTTTTCTATAAACCACTGGTTATACATCTCCAAGCAAATCACATACTCCTAGTCCACTAGGGCGCTAGCCTAGTAGAAACTCAAGTATGGAACTTGAATTCTTACTCATCTCGACCTAAAGTTACGATTTTTTTTCTCGTCCGCCACTGCTCACCGCACCGAATCGCTGCTCTAGCGCCCGGAAATCAATCTTCTTCCCAGCCCGAAAATCCACTCCCCAAACACAATCGCACCCAGAAGAGGAGCCCCAATTCCCCCAAACCACTCTCCCCACACACATGTGGAACCCCAATAAAAAGAACACCACGAATCTCACACCCGAATTTCCCAGCCGAAACCAGACCAAACCTCCCGGAGGCCACCGAATCCCATCGCCTCCCAGCGTACGGCCTCCCCCTCTCGACCCGTCGTCATCCGAGAGCCCCGGAGGAGGAGAGAGAGAGAGTGAGTGAGAGTAGGAGTATTAGAGAGGAGGAAGAGAGAGAGCACGGATTACTCACCGTACCATCGGTGGAGCTCCGCGGCTAGGGTTAGGGTTCCGGCGGGGCGAGGGAGGCGAAGCGGTCGAGCCGTCGAGGCAGTGGAAGAAGACTTTTTTTTTCCCTGCGTGCAGAGAGAAATGGAAGGGGGAGAGAGAGAGAGGCGGAGTTGGGGACGGCAGGCACGCACGCACGCGTCACTCGTCAGCTGGCTCGACTCGCCCTTCCCTTCTTCTTCTTTACCAAAACAGGCAAACAGCGCACGCAAGCACACACACTCTTTTCGATCGTCCAATTTCAGTGATGATTTGCTACTCTTTTCATTCGTCCACCGGATTCTTCACCGTTTTGTATCTACAGGTTGTTGACCTACGGCAAAAGGAAATGTGTCCATCTATGGGAATGTTCGATGGGCAGTAGAGCGTCGTCACGTGTAATAAAAGAGGCGTGTGGTTTTCAAAGATCCAATTGAATGGAATCACTTATATTCTATCCCATCCTATATGTGGAAAAAAGAGTCATATTTAGGATTGTGAGCAACTCCAATAATTTACTAAAAGTACTTGACATTTTAGGATTATTACCAAAACTATAAAAAACAGACTTCAACAAGTTGGCAAAATTACTTAGCAATTTCGTGAGCTTGGCAAAATTCTCCCTTCACTTGGCAAATATGTCAAGTCCTCCATCGTTTGGCCTCACGTGTATCCCAATTAGCCAACTAATTTTGCCAACTTGTTGGAGGCTCAATTTTGTGATTTTGGTAAAAATTCTAGGATGTCAAGTTCTTTTGCCAAGCTCAAATAGCAAACTGTTGGAGAAGGCTTTTTTTTTACTTTGCATTTGTCAAGTAAGTTTTAGCAAACTATTGAAGTTGCTCTTATAAAACATTACTCCTATAGAAGTGTTTGGATAGAATAAGGAAACGCTGGAATGCAATAAACGGCGCAAACATAAATATGGTATAAGAAATTACTTAATTTGTTTAATAGGCTCGGTAATGTTAGGGTCTGTTTGGTTACGAGCGGTAAAGTTTACCGCCCGTTACATCAAGTGTTTTAACACATGTATAAAGTATTAAATATAGATTATTTACGAAACTAAAAATATGGTTAGTCAATAATTTGCGAGACGAATCTTTTAAGACTAATTAGTCCATGATTGGATAATAATTATCAAATAAAACAAAAATACTACGGTACATGTTAAACTTTAACAACCCTAACCAAATACCCTTTTGGCACGGAAGCTACGGCTTAGATTGCGGATATCGTCGCGGTGGGAGCATTATTGCGTTTGTGAAGTCACATATCTCTATCTAAACACCATGCAACGACATCTACCGTAAACAAGTAACGTTACAATCAATCGGTCTGTTGCTTTTGTCGTTCGTTGCTCAGCTTCCACCGGCCACTTCCCTCCACGTCAGGCTACTACTCTGCTCTTGACGTTAGTTGTCCTTCTCGGTCCTCTCTCTCTCCCCCCTGCTCCCGCAAGTAAGCTCGCCATTCTTTCCATCCTCTGCTACCTCCTCCATCCCTGGATTTTAATTTGTTTGTTTTCTCAGGCCATGGAGGTTGTCAGCCAAGACTGCGCGCCCTACACCCATGGCGTCATCATCCACTTCTAACTCCGCTTCTCCTGCATCCTCGTCGGCCTCGCACGCACCCTCCGCTAGGCAGGCGGTCGCCGTCCTCATCGCTGTTGCAGGGTTCCTACGCACATATGGTGCGTGCTCTTCTTGCTCCCTTCTCTCTGTCCTTTTCTAGTAGTGGTTGGTTTCTAGTGCAGCACATCAATCAATATGCAAGACTAGTCGTTAGTTCCTCTAAAAAGAAGATTTTGCAAGACGAGGTGATTGTGCGCACGCATGCGTGTTTGCCTGGGATGTGAGAGCTAACTCACCTAGGAATTCCTTGTGCATTATGTGAATATTCCTTCAGTTTCAGGTTTAATTTATCGTTGAAGGACCGCAAAATAGCGATGCCAGAGGGGGTGTGAATGGAAACTTCAAAATTCTTTTAAAACTTTTTATCCTTGGCTCGTAAACAATCTAAAATGAACACTCACCAAAGACGTGAGATACACGTACTAACTAGTAGCAAGGTACCACACGTGAAGCCTTAGGCCCACCCAAAAGTACTCAAGCACCAATGGAAACAAGCTCTCAAAGAAACGGATCGAACTGCACAAAACTAGAGGTGGCAGACTGTACGCTACAGTACCTCAGACAGTCCGCTACAATACCTCGGACTGTCTGCTACAGTTTATAGATTAAGGTCATGCCATGATGCAAAAAAGATCAAATCATGCTGACAGTTTAGGATCCTCTTGTCGTTATCTATTAAGGTCGTTTTGCTAGTGTTTTACTTATGATGGAGGTAGCTCAAGTTTAACTTTTGGTGGTATAATATATTCACTACACCATAGCCCTAGAATAGCAATGTCCCCTCGATCGGGATAGGGATTGGTCAGTATAGATCTATGCCGACACTTATATGCAGCCGCTGCAAGTGGTGTCGGGACAGTTTATAGCGACCGATATACTTTTAGCGACCGAAAGTCTAACGAAATGTTGAAGAAATACCGACCAACAAGTTGATGGAATGTAGTACTTTTACCGTCCAACAGTTTATGGCTAATGGTATTTGTACCAACCAACCATCCAACCCAAAGATCACATCAAAATACATTAATAATCTTATATCAACCAAATCATATAATTATTTTAGACATTAAACATACAAGCTCACATTCAATATCATATAAAATCAAGTCACGATGACATAGCTTCGATTTCATTCATGCCAATCGGTATATGTAACATTCATGCTCGCTACAATATAATGTTCTTCAAATCACACAAGTCTAGCTTGCACACTACACAGATAACATACCCAAGGAGTTCTCTACAAAAAGTTACATAATCAAAAGCAACTACATCCATCGCCAAGCAGTTCTTTACAAAATGTTATGTCATCCAAAGCAACTAGCATCCATCAATGTTTTGTCTCCATCTCACAAAATGTCTGATCTGCTTGTCGACACAGAATAATCATGTTACAGCTAGCGCCTTCCACCTAAAAAACCAAAACATATTTTCAGCTCCAACTACTAGTATGTGGTCTCAACTACAATGGAACATGCTAAAATGCCAAGGTTTTGTATCAGAATAGATTATTTTCTTCTATTCTAGGCTATATATACAAATTCCAAGACTAAAGCATATATTAATATCTCAAAAATATATTGATGGGTTGTCAGATTTTTAGAAAACATGTGATTCTCATGTTTTTCACATAAGATTCTGTCATATGGTTATTGATATTACTTCAGAGATAACCATATTATCTAATTAGTTACAACCATTTCTTATGGATAAAATTCATGTTGCAGACATGCTACGTCAAGATCTATGGTCATTGGGCAAGTGAATTGTCACATTTGTTAATATTTTTTCTTTATACTTGATTCATCTTTTTCACTATGTCGCAATACTACTTTAGTTACCACCATCATAATTGCTAGCATGTATGAGTTAATAAGTTGCAACCATCCTAACAGGTTCTTCTACATTTTCACTTCCAGAAATAGTGATCCAATTCACTTCATCATTACTTCCAGAAATAGTGATCCAATTCACTTCATCATTAAGTAGGCAATGAATAAGAACCAGTACTATCAAATTCTTTCGCTTGTGTGTTGTATACATAGCAGGGTGTGTTCAGCATCATAGGTTGCAGCTTGGTGAAAGTAAAATTCAGAAAAATACATACCTACAGTAGACTTGGGTGAATGTGATGCCTTGCTGACCCTCAACTATTACAAATATCATTAATTAGAAACTTCCTTCATTTATCACATATATGAATAAAAGAAACAAAGGCAAGTATAGTATAATACTCTATTGTATGGCCACTGAACTGACATTGATATAGCATCACCCATAGTCTCCATGTCACCATAAGGGCGAGGTAGTATTGTATCCTTTTTAATGACAACCTTCATAACGACTTCATAAAATAGCCTTCGAAGAGGTTGGCCTTCTAATACATTCTTTGGATTTGTTGAAATAACTATTGCCTTAGCCACAGGTTGTGGCCTCAACAAGTTATATAATATGACCTCCTTTCCAACCTAAAATGGTTTATGCACTTGTTAGCAAAAACTAAACAAATATATAGAACTGTTAGAACTAAAAGCACCATTATCATCAGGTGAAATAAAAGGGACTTTATTCTTCTTTGTGGCTACATGTTTTATGGGACTAGTAGCGCTGCACTCTCGATGAAGATCAATTGATCCTCTATAACACTATGCACAGAGGAGGCAAAAATACGCTATGTGGATGGGGCAACAATAGGCTATGTGGATGGAGGAGCAGCAGGTTGTGTGGATGGGGCAGGAGCATGCTGCGTAGACAAGACAACATCACACGTGCACAACGTAGAAGCATGTTGCACAGACACAGCAGGAGCATGCTGCGTAGACAAGACAGTGGCATGTGCAGACAGGGCAGACGCATGCTGTGCAGGCAGGGTAGGAGCATGCTGCGTAGACAGGACAACAGCACGCGCAGATAGGGCAGCATGCTCAGATAAGAAATTAGAATGCTGCATAGATGGGACAGTAGGAGGCCTAGGAACAAGCATGTAATCATCTTCATCATAGTGGTCAGAGTTTTCATTCATATCTACAAAAACTTCATCTTCAAATGTTTGATCATGATGTGCCTTATCATTGTGTTCTTCAGCTGCATAAACAATACAAGGATAACATGAATTATTCACATGTCACCTTATTAATTATTATCCAGCATAGGAAATATTATTCAATCATAACTTAAGTATTTCAAAGGCTAAAGTTCTTTAGAGAATTAGAACCGTTCTGTGAAGTGATTTCTATATTTCTTCTTTCTTGCACCATCCTTGCCTCCTCCAGACTCTCTTCTAATTCTTGTATGCGTCCTTCTAGAGAAGCTTCCTCATTTTTCAACCTTTTTACGAGATAGAACTTCCATTTGTAGCCTTGTTGACTTGTAGCACTTCAAACCAGGGGTACCAACATCTTAGAGAGTTGATCCTAAAGCAAAAGCACGAACACGTCCCCTTGGCTCCTTTTCTCCACAAGCAACAGCAAAGACATCACCTTGTTGAATTGATCTTTCTGTCAACTCTAAGCGAGCTTCAACAATTTTTTAAAAGTTTGTTCTAGGAAAATAGAATATGGATGTTTATTGACTAGAGAGAAATATTACATACTCAAATTCTTTTATGGAAAAGAACTTACTATAGTTGGCTCCGCTTGTTGGGTTGGAACTCCACTTTTTCTTGTATGTGTTTTGATATATATTTTATCTCTTCGAGCCATGCGCCCCATCTCTATAGCCTAAAATTGTTTTTATTCAGTACTAAATTGCAGCAAAATAATGCACTAAAATTGAATGCAAAGAGTTATTTTCTATACCATTTCATGTCTAGAACAAGCAAAGCTCTTGCTTCGTGATGTATGATGTATCCCCAACTTTGCATGATCAGCTTTGGATATTTCCACTTGAGCCTAAGATAAAAATTGTTAAGTTCAAGAAATATATTGAAGTACAAAACTCAAAATATGTATACATATAAATTTTTACAACTTACTTCAAAATCAGGAGAGGTCCAGTGCTTAGTAAGGAACTTCCGGTCAATATCTTTAACTCTATCACTATATTTTGGCTGCAGTTCCTCAATGGTTACTTTTTCATCAAAAAAATTGGGCTGCCTTAAATTCCTTCCATTTCCTTACAGAAGTGACTAGAAACTAGTCTTTGGCAGCCTCATCAACATCATAGATTGCCTAATTTTGCATCGAGAAAACATAGCAAATTAGTCCTTAAGGTGATAATCCAATACTCAGCATAAGAATCGAATAGGCCATAGTTCATAGCTGATCAGTATAGAAAACAGTAAAACAGTATAGAAAACAATGCAGTACATGATGTGTGGCAGATTTCAGCAATCAAGGTCTAAAGAATTGAAGAGGGAAAAATACCTTTAAAGCGGCCCACACTACCTGAAGACACTGACATGGCTTCATCCATCTAACGAGCACAAGTGCACAACATGGCACGTAGGGAAGAAAGCAAGCAAACGTAACCTTTCTTCTTGACGTAGTTTGTGGTCGTAGCAGCAGGGCCCAACGTCGTTGCCTGGCACCTCAGCCCTCGCAGCTGCTCTAGCCCACACAAATCACTTGTCGTCGCGGATCCCAAAAGACCGAGCACGAGGGCGGCTTGGGGTTGGGGCGCCAATTGGGCGTCGGGTGAGTTGGAGTTCGATGTCGACGACGAAGCTAGCGCACAGGCAAGTGCAGATGAGGCCGTGGGACTTGCGACGGCGTAGGAGCTAGGCGTGCGCAGAGGACGCGACGAGACCTGTGATGGAGCCAGCTGGGTGGCGACGTAGAGAGAGGCGGCGGGGAACTAGTTGAGGCTGAAGACTGAATGAACAAAAAGGTAGGGTTTGGAGAGAAGGTATATGGGCCTAAGATGTTGCCGGGAAGGCCTTTTTTCATTTTCAACTTCCCGTGTATGATTTTTTCTCTTCGCTTTCCGCGGGTCTTTTTTCATAATGGTGCGCAAGAGTCACAGTCTATATATATGTATCGACTAATCGTCTGCCCCCTTTATTGATCTATCCCGACCGATGGTGTAACAATACAGCCAAATATATATATTCCACTAATCATATGTCATAATAGGTATGTTTACCGACACTTAGTCCGTGATCAAGATATACCGACCGACAATCCAATAACGACACATGTGTGAAGACAAAGTCCACCATGACGTGTCTATCGAAACTTCATACTTTATTTATTTATATCTTTAGAGAGCTAACAGAAGTAGAAAATAATGTATAAATTTATGGGTCTGACAGTGGTAGGGGGCACGAGTCCCCTAAATCCACCCTAGGTATATATGGTATAAGTGACGATGATCGCAATCACCCGGCTGCTAGGAGTAAGCTACACCACCTTCATATGATATGACAAGGCTCTCAAGATCATGTGGTCATGGTTGACTAATTATAATTTATAGTGCTAATATATTCTCTCTTAGATTGGATAGAGAATCAACAATGCAAATTAGGAGGAAGGGAGGAATATCTTTACCATGTTACTATACTAGCTAGAATTCCAATTGTACGCTCACCGTAACAAACTTCATAGTACTTCCTTCGTCTACCAAGGGTAATGTTTCATAATTTAATGTAATGTTTTATAATTTTATACGTTTGACCAATTAATTACAAAATATAGTTTTATAATAAATAGATTGAGTTATAAATGTAAATATTTATTATCTAAAAATTTAGTCAACGTGAACCACTTCTAACTGACATGATCCGTAATTATTTTTTATTTTATAGGCGATGTGACAGCAACTAGCCGTCCATGGGAATCCAACTTGTTTAGTTCGTGATAAAAAGTTTTTAGTAGCACTTATATTTATATTTAGTAATTATTATTTAACTATAAATTAAGATAGATTTAAAGATTCGTCTTGTAAATTATAGGCTGTATAATTAATTATTTTTTATCTATATTTAATATTTATGTACGTATGTTTTTTGTTTTTGAGTGAAATTAAACGAGACCATAATATAGAAACATCCATGCATGTTTTATTGTCCTCGCCATCAAAGCGTGGCACTGACATGATCCGTAATTATTTTTTGTTTTATGAAAACTTACCAAAGAGATGATGTGACAGCAGTTAGTGGTCCATGAGTTCGTGTGACAGCAGCTAGTCGTCCATGAAAATTAGTTCGTAGGTACTATAGCACTTGCATTTATATTTAGATTTTATTTAGTTATAAAAGGTTTTAAAATTTTGATATTATAGCAAATTTTATTTATATTTGATAAGTACTCCCTCCGTCCCAAAAAGAGTGACGTTTTTGACTTTGAGACATCGTGTTTGACCGTTCGTCTTATTTAAAAATTTTATGTAAATTACAAAATAAATTAATCATAAGCAAAGTATCTCTAATGATAAAATAAGTCTTAACAAAATATATAATATTTATGTAAAAAATTTGAATAAAACGAATGATCAAATAAGATGTCTGAAATTCTAAAACGACACTCTTTTTGGGACGGAGGGAGTATTGTTTAAATATAAATTAACTAAACTCAAAAATTTATCTAACTATATAATTAATTTTTATTTTTGTCTATATTAATGCTCCATGCATGTTCAGAAAAAACCTAAAAAACTAAAATACTTGCAACTCTGGAGAATTCAAACCTAAGACCTCTCATTCAACACTGTCACCCTCTACCACCAGACCACACAATCATTTATGTATATATATAATATGCTATCTTTTTATATCAATATTTCGTAATATTACATTGGGTAATTTTGCTACTAAATAAATTCAAATGAAAAAATTTTAACTATAAAGTTTTATATCTTGTCGAGTACTATAATTTGATATATAATGTATCGCCATCAGAGATAGTTTAAAATTTTTTACAAAATTGAGCCTTTAAATATGTGAATTTTAAATACATATTTGAGACTTTGATGACTTTAAATCAAAAACTTGTCAATATCAAATATGTAGATTAGGTGAACCACTAAAACTTTGATATTAACTATGTGAATATTGGAGATAATTTAGGAATTCAAAATTTTAAATTTCAAAATTCATAACCATTGAACATATGTTTGAGAATCTAAACATATTCAAATTAAAAACTTTTCAACTATAAAGTTGTAGATTTTATCAAGAACTATAACTTTTGTATAGACTATGTCAACGTCTGAGATTGTTTGATAATTATAAATTTTAAATTTTAAAATCTGCACACTTAAAATAATATTTTTTGACCCTAAATAGTTTCAATTTATAAACTTTTTAACTACAAAGTTGTACATCACATCAAAAACTACAATTTTTTAATATAAAGTTTATCTTTATCAAATGTATATGAAAAAGTTATAAATTAATCTTTGTTGTAACCATCGAAGCGGACATTTTAACGTAACCGCCATGATTAATAACTAACCGTGGCGGGCATTAACTTTTGTATAGACTATGTCACGTCTGAGATTGTTTGATAATTATAAATTTTAAATTTTAAAATCTGCACACTTAAAATAATATTTTTTGACCCTAAATAGTTTCAATTTATAAACTTTTTAACTACAAAGTTGTACATCACATCAAAAACTACAATTTTTTAATATAAAGTTTATCTTTATCCAAATTTATATGAAAAAGTTATAAATTAATCTTTGTTGTAACCATCGAAGCGGACATTTTAACGTAACCGCCATGATTAATAACTAACCATGGCGGGCATTTTAAAGTAATCACCACAGTTAATATCTGGACAGTTAACTTACAATGTCCGCCACAGTTAATAACTCGCGCTTATTTTACAATATCATAACTCATTAACCGTAGCGCTTATTTTACAATGTTCTTATTTTACAATGTCATAACTCATTAACCGTAGCGCTTATTTTACAATGTCTGCCACAATTAATTATTAACCGTGACGGTTGTTCAGTGGGCTGGTCCGCTTCAACCGGCGTGAATAATCATGGCGGACAAAAGTAACACCCACTTCGAAGTATTGCGTAAAATAAAATATATAGTAATGATATATGTGTAATTAGTTTTTATTTTCATCTATATTTAGTACTTTATAAATGTGCCACAGATATGACAGAGAATTTCAGAAAGTTCTTAAATGTTAGGATAAACTAAATAATACTTTAGTAATTATTATTTAACCATATATTAAAGTAGGCGTAAATCTCATAAATCACAGACGGTACAATTAATTATTTTTTATTTATAGATAGAGAATCTTAATTTTTTTTTGGTTCTTATGACTAGCCATAATATATATAGAAACATAGTACTGCATGCATGTTTTATTGTCCTCGTCATCAAAGCGTGGCACGCACATGGGTGGACGCAGCTTTGAGGATACTTGAACGACAGAAGACGTACGATATAGATGACCGTGCTGCATGCCGCGTCCACAGCTCGATCATCGGCGCGTACATTCTAGCTATGTTACCCATGCATGTATGCATGCATTATTATTACAGGTTACACATTGCATGTAGCTACTAGATACAGTATACATATATATATATATATATATATATATATATATATATATATAGCGACGTCCGCGATGTCGTCGATCGTCATCAGGGCGTAGCTTAGAGCCGCTAGCTATAGATGGAGCTAGCACTGCCTGATGCACTTGCACTGTCGCATGACGCCGTCGCAGTTGCCGCCGCCCCATCCCTCCTGCAAGCACACCTGCGCGCAGTTGTGGTCCGACATGCAGAGCCCCTTGAAGCCCGCGCTCCGGCGCCGGCACACGCGCGCCTCCGCCAACGGCACCGCCACCTCCTCTGCATGTATATATTATATTATATATATATATATATATATAGGATGCAGCTTATAATATATATAAATAAAATATAAACCCACGTGCGTTAAGAGCCCATCCACATTTAGTTCCCAAAAGTTTTTAAAATTCTCCATTAAATATATGTAAAAACAAAAATTAATTACACAGTTTATTTGTAAATCACGAAACTCTTACACATATATAGTACATTAAATATATGTAAAAACAAAAATTAATTACACAGTTTATTTGTAAATCACGAGACGAATCTTTTAAGCCTAGTTACTAAATGGACAATGTTTATCAAATAAAAACAAAAATGCTATAATATCGAAATCTAAAAATTTTTCGAACAAAACAAGGCCTCACTTGTCTTAAAAAAGCGCTAATCTATTAAACGGAAGCAAATAGTAGGATCGTACTAAATAATTGATAGATTTGACAGATAAATCGAATTGGTTAACAGATTTGACGGCCGGATAAATTGAAGATAATGTAGCTAGGCTGTATGCATGACGTACGTGCAACGACGATGAGCAGCAGCAGGAGGACGGCCACCTGCGTCGCCACTTTCCTCATCGTCCACATGCTGATCGATCGGTCTCCTAGGACGATGGATGGATAGATGAGCGTGTTCGTGCAAAGGCGATGCTGATCTGTCTCGTGGCCCGCAGATATATATATAGGCGCCGCGCGCCGGCCGGCCGGCGCATGCAAGAGCGGCGCCGCGTGGCGAGCGAGCTCCGGCCGTGCTGCAGGTGCACGTGGCTGCCCGCACGGGCTGCATGCGTGCCAGGTCGATCAGTAGTGTCAGTATAGCACGACACGTGTACGTACGGCGCCAGTCATGCATGCAGCACGCAGCTGATTCCCATCGCCTGTGTCTGGCATGCACGGGAGATCGGAGTCGATCGGAGGAGAGCTCGTCGAGACGAGGTTGTTGCACCGCTGTCCTCAGGCGGTGGCAAGCTAGCTAGCAGCGTGGCAGCAGGTGGCAGGGGGCGACCCGCCACGTGTCCCCCGCCACGTGACTATAAGTACCTTGCTGTGCCACACGTACACCTCCACTATCACTGTCATCATCATCGATCCATCGATCGATCACCTCACCTCACCTCACCTGTCCGTACGTCGTCGTCGTCGTCGTCACTAATCCGATCCACAGTCGTACGTCGTCGATCGATGGAGTTCAGGTCGTCCAGGGCCACCGTGTGCGCGCTCCTCCTGATGCTGCTCGTGCTCTCACGTAATATATAATGATATAATATAATTTGTCGATCGACGACCGGCTTATAATGTGCTAGTATTTCTTTCGTCCATCTGCCTCATCGATCACCTTCCTTCCTTCATTCACAGACGACGGCGGCGACAATGGCGGCGGGACGTCGTCGGCGATGGTGGCGGAGGCCCGGGTGTGCATGGGCAAGAGCCAGCACCACTCGTTCCCCTGCATCTCCGACCGCCTCTGCAGCAACGAGTGCGTCAAGGAGGAGGGCGGCTGGACCGCCGGATACTGCCACCTCCGCTACTGCAGGTGCCAGAAGGCATGCTAAGCTTAAAATACCTGGGGCCCTTGGTTATATATGGCTTGGCAGAAATGTAGTAGTAATACCGTACTACGTCGACGTGCTTGCTTGCACCTACACAACTGGCCGAGTACCATGCATGTAAGGTAAGGTGATGTCATGTAATGTAACAACAATAATAACAGGGGCATCATATCCTTGCAATGTTCCAGAGTAGTAGTAACAGATTCTACGTTTCCCACCATCAGTCAGCAACGTTTCCATCACTTAATTTAATCATTGCAATACTCATTTAAGCTCAATCCACCTGTTGCCATGCTGCGGTATACAAACTGGCACCCACCGAGAAGACCTTTGGTTGCATCAGCATCATCCCTCTCTTTTTCAGAAAGGGTTTACCTTCATTATCAAGTTTTCAACTAAACTCACAGAGACTTAACATCAGAATTAATTTCCCTATATATAGCCAAGCAATGCCATCAGGCATCAGCACTGGGAAACAACAGATTCTTCCTTCCAGCCAGCGTGCAGCCATCATCAGCCCAGGTCGAGGTAGCTAGGTTCCTTCCATCAGTGATAGTCTCTTCTGCATCCTCGCCATCGTCGGCGGCTTCTTCAGCGACCATCGATCAGTGTTTGAAGTGCCGGATGCCGGTGAAGACGAGGGCCACACCGTACTTGTTGCAGCAGTCCACGGCGTCCTGGTCCCGGATGCTGCCGCCGGGCTCCGCGATCACCGCGATGCCGCTCTGGCACGCCTCCTCCACTGCATCGTTCCAAGCTGCATTGTTCCGGTTCAGCAGCACAATAATTCATTATTAACTAATAACAAGATAAAAAATTGATTGAAATGAACTACTCGGCAAGTGCTTCAATTCCAAATTTTGAAGCCAGCACTTTTTGGTTTCTGTTGCGCCTTACCAAACGGGAAAAAGGCATCGCTGGCCAAAGCAGCTCCCTTGGCCTCCTCTCCTGCCTTCTTGAAAGCAATCCTCAGGCTTTCCCGCCGGTTCGGCTGGCCACTGCCCATGCCCAGCATGCAATTGTTCTGCGGAGACCACCCATCATCAGGCACAGAATCAACAAAATCTACAGCTAGCGATTTCGCTCTCTCCACATAACCTAACCAGTGACGAAAGGTGGTATGCGTGCACTACTGACCTTGGCGATCACAATGGCATTGCTCTTGACGTGCTTGACGCAGAGGCACGCGAATTTCGCGTCCGAAAGCTCACTGTCCTCAAGACTCCTCTCGGACATCTTTGTGAAGGTGATGTCTTCCGGGGTCATATCATCGGACTCCTGAGCCAACCAGCCGCCAGTCACCTGTCGCAGCGACAGCATTCCTTTCCCGCTCCTCTTCGCCTCCAGTATCCTCAGCGTCTTGGATTTCCC